>NC_135095.1:5401666-6097500 GCF_051107435.1 Chaetodon auriga | reverse complement strand
TGTCCCACAGGCGGAGACGAAGATGCAACATGTCCGATGAATTCATTACATCAGACATTTGCTGGCCAAAGAATATATTTGTGGCTACTTCGGGTGCTGTTATGCACAAAGCTTGATTAAACCTGGCATTTCTGACTGCTCGAGTCCATGTAAACAGAGCCTTTCCAACATGGGTTGTATGTTTGCATAGCACACACAGCATCTTTAAGCCTACAGGTGGGTGTCGCTTGATGTTTCTCTATTTCCATACAGAAACTGAAACATTTTTTGACACCATTAATGAGAAATATAAATATGCCAGCCAGCTCAGTTTAGCTCAAAGACAAGACACACTGGACAACAGAAATTTTTCAACAAATATCTCTAAATCTCACTGACTAACACGACATATATCCCATCTGTTAAATCCTTCCAAAAAAAAAACCCCTAAGCGTACAAACAACACATTGTGGTTTTACAGGGGTGTCAGACTATTTCTTGGCCAGGTGCAGTGACTTCCTGGAGTCCTCTCATCACCATGAGGTTGCCTGGCAACCAGCGGATTGTACAGACAGACGGCAAGAAAGTGAACAAGTGCGCTTCCCAAAATACCTCTTGAAATACTTTCGAGTGTTTGCAGCCGGGAGCAAAAGTCTGAATTCATTGGTGAATTCACCGATTTGTATTCTGCTCTTTGGACGCCACTGATCACATCTGGACCAGCTGACTCCTCTTTCTCTTCCCCTGCAGCTGATGATCAAGACACACGGTGGAACAGATTTCCTATTTCTTGCCTCGCCACAACGCCGCCACATTCCTGAGGGACGACCGTTTCACTGTCTGCCGGTTGGATCTAGTTTCTATCTCTGATGCCTTGTGCTCACGTGTGCTGCTGTCAGTCACAGTAGACTTGTACTCTAACCAGGTTTTCTGTCGATAATGTTGGAGTTCTGCAGTTGCTTAGCCCGTTCAGCCACGGCCGCTATCACTGCTCATGTAAGAGTGTCTTGTTAATCTGACTAGAGCAGATTATTAGTGGGTGTGCAAACGTACCTACCAGCCATACTGACCTCGAATTGATCCGACCTTTCAGATAATGATGGATGAAGACGCTTACTGGTGCTAATACGCTGAGGAGCTTGAGAAATATAAAACCTCAGGGGAGTATTGGGAACCTCTGTCCATTACCGCAGCACTTGTGAATTAATTAGAAATGGGCAAATTAAGAAGCAAGAAGGCCGGACTAATTCTTCTCTCTGGGCTTCGCGAGCGGTCCCCGTTTGGTGACTGTTTCCTGTGAACTTTCGACGCACTTTCCTGGCACTGATTACAGATAACGCCTGTCTGTGAGGCAATGATTAACCCGGCGGGAAGAAAGAGGGATAATTAGAGATTCTTACTTGAGATTAAAAAGGAAACTCACTTTTAGACAGAGACTGGAATTTAAAGTAAGAGGAGGCAGCACTGGTAAGAGAGGGCAACTGGAACGAGGTCTGTCTTTAAAACCCAGAGCTCACAGGTTCAAATCCAATAAGAGCCAGACAACATCTTCTATAAACTGACTGTGAAATGAGTCAAATTCAGCTGCAGGTAAAAGAAAAAAATTCATTGTTAAGATTACGTGAGATGGCGAGATGATTCAGAAATTGTCTTGGAAGAAACAGGCAGATGGTGAGAGTTGTGTGGGATGTGATGTACTGAACAGCAGAATGTCAACTACAGCTGACTGGACTTGGCACAAACACTGAACCACTTATTTGCACTTACAATGTGACATCTTAGAATCGTTTTTAGAGCTCCAACATGATATCTGAGCAACTTCGCAAGCTGTAATGATAAAACAATAATTGTCAAGTCTACCACTTAAATTTCCAAGCACGTCTTATCACTGCTTTAAGCAAATCAGCTCAAAAGCACTGAATTCTCATGAAGTAAACGCGAGCTAAAGATGCTAAAGTGCATAGGTGTCATTACAGCATTATTCAGGCGTCACACACCAACTTTTTAAACATGACTAATCATCAGCAATTTGTCATTCTGTGGCTGAATTCATACATATAATGATACTTTTGAATATGATATGAATTGAAAGAATTCATTTATATAGCAAAATGTTGAAGTTCTTTCATAACATTAGCATGTAATTTCTCCTGATGTTACTTGGCCCATTTTACGACCTCTGTTCAGAGACAATAAAGAGAAAACAGAGTGAAACACCACCGCTGTGTTCACGCCCTCACTTTGTGTGTGCGTGCGTGTGTCTGTGTGTGTGATGATGAATATTTCAGCATCTTCACTGTCAAACGACACCACCTGAGTTTACAGTGAGTGCACATCATCACATGAGGGGAAAGTGACTTCATGAATGAACTGCAGGTGCATTTATTTTTATGTGTGACCTCTGTGTGTGTGCGTAATTCCTGTCTGCTGCTGCTGCTTTAACAATGCCACCGGTTAATCTCCAGATTATGAGTCACCCGACTCAACCCTCCATGCACATGCACGCACACACACACGGCAAAGCGTGATGTGATGGTTTATCCTGGGGGCAATTGGACAGGGCATGATGCCAAAACATACAGAAATAATGATAGTGTGTGTGTACGCACAGTGTACATAGAGACAAACCTGATCATTACAGCAGAGTGTGTGTGTCTGTGTGCCGCCAGCACAGACACACACACTTATCCTACCAAACAAAGCATCCCTTCTGACACCCAATCACATTGGTAGAAGATGACTCCACACACACACCCAGGCAAATATCAGAAAGTGGCTTTGTTGTACTGTAAAATGAAACACACACGCCAGCAGCCTGACGGATGTGTTGATGTAGCATGACCTAATTTTGTCACTTTTTAGAACAAAATAAAGCTCTGTGTGTGTGTGTGTGTGTGTGTGTGTGTGAGAGAGAGAGAGAGAGAGATGGAGACAATGAACTCACACCACTCCACATTCCTTGCATGGCTCACATAACTTTCCTCATCACTGTGTGTGAGTGTGTGTGTCTGTGTGTTCATATGGCTAAAATGTATGTCTGTGTGTGTGTGTGTGTGTGTGTGTGTGTGTGTGTGTGTGTGTGTGTTCTTGCTGCACCCCGCCCACACTAATTGTACTCACTCTGAAGCCATACAATTAGCCAGACCCAAAAAAAACCCAATAATTACTACTTCACCTACATGATGCCCACCCTGTGGCAGTGCAGTGGCAGGGTAACATTTCCCATCAGCCCCAAAGGCTGTTAGCAAGTCCGCCTCTCAGATTTATCTACATTCCACTGCTTTTTATATTTTCTGTACTTCTGCAGGTGAAACAATAAATGATGCACAAACAGAACACTGGGAATTTGAAGATGAGGAGGAAGAGCTCACCAGGCTAAGAAAGGTCCTCCAGTGTGTGTGTGTGTGTGTGTGTGTGTGTGTGTGTGTGTGTGTGTGTGTGTACACACATGGGCATGCAAACACACACATGCACACAGAAAAAAGTGAGTGGATATATACAAACACACATCAAAATACATCATCACGTACACAAACAAACACAAACACACGCACACACACAAACACATCCTGAGTTATGCAGGCAAGACACTGACACTGTACATATAGTGCTGCATTCCTGCACACACTCATGCACACATGCGTAAAGAAACACACATGCTTAGACAGACACAAAGTACACAGACAGAAACATGGAAAATGATAGAAAAATATAATTCTATAAACACACTGAAAGGGATGGGAGCGCACATGCAAAGAAAACCATGCAAAACAGACAAACACAAAGAGATGTGCACATGTAGACACACACACACACACACACACACACAGAAACACACACATGCATACATAGACATACACACCTACCTCTCTGATCAATAAAACATTGCACAAGTTGGAGTTATATAAACGGGAAAGAGAGAGAGAGAGAGAGAACGAGAGCGATAGCAAGCTGCCTGGTTGTCAATAGCAACAGTGTTCTGCAGTCAGCTCCACTGCAAAGCATGGTGGGATATCACCATGCTTTGCACCACAGATAATGATTTTGTGTCATCCTATGTGCAGATACGTTTTATAATACAGATGAATGCATATTATACTTTAAAATAGATAGCTTTAGCCTGGCATGCTAACCATTATCTTTCAGTGATGTGACCAGCACCTCAAACGTTCTGCTTCATCCACACTCACATGGATTCTGACTGGCACTCCAGCCTTACACAAGTTAGCCGGCTGCCCTGTTTCACTCTAACTTCTGCTCACGCTCCTCTGCTCCGACAGGAAGCTTCAAACCAATCACTGATACTCACTACAGGCCGGTCACATGGCGTTTCCATCTCTCAAACCGAAACTCAGCACACATCTCAAAACTTAACTCTGCCACGAGACAACTCAATTTGCAACATGTGCTCTCACCGGTCAGCCCCAGGGAGAAAAGCCAGAGAGGGAGCACGGGTGTGTGTACGTGAGTGTGTACATGTATTCACAGTACAGTGTCTCATGTTCCTGCTGTATGCGACATAATGCAGAGACAGATCAATACAAGCGCTGCTATATGGCCCACAGACATCGGGAGGGGGCTGTCGGGGTAATTACTTCATCCTCTGGGGGTGTATCACTCTCACAGCCAACAGCCTAGATCTGAATGTGGGTCAATACACACACACACACACACACACACACACACACACACACACTGAGTGGCCAGTTGTTCCAGATGTAGGATGGTGGAAGTAAATCCAGGTCAAACAGGAAGTGGACAAGAGCCTAAAAGCATCACGGATGCTTGACTGCAGAATTGGATGATATAAGTGGTCAATATAACCGGTTGTTATCTGCTGTTGATTCATAGAGTGATGATATGATGCTATCATGATACCAAGATTGACAGATAGACTGCACGCACCAGGAACAATTTCAA
The DNA here is from genome assembly GCF_051107435.1 of Chaetodon auriga. Lineage (NCBI taxonomy): Eukaryota > Metazoa > Chordata > Actinopteri > Chaetodontiformes > Chaetodontidae > Chaetodon > Chaetodon auriga. The sequence continues at coordinate 6,092,601 of NC_135095.1, read as the reverse complement.
CATTTGACTTTCAATCTGATAAAGTGAAACATTTTGAAGTTTTGGGGGGAGTTTAGATGCCAGTTAATCATTTTCCATTGCCTTTTTTTTAATCTAGTTTTATTGTTTAACCTAATATCTCACTGGTTCCAGGGTTACAACTGGATGGTGCGTTCAAGTTGTGTTGGATTTACTGGCTGCAAAAATCACGTGTTTCTAATATAAGCAGATGCTTGTATCTGAAAGTGGAACATTTTCAGCCTAAAAAATAATAACTGTGCTACTTTAAATGTGTCAGGAAACTCACTGGATTTATAAAACACATGTGAATAAGCAGAATTGCGTATAGTCTGGTGTGGGCAACGTGAGTCTGTGGTTGCAGAGACACACTTTAATGTCTTGAGCTGTGTCTGTGGTGTTACATGTTGATTTTACAGTAGGTTTGTGGTATTTCTGGAGATTTGTCAAGGACGTTGCTGCTTTACTGGAGTTAATTGATTGGCCTGGATCACACTAAAACGCAGGAATGTTCTTCCGCGTTAACTTCAATGTAAACCCTGTCCGTATGACATTTTGTCATTCCTGCAGTTTGATTCTTCTGTAATTTCCTTCCAACATTTACAATAGGGTTCCTGTCGCTGCGGGGGAGCCTGGCTGCCGATACGTACGTTTGATAAACAGACCAGAATCACGAAATACGAGATTTTTGCTTAAAATATGCGCGAACATAGCAGTCAGTGGTGTAAACGGTAAAACGGAAGGCAGCTGTAAAATATGAAATAAAGCTGAAGTCTGGCTGAATTATTCTTCAGCTGCCGTTTCCTCTGTGTTGTCAGTTCCACACACCACTGTTCAATCTTCGTCCTAAGCGGCCGGACGAAACGTAACGTCACAGAGTCCAATATCGGACACACTGTTTGTTGTCAAGAATTGACATTTGAACAGATTTACCTGAAAATGATGATTTCCGTCGTTTCGAGCCGACCCTCCGGAGCAGCCAGGCCCGGATGCCCTCCTCCGCTTTATCCGCCCACTGAAGTAGCCTGAAACACGGCTCCGTCTGTGTTCGGTTTCGGTTCCAAACACTCAGATAGAGAAGAAATAATTCCCGAAACACACAGAAAGATATGAGGGGAGTGAGGACGGAGGGCTAGAGACCGAAGCCCCAAAATGTCGTTTGTGTAGCGGTGAAAGCAGTTTAAAGAGGCTGGAGGAGGATCTGCTGTCGACACAGGAGACGGGAGGGGTGCAAGCTAGGTGTCATCAAGCACCACATTGTGAACCATATCGGGATTTCCTGTAATATTTCAAAATAAAACATTCTCGGCAAACATTTGTCATTTTCTGGCACAACTTTCAAAATAAAAGCGCCAAAAGCGTGTCGATTAAAAGTGACAAAAATAACAAATTTCATTCTACAATATACAAATAGCCAAGAGAGGTAGATGTATACACATACTCTCAAGGTCGTGTTCTAACACAGTAATCATATGAGATGTCCGACTGATGAGGAAAGTCAACTTATTTCCGCTCTAATGCCAGAAAATTGTCGTTCATGGACGAAGCTCAGAGGAGCGGTAGGAAATGCAGATAAACGAAACAATGCTATCTTTATCTCTCCGCTCTTTCTTCTAAGCCATTCGCTTATAACATTGTAACACTGTGGATTTTCAGCGGTCTAACAGTGTAACACTGTAGTTACGTTTCAAAAAGCAGATTCTCCCTTGTCCCAGTCTTCAAAAAACATTAAATGCACAGGTATAGGTTTATACGTACATTTAATTAAAAGTAAATTAAATTAACAATTAAGAAATAAAGTAAATAATATTCAAGATACTACAAAAATAATTGTTCGTGTTTATTAAAGGTTCAAAAATGCCTACCATCTTACATTGCATAGTTCACTTTTACCAGAATATATTTTAAAATAATTTGTTTTAAAACAATCCTTGAAATTATTACACGATGGTTTAGTTGCTGTTAATTTTCATCGCAACATTCCTACATTAACCTCAGACTGTGTGTAGACTGAATTAATATTAAGTTGAAAAGATAGGTGCGCCATCAGAAAGTTGTAAATATCTAATTTTCAAAGGATGAATTTTGATATCGTTAACCATATCTGTGAGACAAGCAGAAACAGAAAAATGTTACATTTGCATAATATTGGACAATCAACAGTCACCGCGACTAGACCTAATTCTTGGTTATGTGGCGCCACCTGCTGGAGAAAACCTGCAGTGACTATAAATCATTTTATTCTATTGATAAACATCGGTAATACAGAGTATAAACAGAAGCAGTGTTGTAAGTAAATCTAAATAAAGATTATTACTGATATCATTTGAATAATCAAAAATATTGCTACCTGTCTTATACGGCTGCGATACCTCTCCAGTATTATAGTATTACAGTACAGTATTATAACACAGATATTTCTTCATAGCAGAATGACATCCTGTCAGGAAACGTGCTTTATGTTTGTCCTCAGAGTGATCAGGTTGTACAGACCTTTATGAGGAGCTGCTCACACTGTACTGACAGTGTGTGTGTGTGTGGATGTGGATGTGGGTGTGGGTGTGTGTGAGAAAGAGTGTGTGTGTGGTCATCAGTGCCCTTTACCCAGTCAGACACACTGCCTGCAGGTTCACACCGACACACAGCCTGACTGGGAAATGTCTCGGGCCGCGGAAAGACTCAGACTGCTGATCAATCATCTTGATCGATCGCCCGCTGCTATCGTATCCTTTAATTATGCGTTGTCGTGAAGCTCGTACCATCCAGGCTCCACAGAGCGGCACAGGCGGATCCGCTAGCCGACAGCTGCGCATGTAGTGGCGGACAGCTTCGGCGGGCTAGGCCGGGGTCCCGCTGTGGACCATAGGCCTTCGGGAAAGCGAGGAGATATAGAGGTTTATTTTAATGTTATTATTGCTTATGAATGCGTTAATAACGTGGATGAAGTTGGTTTTATTCATAGTCGTCACAGTCGCACCGTGGCTTTGAACGCGGCCGCAGCCTCCATTGTTTCTGACGCAGTTGAACTTGTACGGTAATTCTTGAAGTCGAGCAATTTTAGAGTTTTAGCAACAAAAGGTTGCTAAATCTATTTAAATATTTGCGTGAATGTTATGCAGGTATGTTTTAAACGGTATCTCTATCTATACCCAATGAGCAGATATACTGGCTTATCGTAACGCAGAAAGCTGGTGTTTGTTTTCTTGTGGGAGGGTGACCAAGACACATGAGCGGTGATTTAATGCCAGTATGTTTATAAAGGAGCAAGATATTGACATAATAACCTTGATATTTGCATATTTTAAGCAGTAGGCCACTGATAATGGTGTTAAGGCATTTCGTAAGGGCTTTTTCAACAGCTGGAAATAGGACAGCAGGTCATGACGTGCTGAGGTTTGTATTATTATTATTATTATTATTATTATTATTATTATTATTATTGTAAACTCACAGGAGTGAAATGTTTGGTGATTTCGACTTGATCTAAACTGTGAAACCTCTGTCTAAACGACCTCTCCAAGACATCCCAAAACTGGGATATTTAGGCTTTGACGCGTAGCTGTTGAAGGTGTCCCCCACACAATCTCAAAGGCGCCCTGCTCAGACTTGTGCCACACTTTGGGGAAATGATACAAGCTGCTCAGCATCTGACATTGTCATTTGTCATTGTCACATTCAGACATTGTCACTGCTTCTTAGTCTCCTCCTTGACTGACCGTCTTCAGACAGCTGCACCAACATCTGCTCATACCTTCACCTCCAGTCATCCACACAGACTGAGGTAAGCATGCACGCTTCATTCTGAGTTAACATTGTAATTCCAGCACAGCATTTGGCAGCCTCAACAGTTCCCTCAGGCTAAAGGTTTACATATGCACAGTTACACAATCCATATTTAGCACTCACCTTTGACACAGTTTTCCTTTAGATTCCCTCGTATGTCCCACTTTTCTGCTCCTGTGTAATAGCTGGCGGTGCATTCAGCTTCATTTATTCAGGAGACAACACAACCCAGGCTTATTTTTAAGCTAGTTTCTTGGCATTCCAACTGAATATAGAAGCACTGACGTGGTGATGTTGTATGCTGTTCCTTTTTTTTTGGTAGATACACTCTTGATACCGACCTGCTGACCCCAGAGCAGCGACTCTCCTATGAGGAAAATGGCTTCATCGTCATCAAGAATCTGGTGTCTGAAGAGGACATCAACAGGTTCAGGTGAGCATCGGAAACTCTGCAAAGACAAAAAGAAAGTTTTATCGCAGCGTCTCAGTATAAAAACATCACAACAGCAAACTCACTCAGCATGAACTGCCTGTAAAGACACTGTTATTTTATATTTGTACCAGAATGTAAATTTCATTTTTATGGATCTGAATATGATCTGTGTGTGCTCTTCAGGGAGGAGTTTGAACGCATCTGTCGACAGGAAGTGAAGGTTCCCGGTCTGCTAGTGATGAGGGATTTGGCGATCATTAAGTCAGAGTTTGTTCCAGATCAAAAAGCGGTCTCCAAACTCCAGGACTTCCAGGAAGATCCTGAACTGTTCCGGTACTGCGCCTTACCACAGGTAGAACACACACGAGTAGCTCAAAACAGGACCTTGTTTTAATCTGTCGGCTTTATGAAAAAACTGTTTTTTTTATTCTGAAAAGCAGCTTCAGTTTAATATCATTTAAACCTGAACACTCTTGGACAAAAATTCGTCTATGTCTTTCTATGTCAGATTCTTAAGTATGTGGAGTGTTTCACTGGACCCAACATCATGGCCATGCACACAATGCTGATCAACAAACCTCCCGATGCAGGTACGGAGCAATTAAATAATATTTACAAGTAGCTGGTTAACATTCATAGGTTTGGTTTTCATCTGGAACCACTGGGACCACCTGTCAATCATCCTCACTTCAAACTTAAAGGTAACCTGTGCAGTCTTTGACCACTAGTTCCTCTATGGAGCAAAGTTTTAATGAGCAGGTCCCTGTTTTGTTATCTTGCTGCCACTTTCATGCTATTCTGAGCAACAGTTGGCCGTAATGTTGTTTCACGGGTTCAGGTGTTGTGAGATGTCTCTCTTTTTGTCTCAGGTAAGAAGACGTCTCGTCACCCGATGCATCAGGATCTGCATTACTTCCCGTTCCGCCCAGCAGACAGGATCGTCTGCTCCTGGACGGCGATGGAGAAGGTGAACCGGCAGAACGGCTGCCTGGTCGTCCTGCCGGGAACACACACCGGCACCCTGCTTGAGCACGACTACCCGGAGTGGGAGGTATAAACACAAACTCACAGGAGACTCGATTACAACCGCTCGGAAGTATACTCACACATACACACTGTTTTGTGGGTCCTCAGGGTGGCGTAAACAAGATGTACCATGGAGTGCGTGGCTACAACCCGCACCACCCCAGGGTGCACCTGGAGATGGAGAAGGGCGACACGGTCTTCTTCCATCCACTGCTGATCCACGGCTCTGGCATGAACCTGACGCAGGGCTTCCGCAAGGTACCCATAATCCATCTGGAAAATCATAACAATGGATGTGATGCAAATACACACGGTGAATTATATTATCAATTTGAAAACGTGAACGTGTGTGTGTGTTTCCAGGCCATCTCCTGCCATTACGCCAGCGCCGACTGCTATTACATCGACGTGAAGGGAACCACTCAGGAGAACATTGAGAAAGAGGTGATGGAGATCGCAGCCAGGAAATATGCTATGGGCGGCGAAATGGCCCTCAAGGTCAGATATTCACATTACGTTCATCTTTTTAGTACCATTGAATATATTCATATAATATGAAGTATAATATGAGTGTGAAAGTGTTTGATACAGTTCAATTAGCTCTGTATTTTTGATATTTTGCACTGTTTGCACACAATCCTACGTGATGATACACAATGCTGCATGATTTCAGTCATGAGAACAGATATATGAGAATGAATGGCAGTGTGTATGTTGTTGATTTTCAGCTTGCAGGCGCACACTTTAAAGCTTTGTGCAATGAAAGGCAGACACTTCTGATTTGTTTTGTTGAAATGACCCTTTAACTGTGCTCCCCCAAACAGGATACGTGGGCTTTCCGAGGCCGCCTGGTGCAAGGAGAGAGGATTTCACTGTAAAGACACCACAGGAGTGCTGCAAAAAAATTACAGGGTGACTAATCACGGTGCTGGAATTAGAGAAGATTGATGGTGATTGGATAAGAAGCAACAGGGCATGTTCACACTGGCACAGAACGTGTTCGAGGCTTTCTTTGAATGCTCTGTAAAGCCATCATTAAGACGTTCATATCATACAGTCTCTAATTTCCCTTCATGACGGAGGAGTGTAATATTTATTTGGCCTCAGAGTTTGTTCCTCATTGTAACATTTCGGAAATGAAATCGAGAAAACAGAAAACACCTCATGCTACTTGCCTTGCAGCAGTTTACAGCTCAACAGCGTGAATGCATCCTGAAAAGATCGGTCGGCGCATTGACTCAGAAAAGAAAGACTTATTATGCTTGAAAGAGGTGGAGCGAGGTCGAGAGGGAGAGAGAAGGTGAAGGGAGTGAAAGAGAGTGTTGAAAGCTTTGTGTGAGAAATGTGTGAATAATTAGTGATGACTGTAGCTCTTGTTAATTAACACTAACAGAGGCCTTGATCTTACGCTGCCTTATGTATAGGTATCATTGTGACGATGATGAGTTAATGGACGTTTGTTTTCTAGAATCTTGCTGTGATGAGGGAAATGTGTTAACACTAATGATAGAAAAGGACTCCTATAATAATGAGACGTGTACAATTGTAACTAGTAAATAATAGTTTTGTAATAAGATTGTAAATGATAAAGTCTACAGCATAAATAAGAGCAACTAATGTAATAAAATCTTGAAATTCTGAAAGCATAATAGTTATACGTGGCATGCAGTAATCCAATTCATGACATAAGTAATCTGCTGATTATGTTAAATCAAGTAAGTAATGTGCCGATCATGATTTAATATGTGTTTATTGATTGATTTATCTGAAAAGTCTGCTTTGTCCAAGTGATAATGACGCTGTGTGAAGTCTGGTGGCATCAAGTAATGACACTGAGGCAGGTGGAAATGTGTTGTGCTTCATTAGGGGTGAAAATTATGTAACCAGGCAGAATAACCCCTAACTTAAGGGATTATGGGTAGGTTAATCATTCTCAGTATCTGCCCTCCACACATGTTCCGTGCTGTTCTAGGTGCATCAGAGGAAGTTGCTCAACACTAAATGACATTTCAAAGGTCACATGTTAGTCTCAGAAGGTTTGGCTGTTTTCAGATGGAGGCCCAGTTATTTCCTGGCTCCCCACAGTGGAACCCCCCCCCCCACCACCACCACCATAAAAAACCCACCTGATCCAGCACAGCTAAGAGAGTGTGTGCGTGGGTGTACTCAAGTGGCGGCTTTGTTCAAACCCAGAAGGAAGCTCTCAGATCTTAGTTTAATCCAGAAATGCAGGAAATTCATTCACATGCAAGAGAGCTCAGATGCTGAGGCTTTGTCGCAGTCAGCATCACAGGAGGTGGTAAACTGCCTCACACACACACACACACACACACACATTTGTGCGCATAAGCACAAATGCACAGAGGGACACACTTAAAAACTGACACAAACATGAACCCTACAGCTTAGCAAAAGCAGATTCAGGTGTATTTACATACATATGCCCACAGGCAGCATGCTCACTCAAAAGATATATGTATAAATACACATTTGTACTGGCACACACATGCAAATTCACAGAAATGAGCACACAGCGAAGTTTCTCACACACAGGTCTAACTGCAGGCTCACTGACTGCTGAACGCTCCCCAGACTGTAGATCTGTTGTCATTTTTCTGAGCAAAGCGGCCGGTCGTCTCTGCCCAGTTTCCTTTGTAGGAAACTGACACACAATTCAGATTTCACAACATCAGGCACAGTTAAAGGAAAAACCCAGAGCAACCTCTGAACTTCGCGTCTCCCAATTCAGGCGACGCTCCTCATATGCAGTTCAATAGCCTGCAGCACAATGTAGCATTAATCACAGGTTAGTGCAATAAGGTATGCTGAGCCTAGAGTGTATTCATACCTGGAAGGATAATGAAGGGGTCCAGTACAGTTTCAGGATGTTACCGCCTGCACACACTCTGCCTGCGAGGGAAATATACATCAGTCAATACAGAAAGGTAACAATGCACAATAGAGCATGTTATAAAAGGTAGAAAAAAAGAGCTCTCTTAAATTCTGTTACTAGATAATACTACATTATCTATACTTATAATATTCTACCTATACAGTATAATAGATCTTCTTTTGAGGGGACTTATGGTTGATTTCAGCCTGACACTTTGTCAAGTAGTCTTCAAATTGCAAAATGACCCATTTACCTCCCATAATAAAGTTCAGGCTTAGTGAACTTTGGTTAGCAAATACACTAAACATAAACAGTACATGTCTCTGTGAACATGTGGAAGACTGTTCAAACTCCATCAACTTATAGAGGCAAAAAGACCTCTGACCTCCAGAATGAGTCTTTGATAAAGGGCTGGTGGTGAGAGACATGTCCTCATTCATGTCAGCCACCCATACTTGGCCAAAGAAATTCATCTCATTGCTACTCGTGACATGGACATGATTTGATGTCCTATCCTGTAAATCCAGCTTGCGGCTCTGGTTACCTGAAGGCACCACAGCAGCAGACAGGCCTCTCACTTCCTGGTCCCATTTTTCAGAATTACAGAGGCAGAAAAGCCCTCATTGCTGATGATACTTAACTGTTACAGATTGCTCCTTAAGTCTAGATTCCGTGTTAAAATCCTGTGAAGACCCAGAAAACAATACACCAAATATAATTCACATCAATTTCTGCATGTTTAAAGCTGCTTTGTTCAATACTTCTATAGCTATAGGGGTCATATGACTATGCGCAATGTGAAAAGGGGTCACTCGTGACAAACCCACAGAGAGCTATCACCTTAATGTTTTGGTCATCCAGCTGGTGCCTGTGCTTTTTAGGTTCAGACTCATTGCTTTAGTCAACCTCATTTGTAGCCACGGCAGGCGATGATACAGCCACAGTACGCTACCTGCCCTGCACTCAACTGTAGACATACAAATTAGCGACAAGTCTGTCAACATAATAGAGCATTTTGCAGCTTAAAGAGTCAGATATTTCTCTCAGGAGACCAGAAACATGACCCCAAATGAAAATGCTAATGCTGCTCTTTGTCTGCAGGATGTGTAAGCAGGTTATCGTTTGCTAACATGGTGGCACATCAACTTTATGAGGTGACAGTATGTCAACATGTTGTGCTGCATCCTGTCGCTGTGGTTTAAGTGAAATGATGCATACATACCGCAAGCTAGCAGTGATTCAAGAAAGTCTCCATGATACTCTGTGTATACATATAGCACTTTGAATCTGTATCATCAGGGGTCACCAATGAACAGGGACATCTTGATTTCTGACTTCCGTGTAGTACAAATCCTGGTTTCCATTCCACTGCCCTCTTCTTTTTTCACCTCGCCCCATCACTCATCCTTTTCCACCATGTTTACTTCTTCTTCTTCTTCTCCTCTGGGCAATTGAATTTCCAGCAGCTTCCCTCCCCTCCCTGACCCTTTCTCTTCCTCTTTCTCCTCCCACTCTCCCTGCCTCTCCCACCTTCCTCCCTTCCCTCACTCATCTTTCTCAGTTCACTTCAGTTAGGTTAGGTGTGCTGTTAGGTCCAGTAGAGGTCTTGCTTTCCTGGCTCAGGATGTCCTGGACTCGAGTCATTGTGCTTTCTTTGCTCACCACCCTCCTAATCCTCACCTGTGAGTACCTTGTCTGGGTGGATGGGGAAAAGGGAATTTGGGAAAGGGGGATTTTTGGATTATACATCCTCAGGGGAGATAGACGGAATAGTTTTTAGGGAACAATGCACTAATAAGTGCTGTCATCCCTTAATATGGAAAAGAATACATTAGAAATCTGGTGGTATTTTCTTGCCTGGATCATGACCTTTGTGGGTATCAGGGATTAAATAAATTCTACATATATTCTTAAGTGCAAGTTTAATAATAGCATATAATTTGTTCACTATTGTTTAGGGGCATAAATGGATCACTGTGAATCAAATTGGAAAACTTTTGTGAAAGTTTGATTGGATTAATGGTTAAATCTAACGTCCGATTACAAATATCCTGAGGGAAAAATCTGGCTCACATCTGAACTCATAATCGCACTAAAGTTTTCAGTCATTGTTCTCAGCGATGAGAACAGGCAAGTGAGGACAGTAAATGTTGTATGTTGGACTATAGGAGCCAAGGCAATGTTACTCAGCTGTTACTCAGACCAATCAGTGAACTATTGGGCGTGGCATCGATAATGATGACAGTGAGGCGCACAAGTCTGAATTGTGAGTGAAGTGAAATTTGATGGATGTCCTTGCAAGGCGAGACATCTTCCAATTGACGGTAATTCGCAAAAATTATGGTTTGGGCTATTTTAATCCTGTTTTATATGTGCTCCATCGATCATGTGTAAAGGGACAATAGCCAACGCAGTCTTCCATATACGGTGACGATGGAGACGCCTGTGACACTAATCTTGTGTGACTTAGCTTTTGTGTTTTTATAATTTCATTTTACATGTATTTTTTGTTTGCGGTTTCATTTGTATCAGCCTTGAGACATAATTTCTAACTGTAAGATGAAGTAGTAGCTAGCATATGACATTTTTGGCACAAACAGCAAACAATGGCTAAGTTAAGATGTAGGAAGTCATGATTTCTTTAAATATTGTGTGTATACATTTTAAAATCTGGGCAAATGCGTACAGTTTGAGATATAGTTATACAACTTTCAACATGCATCTGCCAATAGTAAAGTTACAATGTTGGCCTCATGTGCTTGCTTTGTATTTAAAGACAAGAAATTATAATTTCTCCATTTCCTCACACTGTAGTTTCCAGTGTGATGGAATGTGCAGCGGTCCGGGACGACTCAAAAGAAGACAATTCTGAAGGTGATAGCTGTTCAACGCCCTCTCACTGTTTCACATAACCTTGCTACATATGCCTGCCTTACGTGACCTTCACCTTCTGACCTCTGACTTTAAGGGGCAGCACGGCAGGTGTTCATGCCCGAGTCGGATGCCTCCAACTTCTTCAAACGCCGCAGTCGCCGCTCAGTCCGATACTATGAGTATCAAGGTAAGTCCTTTTAATATCTGTCTAGCTGGCTGCTGTTATCTGCCAGGAGGAAAGTGTTTTGAGCTGTGTGCAATGTGCTTAAGGGCTGTCAGTCATCTCACTGGCAGAAAACAGCAGGATTGTGAGTAAAGTGGTTGCTCGGTTATATTTATTTATATTTGGTGTTATGTGCGGTTGACTTGCCTCAGTGTTGCCCGAGTGCTTTATGCGTGTACATTGTGGACAGTATAAAATATGGCATGTTTGGCCTCCCATAGAGAACTTGTGTGTGTGTATGTGTGGGAGTGTTGGTTTATTGGTTTGTAGTTGGACTCTGAAGATGATATGGTTTGAGGTTTTGACTGCAAGCTGTGAAAGTCCAAGAGAGAAATAGAAAGAGAGTAATGGAAACTCAAGCAGGTGTTGTTCTATAGAGTGGCAGCTCTTAAATCTGACAGACACACACACGCACACACACAACCTGGAGGCTGTAGAGGGAGTCACAGGGTAGTATGGAGCAGGCTCTCCCTTTCTCAGTTTCTTAGTACAATAAGCTCATTCTTCCACTGCCAGCATCCTGTACGATACAGAACGCCAGCGCACCTCAAACCAAATGAACAAACACACAAAAGAGGTGTTTCTGGACAATCCTGCATATACATAGGAACTTATTATACATACTCTATCACCAAAATCTTTCTAAAAAGTAAAAACAGGATTCCCATACTCTTTAAGCTGAGATAAAAGCAGAAAAAAGGCCAGACTTACCGAAATGATTTTCAATGATTGTCACCTTTTCAGTGAAGTTTGTCCTTGTTACTTCATCCTTTTCACCGGTGGAAAACCCATCAGAGAAGCCCATGCGTGCCCCTGAGCAGGCCTCCAGAGACAGGCTGTGGGTCATTTCACCTTGCCCACCCATTAGAGCGCTAAACGGGCCTCGGTGCTGGACAAACAGGCCCACATTCTTGGAAAAGGAAAAAAAAAAAAGGCTGACTATGTTCCTTGCCACCTCGGTTCATGGGAACATGAGGGGACAGCTGTGGGACTCGTTTGTATGGACTTTATTTTTGTCGCAAATTCATACCAGGCAGGACCTACCTCAATAGCTTGTCGTGGTTTGTCAGCCAATTTCATTATTTCGTATAATCTTTTTAACCTAACTTGTAGTAAGATAAAAGTAACAAAATTTACACAGAAAAAGAGAAGTTTCGTGCTGCATTGCTCTATTATTCTAAAGATAACACACAAAGCGGGTATGTCCAATATTTCCAACAGATGCTGGATGATTGCATAACCAAGTGTGACCTCAGTGCAACTGTCTTATAGCTATAGTTGTCTTTTCCAAACTTCTTATGATTTTCCCTTTTACCATATGATCTGTTACTCAGAGTCCAAGAGGAGTTAGTTAGGAAAGACATAAGGACATTATGTCAAAATTCATTGTGGAGTAGACAGTCTCCTATTTCAAGTAAGCCTCGTGCTGTCACTTTAGCATACTTCATATTCAAGAACAGTATTCCAAAAAGATGATTGAGCAGTGTCAAAATAAAGATGGGGTTGGAGGCAGAGGCAGCAGAAATACCTGTTAACAGGCGAGTAGTTTTACATGTGAAGTGACTGTGACGGTGGGTGTGAGCCATGTACAGCTAAGCCCCAAATCAGCGACCTATTTGGAGGGAAAATCAGTTTGCAGACTGTTTGCAGGACTGTGTGTTGACATGAAATGTGATGTAATCCTTACACTTTTCACAAGCTTGTTGTGATTCGAGTAAAATGAACTTAAAGAAGAACTCAGACGGCCTGGTAATGTGTACAGTGGCTGCCCTGTACCTGCATGGGAGGGGATGTTTGGTATTTTACAGTGATGGGGGAGGGAGGTGTCGGCGTTTACACGATTTTCTAACACATTACAGTGAGGAGTATGGGTTACCCATTTTAATTTGCTTTTAACACCTCACTAGGCCCATGAGAGTTACTCATTTAAATCTAATAATTGTGTAAACATAAGCTACTTATTCAAACTCAAATTTTGACCTGATGAGGGTGCTCAATGAAAATTCAGGGGAGAAATCTGTGCATCAAACTCAATAGCAATCCATCAGGTAGGTGTTGTAATTTGTGACTCATAATAAAAAAAAATGTCACCCTCTTGGTGGCAGCAGTGGACTCGGGTGATCATCAAAGTCAGTAGCCCTGGTTTCATCTTCTGTGGAGCAGCAATGTCTGAAGATTTGGTGCGCATACATCAAGTAGATGTTGAATATTGCACAAGGCAAATAAAAACTTGGACCTCCAGTGAGGCTACAGGGCAGGTCAAGGAACCACCAAAGTCATTAGGATTCATCCTCTAAGACCATGAATGTCTGTACAAAATCTAACATCAATCCTGTTCAACCATCCATTGGATTACTTCTCAGCTCTTCTTTCCCTTCTCGTCTCCACAGCTGAGCAGAGGGTGAGGCTTTCTGCAGACGAGCGCAGGAGGGAGTACAATGAGGAGCAAAGGAACGAGTACGAGAACTACGCTGAGGAGGACCGTGATGGTAGGACATGGCTGCAGCTGCTTTCAGTTTCACAAGCTTTCCCCTTGACTGTCTTTCCTCGACTTGAGGGTACAGTCATCAAGTGCTTGAAGCTGAAACTAATTCCATTTCCTATGAAATAATAGACATAACCTTCCATTTTCCACCCCTTTTCACCCCTAATTTAGCAACTTTATGTCATGCTGTGAAGGCTAACCTTAATTGATCGTTGCGAAAAACCTTACATTTACTTGAAGACAGAGTCCTAGTTTGTGTCTTAAATGAACTTCACGACACCCACGAGCCTCTGGACCACTGCAGAGCGTCTGAGACTCCACACCGAATCGAAGTGACCATTTGTGGTCGACCACAAGCTGACAATCTTCCCTGTGGTTGTCTGTCCGGTGTGATATAGCTGCAGTGAGTTTCTAAACTAAGAACTGCTGACCATAAAGATGTGACTTGGTTTTATATGTAAGCAACACAGTGTTTTGGGTGGTTTGGGTTGATGAGTTGTTACAGGAAAACAAAAAGATCTCTACCAGGTCACACCAAAGTTTTGTAGAAACGGCCAAATGTCAAAACTGTTATATTTCTTATGTCTCTATTAGCTCTTTCTACTGCATTTACGCCATGCAAGTAGAGGGGGGAAGAACAAAAATATCACCTGTTATTCTGAATTGAAAATGTACTTTATTCTAAAATGGTTAACCCCATTGCTAGCCCTGTTGTCCCACCAGTTTATTGGAAATTTAGCCTAAATTAGCTATTTTTTCACGTGACATATTTGTAACAAGTCATTAGTAAGTGAAACCAGACAAAACAAATTGCATTTGTTGACTGAATTGACTGAATTTGTGTTACTTTTGGACTTTAAGTAGACGTTCTGCTAGTGGGCCGTTTTGTTTGTGGTTTATTGAGGCGTGTTGAGGCGTGCTGAGGCGTGCACTTGTAGTTGTATCCACCAAGTGGATACTGGAGCTAACTATTGTAGCTACAAGTATAACTACAACTAATATGGTTTTTGCTTTCTGGCTGCTTGTAATTACAGTCTATATGATAATACGTGTAAGCCGGTTTGCTAATCCAAAGCTAGCTAATTGCTAACAATTTATATATATTATCACCTTATAACTGATATATCAACTGTGTTAGCACACAGTGGCCTACACATTTGGAGACATGGAGCATATTAGCTTTCATCTGGTGTTTCAGGCACCCTGACAACTATCCTGAGAGAAAAATCTGGCTCTTCGCCGCTAAATGCTGCACTATGCTCAGCAGCTAGTCCCTCATTTTGCTTGCCTGCTGTTAAGTGCTGCACTGCTAATTGCTATGGCTAAAAATTCCAAATGCTAACCAAAAGAGTAAAGCTGTGGGCTGGAAAACCAAAACAATTAGCTACAAGACGCTATAAAGATGGACAGAGGCGAGGGGCACTGCAAAGTTGAGTGATAATTTTAACTGTGATTGGAAAATCAGTATTGTACGTATTAGTCATGTGATCCTTTGCTAATATAGAAATATTGATTTTAGCCACTTTTAAAATTTATTTTTTACATTTCTCTTCATCCACAGAGCAAAATGAGAGATCGAGGGAGATAAATGAACAGCTGCGAGAGTATCACTATGACGGCCTGTATCCTCGCTACTACTGGTTCCACTGAGTGCAGCTATGGAGGACTGGGCTGCAGCACATCTTATCGGCACAGTGCTTACACAGCCCAACACATCACAATGTACATGTCTTAGTTATCTCCATGTTTTTTCCTACTTTAATCTACAAGATAAAGGGTTTCTTCTCTTTTTTTTAACAAAGCCTAAATTGTGCAATATTTATCTCCATGTCAAACTGTAAAATGTGCATTTTCTGTATTGCTTAACTATCATATTAAATGGAGGTATACATTTTGCATGCTTGTTTTTACTGTCTTTTTTTTACCTGTACATACAAGCTACTCAGTGTCCAGCAATAAATCAACCTCTTTCATTGACAGCTGACTTGTTTTGCTTGAGGGGGATTGTAGCTTTATTTTTTGCAAAGAAACTGACTTTTAAATAAAGAGGAGTTTCCTGATTCCCAGACCACTGATGTGTTTTTGCTCGCACTAGCACTGTCTGGTATTTGGAGTATTTAAAGGGAGGGAGGCGGCGTGGAATAAAAGAGAAGATGAGGTGAGCTGCAGAAGTCATCAGGCCAAAATGAATCCCACATTCCAGAGTGGAAATATTAGACACAAACTGGGCAAAGGACAGACAGAGGAGGAGAGAGAGAGGGAAAGAAGTGGCGACGGGATAATGAGTGCAAATTAAACCCTCAAAATGATGTGGCATGGCACGCCGTACTTGCTAAACACACAGCTTCAAATCCAAAAGCCTTATTTTATCTTGATGATTCCACCTCAGACCTTTCCTGTTCAAGGCCGTGTGGATTGGCTCGCAGACTTGAATGAGCGCCACCTGGCCTCAGTCATCACGCCAACACATGGAGTGTGTTAGAGGACGGTTGTGTCCTGTTACAGGAGACTGGTTCAGTCCCTGTAAACCTACTGTTTAAGAAGGGCTTCTTAGAGGCAATAATGTTTCAACCTCCCACTGTTACAATAAAGAAGTGCTGTTATTTTTGTTATATAAGCAGCCGGCCTCGTCTTTATTGGGTTCCTACATTTTCCAGGCTACCTTTCAACCACCTGTGCAGGAGAGGCATAAAAATACTGCTTTAATCGCATCACTTTTACTCAAACTCAACCTGCTTTGCATTATGTGGGTTATATACATTTTGTCTCCATTACCACCAACATCTAACATTTATTTGAAATAAATCACCACCCAGCACAGCAGGAAATAATTAAAAGCTGCCACACTTCCATGGATTACTCTTCAGTTTGAGAGTCACAGGTGTTACTAATAAAATGATCAATGGCTCTGTTCTATTCAAGTGTCCCAGTAAGTCATGACAGGGAGCCAGCATGAACAATACCAGGACCCTGAAACTTAGGCAGCTAAATGGACTTCAGCCATCTTTTTTTTTTTAATTTGCATGTGCTTTTCCTACTGTGACATGTCAGATTGTCTTTTGGGATGAGGACCTAACAGTCAGGAAGCCATTAAAGATGACATTGGAAAACATGTTTGCCACCATACTATTAAATTAGTACTGATTCCACACTTTCCAGATTGACACCAGAATCTGAGCTCAGCTTTTCTTAACCGCAGTATCTATCAACTGAGTAGAGACATTCGACGTGAAATGTTGCAAATGATTGCTTTAATCAGCTTATTTCCAGCACATCAATAATATTGTTCATATCTCCATGATCAAAACAACTAACTTTAAAAACAACATTTGTACAAACCTAAAAATCTAAATACACGTTCCCTCAACCACCAGCTCCTTGCTGTCACTTGCTGTTGAGGAACTTGCCGTGCTCCTCTCCTCGAGGCTGGAGAAGCTCACCGGCGATCTTTGGTCCGGCTTTCTCCTGAAATAAAATGGAAAGAGCAACATCAGGTCCGTTTTCTTTCGCAACAGCGATTATTATTTTTTCCTTTTGAAATGATCTACGAGGCAGAGAGAGATCTTACCTTCAGCATCCCATCTCGCTCCCATTTAAACAGACCACAGTTACTGAAATGGTAAAACGTCATTAGTTATGATGAACACGTTTTTTCGACATTTGCGTGACCAGAGTGAGTGAAAATCAAATGAGGAAGACATGTCAAAAGCATTAAGAGTCTTACCTGCAGTGTTTGTGGGGCAGTCTGTCCAGAGCGATGGCTCTCTGTCCACAGGGACATTTGAAGAAACGTTTCACGGCATCGTGCCACCGCAGGTCATGATTCTGCTCCACACAACGATCCGCCGGCTTGAAGTACGTGTAACAACACTGGTAGCAAAGGGACATGGGATATAACAACCTCCCTCTCCTACCTCTCAATGAGAGACAGACATTTCTATATCCATACATTCACGCATCTTAATCAAACTCAGTACCTTTCTGCAGGTAACAGCACGACACTTCATCTCTCTGATGCCCTTCATCTTCTCCTCCATCTGCTCCTTCTTCACCAGAGGATCAAAGTAGTGCTCCTGCAGCTGGTACTCAGCCTGAGAAGAGATTCAGATGGAAAAGTCTTTAAGTCAGACACATTTTGCAATATTTTAAAGGTAAATCTGTTTCAAATCTATGTGCAACAGTTGTAAATCTAATGGGCTAGGAAAACAAGTCTGAATAGATGCTTGTTTTAAAGAGCAGCTTGTCATACCGCCTGCAGCGCTGCCCCGTGGCGAGATTTGGCATTGAGGATCTTTTGAAACTCCTCTGACTGGACGTAGAGGAGTTGATCTCGCTTCTTCTTCTGGGCTGGTTCCTCCTCCTCGTTAGTGGACGATTCATCTGCACAGGAAGCAAAAGGACAGGCTATGACAAGCAAGTATAAAGCCTTTTATCTACAACTTAACTGACCGCAGAACTCTAAATTACTCAAGGTTTATGAACAACATCTACGCATATGAAGTGTGTCTGTACCCTTGGGTGAGGTGAGATTCTTCTCCACCCGGGCGCTGATCTCAGTGCTGCTACTCCTCTTCCTCTTCACAGCATTGGGGTCTTCCTTTTCAAGCCCGATCCCTTTGCTTCTCAGCTTCTTCAGAGCAGCCAGCTTGGCAGCTGATAGGCTGAGAGCGCTGGAGGTGGGCGCTGGTGGTGGGCTCTTATCAAAGAACAGGATGTCTTCCCCCTCTGAGAAGCCTCGGCCCAGGGTGGGGGTGTGTGGAGCCGCGGGGCTTTGGGTGGCCTTGGGGACCTCAGATGCTACTTTCGGGGATGTCAGACCATCCCGGCCCAGTGAGGACGACGACCCGGGTCTGGGCCCAGCTGAGCTCTGCAGCACCCTCTTCTGGATCTCATCTGCTCTGCGCAGGCGGTTCTGCAGAAGCTCCCGCTGCCTCTGTTTCTGCTGCTTCAGCAGGTCTGAGGCGGAGATGGACTGAACTGAAGGTCCAGCTGCTTCTTTAGAGACTGAGGATGGACAACAACGTAAACACCAAGCTACTGTATCAACCTGTGAACAGCCCAGGCCACAGACATTACTTTATTTATACATTTTTTTGGGTGAATTAGCACAGCGAAAGTAAATAGTGACTATTGATAAAGGATTGAACATCACTGAACTGGACTCTAAATTCACAGCTCTTTCAGATTCAGGTGAACTTCTTATTTTCTTTACACTATTTGGGGTGTATTTGTGCTCAGATCCGATATACTGCCTCTTCACACAGGTCAGTACACTGTTTTGGAAGAAGAATCTGTCTGTCCAGTGTGTCATCTGGAACAAGTAGAGAACAATTCAACCCTAACCCTTTGTGTCAGTAACAGCTGGTTGATTACAACTGAGGGATGGGAGATGAGATGCCAGGGCACTTAACTAAAATACAAGTCATTCATAAACTTATAGCTGAGATCGTCAAAGGCACAGAGATATTTCCAGGGTGTGTACCTGTTTGGCTGCCCTGTGTTAAGTGCTTCTTCAGCTGCAAAGCGCCGGGTGTTGGCATCGACATCAGGCTCTTAAATTCATTCGAACAACCTGAAACTTCACCAGACTGCATGGCTGTAAAAACAAACAAACAAAAGTACAACACAAAGCCACAAACAATTTTACTTTTACAGCTTTTGCAGTCAGTTGTTCAATGTTCTCTGCCTTCACAGTCACTGTCAAGAGTGAAACTGACAGTCGTGAAGTGTAGTAGGAGTGTGTGTAAGACAGAGACAATGGGAACTCACCCAGTCTCTTGGCCTGATCGACGAGCTGAGCCGAGCCCTTCACAAACAGCTTGTCCAAAGTCTTCTGAGTGGGTTTATTCGGCTTGGATGCCGTTCTGCAACACACAGATCTGTTACTGGAAATGTCCGGTTGCTCACATTCTTGCCCAGTCCCACACGGTGTTCCTGGCTTCCTAAGTTGCAGTTAGTCCTGCACAAATTGACTTCAGCACACACTGTGAAAGTGCGAACGGAATTTCAGCCAGAATCCAAACTGGACAGAGTTGTGACCTCAGCACAGGATGTGTTATTGTCTGCGACAGTGTCTTTTGGATACAATCATGAGATGACTGCAACTCTTAAATCGCACACATAGGGGCTTCCATTATTACGGCATTCATTTTTTGTATTTGTGAAATGGCTACATGGATCACTCACAGTGAGGCGGCACAGGCGGCTGAGGACATGCCGCCGTAGTAGAAGCCGTCCTGACACAGACGCTCTCTCAGGCTGCCGCCCTTCCCCTTCACCTTGTTGGGAGCTTTTCCAGAAAACGACGACTGCAGCTCGGCCCTCTTCGAGCTCATCTTCTTATACTGAGCCTTAACGTGATACTGGCAGAACTGGCACTCGTACTGTAAACGAACAACCCCGCAGAAACAAGATAAGATGGAATATTGATCCCTGATGAGAAAGGAAAACATTTCAATCTGCACACAAACACGCACACACAGCAGGAGAAAATGGACCCACCATGTTAACAATCTGGGAGCAGGGGTCTCCGTTCTTCTTCATGGCCTTGCAGGTGCCGTAGTCCTGAGCTTCACCCATCAGCAACACCTTCTGTGGGTGGTCCACCGTCAGGCTCACCTGCACATGTTCAACACAAGCTTTTATTATAAACTGCAATGTGCTTTCATTATTTTCCTTGGTTACAACAATGATAAATTAATGGCTTCAGTTATTTTTCATGCAAAAAGGGAAAAATGTTCAGTGGTTACAGCTAATCTGTAGACTTATTGATGATGAAAATAAAGTGAAGTGAATACTGTTGCAGAATAAGGATGTTAACACTGAAACTTTTAAAAGAGAGACGGTGGTTAAGATTCTAAAATAACATGCTCAGAAAAAGCAGAAGGAGGGCAACGACAAAGGGAAGAGAACTGCAAAAAGCCAAAAAAGAACACCCCACTAACTTTGCATCACAGTCTTATTACATCGTTTTTTTTTAAATACCAAAGCCAAAATTGTGTGTTAATGATCTGACCACAGCACATGATTTCATGATTTATGAGAAAGGTCCCACTGAGACACGAGAGGCTGCGTCTAAACTGTGACTGCAATGAAGGTGACTCCTCGAATCTCCTCTTTTCCGAGATTAGAGGCTCTGAACTCAAACCTTCTGTGGGTGGTAAGGGTGTGTGTGTGTGTGTGTGAGAGAGAAAGAGAGAGAGAGAGAGTGGTGCTTTTGGGAACAGCTATGGCTTTCCTCGCCACATTCCTCTCTTAACATCTCAGTTTGTCATGCGATGCTGACCCCAGCGACCTTACCGGCTATTTTCATCAACACTACCAGTCTGTATTCTGCTTTTATTGGCTGAAGTTTTCGTTGCCAAACCAGTCAATGTACGAAAAAAAAAAAAAAAAATCTCACAACCAGTTCAGTAAAACATAAATAAAACACGGTTATCACTTCACCACGAGTGAAAAACGGGTCATTTTCAAGGGTAATAAGCGACAAGTGACACGCAACATCGTTTTGACCCAGTTTTCTGCCACCTGGTTCTGTTCTTTCATCTCTCTGCTCTTCTACTGTAATGTCTACACATGGCTCATCTTTGTGTAAAATCAGCAGAATCTAAGATGTTTCATGTAAGAAAAGAATAAAAATTACCAGCTAGGCTTTGATTGTACTTAATCATTTGCAAAATAATCTCGCCTGGATGTGTTATTTCTATCTTTGTTTTTATTTATTTATTTGAAAATCATGTAACAGGCCCCCACAAATACATGAATATATGGAAAACCCTGGTATATTCTGTTTAGTCTGTCCACTCACCCCGTCATATCCGTCTTTCGGCTTCATGGGGTTTGGGTTGAGGAGGCCGATGACGGTGCCTGGCTCCGTCTTCCAGTGTTCTTTATGGACTTCACCAAACAGGAGCAGAGACACAAACACTTCCAGGTTATGGAGGTCGTTCAGCTTCCAGATGCTGAAGGTTTTGCCCTGCAGAGGAAGCGCTTGGTCAAAAATGAGGCAGTTCGCAGTATTTCCAATACATTTTTGAACTTAAATGTAGCTTGGGATGAATTTCAGTGCATAGACCTACACTGCTGTTGCTTTGTGGCGTGGCCTTGTTGACCAGCACTGCAAAAGTCACCCAGTCGCTGTCCTCCAGCTTCTCCCGAGCCAAGCGCTCCGGCAGCTGCGACAGACGGATCAGACGGCGGTCAGCCATCTTGTGGTCCATGTCGCTAGAGGAAACTCTGGGTTTTCTGAGACGGAAAAGAGCCCAGATTCAGACGGACAGGAAAGTCTGGATTTATTTGCATGCATGAGACTCAAAATTCTGGCTTTTAGCAGCTGACTTTTTTTTCTTTTTCATTTCTGTCATTTCAGTGTCCTCACCTGAGCCGCAGTCCTGAGTATCTCTCAACAGCCACATCCTTAGGAAGAGGAGGAAGAGAAGATGGTTTTGGCTGTCCAGCTGGTGCAGGTCTGCTCTGGGAGGACGGAGGTGAACGCAGAGGATTGGTGACCTTGCTGGTGCTCTCTACAGGCTGGAAGGAGCTGCCGAGCTTTATCTCCACCAGTGGCCCTCTGTCCTCTGATGAGAAACACAGAATTACAATGTCAAACTTCTTTGTGTAATTCTGGTTTATGCAAATGGATGGACAAGGATTAGTTCTGTACCTGGCGAAGTGCTGGGTTTGGGATGGTGAGCTACCCTGGGTTTGCGCTTGAAGGAGTCAGCATTGTTGAGCTGATCAAAAAAGTCAGAAGATTCCTGGAGCTTCACACTTCCTCCTCTGACTGGAGTGGATGAAGATGTTGTTGCTTTCAGAAGACGAAGGGAAAAAAAAGCACAATGAATTTTGGAGCTGTTATGCGCAGCTGCTTGTGTCTTTGTAATTTACTTTGTACTTTATGTATAAAATAAAAGTGGTAAATGTTTACCGGCTTGTGTCTTGGTCTTCTGTGCGGCTGATTTGGCCTGCGTCACTTTGGAGGTCGGCTGTTGAGGGGGTGTCGGTTTGGGGGTCATCTGTTTGGGACCAGCCGAGCCCCCTGCAGATGTGACTGGAGTGGAGGATGAGGTGGAAACCTTCTGGCTTCTTTCCAACTGCTGCTGTAACCGCTGCATCTGCTCCTGCATGCGCCTCAGCTCGTCTGATGGAGGAAGACATAAAGCTCCACTGGTGAACCCAAAAAGCAACACTTTAATGAACCAAATTACATGATTGTATAACAACTAGCAGCAGATCTGAGGAGAGACTGCAACAGCACAAACCTTGTAAATCCTCCTTGGACCTATCCAGGCTCTCACATGGTTTTCCTCCACTTTCCTTCTCCTTAGTGTCTTTCTCTTCATCTTCAATGTCATCCACATCTCCGAAAATATCCGACACTGCATCTTCTGTCCCAACATCTCGCCCTTCCTCCTCAACGCAATCTTCGTACTCTTCCTCCTCATCATTGTCGTCGTCAAACAGGGCGTCCAAGTCGTCTGCCTGCTCCTGATTGCCCTGCTCTTCTCCGACACCCTCATTCTCAGCCAGCAGCGCAATCAAAATGTTCAGATCATCCTCACCTGGACAGAGAAGTTATAAACTGATTTCTGTTTTGACAGATTCATAAAGCTGCACTTGTGCTTTAAATCCTGACCCTTACCGTCCATTTTAGAGATGTTTACGGTGTGTGCTGATTTCAGATGACCTGGTGACCTAAAGACCTGCAGACGCTTAGAGAGATCATAGTCCTATGAAAATCATGTTAGATCACAGTTTAATGACAATTATTCTTTGTGATTACTTGAATCTGTTAAGTTAAATTATTGGTACAAGCACTGTCTCAGTCACTGCTGATGTCTGTGTAACTACACAATAAAATATGTTTGCACAAGGACAGAACACAAAGTGGCAATCATCATATAGTGGAAAGTAATTTCAATGTGTGTATACCCACGGTGTATCACGCAAAAAATGCCCTGCAAACAGTGTCAATCTGTCCAGAGCATTAAAACACTGTGCAGGCAAAACACTCAGGCTGTCTATTCCGGAAAGACATTTTAAATCATTTGAAAGAGATGAGGAAAAAACTGAAATTCAGGTTCAGCCTGAGACAACGACCTCGTTCATCGGGCCCATTTAAACAGTCAGTCATTTAAACAGTTCAGTTCAACACTGAGCATGCCAAACAGTTACTGAAGTCATCATTAAATATCAACATTTGTTTGTTTCCTCTGTGAATATCAATACGAAACATTAACAAGATATTTTCAGCTTTCCGTCTATTTACAGTAACTCAAGGATAATGAAACCGCCAACTTACCTTCGAGCTGTGTTACAGCTTTGTGTCCTTTGCTAGCTCTAATGCAACTTTGAAGGATTTTACAGTGACGTCCAACCAGTCAATGTACGGCGTATTTTTCAATATTTAGCATTACGCGCAGCAATGTACGAGTCAAAAGGTTATATTTTATAAAAATGACACATTAGGCCTGTATTATAATCTTCCCTAGCTGCCTTCATACAGGGGGATGAAATCCAAACTGGCGCTAAACGAAGGACCCAGCTGTGTTGTCAAAGTTCTGATAGGTGTCGAACGATCTGCCTCAGTGAAAAAAGAAAACATTTCTCTATCATACATATTTTTTTTAACCAGATACAAAGATCGGATTTCTTCTACGTGTAAGACTATATTAATGTGAGAAGAAATATATTAAGCAACATTTCTGCTGATATTGACTATTTGTAATAATTGTGCACGGGAAACTCGCGAGCCTAAAAGGTGTTGTCACAAGGGTGGGACCCTGAAATCTGTCCCCGATACTTAGCTCACAGTCACAGTTAGTTCCTCGCATGGGCTTTTAAACCCAGTTGTGGTACCTGTCCAAACTTCAGCCACAGCCTCTACTGCACTGCCTTTTGCAGTACGCGCTTTGTTGAGCTCCATAACTGTCTCAGCCCGTCCGCTGAGAGCACTTTCAAGACATTTCCTACGATGGAGGGTGAGTTACGTTAGCGTTGTGCAGATAATGCAGATGACTGCTTTTAATTTACACTATCCACTACACAGCATTAACTATTGCTAACTTTAGAATGCTATTCCACATGCCCCATATATTATGTGCTATGAAAATACTGGGTAAAATTTACTAGGTAGCTAACGCTAGCAAGCTAAGTGTTAGCTAAGGTTTCCATTGTAAACAAGCCTCACGTGCTCTGCCTTTGGCAACGTTTGCCCCGTGAAGCTATAAAGAATGATGTCACCCTTGTCTGTTATCGACATGAGATTGGTTAACCCCATCGTTAAATTATATGACCGTAACATCACCGGTTTGTCATTAAATTTAAAGTGAATGGCACCTTTTCTTTAGCTGTTCAATTGGCTAGTGAGTGTATGGCAGGTGTACGTGTGCGAGTGAGTCAGAGTGAGTCAAGTAAAATCAGTGTGATTGGACATGAAGTAATCTGTACTGTGTGGTTTAACGTTTTATAGATCTATCCTGGGTGCCTCCATCCTTTCAAATCCTGAATAGAAGCGGTGGCTATATCTCTGGGATCGTGAACTCGGAAGAAGAACTGAGAACCCTGTTAGAAAACCACAAAACAGCCACTCTCACTTCTTTCAACAAGTGGTAACGTTATGTATGAAATAACCTTTTCTGGATTTGTGTTTCTTTTCAGTTTGATTTGGTTGACATTAACATGGCCCTTTCTTATGATCCCAGGTCTGACACTGTGAAAGACTCCAGCAAACTGAGACGGCTGTGGCAAGTGGAGGACTACTCTGAAGATACCCCCCTGTGTGTTACAAAGAGAGTCATTCTGACGTGTCATCATGGCAAAGCGCCATGTAGAAGACCCTCTTCAGCGAACACTGTACAGAATAAGGCTATCAAATAATGACCCTTTGAATTGAAACGCTCTGATATCTGATCAGAGATTCAAATCTACATGTTTCTGATTACTTTTTGGATATTTTGTTGATCTCAGTTTGTGTGGCTGCACCAATCATTGATGATCTTGCCCAGCAGGAGGCTTCTCTGGAGCATGCCTGTAAGAAAAAGAGGATCCGGAAAGGGAAGAAATTGGACTGTCCAGCAAAACTATTTATTCGACATGTGATGAGGTGATTTTTTTTTAGCTTTACTTTAAAGAATGATTCCATTTGTGATCTCCACAAAACTGAAAAGGTGTGATTCTTTTGCAAAACCTCTTTTTTTTCTTTTAATTGCTTTAGGTATGACACATTTAGTGTGAAAGGAGATGCCTCCAGAGCCAGAAAAGAAGACGCCATGAAGAGGCTAAAGCAAGAATTGGCCCAAAGAAACCCACCAACCTCAACATTTATCCACGTCAAAATTCCACTGTTGGAAGCTCACCAAAACCACACCATGGACTCAGGATGCTGCTTCTCAAAACATATACGCCCCAAAGCGAGAGACAAAATCCAGGAGATGGCAGGACTGGGAATAACCTCTGTCACATTTGTAGAAAGACCCTTGAAGCAAAATGTGTTGACAGACTTATGCAAATCCTATGAAGAAGATCAGCACTACTTCCCAGTGACATTACACATCTCCAAGTTGGAGCTAGAACCTTTTGGCAGAGAAGAAGAGGTGTATTCAACAGGGGCAGAACAGGAAGTAGCAGGAAACAGCGATGATGACACTTTTTCATCACTTCTTCCAGGCCTGCTGCTGGATGAAGCACACAGTAACTCTGAAGACACAGTAGCAAGTCAAGAGGTGAGTTTAGGTGCTAATTGCATGAGAATATGAAATACTTTACAACTGCCTAAGTTGACTTTTAAGTAATAAACTTGTAAAAGATACTCAAGGATCCTTTCATTAGAATTAACCTTCACAATGTTTATTACACATAGGTACCAACTTACCCAGATGAAGCTGCTCGCAAAGAGAGAAAAAAGCTACTGAAGGAGCTAAATGCCATAAGGAGGTTGTCCAACATGTGCACGGATGCGGCCAAACTGGCGAAACTAAAAGCTGGGATCAAGGCTCTCCATGGAAAGTTTAAGAACTCCTTACAGAAACCACCATTGTCGCCATCAGCTTCTGCACGAACACGAGCACCAAAGCGTAAAAACACCACTGGGCTGCCAACCACAAAGACTGTGCAAAGGGACAATATGGACCATGAATACTGAAGCAAGCATTGGGGCAGGCTCTGCAGAGTACTGAGTTTCTTGCTGGGATACTAAAAAAAAAAATATTGGGGAAAGCTATTCATCATACATGTCTTATTGCACAGCTCTCAACAGCTGCTGAAGTTCAAATATGTGCAATTTGTTGTTACAGCCCTTGTGCAGATTTCACACACAAGGTGTTTGTAAGACCTCAGGTGCCACTGTGTTCAGTTTCATTACATAAAATATCTGTATCAGAGAAATAAGCTGCTGGGTTTTGTTTTGTCACAGTACGACTAAAAGCAGTTAAAATTTTTCAGAGTATTTTTATTTTCATTCACAGAAGTACAGCGTGGAATCAGAAGGCCTCTCCAATCGACAGACTACAGAATCAGCAGGGTGTGGCAGTCTTCTGCACATAGACTTTAAAAGGCTGTCACATACAGTAACAGGTTGATTAACAAGTTAAATATATTAGGTTCAAATTACCAGGAGTCATCTGCAAGTCAAAATAAAATATATATATATATCCTTATAATAAAGTGCCTACATGGTGCATGCTCCTTTTTCCAACAACAAACCACTCTTGGGCAAAAATATCCTTTCAAAGCTGAAAATATAGAATTTCATTTGTTTTGATAAGGAAACCGTCAAAAAATTAAAAAAGCCATCAGCGATCAAACACTTTGTAAACAAATGCAACTTGTAAAAGCTGAACTTAATGTGTGCACGACAGGCAGACAGCGTGTTCGTGCAGCCTCCGTTTAGATATTCCAGACTTGTTTTGCTCTGAAGACACAAATCTTCAGTTCTTCGCTACAGCAGCAAACAATGCACCAGATGACATGGGCCCAAAAAATGCAACATGTGTTCTACAATACTTTTGATGTTCTATTCCAAATCAAAGGAATTTTCAGATTTAACAAACTGGAGAGGGCCGACTGCTTTCAGATTTGAAATCCTTCTTAAACTCCACCAAGAGCATTCATTCTGGGACGGGAGATCATCATGGAACCATGGAGTGTCGTCTCAGGGACATCAGAGGAGGTACAGGTAAAAGCATAGGAAGACTCAGATTACGGTGCTAATGGAGTCGCTGTTGTTGTGGATGCTTGTACTGATGGAGGACTAGTTGATGCAGTCCATGATGTGGATCTGCAGGGAGTCCAGGTCGGGCAGGATCTCATTGCACTTGGGACAGGCATGTTCGGGAATATTCCCCTGATGTTGCCAGTCAGTACCTGAGAGTCAGAGACACTGGTCACAACCTGAACATGCTGGACAGATGTTCAGTAAATCCACCAAACTAGCACTTCTTCCAAAATGCGACGTATGTTGCAACACATTCCTTCAAATTCAGCATACAGACATGAGACTGGTATCAATGGAGTTTGTACACAGCCTGACAGAAGCGTGTCTGGAAGGAGACACTGAGGACTTAAAAAAAAAAAAAGCATGTGTACCTCTTCCAACCAGAGTAGCGCTGGCCCCATGTACATTTCCCCCCGCTGACACGTGTCTTCTCTGCATCTCATTCAGTGACCGCCTGCAGAGAAACAGGAGAAAAACAGCTGTAGGAAAGAGAACAGGGTCCCCACTGACAGAGGGTCTCACACATCCAGGTCAGGAGGACGTGATGCAACTCCACGTCTACAGCTCTCGGTTACCAGTTGAACTGACCGACAGGCGTGAAGAGCGTGTTCTGCTTGATTCTGTACCTGCCCAGTGACTCCATCTCCTCCTGCAGATGGGTGTTCTGCTTCTTCACATACTCCAGCTGAGCAGCCAGACGCTCCCTCTCTTCATGGAGCTTCTCCCTCGCTGCTCGCTCTGCGTAGAAGTCTGAGGAGTACACCTCCGCCTGCACAGCAGAAAACGGGACGACCGCCATGAAGCTGAAATTTGACGACCTAATCAAAGTCAAAACATTTATACGCCCACTGACCTGAGCCTGGAAGACAGATATGGTCTCCAGCTCCTTCTCCTTCTGGAAGATCTCCTGCTTCATTTGATCAATCTTGTCCTGTTTGGCAACCAGGGCCTCTTCGGCGGCAGTCAGCTGTCCCTGCAACTGGTCCACCACCTCCTTCTGCACCAGCTGGGACTGCAGGACCAGAGGGCAAAGGTCAAACATGTCTGCTTCTCATATACCTGCTGAAAATCAGAACGATTTGGTTTGATTATATGTTGCCAAAATGAGAAAAGGCTCCTCATTAACCTCTCTCTTCTTCTTCTCCTCCTTGAGTTCGTTGTAGTCTTCAAACAGTTTGGTGTAGGCGTCCTTCAGCTGGGCCAGAGTGTTCCTGTGGAGGGAGGGAGGGCGTTATCGATGACTCTGTGCGAGTCCAAATCAGAGCTAATCATTACTGCGATATAAAAAATGGGGCCTTCTGAAATCAAATCAATGCAAATCAGTGTTGTCTGATAAGTTCTGTCTGTACATGTTACAAAAAATATTTCAAAATGGTTCAGATTTCTCATTTTTCTGCAGAGTAAACGCAGTTGAGCTTCACATGACCCAGTCAGCATCTGTATACAGTGCATGTGTGTGTGTTGCCTCTGACCTCTCCTCTCCAGCCTTCCTCTGCTCCAGCTGGCTCTGGGCCTGCATGCTGTCCAGCTGCAGCTTCAGCCGTTCATTCTCCGACTGAACAGCCTGTTTCTCCACCAGCTGGGCCTTCAGGGTGGCCACGTCCTGCTCCACCTCCCGACATCTGTGCAAAAGTGGGTGCGGATCGATTAAGCCCGTGAACATCGACTGAAAGAGGGAACCTTTGCCTTCCTTAAAGGATCCAAATATGTAAACAATATTCAGAAATTCCTATCTTTTGTGACTGTGTGGGTATTTATTTCTGCATGCGGGTCTAACCTGTCCTGCAGGTTCTTCTTCATGCCTTCTGCTTCATCCAGCTTGCTCTGGGCCTGCTGCAATTCTTTGAACAGCGTCATCATGTGAGATTTCAGATTCTCCACCTCAGACGCCGCCTGAAATACAAGAAACAGTTTGCAAAACAAACAAACTGATTTTACTGATAGTGGTTTTAAGAAGCGTTCCTGAGCTCATGTAGTGATTTCCCTTGCATGTGTTCATCATTACTCCAAACATTTCCCGCCACTGCTAGTTTTTTGTATCATTATACCTTCTCCTCTTTCCCAGAATCCTCCTTGGTCTCTGTAGTCTCTGCTTGGACGGTCTGTGTTGATTTGTCGACATTGCTCTTCCTTTCCTCCAGCTCTCTTATTCTGTTGGATAATTCATTTCAAGAGGTGAGATTCAATAAAAAAACAAAGCGCTGTAAGTTGTTGTGTTTCCTGATGCTCTAAACTTTGATAAGAGAGCAGCTTATTTAGCCGCGAGCTGCTGCCTTAAGTTGCCGATCTCTACCTGGCAGCATAGGACTGTATCTTGGCCTGCAGCTGCTCGGCCCGCTGCGTCTCATTCCTCAGCGACTGGAGGAGCTGACTGACCGTCACCTCCTCGCTGTCCAGCCGGGACGCCGTCATGCTCAGCTCCGGGCGTCTGCTGCGCTCCAGACCACACACATCGTTCACGCCGTCGACGCCTCCGTCCTGAGAGGAAAGTTAGATCAAAGAAACTTCAGTTTATGCACGTGTTATTTCATCAAAATCATACAATGAAACTTTTTTTTTCTTTTTTCTTTAAATTACAACTCTGTGTGTGTGCATGTGTGTTGCTCTTCACCGACACCCTGATGATCTCAATGAAGGAGTCGCTGTGTGAGTCCTGGTCGGCCTTCAGCTGCAGCTCAGAGTTCATTGCCACCAGGTCGTTCTTCTCCGCCTGCAGGCGAGCAACCTGGGCACGCAGGGCGTCCAGCTCTGTGCTCTGATTGGACGACACCACCTGGAGACGACATCGCACGTCACCCACACAGATTCATGAAGCAGTTTAAGCGTTGATTTAGAAATCTAGTGCAACTCACCGGCAAGCCTGACTTCCCCTGCTCCCCGATTCTCCTGCTCAGCTCCTGGTTTTGGAGGGTCAGCGCCTCCATGCGGGTCCGAGCCTCCTCCAGCCTGCTTTCCAGGAAGTCCCGCTCCTCCCGCTGCTTCTCCCTCCATGCAGTCAGACCCTCAAAACGCTCCTTCATCGTCAGGTTGGTCTGACGCAGGGCCTCTGAGCAAGAGACACACGGAGGATTTGAGTGAATGAACGTTGTACGAGCCAAATCATTTGAATTTTGACCCTTTCTATATCTATTGAGCCGTTTTGGCCTCCCCTGGCCAGCTGCACACTGTTCCAGCTGCTCTGTCACACTACACCTCACCCTTCAGGTCTCGGTTCTCCTGGATGAGGATGTTCATCTGCTGCAGGGTTTCCTCCAGTGTGCCAGACTGACCGGAAGAGCGAGAGATGTCGCCGTTCATCATGGGGCCTCCAGATGCCATGATGCTGCAAGGAAGACGAGGAAAGAGACACACGTACAGAAGCTGTGAGAAGCAGTTATCAACTTGATTTGTCATTTTGTGGTTTGTTAATGCAGCAAATCAGTTTTAGGGTTTTAAATACACCTGATATTAGTATATATCCACTGACATCACATTACCTTTTCTGAATTCAACACAAGCTGTGTGGATACAGTCAGTTTTTGAAAGACTAAGACTAAAAATTCTCATTTTGAGGGGAGTTTTACCATTGCCACACAGTATGAATACGGACTGTGAACACTTTGAATGAAATCCCCTTCCACTCTCCTCAGTCTGATGGTCTTCATTTGCGTATTTTGTCGCCAGTAAAGTATGTAGCATCACATGCTGACATCACCAAGTGACTCAGTGCTTTCAGCATGCAGCAGGGAAGCAGCACACAGCCAGTCAAGCAGATCACATGATAATGCAAGTCCATTACACTAATAGAGAGCAGTATGCTGTGCACACTGTGCTCTGCTTCTGTCCTCATTCAATCACTGAGTCTACGATAAATAAACAATCATGACTGACGCCACAAATAACGCGAGATATCACGGTTGAACTGGAACCTAGGTGCATTACAGAGGATACCAGTGGGACTAATACTACTTAAAAAAAAAAACCAAAACACTGAATATTACAGACACACTGTCGCTCTGTGAAAACGTTTCAGGGGTAGAGTTGCGGTTTCTGTTCAACGTTAGGTCGAGCATTTTTACTTTCGCTTTCTTTGGGTGGGCCTGTCCCGTGTATGACTCTTGGTAAACACTGAAAAGTTAGCACAGTAACTTACACAACACGGATGTGGTTCAGCCAGAGACAAACTGCGTCACATCAAATGTTAAACAAGTCGAAACGTTAGAACTCACCTGCTGTCAACTCCTGGACTAAACAATGTCGGGATGTTCGCTCCAGGAATACATAGAAACAATCGGAGAGACGGCAAGCTGTGTCGATCAACCTTGCTGTTCCACTTCTGGTTTGTAGCAACGTCAAGTCACGTACAGGATCAGCGTGCTTCCGGTAATGATTTCCAAAATAAAACCAGTCTCATCTTTTTTTCAGTTTGAGTGTAGGAGAATTGACCATAACTATAACCGTGGCCAGATATTTGTTTTATGTTTTCTTATAATCGATTTTTACTGATTGTTAGTGGTCATTTAATCATTTTAATAAACATAACATTTAAGTGTAAGTGTGTATGTGTACAATTAGGCTGTAGTACGTCAAGTTTCCAACTTTAAGGCCAATTTTTTCAAGCGTTTTCTAGTTTTAGCTTTTATTTCGAAGGCTTAGTTACCTGTCTTCCTGTTTGCACAGGTCTCAATGTCGCTGATTCGACGCAACTGTGACTCGTGCGGATTGAACGAAGGTTTTCGTTTCCTCACCGTGACGTCGCAGACCAGTGACTCGATGTGAGAACGAAGCGCAGCCTCGTGTGACCGTATCCTCTGTGGGGACTGTCCATCCGCATGTTTTCCACATCAGCGGCGGGCGGGGCCAGCGCACAGCTGACAGCGGGAATTCCCTTCAGGAGTCACCTTGCACTCTGACAGCGTTAAAGGAAAGACTGGAGATTCCCGAACCTGCGCAGACCGTCATGCTATAAAAATATAAAATATGAATTCAAATAAAAATGTATCGTGCTGTAATATGAATACTATTTTAAAAAACAAATCAGTGTCATTATAGAATATAAATGCAGTGTAATAAGCTTTAAAATAATATATACTTGTTTACAAAGTGGCCCATGGAAGCAAATGATCAAATTTTATTTTGTTTAATCAGATCATCTGTTACATAAAAAGAAAAATATGTGTTCATGTCAGTGTCCACTAGATGGCACTGTTGCCTTGGCAAAATACATACTGCCAGAATAGATCAATGAAGTCTCAGTACTGATGGGCGGGGGGGGACTACTTTAGCATGATCTGTGTGTATTCTGAGGCCGAACTGTGTGCTGTTTTATGGAGAACAGATTTAGGAACAGGAGATAGATCCACACAGCTGATAGATCCACACAAAACCTACACTGACGTATCATGATGTCCGTAACCTTGGCTTTTATGGTCTGCTGTGCTGTGGGCTGTTGCTATCAGCCACTGAGACTTATCCACATTATTCACTTGGAACCTGTTCAAGAAACCACCTGAAGAACAACTTCTGATCATGCTCTCCATCATTTAAACCAATTAGCTACTACTACAGTGTTTAGATATTATCTTGGATGGTTTCAAATGCGCTGAAGGGAAAATGGAAAATTCTAAAGAATTAGACACAAAAGCAGCTCAGGTCGGTGATGACCTGGATTAAAAAAAAAAAAAATAAAAATCTAGTGATGTAATGTAATGCTTGCGTTTTGCCACAATGGATACGATTACTATTTGTATATGCATACTGTTATATTCATTGATATTATGTTTCCCTGACAGTTTTTAGGACATTATCGACCTCAACAGGTTTAGTACCTTAATATTTATCTCCAATTCTAATATTTTCCGACGAAATAGCTCTTCAGCGCCCCAACAAGCTCACGTGGAAACGTACAATGTCGGAGCGTCACATCAGTCCTTGAACGCAGCGCCCGTGTGCTCTGGTGGGGCTTGTCGCTCCCACAGCAGCCAGATGAGATGGAGGCAGTGGGAGCACAGCAACAGGTTGGAGTTGCTGAAGTTTCTGCGGCTTGATTTAACTGTTGCGTTCACTTTAAGAGGCTGCAAAGGTGATACGAGCTGAGCATCTGCGAGTTTGGTTAATGGACAAATGCACTGTGGGCGAATTTTGTGTGCAAAGTTACTTGGCGTGTATTTAGAGGTGTTTTGGTCAAGCACAGCATCCTTACGCGTCAAGGCAACCATCAGAAGTTCCTAAAACTTTTTTGTTCGCTTTTTTTTAGCTCACTTCTGGCAACTTGGGTGCTTGAGGGGACTTTTGTTCAGTCAAGCATCACCACAGGGTTTACAAACGAGAAGCTTGTAACTCCTCTCGGGCTCTTCAGGATGTTTGCCGCCGCTCTCCTACTCGCAGCGCTCGGCGTTTTTACGCATCTGGACACTTTTACGCACGGGTGCCAGCTCCCCTCCGAGTGGCGGCCGCTGAGCGAGGGCTGCCGGGCGGAGCTGGCGGAGATCATCGTGTACGCCCGGGTCCTGGCGATCCACCGGGAGCCCATGGGCGGCGGGGCGGGCAGCCTGTACAACTCGCTGCCCTTTGGGTTCGGGTATGGATACGAGGGCGCAGAGGAAGGGCTGCTGTACTCTGCGGAGGTGGAGCTGCTGTGCGACCAGGCCTGGGGCAGCATGCTGGAGGTGCCCTCTGGATCAAGACTCAACCTGACCGGACTGGGGTACCTGTCCTGCCAGTCCCACACAGTGATGGAGAACTACTCCTACTTCTTCTTCCTCAGGTGAGGTGCAAGGCTCGGACACAGTTATCCATGTGTTTTCCAGCACACACTTGGACTCTAAACACAAAGTCAAACAGTCCAGAAATGAGTTTTACTGTCGCCATTAAAATTAAACCACATCCCATAAAACGTTTTGCCAGACAGAAGTGCATTTTGCAAAACAGCAATTTTGAACCAACAGTGCAATAACTCTTCAGAACTTGTTTTGGAGAAAACTGTAATCTACAGTCAGATGTGTAAACAAGACTACTGCATTTAAATATCATTTTGAGGCATACCACTAGAGGCTGTGTAAATACTTCCATTAAGTGAGACTTGAAATGTTGCACTTTTTATTCACAGCATCTGTCTGCCAGCTGGAGTTGCTTGTTCTTTTCTAAAGGAAGATTCTACCTGCAAAACAAACTACAGGCTCATTAAATGCGATGCACTATAAGCTATGAAATGCTGCAGTTTATGAATCTTGCATTCAATTTGATTCCTGCAAATTCCACACCTCAGCTACTGGACAGGCCGATGGTTCCTCCAGCAGCTTCAGCTTTCTCCTCACAGCTTTCCTCTCCTCTGCAGGATGGATGAGAACTACAACATCCTCCCCCACGGTGTCAACTTCCAGGATGCCATCTTCCCCGACACGTCCGAGAACAGGCGCACCTTCTCCAGCCTCTTCCAGTTCTCCAACTGCACCCAAGGCAGCCAGCCTTTCCACACCTTCAGCCCTGAGTGGGACACTCAGGAGGACAACAGGGTAGGGCAACACTCATACGTTTTCATGTGTAATGTCAACTGTTTTTCATTTGAACGGCTAAAACGAAGCCAAGAATTGACTGAGAGCTGGTTGCCACAGTAAAGACAGCTGTTTCCTTGAACACAAAAATGATTCCCATCTCTGTGTACAACCTCATCACCTCCTGAGAAGATGAAAAATGTCCCCTTCAACTGTCGGGTCAACTTTTTTGGGTGTTTGCAGTGGACGTAAAGAAACCCGACACCAGACAAACTGGAGCTGGAGGGACTAATAACTGCTGTTGGAGTGTTGTGGTTTGTTGTATTCACAGCCTGAATATACTGTTGTAGCTAAAATGTGAATGTGAGTGCAGTGAGAGAGCAGAGCAAGGTCCTGGTTTGTGTGTGTGTGTGTGTGTGTGTGTGTGTGTGTGTGAGATGTGAACACCTAATCCTGAGCTGAATTGTGACTCTGCTGACAGGAATGTGGTGAGGATCAGTAGAAACACAGTTTAACTACCCTCTAGCGAAGTACAGAGCTACACAAACACACACAAACACACACACACACACACACACACACACACACACACACACACACACACACACAAGCATGAAAGAATACAGGGATACTTAGACACAGGAAAATTGATTACACTCTTAATAGATTCCCAGCGTGTGGTTGGTCACATGGAATCACGCCCCAGCCAGTTGAAGATCAAAGCAATGGCTGATTGGTCGAGGTTCGTCCATCCGTCTGTTCACTTGGCTCCTCAGGCAGACAGGACACTGACTGTACAGAGGTCAAGGGTCAAATAGCAGAGATCCACATCTTTGACAGGCAACAGTATGCAAGTGTGTTCGTCTGCAGCTTTGATTCATATCAGTATGAAGGAACGTAGCCTGCTGACCTGGGACCAGATAGAAGCCGGACCCTGTCAGAAGTCGGCTGCTGGCATTTATTATCGCACCTCCTCTGAGCGAGCTGAGCGCGTCACACTTCAGACAAGACAGAACACAGCAGCCGGACGTGGAGCTACGCGTGTCTTCGTCCTCCTTAGGAGCGACTTGAGACTCAGCCTGGACTTCCTCTGCCTCCATTGACTCCACCTGGACTTTAAAATACATGAGAGCAGATTAGCATTCAGAAAATCAAAAAGTGATACAGGCCGAGCATCACACAGCATCTGCATCATTTCACTCATGGAAGAATCAGTGCATTTGCACCTGTTTGTGTAATTAGTGACAGAAAGTGGCTAAATTACATCTATTAGCATCATTGCATGAGGAGTCTGTTGCAGCTTGTGTCTCACCGACCTGAACGCCGCCTGCAGCATACACAGAGAGAAATACGCTTAATTGTTTCTGAAAGGGATTCGTGGCTCTTATTTCCGTTGCCTGCAGTCAAAGCTGCAGAGCTAAATCAGGAAAGGTGCAGCGGTGTAGCGTCTTCTTCTTCTCCCTGTTGCTTCGGCTTTGACCTGCAGGACGTGTCCACTGGGCTGTGTGGTCAAAGGTCAGTGAGGCAGGGGTTAAAGTCACTGCTCATCTAGAGGACGAGCACTCACATGTAGAGGCTGAGACCTTCAGGCAAAGTGGAACAAAACAGGTGTTTTGGGTGTTTTGCTGTGGGAATTTATGGAGGGGTTTGAAATGGAAGGACCCTCTTCTTCCTCTTCATGTCCCTCCTTACCCCTCCATGTTTCCTGGCCCTGTGTCTTTTGAATTTGAAAGCATCGGGTTTGAAGCAAAAAAAAAAAAAAAAAGCTTTCTTTTTGTCTGATTTGCTTTGGCTGCAAATGAAAAGACATTGAAAACAGAAGAACAAGATCCCATTTCTAATTTCAGTATCTAGAAGTCTGACTTTTGTCCAGAGGATGTGCTCCCCTGGCTGCACCGCTCTCTCTCTCATTTTAGGTCTCAGACATCCTTCAGCTGGAGTTTTAACGCAAAACATCCCTAAAAACGGGGAGGTGGTTTGCTTCTGGTTTCAGCCTCGTGGGAACCAGACGCCCCTCCAGAAGCACAGACAAGAGACTTCCTCCACTTTTCTGCCAGAACCTTCAATTAGCTTTTGTGAAAGCCTCCTCTTATCAGCAGCACTCAGAGCAGCTTCAGCCATGAGCTGGAGGTAGAGACCGCTGTAAGCCAAGCAATCTTACACATTTCTCTTTTCACATTTTCTCCCATCTCTCGATAGGCCACGTTATGATAAAGACAAATTCCCCACATACTTCTTAATCAGCACATTTCCACAATAATGTCTCCATAATGTAACCACAGCGAGGGAGCACTCCGGCTGTAACTGTCATGTAAACACCTTTTACAAGTTCTCTGACTCTCATTAACATTTTATGTGGACGCTTAGTGGGATGAAAGGAGGACAACACAGTTTGTCTTTTTCACTCAGGAGTTAAAGCTCAGGATGTGTGTGTGTCCTTTCTCTGTCTCCCACTTTATTTTTCTCATCTTTGTTTTTCTTTCTTTCTTGGCCTCCCCGTTGTTCCTTTTACCTCTTCACCTCTCACTGTCTCTTTCCGTCTTATTGTCTCTGTCCTCTAACCATCCGTTTCCATGCTCACCACACACGCACAAGACAAAGTCTCTTTGACGTCAATAGGGAAGCTCTAAAGACACTGAATGTATATGTGAGTGTGTGGTAGTTGGGGGGACTCATGCTGAGTTCTTGTACAAAGTTAGAAAGAGGGATCAAAAGTGTGCAGAAATAAATGAGCTGTCAGGTCAGGCTGGACACACACAAAGACACGTCTCTGCTCTTCATTCTGTCTTCATCGATCTGTGGATGAACTCACGTAAATGCAGACGGTTCTGCAGTCTGAGTGTCAGTCCTAACAGTCAGAGGTATTAAAACCGTCCTCAGCGACATTGAAGCTGCTGTCATGAGGTGCCCGCGGCTGCTTTCAGGTGATTGGTCAGTGAGTATGAGGAAGGTGAAATTGCCACATAACATTAGCATTCTTTTGAAATCATGTTTCTGGCCATCTGACAAATTGAAGTCCAATATTCACTCTCCTTTAAGCTCTGTTTTTGGTCTCCACCAACTCCTGAGGGAAATCCTTAAACCTCACCATGTTCACCAGCTGGTCGCTAACTGTGTGGTGCTCAGCAGGTAGCGTACAGCGGGTTTTTCCGAACTTTCGAACAGAAACAACTTCCTGCTGAGACAATCGTCTGTGACTTCTTTTATTTTACATGCAGTCTTTTAATTCCATTGTCAGTTTAAGAATATTGTTTAAGGCATCTTTACAAGCATTTGATTGGATTTTTAACAAATGACGACTCTCCTCCTAAACGTTGACGCCCTGCAGCCTCGACAGAGCTTTGGACAAAGAGACCTTCTGTGTTCAAACTGAAGGTCCTCACTTGAATTTGAGGGCATTTTGTACATGCATGTGTCTTCACATGTCCTCTAAATACTGTTTATACAGATGATGCTGAACAGCAGGCAGGTGACGCCGGATGTTTTGACAGGTGTTGTGCGTTTGTGTGTCCATGTGTGTGTTTGGGGCATCCCACTGAGAGGCTTCCTATGAGAATGAGAGAGGGATCACACTGTAACAAAAATGTACCAATGTTATGTAATGTGGATTTGACTTTTGTTTTGAGAAATGGGAAGAAAGAGGCTTCCCTTAAAGGGTCAGTTCACCTCAGTTGCAAAGAAAAAAATGAAAAGACAGAAAAAAAAACAATAATAGATAAGAATTAAGATAAGATAAAGCCAACAGTGCAGTTTAATGCTGAGTGTGCAAAATTTCTAAGGAAAGTAAAATAAAGTTCAAAGTGCAAAGTCCCTCAGATGATGTCTTCTCTCCGTCCACAGAGGAATGACATTGTTTCAGAGTCAAAAGTATGTTTTACTTATTGATATATTCAAATATTCAAATCATTCATTTCATATAAAGACAAATTTGAAGATGTGTTTGGTAAAAACCTCTGATCTCCAGTCCCACTGATGCCAGAAAATTACAGTTTAGGGAACTCTGTGAAGCCTACGTGGAGCTTAGGTTGAAAGCTAGCGCGTAGATCAGTGACTGAAAGCGACATCTGAGCTGAGACATCTGTCATCCAAGCAGCTTTAAACTGTCTTGAACTGAATCAAAGTTCAACATTGTGAAGATACACTTCACTTCCTTGCACAGTGCGTTGATACCACTGTCCTGTCTTTGCATTAGCTGTGGAGCTAAATCCAGCAGTTGATTAGTTTAATACAAAACTGAAAACGGGGGAAAATAGCCTGGTTCACAGTCACTCAGACCAGCTGCTGGATGTGAATGTGAATCGTATGCTGAATTGGCACAACTTTTTACTTAAGTACCAGTGAAAATCAGGTTCATGAGCATTCAAAACACATTTGCAGTACAATTGCATTCTATCGCTAATTTGTTGTTAAGAAGCTTAAAGATACTTAAAGTGAAGTGAAG
Source organism: Chaetodon auriga (assembly GCF_051107435.1). Classification (NCBI taxonomy): domain Eukaryota; kingdom Metazoa; phylum Chordata; class Actinopteri; order Chaetodontiformes; family Chaetodontidae; genus Chaetodon; species Chaetodon auriga. The sequence goes on along the minus strand of NC_135095.1, from coordinate 6,052,762 downwards.
TCATTGCAAGTACACAGTATACTGACTTTTCTATACTTAAATTGTATTTCTAATACACGGAATTATACTCTTTTTTTGTCCCAGGATGTCATAAAAATTCATGTTTCAGTGACTTTAGCACAGCAAAGAATAACCACAGTAATTCAGTCACTGACTCAATACACTATCAAACACACAACCTCTGGTGATCCTGGCGCAGTGGACTCTGCTGTATTTATTAGCAACGTGTTAATGGAACACAGGAGGCCGATTAGCATTCGCTTCAACTGAGATAACAACATGGTGGCCGTGATGGGGTTTTATAGATTTTTTTCAGGTTTGTTTGTTCTCCTGACAAAGTGCAGGCGTATATGAACACACTTGCATTCCCCACTGTGTCTACGAGAGCACTCACCCCTGTTAACCCTGCTGCTCCAGGTCAGCTCTGGTCTACCAACGAGATGGAAAATCAGGGCCCCTGAAACATCAAAGTCCGTGACCCTCGCATTGTCAGGCAAGGGGTGGGAGGTCCTAGGGGTGAAACATTTATGTTACACAGACACACATAAACAGCATACGTCGTCTTGTCGTGTTTTTGTGCTGGTAGCAGGGAGCCTGTGTGGATAAATGTAACAGACGAGGGTCAGGACCTCGACTTTATTTCCCCATCCTCCCTCCTTCCAAGTGTGATGGGCTTTGCAGAGGAGAAGAAAAACATGAGTGAGGGAGAAATAATAGCAGTGTGGAGATCAAAGCAAAAAAAAAAGCACTTTCTCAGAGAGGCTGCTGGGAAAATCACATCACCAGTGCTCCCACACTGTACAGCCAGCTGACTGGATGGCAACTGGTGGTTTACAACACTCTGGTTTGCCTGTTAAGAAAACAGCCCTCCATGTACTGTGTGTTAACTCACTTTCCCTCTCCTCCTTTCTCCAGCTGCTGTGCTCCTCGGTGCAGGCCGCGTTGTTCGAGGAGGAGGAGCGAGGCCGCAAGCTGCAGGACCGCCTGGCCGCGGCGGAGAGGAGGAACCGGCAGCTGAAGGAGCGCGTCCGCAAGGTGAAGCGCTCCTTGAGGAACGCCCGCAAGGCTGCGCGCAAGGCCGAGCAGGAGGCGCAGGGGCTGCAAGAGAAGCTGAAGGCTGCAGAGTGGAGGGCAGGGCATCACCTCAACGCCATCACACAGGAGGAGCCTCCACCCGGGCGCTACGCGAGCACGGGGAAGCGCCAGCGAATGCAACTTTAACTAATCCCACACTCCCCAAACTGCCACCCACCTGGACTGAAAACTGGCTGTGGAGAGCGAGAGACTGCTGGGCGGCCTCTATGTAAGGGACAGACAAATAGCAACGGTCACATAGGAGTAAACACACTTTTAAAGTAATAATCTCCATAGTTTTCTTGTAAATAAACTAGTCTTTCTCTCTTTTGTAACCCCTCTTTTGTTACACTACAAGAGTGATGGTCAGCACCGTTCCTGGTCATCTGACAAAAAGTGAATCAAGAGAGTCAAACATTTATTTTCTCCATGAAGTGGAGCACTACTTAAACACTGCGCCTGCCGCTCAGAGCTCCTCTCAGGCTGTGGTCACATAGGACGTGTTTTTGCCCCATCACAAAGCAGGAGCCTGAAGAGTGATGCGTTATTCTGTCTGACACACAACCTGAAGTAAAATTAGTTAATGTTTTAAAGCAAAGAGATGGAAAAAAAAGTAATATATTGGTCTGTTTATGTTGGAACAAGATGATGAGCGCAAGGAATTTAGCTGAGGTCAGTGTATAAATCAGGCTGAGTATGAGTCAGGCTGTGAAAACAGTTGTGTAATATCTCTTGTGGCACTTTGGCAAGTCTTAAAAATAACCCAAGTGATGTCATTGGGGTTATTTTGGCTTCTTTTTTTTTTTTTTTTTTACAGAAATTCTCATTACAGAAAGTGTCACATGTTGCAGGTTGAGTTAGCTTAAAACTTTTGTTAGCAGACAGTTGATTTATGCATCCAGAAGGCACAAAGCAACATTAACATTCATGAGGAGTTAGCCACCTGCTAAATGCTCCACTATGTTCACTGGCTAGTTTGTCCCTGGCCTTGTGCTGTACAGTGACTTTATTAGAGTTTTTCACTCCAGAAAAAAGCTGCCTGCTGCAAATGGAAACAGTGCTGATGAGGGCAATTAAACTGAATCAAACCTTAACATTGCAGGCCAAAAAAAAACTAAACAATGAGCTGAAATCAGCCAAATACTCTGTAGAGCTCAGCAGAACTGCACAGTCGGTGGATAATTCATCACTATAAGTGACCCCTTCCACAGTACACATAGTAATTTGAGCCATTGTTAGTATAAAAATATTGACAGTAGCAGCTTTAATTAATTGAAAGACTTTTTTAGTCTTTTAGTTTTTGCTGCTTTGTGTGAACAAAGAAAAGACACATTCAAAAATGCCTTTTATGTAATCACAGCCTAATGACGCAATAAGAGGAGTTACATTTCATTTTCTAATGTGATTTATCAGCTATTTCTACAACTGAAATTATGGGCAGAGAGTGGTGTAACTGAGAATGAGAAGATGTTTGAGGTTTTGTTCTGAATTTGAGTTTTTAAAGTCTGGAACATCAGCTTGTATGTGGACGTTTCTGTGTTTGAGTGCTTTTCTGCATATAAAATTTGATTTGGATGAACACCCCTGTGAACGTGACAGTGTTTCGAAGTAGGATATTAACATCTGGGTCACTGGAGTAAAAAAAACAAAAACAAGCAAACAGCCACACACACTGAGCGGTTCAGTTAAGCCCTGCAGCATCACACCGAGAGTGAAAAGAGAGGTGAAGGTCAGGAGACGTTTTATGTGTACATGTGTTCGGGGAGCCAAAGAAATGAGTGCATGTGTGTGTGTGTGCGGACATGTGTTGCTCATGTTGTGGGCACACAATGTAAATCATTACATTTTAGGGTTAGGTTAATGTAAGGTGAGAGCAAGAGTTAGAATTAGGCAAGTAGTGGTTATGGTTAAGGTAAGTGTCAAGGAAATGAATGTAGTCCCCAAAAGTGTTGGAAACATGACTCCCCGTGTGTGTGTGTGTGTGTGTGTGTGTGTGTGTGTGTGTGTGTGTGTGTGTGTGTGTGTGTGTGTGTGTGTGTGTGTGTGTCTGGTCCATCAAGTGACTGGAATGTGTTTGTGTGGGCAGCAATGTTCTGAACAGCAGGAAGTCCCTGAAATATTCCTCTAATTCAGTCTGGACAACCAAAAGCTCTGGAGGGAGGCGAGCAGCCGTCGCATCACGGGACCGCAGCGAATGCATCGAAAACATCAAATCACCAAAAGATGACAACACGAGAGGCAGGGTGGATGGAGAGGGAGCGGCGGAGATGTGTTCATCAAAAGCTAAATTGCAGTTTCTCTCTTGTGGCACAAACATAATCAGACGCTCATGATGAGGCGGCGATGGCGAGGTGCTGTTTGATGACCTGCGGTTGGTGACTGAGATGCTGAAATGATAAAAGGAAAACAAAAAAGGCATTGCAGACGTTCATAGTGTATGTATAGTCAACATCCAGATAACACAGGTACTGGAGATACTTCATGCATCTGTTAGCCCTGCAGCAGCTAAACATGAACATGAAGTTTCAGGTTAAATGTTACTGCAGAATCATTGAAAGAAATGCAGCATAAAAGTATCAGTCTGTAACCGACAGCCCACGCTGTCCTGCTGACAAATTCTCAGACAGAATAATTCAAAAGGTTAAAGCCACGATGTGTCCAATTCATATGTGATTACAGTAGATTTCAAGTTGGAGTGTTTGGAGAAAAATCTGACTCAATGAAAAATGGTGCAGTCCAATCACCTGAGTGACCCGGGGTGGTCTTTTTTAATATGCAACCTGGGGGTCACCAAAGTTGAGCTTTTAAAATTCTTTACATAGCGGCTTTAAATATCTGATTCGCACATCATGGTCACTCAAAACTTAAGGACATGCAATGAATGCCTGGCCATAACACTGTACAGTAAATAGATAGCCACTCAGGCTAACAGAACATTGCTGTGGTTGCTAATAAACCGGCTTGCTGATGGTGCACCATGGACACTTTAGACACTCTGGGCCTGCATTCATGTATCAGATCTCCTCCTTAGGGTTGAGAGGATGTTGAGAGTTGTGTTAGTGCATTTAAAAGAGCATAATTTTGTCCCAAAGTCATTTCCCTTCAAAGTAAAAATGATTCTTGAAGTCATTACTGATGTTGTCGTGCTACTGCAAGATAGCTTTAAGCTTACTACCTGCTTGCAAACAGACAGTGGGACAGTGGATGGAAACATCACAGGACCCCCTGCTGTCTGTCCAAATGACACGGGCGGTCTTTGCACAATTCAAATTCCCCAGCATGCCACAATCCCACCTCTATTTCCTGTGAGACTGCGTGCTATCTCCCTGTTTCAGATGATCTGCCTGTAATTAGTTTTATGGAATATACATATGCTGCATGGCAAAGAACAAAACAACATGTCTCTGCGGGGGGGTGGGGGGTGGAGAAACCCTGCAGCGACAGAAGGCTGGAGAAGAGGATGGGAGACAGGGGAAGGGAGGGTTAAGCCCTGAATTAAAGATGAGGAGAAATCAGTTTAAGAAGCAGAGAGATCAGTGACTCTGAGCACAAACACACTTACAGCTTGACAGCCAAAGTCAACAAGCGGTGTTTGTATGTGTGTGTCTGACGGGTAATTTTGATTTAGCGGAAATTCAATTCTGCTGCTTTGCTGTGTGAGTGTGTGTGTGTGTATGTGCGCGCACGCACAGTTTTCAGCTGTGTGCATGTTATTGGGCATGAGTGTCAAAGGGATATAGAATACTTTTATTTCCCAATTTTCATTTCAGTGCTTTAGTGTGAGTGTGTGAGAGGGATGAATAATTTTGAATGGGCCAAGGCATTCAATCTGTGTGTGTGTGTGTGTGTGTGTGTGTGTGTGTGTGTGTGTGTGTGTGTGTGTGTGTGTCCTCTGTACTGAACCAAGATAGACATTCAGGAGGAAAATGTCCTACCGAGATGGAGGGAAAAAGCAGAGGAAGTGTGATGACTTGAACCACAGGAAGCTCCGCCTGGTCAAACTCTGTTAATAACGGACCAATATTAACACAACCATCTGTGATGAGCAAAGACGAACCTTCAGGCGAAGGCAGCTCAGCGGGGAAAACTCAACATCATCTCAAGCCACGCTGCACTCACTTCAGCGGAGGATAATTTAAAAATGATCTCCAAAATGAGCTTGCTTTCAAACATGAGCAATGTTAGCTTATTCACGACAGTGTTGACAAGAGCAGGAAGAAGTTGGCAGCTTTTCTGTCTCATGTTGATGTATCACCTCACACTAATGGTTTCCTTCTGTCTTCAGTCATGTTTAGAGCCAATAGAACAAACAGACACATATTTACTGCAGTGCAATATTAAGTGAGGCTGTGTCTGCTGGAGTGTTGAGAGTTGAGAACCCCACCAGGCACCAGATACATCATGATGGAGAACTAAACAGTCGCGGTTTGCTGTTATTGTGTCTCCAGCAATATTAGCGGTGCTGTGAGGCTACACTGCTCACAATGACAGTGCTAACTGTGGCATTGCCAATGAGTGATTCAAGGCATTTGTTGGCAGGAGGAATGCATTGGCGGATGAATACATACACAATGCATGCAGCAGGTAGATTAAGAGTTTAAGGTGAGTCAGGTAGCTGTCGTACCTCTTCAAGTCCTCCCCTGTCCAAGTGGATCAATGACCCAACACAATGGAGAGACATTTCTGGATTATCTGGACAGTTTTAAATATTTGAACTGAATTTGAATGCATCTCAGTGAGGCTGATGTCATGTTTATGGATGCAGCAATACTGAATGACTGTACTCCAGCAGCTGAACTATCCATCAGCAGCAACTGTCACCAGCATCTTTCACTATTTACAACACTGGCAGTGAATATTCATGCATCTTTCATACTGAACGATTGCTCGTAGTTTCACAACAGCTTCACACATCAACATATGTTGAAGTGCCAGTCTTTCCCCAAAAGGGGCCTTGGCAGCGTATGTCACACCTTCCAAAAATGCACATATGTTGAAATATATTTTTAAAGTAAAAGCACCATTAATGGGTTTACTTATTTCAGCCAATAGCTTATCGAAGAACCATCCACTCTGGCGCTGGGCAGCTGTGAACAGTCAGCAAAGCTTGGAAACTGCTGTTGCAGAAACGCACTGATATTGCAAAAATGCTCAGCAGTCTCCAGCCTCTTCAAGCCTGTAAACGTGTTTTTATCTGAACTCCTACTGAACCCTTTGTTGCAACTGCACAATCGTTTAAGTGAGGATACTAGAGTGAATACCCAAAGGAGAATCCATGCAGGCTGAACATACTTTCATATGAGGAAATAACATCTGCAGACAGTATGTTTTTAATGCTATAGCCCTCATAATGTATTCCAACATGTGCCTCATGTGTTTGCAACATCTGATCTGTCTTCTGTCTGCTAAACATATGCTCTACAGCACACACATATATATATATAGGTATAAATAGGCTAAATGTCAGTAGAAGTGGTTGAGAGTGTCTGGTGTCTGCTTTATATCCGCATGCATGGATCCTGGAATTTGCAAGTGTTGAAATATTGAGCGCAAACACACAGAGACACACACATGGCTTTACATTTGTTGGAAATGTAGTGCTAATTCTGAGGAGTAGTACTGACAAACCACCCCTATCTTATTCTGCCAGACACCATTGCACACACACAAAAACACGAGCTATATTCCGATCATTCAGGATTTATTCCAGGAGAAACACAAACGAAACACAATCAGTCGTTCTGGCCTGTGTCATCATGGTAACTCTGATATGTGCACATGATTGTCGAAGGCATCTGATATACAAGCCCCATTAACAGAAAGTCATCATCATCATTATCATCACAGCACAATAAGTGCGGCAGGCAGTGCCCGCTCTGAGACATGAGTGTGTCGTCGGTGTGACGACGTGCACAGGATGGGAGTTTGTTGTGGTCACATGCAGAGAGTAAATACAATACAGCCAGCTAACTCAGCAGGCTCTGGACAAGGACAGCCACAGGGAGACACTGGGTCCAAAAAAGGAGCTCGTGTAAAGTTTCAGCCCCATGAACGATTCTGACAGGCAGAGCTGCTCTCATTAGCTGAGACAGATCTTAAGGGCAGCGATGAGGGACAAACATAGGTTAGACTTAAACACAGCTGCTAGAACGGCAGCTCTGCAATACATTTACTGATGCTAATGAAAAGCTAGCAACTCCTTCAGTCCATGCAACAATGCTAATGCTGTGGCTCCTAAAGCATTTGGCAACAATTCAAACACTCACATTATGAGTAAATATACTTCCTTGTCTAGTCGAATAAGTCCAATGAGCATAGAGCAACAGATAGAGACAATAAAACAAATATATTTTTGTGTAAAATTAAGCATTACATCCACACAAAGTAGCCTAAATAAATAAAATACTACATAAAATACAGCCATTAGCCACATGTGCTTGACCTCCTTGGCTTTTGTCCTTTTGGGATAAAAAAAAAAATTCAAGAGAAAAATACCCTAATTTAGCTATATGAAGCAAGCTAAGTTAGCTAGCTGAAATTAAGCTAGCTACCATATGTTATGGCTAGCTTGTCATACAAGGCTAATGCTAACTAGGTAAGCTTATGTAGTAAATTTCAAGGTCATGAAAGAATGAAAAGCCAGAGTCTTCAGTCTTTATATTTTTTCATTTGAAATTTTACCAGTTTTTGTAACATTTGCCCCTGGAACGGCGCTAGCTTTGAAGCTATTTTGGCCACAGTCTGAATTGCAGATAACTTGACGACTACTGGCCAAAAGAAATCAACTTGTTCTTTTTTGTTGCAATAACCAATGAGATTATTTCTGCCTCTCAAAACTGTTTGTGGAACTGAAACTCTTGACTAAACTCATCTTTTTGTGGCTCAGGCATCTCGACCCGTGCATGTCTGTACATAGAGATACTAACATCATACAAGGGCATATAAGATTATGCAAACACTCATGGTGAAATTGAATTCTTGAAGCACTTTTTTTCCGACATGCTTGTGTTTTCATCTTTTGTGACGTTGCACTTCGGCGGCGTCTTGGTTAAAAAAAAGGTCCGAGGAGTGTGAGCTCAGGGGGGCGGACGGGAGCGGGTCGCAGCCGCCCCTCGTCCTCAACAGTGTGTTTCTGAGTCGGTCACAGCTTTGGATTTCTTCCTTTAGAATGGCAAAAAACGTAAGCCTGAGTTCAGTAAACGATGCTTTCAATTGGAGTTGGACTGACGCTGAAGTGGTGGTGGAACACTGATGGCATTAAACTGCACTGTGTGGCTCTGCAGTCTCACAGTGCTGGACAGTATATGAAAGCAAACTGCAGTCGGGAGTAAAGGGGATTTCAGTTTTTTTTTTTTTTTTTTTTGACATTAAACATTCCATAGAGAATACAATCAACTTCCCTCGACACGCACTCGCTCACTCATTCACTCTCACGTGCCTGAACAGCAAAACATTTGTAAATATTATCTTGAAAATGATCATTCGTATTCACAGTCTATTTACAGTAGCATCTTTAACGCAGAAAGAGTCATTCAGATTTTTTTTTGTTGTTGTTGAACAGCAGACATAAAACCACTGAGCAGCATGAACCCGAACCCTCTGCCTGCCTCACAATACATTCGTAAACCCAAACGTCCAGACTGAAGTGGACGACATCACATTTAATGAAACATTCTCGCAGTGTTGGCTGGTGATCCAAACCTGGCGCCCTGTTTCTCCCCTGCAGCTCATTCAATAATAATAATAATAATAATTACTAGTTAAATGATTATATTGTCTAAGATCTTTCTATCTACACCTGCTGATGTTGTTTCCTTTGCTTCCTGATCCCACTTCCAAGGAAAAGCATTGACGACACGCTTAAAAAATGTTAAAAAAATGCATAGCAATCAATGGGTATGTATACATGGTTACAGTGAGTACTTAGATTAAGGTGATCATTGGAATAAAGCCCTTACATGGTTGAAAGTTTCCCTCAGCTAACACAGAGATAATTGCGTGGTTTGACTTGAGAGTTGGGTGAGGAGAGAAAAATGTAACACAAGACCCTGCTGTAAAAAATTGAATATATATGTCTGAAAGGTGAACTGTGAAGCCATGCAGCACGAGACACATGGGTGTTGTAATTCAGTAAGAAACACTAAAAAGTACGCTTTCTCTACGACAGCACGTTTGAAACAACAAAATAAATCAGGCTAACTGGCCCTTTCTTACACACCTAACTCTATTACTGAACTAAAACTCTATTGTGACTGGATTAGTTGCTAGAACAACATGCATAAAGTAACTGACAGTGTTTTCAGTCAAATCAACAACCGCGTCAGCGTTGTTACCACATATGCAGGTTTCACAATTTCTGCTTCAGCTTGAACAGCAGTGCAGCAGATCTGGTGTGTGTGTGTGTGTGTGTGTGTGTGTGTGTTTGCAGCTCGTACACAGGAACGACTGGAGGGATCGAGGTGTTCTGTTAAAGTACAACTCCTGCATCATTAGCATGAACACAGGCACTGTTATTTTGAGCTATCACCTATGGTGCCGGGCTGCTGCACATGCGTACCAGCGCAACAAATGTGTGTTAATCCACCGCTGAAAATAGTCCCCAAAAATGCACTTCTTCCTTCTGTAACGTAGCGTAACTATATATTTGTGACTCATTTTGAAGATTTACTTTAGCTTAGGGCTAAAGATAGGGTAGTAAGGTATTGAGAAGCAGGCTAGCACACTGTTGCAGTGGCAAAGAACAGTGCAGAGGTTACAGAAGGAAGGAAGGAAGTTGTGCTCTTAAAGAACAGAGAGGACGAATGCAGAGATTTAAACTGGATAGCATTCACAAATGTATAGCCTTTTAGTCGACTTCAGTGCCAAACAGGTGGAGCTCAATACACACAAAAACACAACGAGCCAGAAGTGAATTCCTCAAAGCTTGGGTGAGAGTTGATTTACTGTCATTCATACCCATCTTTGACTTCCATCCAGCTGTGGTCTCACACTCCTCTGACAAGCCAAACAGATCAAAACAAGCACTATGAATAATGTGCAGATGCTTTTCAGCACCACTGTGTGCAGATAATAAAAAAAATGTAAGATTAGGAAGGGACCAAAGGTCAGAAAACGTCTCTCCATATTCATTTGCAGCTGGAGTTCAGCCCTTAATTTTAGGTCACTCACAAAGCTTCATATCTGACTGGTTCTGTTCTAACCAATTCATCAAGTACAACGAACCCAGTTGTCTTCATGTCTAGCACTGGCCTTTGGCAATGATTCACAATAAAGGGATCAGTAGAATTGCATCTGATGGCTGTCTGATATGTGTCAGTGAGCACCCAACGCTGCTCTCTGAAAGGGCTCCATCAGGGAGTCACATTAAACTGTCATTCTAAACTCAAGACTATTGATTAAAATTTGCCAGTGCTGGACCATTGTGAGAACAGAGCTTTGCAAACCAGGCTTCAGATCTGGGTCGGGTCATCTGTTAATCGGCGGTTCGGTCCTCAACTGCTGTGTATTGGGCTTTAAGAGTTTTCAAATTTGGATTTAAATCAACAATAAAAAGCGCCACCTTTTCACTGATTCTTTTCCTGGCGATACTCTCTATGAGTGATATAGATTCTCAGCTGAGGGAATACATGACACATGCGAACTCGCTGAGCTGTACATTGGTATTGCCACTGAACGAAGCTGTGTAGTTACATGTACGCATCGCTTTGTGGTTTTATGCCACAGCAACCCTCACACGTTCAGTTGGTGATGCAGAAAATCCTTTTTTCCCCCGTTTGCTTCAGGTAATACTAACACTTTAAATCACGAGTCGCTAAAACACTGCAGTCAGAACACGGCTAATATCTTGAGCCCTGGATCATTAACTGTGATGCCACAACGCAGGGACCAAAAACACTGACAGGAAAACCTAAACCAGGAAGTCAGTATTGGCCAGCTCACAGTGCAGCTGCAGTTTTCCCTGAGCACTTCTGAGCTGGGCGCAGCTTGACGATGCAAAAAGGTGTGATCATGGCTTTTTTCGAGGGGGGAGGAACAGTAGCAGGCAGCAGCTTCTCCATCTTGGATTTTGTGTCCACACAGGCCAAATATCCACGTGAGAGGCAGTTAGGTATCTCAGAGATCGGCGCTGTGCTGCTTGTGGCTGCTTACCTTGGGAACTCAAAGCTATCATGGAGTCGCTAACATTCTCAACTGGAGGCAGTTTTCCTATGAATACCTCTCTATCCTACACTAAACCTGCTCTGTGTTTCATAGTAACCTGTATGTGTGTCCCTTAAAGGGTGATTGTTATAAAAATCTTACAAAGTAAGAAAACAATAAACAAATCAGAATCTTTCAGACAATAAACAAACGTTGTACAATGCTCTGACATCCACTCTGGGCTTTTTTTTTTTGTGTTAAATAAAGGTTTACAATCTCAACTCTCTGATAAACATAAGTGGATGGCGGCTAATCCGTGTCTGAGAAACATCTGACCCTCTCTGTGCAAAATACATAAAGCGCTTACTCATGTTTTCATAGCTCAACAGTCGTATGGTACTTTTAAAGCACTTCTTAAAGCACAAACGAACAAACAAACAAGCCCATAAGGACATAGAAAATGTCTTAAAGGTGCTATACGTAGCGTTTTTACATGAATAAATCATTGTCACATCAGGTGGCTACATTCGTAAAATTAGTGTAAACGAATCAGGTCATCGTGAAGAAGACCTTCTGTATGAGCCTCTACTCTGCGTTCAAGCAGTCCCCAGGTCAGATTTGGGGAGAAATCTGCTGGATTGCTTTATGGCACGAAACAGGAAGAAGGTGCTGCTATTCCAGAGCAAACAGAGCCAAAGCATTCAGAGATTTTGGTGAAATAAGAAAAAACACAAGGGTTATGGAAAATGGGGTCTTAATGTAAAGAACAGCTGTTAATTAGTGTGAGGTAGAGGCGGCCAATCGTCTTGGCCATGGTCTTATCTATTTACAGTAATTATACCAAAGTAGCACGATCAATTTGACAATGACGCTTGCTTTTCAGAAGTTACACATACCACCTTTAAAATTAACAGTAATAATAAACAATAAAACAATCCAGTTGCCAACAGTCAAACCTAATTTGGAAAAAAGCTGAATAAAGTGGCGCAGGAAAGACCAGATTCAAGAGGGAAGCTGATGTGGACTGACATTGAATAATACGATACCACCGGCCCCACCGTGAACCACCAATTACTGCTTAAGCTCGCAGCAGCAGACACCTATTCATCATGAAACGGCAACCAATCACCGCAGGCCGTGCAAACACCCTCAGTGGGAGTCAGTGGCCGCGCTGTTGCTGTGGCGGCAGGGATCCGACGCGGCGTCCTGGTGGGTGGGTGGTGGGTGTACAGTATGGCGCTGTGTGGCTTGAATCGGTGGGGTGGAGGTCAAGTCCTCTGCTCTCCCGGGAGCAGGGCGGGGAACTGGCTGGGTGGGCGCATCCAAGTGGAAATGCAGTGAGGAGAGGGAGGGAAGAAGAAGAAGAAGGGGCATCCTCTTCCTCTCCTTTCATCCTCCATCTCTTTCCGTCTCTCTGCCTCACAGCGCTGTGGCCTCCCAGCTGGTTCCCCGCGGGACCTGGCGTCACTTGGTCTCTGTGAGCACCGGGGCGGGAACTGCTGAGGGATGTGGCCGGTTCAGCTCTGCCCCGGCGGCGGGAGACGAAGCTGCGGACGCCAGGCTGCAGGGCGTGACTGGTGCAGCTACACCTGAGAGGGGAGAGTCAGTACATGGCTTTTCTAATCCTGCAACTGACCCTCTGCTAGCTAGCAAGGTAATTAAGCTAATGGAAGCTTCATGAGTGGGTTGAAAAGTGGACAGTGGATGTGCTATCGTGAAAAGTTTCACTGACTCATACTTACATTCCTTGCGAGGAGCTGCTATGTTGTTGTCTATGGATGAGGCTTTGCTGGCGGCCGTGGTGGTGCTCTGGCTCTGCGCCGCCTGGCCGGTGTTTGGGCTCTGAGCTGGCTGGTTCTGGCCCGCCTGGGCCGGCTTCTGCATCTGGCTCGGCCTGGTCGGCGGGTTGGAGGCGTCCATGCTGCTCCCCATGCTGCTGCCAAGCTGCAGCCGCCTCATGTGCCGGACCACAGCGGTGGCATTGAACGCTTGCTGGAGAGAGGACACAGAGAGTTCTGACTTTGCCTCAATTATGTGTCTCTTGTGAAAATAGGATGTTTTGGTGTGACAGAACAGTAAACCAAATGAATGAATGAATGAATGTTTATCATGTAAATAAAGGGTTTTAAAAACTGCTAACACATGTGCTACATTCTCACTAATTACGCTATTATGTTGCCAAATAATTGGCACATCATTGTAGCTACTTCTTTAGCTCATACAAATCAATTAACACCAAACCATGGAAACAATGACGAATGCAACCATGAAGCATCACTGCTTAACTCAGAAATGTTCAGACAAGCTTTATATTTGGTTATTTTTTACACTATGTATATATGCAATTCAAAGATTTTGCCGCATCTCCTTTCAAACTTATTTGGTCATTTGGTAATAAGTGCATAAAGTTGCTTTCAACAACTATGATTATTTAGGAAAAGCCTTCAGTATAAACCACTAGATGGCAGTATAAGACAATGATCATCAGAACATGACAATATTTAATGGGCTTAATCTAATTAGATTCACCAAAAGTTCTGGTTGGGGGGAAGATGTCATTATCAGATCTCCTGCAAGTCAAAACCAGTCCAACTTCGATGACGTCATCGCTGATGCTGTGTGTGTCACAGCCTCAGGTGTCTCACAACATTACAGGCTAGTAGCTACAAGTGCTGTCAAAAGAACCAAAATCAGTGTCGAATTCTTTCTTTATTGACGCAGTTCTAAAAATAACTGCAGTTGAAAAATTTTTAGCCTGCTTTCTGTCATACCCAAATTTAGCCCTGCTGACGCGGATGAAATACAACTATCCAGCACTGGTTAGCACACTGAAAAGATATGTTGTAGAACTTCACTTGTGCATTGAGCTCCGTAACATTAATGCTAGCTAGCTAACATTAACCTGCTGACACTGTTAGCAAATAGCATTTTAAAGCCTCTGAGGTTAGTGTGAATGTTACCATAAGCAAACTAATGATGCTTGCTTGTTGATGGTGAGTCACCTTGTAGCTGTCCAGCTACAGCATGTTTGGCTGGGTGAGATCTTATTCACCAAAAGACTTTGGTGAAAGTCCCCCCAAATATCCAATTGCAGAAGCGGCACCTTTCTTTGCCGTCTTATTCTCTGGGGGTGCCGTTGGTGACGGTCCAGGGTTTTGGTTGCTTTCTCCGCTAACAGTTGGAGCTTTTTTAATGAGGTACAGGTTCATTGCAGCAGCCAACTTCACTGCAGGTGCAGGACTGCCTGGCCTCTGTCAGGTATCGTAACAGCAGCGTTTGTACCTTAAACTGATGGCTTAATGCAGGATTAGGATATTGGCCCAAACTACATACAAAAACTAAAAATTTTCCATCCTCTCTTTTTTTTTCCATACTTATCCAGACCTGAAAATTAGTAACCCAAATTCCAGACTTTTACACGCACTGTCGTAAACCTGTATCAAGGATTTTTTTAAACGATAATATTGTAAAGATCAAAAAAAGCAATGTTTCATTTCATAGGGGCTTTGAAGCTACAGAGCTGAATCTGTTTTCAATGAGCTGGCACGAGTGCAAAGATACCATGATGTGGTCTTCTGTTGCAGTTTGTCTTCCATTAAAAACACCTGAGGCTCAAGTATTACACTGTGCTATTAGCACCCAGAGCTAAGAGTGACGTCCTGTGTGAAGAGCAGCTCTTAGGGAAAGAATAAGTTGTCTCAAGCCTTTGCATTACCCTACAGAGTCCAGGCCCTGAAAACACAGACCATCGTTCGAGGAGTCGTATTGGAGGAATCCAAAAGTTTCCTGCAACAGAGCCAAGACCACCAAATATAAACTGCAGTAAACAACATTTACCCTCCATTTGCTCTTGGCGAAGTTCTTCCTGATCTGTCGGCTGACTGACTCATGGATGTTCTTGCAGAGCGCTGTATCCCCAGCGATCCTAATGTGTACACACACACACACACATACAAACACAAATTCTCTGTTAGCACATCAATATCTGTATTGATTTAATGCCTGTGTATGACATTCTGTGTGTGTGTGTGTGTGTGTGTGTGTGTGTGTGTGTTTCTCTAACCAGGGGTGTCTGAGTGCCAGTTCACAGGTGAAGCGCTTAGCCGGATCTTTTTCCATCAGACTGCTGATAAAATCCTTGGCTGGAGGAAAAAAAACATCAAAAAACGCCATAAACATCAGTGAGTTTGGACAAAAAAGAAATCAGTGACATAAATAATTCTGACAATCTTTGACATTTCAATCCATCTGAATTGCTTGTGCAAATGTCCACCTGCACGGACTGCCATTTTTTGTTGGCGTCTGCAGAAAAGCTAAGCAATGATGTTATGAGGGTTAAATAAAATAGCAGAAATCAGTAAAAAACTCCAGTTTAGGACTCTAAACAAATGTTCCACATTCAAATTTCTATTCGAATTGTAAAAAAGACAATATATTTGATTGTGAAAATTAGTTTCTGCTATCCAGAAATTTCAGTTTTTTTGGTTAATACCAGGAAAATCTGTTGAAATATACTTAAAGATGTCAAAAACAGTCCAGCTCTACACAAGGTTGTCGCTGCTTTTTTTTGATGAATTTGAAATATAGGTCAAGCACTTAATTCACCAACACGGTGGAGGACATTATTTCATTTATTCCTTTTGTAATGTGTCGGTGTGTTGATCTTTCATATTGATGATTATATTGAAATGATACAAAAGCCACATGTCTGATGCTGTATTGGTTTTTCCTCTTGTGGAACGTAACGTTCAAAAGTAGATCCTCGAATGGTTTGAACCTCGTGGTTTCTTTAGAGGGAATATTCAAACGTCATTTTTGGCCAGTTTTGACGGCCCTGCTCTGGTTTGGACGATTTCCATCTGCTGTATCTAAAGAGGAAACCAGACTCTTTGGAAACACCAGGGTTTACCTACCAGCACATAAATAATACACAAACAGACACACACACACACACACACACACACACACACTGGACTGGAATCTCGAACAGGTTTCCAGGAAACACAAACTGGTTTTATTGCCAGGCTTCCCACATAGCTGTGGTAGTGAGTGATACACCACCAGCACGGCCACCCCCACCTCCCCCCACACGCACACGCACACACTTTCCCAAATACATTCATTCCAGGCGCATGACATCAGAGGCTGTGACGGAGAGGTGGTGTGTGGTCCATATGTGCCACATGGTGGATGGAGGAGGAGGAATGGAAAATGATCAAGGAAGCAGAAGATGGAGGAGGCGGAGGAGGAGAAGGAGGACAAAGGCTCACCTGAGTCCGATATGTCGTCCCAGTACGGTGCGTCAAACTCGTAGTCGGCTTTCAGGATCTGTTCAAACAGCTTAGAGTCGTTTTCATCGTAAAACGGAGGGTAACCACACAGCCTGCAGACAAGAGGTTTTCTCAGTCAGCCGTTCGTTCTGTGATTCGCGGATTCATTGATGACATCATTATTTTTTTCCTCATTCAGCCACTGATTAGAGTGACATGCATGTGTCAATCCACAAAAAACATTTAAAGACATTATTTTCATGTTTCCTGTTCTCAGAACGTTTTCTCTCACTCCAAACTGAATATCGTCTGTTGATTGGACAAAAAAAGCTATTTGAAGATGTTAAATCATCAAAGTGACTTTAAAATTCCAATTTTATACACCGAGCAATTAATGTCCTACCCTCCTACCTGTGTTTCCTCTACCCCTCCATGTCATGTCAGTTTCTCCGCGTTTGGCCTTGTGTGTGTGTGTGTGTGTGTGTGTGTGTGTGTACATCTGGACTTGGCATTTCCCTGCAATCTCAGCTCACCTACACCTGCTTCTAGCACCAATCAGCCACCACAGCTGCAGCCAATCCACACTCACCTACCAGATCTCCTCACCAGTCTTTTGAGTGCTGTACTCACTAGCCTCTGTTCTTTTGCTGCTTCTGACTTGGCCTCGTCTGTATGACTAATACGATTCTCTCTGTGCCTCAGGATCATCTCCTCCATCCACCTCTGCCCAGCTCCAGTCCACCACCTGAAGTAAACACTGACTCACTGCACCTACCTGCCCGCTCCTCGCCTGGATCAACTTCTGTGAACATTATCCAAGCAAAATATTATTTTACACTGACTTTTGGTAGAATCTCCAACCGAGTTGTAACTACAAAAGAACAAAGTACGTTGAGGTTTTTGTCTCCAGCTCCAAAAAACACTACTGCACTAAACATCAATCTGATTCTTCTATTCTCGTCCTGCTCTGGATTGAAGTGGTGTCTTTTAATTGTTTAAGTGTCTTCATGGTGTCTTGTCCGTGTTTGTGGTAGGGGACACAGTGATTTTGGTCGCCAGCCTCCTGTGCTCCAAGCCTGGGCCGTAGTTGGCTGTATCACCTTAATCATGTTAACATGAGATTACTGGTTCCCAGTGTTGGTGAACACAAATTAACTGACGCTCCAGTCTGATTCTCCATAATGAGCCAACTGAACCAACAGCAGAGCGGCTGCTCAACCAAAAACTGAACCTCATTAGTGAAGTTCTGGATGCACCAAGAGATTTTCATAAAAACTCATTAAAATGCCGTTCTCCATCGATACACACACACACACACACACACACACACACAAAGAAGAAAGTTTCTGCCTGCAGTGAGCAAAGTGAGGCTTTCCGTTTGTTTTTCTGGCTTCTCATTTGGTTAAAGACCCAACTGTCACTCAGCGAACCCTCCACTCCATCGAACACACACACACACACACACACACTGAAACACACACACGTCAGGAGGAAAGTCGGGTTCCGCCTGGTGTGAAGAGATGCTTCCCTCTTGTTTTTCTGCTTTCACATTTGGTTGGAGACTCAGCCGTCGCTCGCCATCCATTCCACTGAACCACACGCGCATGCACACACACACACACACACACACACACACACAGGATCCCAGGTGATTATCATGGATGATTACCTGATGTGATCTTTCCACCTGAGCAGCAGCTAAAAGCTAACAAGGTCTGAATCCCAACGCTAATTGTGCTAATTGCCAGCAGGGAGCCGTTCTCCCTCCCTCCCTCCCTCCCTCCCTCCCCGTCTCTCTCTCTGTCTTCCTCCAATGAGACGGCAGCCTGCGCCAACCTCATTTTACTCATTTATCGAAAAGGCTTAATTTAACATGCAGTTTATAGACATATAAAGACACACGCACACACACAGACTGCGACACATACAAACACACCATTGCATGTAACAGGAAAGAAAGAGAGAGAGAGAGAGAGAGAGAGGGAGAGAGAGGGAGAGAGAGAGCCGTGGGGGTGGGGGTGGGGGGGGTGAGTGACGTTCACTTTTCACATGGCAAATCTGTTTGAGACGCTAAAGTTCATGCTTCCTTTCTGCCACCATTAACCTGCTGCTGACCTCTGACCTCTGATCTGACCTCATGCTCAAGATAATAATGTTTCTATCAGGTGGAGCACACACACACACACACACACACACACACACACACACACACACACTCACATCAATAGAGATACAGATGGGGAAACACACACACACACACACCTTTAAACAATTAAAGCAGTGGCTGCAGGCATCAACATCGTATACACATTAGCGGTCATACTCTAAAAACACACACACAAACACACACCCTCGACATAACAGTAACCTGAGCACACAGATATTGTTGTTTTCATTGTTCACGTCCACTCAAACGTGCACATGCACTCACGCACGCACTTGTGGTAAGAGGTGGGGGGTGACGCGGCAGAAGAAAAATAAAAAGCAGGGAAAAAGAAATCTCGCCTGCAGCTCCATATCCATACAAGGCCATTCAGCAGAGCTCCATCTGGCTCTAATGTCAGCACACAAGCAACATCATTAACACACATACTCTCAAAACACACACACACACACGGGACAAGCTCAGGATCCATGCAAACGTTAGCATATGTAAGCATTGCTAGCTGTTATTGCAGTTGCTAGCGCTCGCTAGCTTAATGAAAAGAAGGTGAAGCTGGTTTGTCGTTGGGTTTTAGGAGTCTGTAATAAATCACAGAGCAGCCTGCGGTTTCGAGTGTGTGTACAAGCTTAGCTGGAGGTGAATCATTCTGTGTCTCACTCTTGTTTTCAGTCGATGTTTTACTGTTACAGATTCCTGTGTGATGAGGAGGACGGAGGTCATAGATTTATTAGGCCATGTTTTTTGTTTTTTTTTGTCCTAAATTCTAAAGTCATGAGTCAAAACTGATCAACGCTCTGCTTTCAGGTGTTGAGAGTCAGCTGTTGTGTTTAAAAGGCCCCGCACATCCACACAGGTGGTTCCACTTGTTCTGGCTAATTAGACCTCTGCTCACGTTAAACGGGGCTGAGAACAGGCCTTTTTATCACAGCCGACACTTTGACTTATCAGAGTCAAATGAGTCAAATCTTGCAACAAAAGAGAGTTGCAAGAGATGTTTGCAACTTCTTATCTGACATGAGGTGTTAAATGAAGTAGTTCCTGGTGAGAAACTGGTGAACACTGTGACTTGATACAAAGAGGACAAGCTGGTACTTACAGGATGTAGGCGATCACTCCAATGGACCAGCAGTCCACCGCCTTACTGTACGGCTTCTGGGCAAGAACCTCTGGAGCTGAAGGTGAAAGGAAATGCTGGTTACATGGCGCCTTGTTTTGGAATTATTGCAACTTCAGTGCTCATGTGCCTCCATTTTGCAGTAGCCTGGAGTTTCACCAAGCTTAAATGTAGATGTGTTTTTAGTAGCGTTTTATGTTCCTGTCAGCTGGAGGTCCAGTTAAAGTGCTGTGTGATTTGCGTTTTATAAGGCTGAAAACAGCCAAAATATGCAGACTCTCCATGTCGGTTCAAATTAAAATCACATGTCAGATTTGTTAACGGTGGGAAATTTTCTGCAGGAGGTACACGACTGAAAAATACCCTCAAAAAACCCAAAACAAAAACCCAAACAAAGCAATGATGTCACCACTGAAAGACTTTTATTAAACGTGTTTAGTCTTCTTCCAGTGTATTTAAACACAGAGCGAAGTGCTGTTTGGTAAAATCAGACATATTTCTGCTGTTCATGTAAACTGGGGCCAGATGCATGAAACTTTGTGTAGACTCACAACTAAAACTAGACAGAAGCGTGCATACACATTCGTTTCATCAGATTTATAAAGCCGTGCACAAGCATCGTTTCCACTCCCACCGCTGCCCAGAAATGGATGCAGAAACAGCATCAAACATCTGTACACATCTATACTCCACCGCTCGTTAGGCCTGTCAATGAGAAGAAAAGTGCAACTGTGTTTCATCAGTGGGATTCTCCAAGAGAACAGCCGTCATTAAGCATGACTGTAGTGGTGGTGGCTATTTATAGCGCGAGTACCACTCAACACATGTACCTGTAAACCATCATCATGGTGATAATCTCAGTAAAGGTCAGAAGAACGATCGATGATTAATCAAAAGACTGAAACAGACTTCATAAAGTGCAGTTCAGGATGAAATGAGAGATCATTAAGAGGGAAATGACGGCTCCACTGTAAGTAAAAACCTGTAGCTCCCTCTTGAAAACCTAATGCACGCCCGCTCTGAAGCAGGTGTGAGGCGCACACGTTCTCACCGCACAATCGTCCCTTATAAAAAACAGTTTACAGTATATGTGTGAAAAGGTGTGTGCGTGTTTTTTTGTGCCCACACATCATTTCTACATCTGGCCCCTGATGTTTGTAAGGCAGGCAGGCCCGGCCTGACCTTCCTCTGCAGCTCATTACCGAGGCCCGGACAGAGCAAATTACTGATGACAGTGAGCTCAGCATAACATCACCTCACACACACACACACACACACACACACAAGGCTGGACGGATAGATTGGTCACACACACACACATGAAAAAATACTGATCGTATCTGGGGCAAAATCTAAACTTTGCACACATGTGCTGAATCAGAATGCTCAGCTTTGTTTATAGGTCTACCCTGACTCACTGTGAAGGTGTGTGTGTGCGTGTGTTCTTGTTTAGCTGGATTCAGAATTAGGACATTTTCACACAGTGAGGTCATTGTGTCTGGTGCTCACTGCTTCAATGAGCGGGTTTCGAGTCAAACGCGCTGATGGAGGGTAAATGTGTAAAGTGTGGTCGTAATCTGAAATGTTTTTCTTGCTCTCTTTAAATCGCTTCCTGCGCTCACGTCTCACCGCTCTGGTATTTTTACAAATCACCTGTCGAACACTGCGCTGGCATCACCGTCCTCAGACTTTCCGTTCAGGAAGTTTGAGTCTCTGTTCTTCCTCTTCTGTTTCCAAACAAACTGCTGTTGTTGATTGCGTCGTGCCAAAATTTGTGTCTCGCTAATGATGAATTTTTTTTTTTTTTTTTTTTGGGATGGAAAACAAATCAGGTCAAAGGCGTGTCTGCAGCTGCTTCACAGTAAAAGCGACAAGGAGTCAGACAAAGGTGTTGCAGCAAACTGTGTTTTATACATCACTATATATCTATTTATTATGTTGAATATATGAATCTCATGAGCTATTTTGTTCTGGTCTATTTGGACAACGGATACGAGTCTTCCAGGCCAACTCTGACTCATTTACAATCCTTTTATTTTTCCCTGTTGATCAGTGAGCGCTGTCTATCAAATTAACTAAAAATAAAACACAGTGAAGGAGGTGTCACTGGGAAGCTGTGACAGTGACATAGCAGCAGGTGTGATATGTGTAATAATTGATCCAATGCTTGTTCTAGAAACTTTTCAGCAATGACTCAGCAGATATTTTGGCTTAATCTTATGTAATTTCTGTTCAAAGAGGTTGTTGGGGACAAAAAAACCTGGACCTGCTGCTGATACCGCAGGTGTGCTCTTATGATAAGTTCAGCTCAGCTTTATGTTCATGCATTATGGTGGAACACTGAACAGTAGTTCCTCAGCTCTGTGAACCTGCCTTGTGTCTGAGAACTCTGTGTACCCAGGGAGGTAATTTTGTCAATGGAAAGTCTTCATAAGTACAGGAAAACAACGCATGTGATTACACATACTCATGCTCATCGCTCAGGCCTGGTTTTCATTTGGCGCGCTCTGAGTTATATTTAGACACACATTGTCTGGAGTGGAAATGCCTTGTGGCCAAGCAAACCTCTGCAGGAGGGCGGGGATGGGGGGCCTGGGTTGGGGGTGAAGCCCGAAATGAGATAGAGGGATGGATGAGAAGGGTACAGAGAGGCATGTGGCAAAAGAGGGAGAATGACATGAAGATTTGACCATTTTAAGTCAAATCCTGGCTGGTGGGACTTCTTCTGAGTGTGTGTGTGCCTCCACATGTGCATACCTGAAGCATTAGAATCTGAGTTTACTGAAGTTGGCCTGACGGGGGCGCTACAAATTCAATTTCAAGTTTAACAAATTGTTATTAATGTATCTGCATGTCTGTATTTCTATGACAGATTTATTTATGTGAGAGTTTCTGTGATGTTTGTCAGGACAGCCAGTCTGTTTGTGTTCCAACATGAAAGTGTGTGTGCTGTCAACTGCCGAACATCTGTCTCTTATAACGACGCGCGCACACACACAGAAACACACATATGCACGCAGGCAGATGCACTCAGCTTCACACGCAAATCAATGCACACACACAAAAAAAGATACGTCCAAATGTATGTATGCATTCACACATTCATACTAGCGCACACACACACACACACACACACACACACACACACACACACACACAACTGTTTGGTCCCCGGGAATGAACAAGGATGATGCAGAGAGCAGGAAGCGTAAATGGCGTCAGATGGAAGCAACATTTGCTCTTTGAATCTTTCATTCGTTGGATTGTCGCCGGCAGAAATCCAGCAAAGTCAGCTCAGTGCATATTTACACGCTGTGACACAACGAGACATAAAACCCGAGCTGTGACCTCCTTCACCAAACCACGACGCTGATATGAACGCAAAATCCCTAAGCCCCTCCCTCAAACAGTGACTGTCCAATCACAGCTCAGCAATTAGGCACAGCATGTCTGTCGAACACAACAACAAATGGTGACTTTGGGGAGGGAAGAGGGAGACTACAGACACCTGGAGACCAGGGAAGACCGGCTAACTTACCCACATATCCCGGCGTGCCGCAGGCGGTGGACATGACGTCGCCGCTGCCCTCCATCTTGGACAGACCGAAGTCGCTGATCATGATCTTTGACTCGTCTTGAGGATTAAAGTACAGCAAGTTC
The DNA here is from genome assembly GCF_051107435.1 of Chaetodon auriga. Lineage (NCBI taxonomy): Eukaryota > Metazoa > Chordata > Actinopteri > Chaetodontiformes > Chaetodontidae > Chaetodon > Chaetodon auriga. The sequence goes on along the minus strand of NC_135095.1, from coordinate 6,029,340 downwards.
TCTGGCTGGAGGATGAAGACGGAGATTTCAGGTCATTTTAGTCAATTTATTGTCTCATGTAAGAAAAACCTGAGCTAATGAACTTTAAATGTGACAAAACACAGGCCTCCTTTCTTCCTCATTTTACAGTGGCGCTTTTACGGAGGTCTCTGCGACCAATCCCCTCTCCCCCAACAGCCGGCACACGACTCGTTGACCCATAATGCACCGCGAGTGTCAAGTCAGTGGCTTTATTGCTGCAGTAAATCATTGGCTGTCACGTAAAAACAAACTGCTTGTGCGGATTTAAAATGTGGGAGGTGTGTATGTGTGTGTGTGTGTGTGTGTGTGTGTGTGTGTGTGTGTGTCCATGTATTACTCTCATTGTGGGGATTCACCTTACTTGTGGAGACAAAACACAGGTCCAGGAAATGAAAGTAAGTCTATGTAATGTTCCCAAAAGTGATGAAAACCTACCATCTGTATGAGTGTGTCACAGTACCTTCAGGTCTCGGTGTACGATGCCCATCTTGTGCAGGTAGTTCACGGCGTCCAGGACTTGTCGAATCAGCGTGCTCGCATCCTTCTCCGTGTAGAAACCTTTTTCCACGATTCGGTCGAACAGTTCGCCGCCGGACACCCTGCAGAATGAGAAGCCATGCGTGTGTGTCAGTGTATTGTGATTACTGATTCCCAACTGAATTAAAAATCTCCCCACATACAGTAAGACCAAAATCTTTGTGTAGCATGAGTGACACAGCTTCTGGGAAAGATAAATTATGAAGCATCTTACAAAAACACACATCAGAACTTAGCACTTGTGCTCCATTATCAATTGGAATTCTGCTCTTGAAAGGAGTCAAAGCTTCTGCCAAAATATTCTTGACATATCTGCAGTGCGGGTCTATGTAAGCACACTGAAACCCACCGATGCTGGAAAAAAAAACACATGACCCAAGAAAAACACGTAATGAAGTTCGTCTGTAATCGCTCCCCTCTGGCAGATTCTTTCAATATTTACTTTCATGTTTTATGACTCCAGATCACATGAAATGACTTGTTCAGGTGTAGATACAGTATGCACAGATGGCCGCTGGCTCGTCATCTGCTGCGCAGACACACAGCTCCCCCTGCTGGAGGGTAATCTGCCTTCACCTCACAGTATCATCTCATTCTCCATGTGAATGTGGACTGTTTGCAGGACAAATGGCAGCAAAAAGTGCAGACATAAATAAGCAACAGCAGCAATAATTGTACATATAAAACCACTAATAACAATAGTAGCAGCAGTAGTAGTAGTAGTGGCAGTAGTAGTAGTAGTAATTCAACCACCCTTGTTGTATTCTCTGTACTGCATGTTTATACCTAAAAGCATAATGAAGTACACACACAGGCATCTGCACTCAAGCTCTAATATACACAAGGTTGTGACCACAAACGTGCAGACACACAAGAATACACAAAGCACATGCACACGCGCACACACACACACACACACAGATCACATGCACGGAGACAGATCAGATTAGAGCCTGTGGAAGTTAAAGTCTAATGAAGTTTCTGAAAAAAGAGATCAGAATTAATTGCTAATCCTCTCTCTCTTCAAAGAGGGCAGCGACTCGTTGGGTTTCAGAGGCAGTCATGTCTGGGAATGACAAGAAAGGGCTAAATACACACACACACACACACACACACACACACACACACACACACACACACACACACACACACACACACACACACACACACAGAGCAAACGGGAGATCAGCCACCAGGCTGCATGGTTGCGTAAGCGTTTGCGTAAGGAGACCATGGCAATCAGACAGGAGCACCCACACAAGAACACACAGGGACACACATGGGCACACACACACACACACACACACACACACACACACACACACACACACACACACAAAAATGCAGATGCAAGGGAAGGACCGCATGAACACACACACACACAGACACAAACATATTAAAACGCACTCATAAACGCACAGACATGAAAAACACAAGCATACACACACAAGGTCACACATACACATGTAAACACAACACACACACAGTTAACACAGTGTCACACACATACACAAAGCTAGTTAAACAAGGCTCAAGGATTTCATTTGATAACAACAGAGTTCTCAAAAACATCCAACGGTGAGGAGGTCGAACCCTGACAGCTTCTCCATGTCCCCGGCTGAGTCCACCCCGCTCCCTGTTTACCCCAGTGCTCATGTCTGGAATGATTGGCAGTAACAAAATAATATCTCATCAATTCATTAACGTCACTCGTCTCTTGTGATTGGACAGCAGGAAACCCAGGCAGACGAGGGTCAGACAGTCCATATTTATTTCTGACTCAGACATATTCTTACCTTTATAGGACAGTACGTGTGGAAACTGTGCATTAGAGAAAAGAACAGCACACAACACTGTGCAGCAGCTAACGTGGCCATGAAAACGATGTCAACCACAGAGGAACAAGACACATTAAAGCCACAGCAGAATGATCTCCAGCTAGCTGGTTTTCTAGAACATTATGATGTCAAAGCAAAGTTGACCTTTGACCTTTTGGATATAAAACACCATTGCTTCATTGTTTTATCCTATTGTGTGACTTTTTGTCAGTATTAGTGTGTGATTCTTAAAGTTTTGGCCAAAAACGTGTGTTACAGTGACCTCTGATCACCAAAATATTATCAGCTCATCCTTGAGAATTTTCAATGTCATTACGAGAATGGGACGGAGGGACGTACGTATGCACAGACGGACAAACGGATTTGTCCTCGCCTTTTTAACAACTTCCATACAGCATGAACAATTCTGCGGTGACCTTTAAAGGCCCTCCGCACCCGTTGTCCATCCGCGCAGGTGTTTTCACTTATTAAGCCGATTAAAGCTCTTGTGAGCAACGCGTGGGCGCGAACACACTGTGCTTTCATTGGGTGGGCTCCAAATCTGAGCGCCACTGTGGCGGTTTGTGCTGTTTGGGTGTGGTTTCAATTGGACACTGAACGCGGCACACGCTGCTTATGTCCACCTGGATCGGCATCTTTAAAAACACACTTCTTATTGGTCCATGAAGTTCGTTCGCATCGTTAATGTAGACTCTATCACCACCTCCTGGTCAGACAGGCTTGTTTGAGTGCTTAGAAATGCTTTTGTTCTGTGTTTATGGAGATATTTTGTTACATGTGCGGACAATGTTTTTTTCAAAGGAGGGGGAAAACATATGTCTACATGTGGTGAAGGCCTGAAGCAGCTAATTGGGACTCAGCCATCAGTGACTCTATCATTTACACCTGTGCCCACTTCCACCTATTCCTCCTGTGACATGTCAAAATGTCATTCTCAGTCATCTTCAGATGCTTTCTTGAAGCAAGGAAATGTTCATCTCAACTGCTGAATGAATGAATTTCCATATTAAATATGGCCACGCTTTCTTTCACCATCCCTCCATCCATCTCGCCTCTGTCAGCTGATCTGTTTAGAGGCAGGCGGTGTTATTGCTCTCTCTGCTGACAGTTGTGCATTAAGGCTGACAGGAGGCCTTATTTTCAAGCCTCTGTGTGTGTGTATGTGTGTGTGTGTATGTGATGCATGCTGTTCACCGCAGCAGAGATGAAGAGTCTTTACAGTCTTGGGACCTGACTGACTAATCACAGCAAAGAGTCGGAGGTCTGACTGGAGCTACTGAGCTGCTGCTGGGATTAGCAGTCAACAGGGGAGGAGAGCCCCACTGCTCCTCAGGCTGCACTTACTCCGGCTTGCTTTCTTTGATCCAGTCGATCTTTGCTCACATAAACACTTACATCAGATTAAGGCAATTCTGTGGAAACGGTAACGTAAACACTATAATTACACTAATGAAGCTCCAGTGAAAGATCAGTCAGGGGGACCGTTCCTCTGCACGCTCAGGCCTGTAGTTTATTTCATTCACTCCCCTCACGCATGCTCACTCATCACTTCTTTGCTGTCACTGTCTCTGCAAATTGAGATATTAGCTGTTCTCATCAGCTGATCACATCTATGCAACAGCACAGCGACACACCTTCATTGTGAGCCCATCATGTCTCTGCTGTCTTTTCAAATATTCAGTCATCAGCTCCACCTCCACCATGAGCGATGCCCTTTTACGGGTCGCTCTGGTTTATTGACAGCATTCTAATATATCAGCACAACGTAACTTGGGTGAGTAAACTGTAAAATGACAAGACGGTATGACACAATTTTACCAAAGAAATCAATATTTACTATTTTTTTTTTTTTTAATTTAGAAGCTTGTTGGGGAGAATCTTGTTTGTAACTCGGAGCCGACCCATCTGCCCATTAAGGTTTATTGTTTTATTGTTATTGACGTTTTTACTTCAAAATGTGACGTTGATTTGATGCTATCAGAATTTAATGGTTCTCACCTGCATAAATTGATTAAGCCTAATAAGTAAAACGCAGCAGAATGAAAATTCAGATAAATAAGTTACAAAAACCAACTAAGAAATAGCCTGTTACTGTGTCCTGCTGCCTCGGGTTCCCTTTGCAAATCCACATCTTTATTGTCCACTCATGTGGAAATTTGTTTTTGGCTTCAAAGCAAAGTACAAGGTGTGATAAAAATGAAAAGAAAAGCAAGGGACCTGCTATAAACAAAGGGAGATGAAAAACAAAGCTAATCCTCTTCACCACCACGTAATCTGCATCCCAGTATGAAAGGGGAAACACGATAGTATGAAATTGTTTTTTTTCCACTCAGCTGATGGTTTTTATAAAACCTGGTTTAGGTGCTGCAGTCCCCTTTGAAGAGTGAAGGAAAATAACTTGCAAGAAGACATCGTCACCCAACATTGGTTACATTAAGGGATGTCTATAAGTGTTATTCCTTCATAGGTTTCAAAAGTGGCAGAAAAAACACAGCGACCGGCAGTGAAAAAAAGTTCATTTCAGCCCCTCCTAATATGCAATTCACAATACACACAACATCAATAGAAAGCCCAAGTTGCACTGGGTTGCATCGATTTTCATAGCAGCGCGGACTGATTGCCTCCCTGCGGTTGAGGTTACATAAGACAAGCTGTGATGAACGGGAACGAAGGAAACGCTGTCAGACTGCATTGATCTGCCACACGGCGACTGCACAGAAAATGCTCCAAAATCCTCGTTCCGAAATGAGATCCCTGTCTACTGAAAAAACAAAAACAAAAACAAAACCCTGACATCTCAATAACTGCACATAATTACAACAACTGAGGTTACTTATTACAGGAGTGACTTCTCAAATTTGTGGAGCAGAAAGCCCCACTTTCACATTTGCTGAATCGCCGCTGGAAATTGTGATCAGAACAATTTGCTGTTGCCACTTCCAGCATCTAATGGACATGACTGCTTTATGTTCCAGGAGATCAGCTGTACAGTGATGAAGCCGCCGCGTACAGCTTAAGGAGGGACAGCCTGCAGCACTGGGGCCAGATGAAAAGCGAGACTGAACCATTCTCTCGTCTGATGCTCTTCTATATTTTAACATGTTTTTCCACAGTGAAGCGTTTCTCTGATTCTCTGTATGAAAATGAGACAAGCAGAATCTCAAACGAGAACGTGAGATTTCCGAAGGTAGAAACGATGCTCTTAGGTGATTCACAAGCTTGTCTAAACATGGAAAAGATATCAGATAAAAAAAGGAGAGTTAGTGCTGAATTAAAGCTGCATTCAATCATCTTTTGACAATTTTAGCATTCATTTAGAGTCCAATATTCACTCTACATTAAGCGGCAAGATGCTAAAAAGCTGTTGAGAACTGAAGGTAAGTTTCGTTGGGAGTGTACAGTTCTGTTCCCACTTCTGTACAAATCTTACATTCATAAGTTAAATCCATAATGATAAAAATATAGTTACTTTACATTTTAGGTTTTGAGACACTTCAAATCTTCACAATAATCTTCACAATAAATCTGTCATGCTGATTGATAATGCCACCTGCTGTAAGGTCACCTTGAAATGTTATAACCCAGGCATCACCTTTGGCCTTGTAACTATGGAAACTAATCCATATTCCATGAACAGATGGTGCCTTAAAAAAAAATGATTGGAAGAAAGGAAAAATGCAAGTGAGCGGGCGAACAAGCGACGAGAGGCGACGGCGGAGGAACTAAGGTGTGATATGAGAGGAGAGGAAGCTATGAAATGAAAGAAGAGGAGAGCAGATGGTGTTAGACAGGAGAGAAAACGGATGCAAGGATGCAGGGAGGTGTACAGGAGGATGACGGAGCGGAGGTGGGGTCTTTCCTGTTACAGTCTGTGTCACACTTTGTTGGAATTAAAACTGTGTTGTGCTCTCAAAGCAATTCATGTAATCTCAGACTGGCTGGCATAAAAAAATACTGTGAAAGCACTAAATTGAAACTGCAGGTTGTACAGTCATCCTCTCGGGGTGAAGACTGACTGACGATGTGCTATGGAGCAGAAATAAGTACATAACCGGCAGTATTTGCAATAAACTCGACTGCTGCCCAGAGATGGAGTACTGACGGCAAGCACTATTTCAGTAAAACGTCCATTCGAAGTGATGAAACCCTATTTGTTTTAAACATTTGGATAAAATGTAATCTATAATACTGGTGGTAATCACCTTTCTGTGTCAGTGTCAGAATTTCAAGCTGCAATTAGTAGCCTTGATGTCCAGAGCATAAATCAAGTCATCGAACAGGGATTATGTCTTCCTCCTCAGGTGACGGCAGCCGGGCCAGGAAACATAAATGCTCTGTTAACCGGTTTATCCGCCACAACAGGAGGCTCAAAGCAAAAGGTTAACATTGTAGGTAAACAGCTTAATCGGAGGGAGAGCTTTGACTAAAGTCTGGCCAACGGAGGGATTTCAGGTGATGTAACGCACTCCTCGGCAGACATGTTGGAGGAACTTCAGCTCTGCGAAAGGCTGAATGTGTTCCTTAATTTACCGTTTGAGCGTCTGACAGGAAGTGGACGGACATGACTAATCTCTGCGCTCACTGTGACTGGAAAGCGATTATTTGTTCTGTGAAGTATTATCATTATGTCAGCTTGTTGGCTTGCTAGCCAGGAGCTACAGATGAGAATTAGCCTTAGAAGAGTCTCGCTTTAACTGCAGTAAATAACTTTGGACAGAGGAATAACACATAAATGACAAGCTGAATTAATGATTAATACACTGCACTTTTGTTCAGTTTATTTAGCCAGTTTTGCTGACACAGCCGTATTATGACGACCAGTATTTTACAGTAGCTCATGTTAGCTAATGTTAGCATACTTAGATATTATAACTTAGAATTTGTTACTTGAATGCACCTGTTTTCTGGTCTCAACTGCAGTAAAAACACTGCTACCCCTTAAGTATACATTAACAGGGAAGCGGTATTCCTACTGCCTTCAGCCTGATGGTACATGCACAGCAGGCAGTCAGTTTTCCTTACATGACAGCCTTTAGCCTGGATTGAAAATGCCCCACTCTGCCTGCTGCTGAACATAAATACCATTAAATATCAGTGATGTCAGTTAAAATCTCCATTATCATATGAGATCTGACTTAATTATGCCACAGCGACCTCCTCAGGAGCCAGATCTGCGCACTTTATCAACCCGTTGCTGAGAATATCACCAGTGTTCGGCACAGCAGCCTGTTTAAGACACAGCAGATCAGTAGCTTTTAGCAGTTTCCTCCACAGTTATACTATTAAATTTGTGATACACTGAAAGCCTTTGCATGCAGTGACTGTGAATTTTATGCTGCTGTTGTAAAGCTCCTTTGACTTGCTTGTCTTTTAAGTTGTCAGCTGTCAGACTGTTTAATGTAGTGCTGTGTTCACATACCTACTGTTTGCACGACTGTGTGATTCATGTTTTAACGGCTTGCTATTGCATCCATGCAATATTGCACATATTTGACTTTGTATAAATGTATATATAAATATATATATATGGTTTATTTTGTATCTTTTATTCCCTTCTATGTCCCTTTTTTTGCTTGCTGTCTGTAACACCCTGATTTATCTAATCCTAAAACACATTATGCTGTTGGCTGTGAATCTTTAAAAAGCTTGAAGATTACTTGTCCAACCCATTAGAATGATTAAGACATAGAGGAAAGCCCAGCGATGCAAACATCATTGTAAACAACATGTAAATCCTCATTAAGGCTAAAATCTGCAAGTTTAGACATTCATCCAAGTTGCATTTTTTATTGATTATGACATTCAGCTGCTGCGTGAGCTCCTGAACTCGAGCAGAGAAAATGCAATTAATCATATCAGTATAACTGGAGAACTCAATTGAGTGTGTTATTAAGTACAAATATTACATTTGGCTTTACGCTTTCTATCGCTGACTTCATGCAACACTCACGCGGTCTTAAGGGCTTTATGATTAGTCTATGTGCATGTGTGGACATTTTCTTAATATCCAAAAGCAAAACAGCAGTTTGTTGGAAATTAAACCAAAAAGTGCAAAGGAAATCCATAAAGCTACGATCTTAGTGTGCTCCTAATTTAAGTATTAGCACAGAGCGCCAACCACAAAATCTCGTGGATTAGCCGCTTAATGTCATTCAGAAGGTAAACTTGGTTTTATTTGTGCGAAATCGAAGGACCCAAAGACACGTGGTAGGTGAACAGATAATCCGCTGACATCGGCCTGTAAACATAGTTACTGTTGTGTAATCTCCAGCCATGACTTCCACCTGAACTTGACTGAAATGTTTCCAGAACGAGTGCCAAACTTCCACACCAACTTCTCCTCTTACGTAAGCGGTAAGTAACCTTGCAGAGGAGGTTAGTAGGGCGCCCATGGGTGAGCCTTCCTGCCTCCCTCTACAGCTGACCATCAAAGCAGAGATGCTACTGATGTAATAGCGGCCTTGTAGGTGTGCGGTGTGTTTTGTGGGCGTGTGGGAGCATGGGTGGGCTGTGCGAGACGTCACCTCAATAGAGCTGTCACTGAAGTTAATAGTGTGCATGTGTGTGTTGGTGTGTCCGGTGACGGGTGGGTGGGCAGGTGTGCCACAGTAAATCAAAGCGTTGCTGGTCACAGTTTAGCGCTGACAGGCTGCACAGATAGGATCAGCTTGCTAAATGTTAACTGTGAATAAAGAGTCACATCCTCGGCGGGTAAACACAGAGAGACAAACGAGAGCATGAAGGTTGGACTCACAGCTGCATTATCAGGTAGAGGTGGTCAGGACTCTCGTAGATGTCCTCCAGCGCCACAATGTTCTCATGCTTGATCCTGCAAAGCAAAGGCAAACCATGAGGAGAGCTTTTCACTTCAAAGCTGCGGCATCGCCCTCCATCACACAATAACGCATTAACAGAAATAAATGACTTTTAATCCGAAACGGTCGCTGTCGAACCGCAAAAACATGGCTCCCCCCATTAGCTTCTGCCATGTGAATAAACACGACTGATAATCCACAGTAATACTCTGACAGTGTTTCATCTAGAGTGGCCTTATAATCCGGACATCATTATCCAGATTTCAACATTTTTAAAGCTTAAAGAACTCATCTCAAGGTCCGTTTAGTTTTTCAGCTTTCAGTCATATTACATGATCTTCTGGCCAGTTTCCAGTAAAGGCCATCTGCTGATGAAGGACCACGTGACATGACTGAAAGCTATACAGCAGCTACTAGATGGACCTTGAGGTGAGATTGTGTCAGATGCTAAACCTCATTTGTCAAGCTGACAGGGCAGCTTCACCTGAAGAAGACCGTGAGATGCGGATGAAAGCCCTAGAAAACTCGCCATCAAACAGTAAGCGAGAACATTTCAGGGATTCAAATCCATTTTCATCTTTCCCTCTCCTTTCCGCTCCTTACTGTCAGTTCTCTCCTGATTTCTCCATGGTTACAGCGTTGTGATGAGGATGTTTCCGTCCCTCTGTGTGTGTGTGTGTGTGTGTGTGTGTATGTGTGTGTAGGTGTACATTCGTTATCCTAACACCTCATACCTTGTAGAAACACGATTGATTTTGTGTGTGGGTGTGTGGGTTAATCATCCTCTGCATTGTGGACGAGGTAATTCCCCCTGGTCTATATCCTTCAAACACACAGGCACGCATGCACACAGCCACACACACACACACACACACACGCACGCGCACACTTCACCCTAAAATGGAATGACTTATCCTTAAATGAAGGAGAGTCCCTACAATGTAGCTGCGTGAACAGATTTATGTCCCCACAATATGAGCAATGTACATGCAAACACACACACGTGCTCACACGCACGCAGGAACGCACAGCAGGTGCACAGGTGAGCATCTAACACTTATTACGGAGTGCATGACCTCCGCGACGGCAGAGCTGAGACGTGACTCATGCACACACACACACATGCGTGTGCGCATTGAAAAGGGATAATGTGTGTGTATCCGAGCCCTGCCTGGGATAATGAAGGGCTGGCAGCAAACAGTCTGAGTGTAATGGCTGAGGAGAGCATTCAGAAAAACATGACAGGCTTTAAGCTGCAGTTAGCTGCTCTCATTCATGGATTTCTCCTGCTCGCATCCTCTATTACTGCTCCACACAGCTTGTAATGTGGCCATTTGTATCTACGTCCTATCTCTGAAATGATCTTCATACACATTATCTCGGACTTATTTTGAACTGATGAGCTGATTAATTGTTTAGTTGATGGGCAGAAAATGAATATACAATTATTTTGGTATAGTGATCAGGTTCCTATATTTTGTACTACGGAAAATGAGCAAGAAATACAAGCTGTCAGGATGACAGTTCTCGAAATGTCTTGATTTTTCTGTCATTTTTTTCCACCAACAGATCTTAAGCTTTATTTGCCGTGGAAGGACGTCATCCTGATTTGTTAAGTAATCCACCAGATTTCCCTCCAAAGCCGGCCTGGTGTCTCACTGCGCGCTGGCTGCCAGTCTGCTCACTGATGCTCTCGTTTGTTTACACTAATGACACTCATTTGTCTAAATGAATGTCGGCATCTCTCCTTCATTACTAGAGGTAATTCTCATTTTCTCTAATGTTGCCCAGTGCAGCCAAATGAACAAATTCATTGTGCTTAATAGCACAATATACCTGTGTTGTCACAGCACGGAGCACATTTCTATGTAACTGTGTGGTTGCATGCTTGTGTGTAAGAGTCCTTGTTTTTTTTTCTTTTGAAAGGAGGCAAAAAGTGCTCTTTCTGGAGGCTTGGGTGAGACATTTCCTGTCCTCTAAGGCACTTAGAGTAATAATTTGTCTCTTTTTCTAGCAAGCTGGTTTCAGTTCTTCCCAGATCAAGTCAGCCGGCCACCCTGACTTCTCATATGTATTCAGCCAGTAGAATTTGATACTTTCCATCCTTTCCATGGACTGGACCGTTCACGCATACTTTAATCTCCGACAAAGAGCACAGAATCCAAACAGAATTCACAACAGCGATCATATTTTTAATACTGTGCAGCTGTTTTGTGCTCACAGACAGAAGTTTCAGTCGTGATATGTGTGTGTGCGTGTGTGTGTGTGTGTGTGTGGTAGGTGGGCTGTGGATCGTGACCCGGGGGCGGGGGGTTGGGGTGCGTAGAAGAGAGAGGAGATGCACAGTTGCCCCGGTAACCAGGAATTAGGAGGCTTATGTGTGTGCGTATGTGTGTGCTATGCCTAACAGCACTCACTTCCTCAGCACGGCGATCTCGTTCTCGATGCTGCTCTCCTTCCCCTTCAGAGCCTTTTTAGGGATGCACTTCACCGCAAACATCCGGCCGGTCAGCCTCTCCTGGGCCAGGACCACCTCGGAAAACGCCCCTCTGCGAACACATAAACAACAGCGTCACGTCGGGCGTGACCGGGTCATTTAGTGGACGATGCAGCCCTCCGTCTTGCGGCGTCCTGCTGCTTTTCACATTAAAGTTTACATGACACAGAGCTGAGAAACAAATTGGATTCTGTCAGCTGTTGGGGGGGGGGGGGGCTGTCCACCCTGCAGGGTCTAATCTACAAGAAATTCATCTGAAATAGCGAAACTCGTCCCTAAATCTTCACCCTCACATAAACCAGCGAGATAAAAACAAGAAGCACATTGAGTGTTTATAGAAAAGATCTCCAGCAGCAGCATATAGGCCCGTCCTTTTCCAGAAATGTTATGTTAGCTGTTGCAGCTAGCAGTCTTATCTTGATGTCCATCATTTCCACAGCATACATTAAATCTGCACGATTGCCAGGAAGGAAAAACGTGCAAGCATCAGTCTTAAATAAATCACTGCAGACTTGAGCGGCCTCGCTGTTGCGTCCTTAAAGCAGAACTTGAGTTATTTAGTGTTCACTTGCAGTGAACTTCATGTGTAACCCCTTGCATCTTTAGAGAACTGAGACTCCCATTTTCGGAGCCATCGCTGAAAATTAACACAGAAAACAAAGACAAAACTCCCTTTCTTCTAAACAGCCAGTATATCACCACATATAACACAATGTGACTTCAGTTGTTGCCTTTGAGATCCCATTTCCAACCAATACAGGTGTCTGATAATCTTAATATGCAGAAAATTACACTGCAGTGGTAATGTGATTGAATCTGCCGAGTGTAACATGAGAACATTAGCAATTTCTTTTATTTATTCACTTAGAACGACCGCGGCGCCTGAAAATAATTTCAAATTTTCGTTTCTTGCAACATAAAAACTGATGATCCTCAATAATGTTCACGGCGCCAGTATTAAGCTGAACGCTGGGAAATTCAAATTCAGCCCCTTCAGTTGTTGTATGTGTGCGCGTGCGTCAGGAAGACAAGCAGGGCGATGAATGAAGATGAGCTTATTGTGAGTTAATCTGCCTGAACCGCGTGTTGACTCCCGTGTCGATCTGCCTTCAGCTCCACCCTTGTCACATTAGAGTAAACATCTCTCCATCCTTATCTCTCCTCTCTCTGTTTCGCTCCCCTCCTTCTGCCTCCTCATCTGTACATCGCTCAAGCTACCTGCATCTGACACACATACAAATTTACAATGTTCTGAGACCCACTAAAAGCACAATGATATTGAATTTAAAACCGCAATAAGGCTATTTCAAGGCGCTTCACGGCCTGGCTGACTGCTGTACTTCAGACCATTCGCCCATATGAGCTTGCACAAGAAATCCTCAGACAGAGGTCTTTCTAGTCTGGAGCCCAGGCTTAGATCTCAAGGGGGACAGACAGAAACTGTGCATTCGAGGCAGAAAGACTGTACAACAACCTTTCTGTGAAAATCAAACTGTGTTGACACAACACTGATATTTCCTCATAAACTGCAGCGGCGAACATGTCAGCAAACAGCAGACACGGAGCAACATCAGCGTTCATTCAAAGCCGTGTCTCCGGTGGCCGATACTGACACCTCGATTTTAATACAGCTTCCTGAGTGATGCTTTTTTGATATCAATTTTTATAAAATCCCTTTTAACAAAAAGAAAATGACATTCCACATTATGGCACTTTACGGTAATTACTCACTTCAGTGGAGGAAGCTATTCACAGACCGGGGAGCAGCTGGAGAAACTAACTACAGTGGTATTTATGCTTAATGGAGCTAAGTTCATGTTCCTCTCATCAGGTCAGATTTTTGATTTGCCCAATATTTTGTCATGTACAGATGAACTGCAGTCTATCAATCACGACACACCTGCAACACTAATGACTCCCATCAGCTTCAGATGTAATTTATTAGTGTGAATTAGCAAGAGTTAGCATGCAGCAAGCTAAAATCTGAATCTACACGACACGAATGGAAAGCAGAAGTAATAAAGAGACAGGAAGTGTTGATGAACGCTGCCACTATGTTTTAAGATTGTTCTACTAACCTTGTTCTTTTGATTAAACATTTCATTCTAATATCTGTCAAGGTCTATTTCAACCAGCCACAGCTCAATTCAAGACTTCATTTCCACCTCACCATCGCACACACCTGCCTGCCTGGAAAATGAATTTCACATCGTGCTGCCTCTCACTGAAAGGCGACCTGCAGTACAATCGACCGCCGCGCTAAACCGTCATGCACCTCCCTCCCCCTGCTCCTCGCTGAGGTTTCCATTCACGGCTGGTGTGAATGAGCGCTTTATCGCATCAATATGTGAGCGCTGCCGTGCGGAAAGCCCTCGAGCCCTTCAGAGCGAAGAACATTTGACAAGGCGCCCGTGTGCCACAGGGCCGAACACCGGCGTACCATCACAGAAGCCGCTCTGCAGCTGCCGTTCCTGCGGCGCCCGCTCCGGGTGTTCTTCTCACGCCTCTCAGCGAGAATCTCGCTCTTCTTCTCACCTTCGCTTCTCTTTGTCTCTCACCTCACGCCGCACACATCTTTTACAATGACGTGTGATCATACCGCCGGTTGCCCCTGGTGGCCTCTGCGGACTGTCTGGTGACCGATCAGATCACTTCAATTGCCTTGCATGCACACGCGCACACACACACACACACACACACACACACACAATAGATAATGGCTGCTGTGGGTTTCGGTGACGTCAAGACCAGACAAAACCAGTGGGCTGTGCAGGTTGTGATGATGCTGCTTCACCTACACACATGCATGCATGCACACACACACACACACACACACACACACACACACACACACACGCACACGCACACACACATCTGAGCCTTTCATGCATTACCCTCTGAGAGACACTCTAGGCCTGTGTGTGTGTGTCTTCTTCCCAAGCAACGGTACGTGATGTTACCCTTAATCTGCACTCCCCTCCCCCATAATCCCAATAATCCCACAATTATAACAGCGGACAACAAACACATTCCGTCTGATAAAACCAGAATCGGGCATAACAAGGCCACTCCACTTTGATGATCTTTTCAAAATTTCTGCTTCCTCAGTCAATCCAAAATGATTCCACTGCTGCATAGGTGTAATTACTGTAAACAAACATTGTCGTTGCGTTAGAGACAACTGATTCTCTTTACCTCCATCTCTCACCAGTGGTATTGGTAATCACGGCACACAGTGAATCTTAGATTTTCGCAGCAGCGGTTCTTATTAATCATCGCAGGTGGGCAGACTGCAGCTGCACTTGCTTTTGTGTTGTGATTGTGTTGGTAAATCGAGGATTTTTCATCGGAGGTGTCAAATAATTCAGCGATGACACATTATGAAACAGAGGAGCAACTGCTAAACGCCGCAACAGCGCATATTTTTATAATAACATTGGATCAAAAGACAATGTGCAACGTTAAACAGGAGAACACACAGAGAATTTTCGCGCACCTCTGCTCTTCCGCTTAGCTCTACTGAGCACTTAAAACTGGTAAGGAAACAGAGGATCAAAGCATTCTCTATGGTCGCTACTGTGCTTTGTCCACCTCAAACACACTGTACTACTAAGACTACTTAAAAACAACATCTATGAAGGAATAACATCAGAATAAATGTCATTTTAAAATCAAACTTCACTCAATTCAACAATCACAGGTAGCATTTAACCCAACTATAGCTCTCAACACATGCTGCATTGGAGATTCTGCACCAATATGTCAAGACGGCGCTCCCCACCATCATCATCATCACAACACCAAATGATGGAATAGCTGTAGGATAAACAATGCTGATGCACTGCTGATCAACACTGACGTACACATGCACAAACTCTGTTCATTCATGGTGAACATTCTGTCTGAATGGTGGGAACTTTAGGGGACGTTACATAGACTAACATTCACTTCCTGGAGACTTAACCACTACTTACCTAATCCTAAACCCTAACCTCAAAACCGAGTCTTCACCCTAAAATTTAATGACTGTTTGGTCCCATTAAGGAAGGCGAATCCCCACAATGTGACTGTATAAACAGATTTATGTCACCACAATGTGAGTAACACACACACACAGAGACACACACACAGACACGTACATGCACTAAAGGACCAGTGGGGTTCATTTGATTGGATGAAGGAGGCTTGTATAACATCTGGCAGCTGTGTTCACATACTGGCCTGTGTGTGTGTGTGTGTGTGTGTGTGTGTGTGTGTGTGTGTTGGGGGCTGACTAGCTGGCAGTCCCTGCTTGCCTTACCCGCGGCAACAATGATTGCATTTCCTCCTGTATGAACCTGTGTAATTGTGTCAGTCGAGCTCCACTGCCTCTGTCAGTGCGTCGAAAAGGAGGAGATGTATTGGCAGCGAGGGCGTGTGTGCGTGTGTGTTTCTCCATCAAATGCATACCCAACAGCGAAACAGTCCGTCTCACACACACACACACACACACACACAGAGTAGAGGAGAGAGATAGAAATAGAGAGACTAGAATAGGCTGACAAGGTGACAGTGACACATTTAACGTGGGGACTGACAGCAGCCATCAGTGTTTCTCAATGTCAAGCTGAAAATAAATTCAGCCTAAAAAGTTGTTCAGTCATCACATTCGCGTCGTTTCTGTGGGCCACCATGAAACAATCATACACAGAGAAATCCATTAGAGGCGAGGTGAAGAGGCCACAGGAAAACACGGGCTGGGGTGTGATGTGAACAAAGGCTGCTGAAGGATGTGGCTTCAGCACCAACTGTGTATATCAAACTTTGCTTGAGCAACAGTAAAACATGTCCCTGCCCCCCGTTAGTTTAGCTTAGCTACTAGCTATGATGAGATGAAAAGCTGATGCTAAAACAAGAGTCCAGAGCCAGGCGAGTGGCTCTATGAGAGTGTACGCAGGCACGGCGGTGCTTTGAGCTACATGCTAAAGTCAGTATGCTAACGTGCACAATGCTATGTGCACAACGTAATGTCTGTATGCTAGCATGCTAGTGCTGAGCAGGTATAATATTCGGCATGTTCGCCGTGGTAGTTCAGTGTGTTCTGCAGGTCATTTGGTGATCGGACAGAATATTGGACAAATTCAGGGGATCACCAAAGTGTGATACGATGTGTGGGAAGCGGTTCAGTCAGGATCAACAAACTGAAGTGTTGTCCGCCGTGCTGACTGCTGAGCTTTCGATGAATCTGCCTCATATCCTCTCGATTAGCTGAGTAATCATTTGGTGTATACAGTGCTGATTATGCAGCATCTCACAGCTGAGAAGATGGCATTTTAGCATTTTTCCACGTAAAATGACTGAAACGATGAATTGATTATTCAGAACGGTCATGTAATTGATTGCTGGAATAATCGTTTCAGCTCCACTTCAGACTGACACTGGATTTGCAGGGAAAAAAATGCAGCCCCCTCGTTCATTAACGAGATTACGCAGCGGGCTCAGAGGAAAAAAAAAAAAACTAAACACAAACAAACAAAGGTTTGTCTGGAAAACAAGCGGAACCTTGTTCAACATTCGCCGTGATAACACGTGACCACAACGAGCGGCACGGGCCCATCAAATGAATGCAAGCGCCAGGATTGCGTTTCACCTCCTATCTCCAAGAGGTTTGTGATGTCTGCTCCCATCACTATGACAGGCTTTTATTTGCAGAGTCTAAATTTATCTGCTTTATTTTGGCTTTAATAACATTGATCTGACCTCTAAATCCAGCCGCGTACGAACAGCATTGTTTGATAAAATGAAATGCAGGAGAGCCTCAAAAAACATTGATTTACCGGATGAGAATGGGAGCTAAATGGCAAAAGGGATGGCTGGTTAGCTTTCTGGATACATATGGCTCACACACACACACACACACACACACACACGCATGCAGAGAGGGATAATGTCAGCTCAGTAGGTCTGCGCCTGTCCGATCAATAATTATCAGTTTAATCAAAGCAGAAGTGGTTGTCTCTGAATGGACTCTGCTCACACACACACACACACACACACACACACACACGCACACACACACACACACACACACACACACACACACACACACACACATTAACATAGCAGAAGGCCTGATAATGACAGAGCATGGACAAGGACAATTATCCAGCGCCGAGCTGTCGTCATCACCGAGCAGACCACGTACACACACACTGACACACATGCACCATTATTTTCATGTGCTTTGAATAAAAGGTAATCTGCTTGAACTGTGTGTCACTGCCAATGAAAAGACAGGCCAGCTCCTGAAACACACAGTGCACACACACACACACACACACAGGTAGCTGATAGGCTGTAAATGAGACAAAGATAGAAGGAAAACCCAAAGCAGAGAGAGAATAGAAAGACGAGAAGAAAGAAAAAATGTGTGAGATGCACAAGACTGAATATTTCCATCTCTTATTCATCTTGGGCTTAAATATTTAATTGATTTGAAACATGTCACATCAATAAATTACAAGAACAAGATGCTGCAGATCATATATAGCCGTGTGTAAAACTGATGTAGCAAAGAAGGATTAAGAACACTTGAGAGGACACTGAAATGAAGCACTGACCCAATACAGGAAAATCTATCCAACTGACCAACAAACACAAGCGGTGAAGTGATCACACATTGACGACCTGATAATACAGAGGTTTAAGGGATCGTCGATCACCTTACAGCCCCCCAAAAACGATCCCGCGACCTGCTGTAGCTTTCTGACCTGCAGGTGGAAAACAGCTGATTTTAATCACTATGGCAACAGGAAGCAGGACATGATGGGCAAGGATTTTCTTACAGCTGCTGTATAAAGGCAGCGGAGCGGAAAAACAGGTCTGTTGTCTCACACGCGCGCACACAAACAAACACGCACGCGCAGTTTTCAGCAACACCTCGCTAACATAACTAGTCTCCATATTTAAATATAAAACAAACGCTCGGAGTGAAACGAGGGAAAGAGGGCTAAGAGCCTCCTTCCTTGTGTGTCTTCCTTCCTCTCTTTGTGTGTGTGTGTGTGCACGCGCTATATGCCTTTATTGCAGAGTGCGTAGGCTTAAATAGCACTGTTGCCACGGCAGCAATTAAGTGCCAATTATAGTCCATATTCTCACTGAGGCCAGAGAGAGAGAGAGAGTGAGTGAAAGAAAATGCCTACACAGTCTTCTATGCAATTAAGACAAAAATCCACCAAACAGACACATCAACTAGAAACTGGCCTAAAAGCTCTAGACGTTGTAATCCAGCCCATTGTCCATATGGGTGTTAAGACTGGGCTCCACTCCACCAGCAATACCGCAACAGATGGGACATGCATGCAGAGCTCTGTAGGACAAAATTAAACATTAACAGGAAAACATGAAGCAGGGCGTGCGGGGTGAGATTACTTCAGGACACTATCTGATGCCACTGAACATTCGAAAGAGATGAATCAATGGACTGGATTCACATCAAAGACACGCTGAGGTCTCATCTGAGGATACCCGAGAACTGCGATACAAATCATAATTCACAACTGGAAAGCAAACCCAAAACAGAGATTCAACCAAAACAAACAGACGCTTGTCTGGATGGCGAACGTCTCCGAACTGCAGACAAAACAAACTGTTTTCTGTGGCTAAACTGTGACTTTCACAGGCTGCACCTTTCCACAGAATGATGCCAGTGCTAACATGCTCACCATCAGCAGGTATCAGGTTTGCCATGTTCAACGTCTCGCTCTCACGTGCTAACATGCTAACATTTTCAGCAGGTGACGCGCAGCAAACCACAAATCCTGATAGATTGACTTTTCAAAAGAGACACAGAATTCAGGAGTGCCTTAAGATGTGTGTGTGTGTGTGTGTGTGTGTTTATGTGTGTGTAACTCCATGGAAAAAGGGAGTGACTGAAAGATGATGCTTCCTGTCTGCTTCGTATGTTCGCATCAAACGGACATGGACACGCATGCACAGACCCGCACAAAAGCCAAGCCTATGAGGTATGGATTTGCCATGGCAACAGCCTTGACCACGACTGGGATGTCGGGAGACTTCCCTTTCTGTTTACATTAATCACCATGGAAACAGCTTCAGCCTGTGTGTGAGGACGTGCGTGGACTCTGGGCAATCCAGTGTTGTGTGTGAAAGCCGGTGCGTGGGCGTTTCATGGTCATGTATGCTTTTGAATCCGTGTGTGTGTGTGACTGTGTGTGTGCATGATCAATCTGAGGGTAAAAAAAAGGGGGATTGCATGTTTTTAAATGTAGAACAGTGACAGTGACGATCAAGAATAAGGCAGAGTGATGAGCAGAACAGAGTCACAACCAAGAGCTATTAGCTTCTGTCAGGAGTCTGTTGTAAAAGTTACAGTTACTTCCAGTTACAACCAGGTGGATTCTGCTCTTTCGGGTGTATCATCAGTTGTATAAGATCAACACTGCCTCCGCAAACTTTATTTTATCAAATGATCCAATGACTATGTGAAAGACATCTCTTGTAGCTGCAAACAGGGCTGCAGTTGCTCGTAGCCCGACGCAGCATTTTAGCACATTTCAGCTCATTGTTTTGGTTTTCCAACCCACATGTTCACTGTTTTGGTTCACTGTTCTCAGTAACTTTGTTCCAGACGCAGCAGGAAGCTGGTTTTCAGAGGAAAAAGCTGCGATAAACCCACTGCACAATGCATGCCTGGAATAGCAAGCACGCAGAGTTAGTGGCAAGCAGGTGAACAGAGGGCTGCTAGCATGGCTGCAGACCGTCATCTTGTTATAATAAGGATGGATCACATGGCTATGTCCAATGTGTGAGCTTTTTAGCTTCTTTCAGCTAATTGTTTTGTCAGCAGCTACTTAACATTTTTCTTTATACAAATATAACAATTGAAAATGGCCTCAAATGTACACTAAAAACAGCTGAGCTTTACTTAACCGCCTCAGTGAGAAAGCTATTCAGATGATAGACCATGAGGTGACTCTGCAATTTGTCTCCTGTGACCTTGGAGATTCCCCTCGCCACTTGCATGCACGCATCTGCACAATGGATGGCCGACAATAGCGTCGAACGTGGTACAAAGCTGAGGGCAGTGACAGCAGCACAAATAGCCAGTAAGCGTATCAAGAGCCATGCAGAGTGAGGGGCACGCAGAGCGACACGAGGGAGGTCAGTGATGGCAGAGAGGGGAGACAATTTCATCGCTCGTCTTCATTTCACAGGCCCGAGATAAAACGACATGACCTAACATGTCGCAGGCCGCGTTGGAGGTCCTCAAGCTCTAATAAGGGGTGAGGAAGCAGTGATGGGAAACAGCATTTGTCAGGAGATGAGAGGGAGGACTCTTTTGTGATATCTGTACAGTAAGTGAGCCAGTTAACCAGTGAGGGAGGGTTTCACTGTTTAAAATGCAGCATTACAGCCACTAATCCCAGTTACTCCAATAATTGATATTTACTATAACTGTACTTATGAGGGGAAAACAACTGTATTGCCACTCTATATTACCTGTTAGGCTGCTGGGGATTTTGTTTACATGTATTCCACGCTGTGGGTAAATATCACTGTATTTGCCTAAGACGCAGCCCTTTCATTATGTGAGACTGTGTAACAGCGGAGTCACAGGCAGGAGGCCAACATATTGATTTCCTCTGGCTCCTCTGTTGGTACAGAGGCAGCCACCCAGTCCTTTAAAAGTGCAGTATACACTCAACACCCTCAATCCAAAACTAAAAGGGAAAAAATGTGCAATGGAGACGTGAATCGTCCCACGTGTGCAGCTAAAGTCACTCCTGCATCAGCTGACTTCCATTCACAGTCACTGCTCATTCTCCAGCTGTGTGGCTGACTTCTGATGTCCAATCATATTCATGCAGGTTTACGGTTGGTGTACATGCCCATATGTGTTATTAATAGTTAATGCATAGGAGACATGCTGCCATTGTTAAGTCTACTGAAGGAATGAAGCTGCTGTCCTGAATCTTTTTTTTGTGTTTTCTTTGCAAAACGATCTTTCCAAGGACTGAACACTCTGTCGAGCTGAAGCCTCGGCATCAGTTTAAAGTCTTAACAAAACCATCACAGGCTGTTCAGAGAGAACAACAAAGAGAGTGTCACTGAAGGGCTCTGCAGTTTCACCACAACAAGCTGTTAAATGTGGCTCTTTGTTTCCCATCTGCTTGTTAGACATGGAAATCAGTAATTAACAAATGCATCTTGCTCCGTGATGGAGGCCTACAGTTTGCTTTGCTATTGTATCGGCTGTATCGGTGTAAGCAGGCCTATGTTTAAAGATGATGTTGTTGTGTGGTGGCTGCAGACTGCAATTTCCATCACTGATACACACACATGCTCATACTCGTCTTCCCTTCTCATGAAACTATGCGTTCACTTCGCTGGCATCTCTTTCACACATGCACAACGCCTAACGACGTATACCGCCGTCACACCCAGACACAGTGACACACGAGAGAACAGCTGTTAACAGGACTGTGTTCCAGTACCACAGCGATTCGGTCACCTTTATCTTGGCTCTTGCTCAACAAGTTCATGTCATCACTGCTAATGTCACAACAGCGCAGTTAAAGATACACACGCCAAGCGAGCCTGTTCATATGAATGAGTGTGGGCGGGTCGGCTCCATGACTGACATTTGAAAGCAATATTAGCATTGAGGCGGGGCTGGATGATATCACCTTAGATTGATGTCAGCCAATCAGGAGCCAGTATCTCCCAGTTCATTCGTCTTGTGTAAAAACGCTTCAGCAGTGTCGAGAGTTTCATCAAAATCTACCAAGCGGCATCTCACACATTGAATGAACAGTGAATTTGCATGCGCTCCGAAAAATTGATTCACAAAAAGTAGGTTTTGCAGTCGAACATGATGTGATGTTGCCAGGCAACCAGATGAGACACCAGGAAGTCACTACACCTGGCCAGGAAACCATGTTTTTGTACAGATTAAACAAACAAGATGCAACATGTTGATTAGTGAGTTTTAGAGCTGTTGAGAAGTTCAATGTCCTGATCTCTATTTGCTCCCAGCTGAGAGACACAATGAAACCTCTTCTGACCAATCAGGATCACATGCAAAATCACGCTTTTCTGGAAATCCAGTGAGCCTCATCCCAGACACTGCATGTGAGGTACAGGTGGTTTTTCCCACTAGTAAAATCTGGATGACGATTATGTCACAATGATGTCATCCCAGGAATGCACAAATTAAATGGTGAAACACACATCTGCTCAGGAGCGTTTATGACAGGTATGATGTATGTGTGTGTGTGTGTGTGTGTACAAGTCAAGTGGCTTTCAGACAAATGAATGAAAGCTAGACAGTATTGCTACATAGCAATGTTGCTCTGACTAGACTAATGACGCATGTTGTGTTTTCTCACGCACACACATCAGCACACACAGTTGGGTGTGAACAAATGACGATACAGTTATTGCATATAAACAAATCTCTCTCTCTCTCTCTCTCTCTCTCTCTCTCTCAAGCTGGTGACAGAGTCAGAGACACTTTAAAACTTTGGCAACTTCAAGATTTGTGTGTGTGTGTGTGGCATTGTGTTCCGCTCAAGGACGACTTGAGCATAACTGGGCCAAGCTGCGGCAGATAAACAGCCACACACACATACACACACTGATCTAAGTACAGTAGTGGGACTCAGTGAAAGTAGGTCTGCTATTATACAGAAAAAGCCTCTAGGGTGCAGATGAGTGTGCGTGTGTGTGTGTGTGTGTGTGTGTGTGTGTGTGTGTGTGTGTGTGTGTGTGTGTGTAATACTCTTGTGAAGTGTAATGTCTAGCAGAGCAGAAAGTGTGTGTGTCATTTTACAGTATTGTTATGTGTGTGTATGTGTGTGTTAGTTTTAGCATGCTTTAAACAAAAAAATGGGCTAACACGAATCCGTTCCGCTCCTGCGTGTGTGTGTGTGTGTGTGTGTGTGTGTGTGTGTGTGTGTTTGCGTGTGTGTGTGAGAGAGAGAGGCAGAGCAAGCCAGAGATTCTCTGACATTTTCATTTTCAGATAGTGTGTGTGTCTGTGGGTGATGTTTTCGTGACTTGGCTCATGTCTGAATGTGTGTTTTCTGTGTGTGTGTGTGTGTGTGTGTGTGTGTGTGTGTGTGTGTGTGCGCACTCTGCCCTAAATTACCTGTCCAGAAGACAGAGTGTGTGCTGGCCAGCGGTGGAGTTGCTGCGGCGCCGCTTCCATTAACGGCAGTGATCACTCACAATCTGATGGGCAACAGCTAGCTGTTGCCACGGCAACCTGCTGCGTGCGTCTGCCAGATATTATTTGGGTACACGTTGTCACACTGTAACTAATCTCAGCAATCTGACTGCTATAGGATAAGACCCCAGAACTGTTATTACGATGAACGAGATGCTAAATGACGACAAGCAGCGGCTGAGTTATTAGCAAATAAAACGTGAAATAAAAATGAGTGTGTGATAAAACTAACTACGGACATAAAAATGTCTTTTCCACTGGTCACGATGACCAACTGGATCACACAGATCACACATCAAGGCTGGACAGTCTGAAACTGTATTTAAGCTAATATGATGATAAGTTGATGGTGGCAAAGATTTGGGACTTTCTACAGGGAGGAACTACATGTTTCAAGAGTGTTAGTGTAAATATAATCTGACACAATTCATGTTAGATATTGGCACAAGCGTGCTGCGTGTTTATTGGCTCACTGATTTCGTCCTGATACTTGTTAGTATCAATGCAAAGGGGTTGGTTCCTTAAACACACAATAATAATGGGTGTAAATTCATGTGTGAAGTGTCTTTGTACAGCTTTTCCAGTTGGTCCTATGGAACAGGCTACATGCTAAAGTGTACTAAACTTAAGCCCTTAGGCTCAACAAACCCAAACACTTGGATGCAGAAAAGAGATTTCCAATGTGATATATTTCAGATTTTTACTAAATCACCTGATTACAATTTAAGTAATTATACATTGTCTTGATTTATAATCAGAAGCAAGCAAAGTCTGAAGATGAATGCTAGTTAAGGCCTAATTACGTGGACGCATCGACGTTGGGGAGATTGGACAAAAGTGTTCTGTTCCAGCTGTTTTTTCTCCCAACGTCATAAGGAAGCTAATCACCTAATCAACAGCTGATTACTAACTGCAGTCCAAACCCATCAATTACAAGAAAATGCAATGTATTAATACTATTTTACAGACGCGGGTGGTGTTAAAGTACAGCCTCTGGTCAGTGGAGGCAGCACTGAGCACAATTTTGCTTGTGTACTACTTTAGATCTACTTAACTGGAGCACGCAGAGCAGGTCGAGGGGAAAAGGCTTCACTGAACAAGGAAACAGTGATATTTCATCACAACAACAAAATACAAGAGGTCTGAATTGAACAATTTAAGCCTCAATTTGTGCCCTGTGATGCTCCCCGCAGACAAAAAACGAAAGGCTGGGCTTCTGGCTAATATTGTGGAATGAAACTGGCTGTTCGGTATTAGCTGTGGCGCTGCTTTGATTTGATCTAGGACAGACAGACAAGAAAGAGTATTCATATTAACACTGCAGCCATATACTGAACATCAACATCTCATGTACCAGAGAGCGCTCACACACACCATGGTGAGTACAGTCAAACTGATGTGAGGTTCCTGGTTCTGTTCATACGGGCTGGGGTGAATTTGTCTCTTTTTGCAAACTTTGCGTCTCGTCTTGTTCTGAAAATCAATCCCAGCCGTGCAGCAGAGAGGAAAGCTCAGATCTCGGCGCTCCTCGCAGAGAGACGGCGGCAGGCTCAGACTGAGACCGTCTGACTGATAGTTCATTCAGGATTTTGAACAGCGCCAGGCATCCTCTCCTCAGTGGGCGGTGGTCTGTCCGGTGAGCTTACCCCTTAACTCATTCTCGCTGTGATCACAATGATTACTGTGCGTCTCCCAGCTTCGACTCTCCACTCTACATGAGGGGCCGCCGGGTTGCGTTCGGAGTGAACTCTAAAAGCACAAAGCAGGAAAAAGAGTGCTGTTCCTTCAGAGACAGAAGCTTTCTGGTGACAGCAGATGGTGGAAGGAAAGGAAGGCTGATTGAAAAATCAATTCCAACATATTTATCCTTTAGCGGTGGAACAGGACACCCCGAGCGGGCCCCGAGGCCAACCCTTTAGGCCTGTATGTGCTTCTATTCCCCACCCTCATTGCTCTTCATTACAATTCCCCTTTTCCATTCTGTTATCTCTCCTTCCTCCTCTTCCTCCTCCTCTGCTCGGGTATTTTGTTATATTTTGCACCGCCGCTGTCAGAAGCAGCAGAGCCTCAAGGGAAAATACGCTAAGCTGCTTTCTCACTTGGCTTTCTGTTCAGGTAGACGCTGCACACACACAGAAACTGAGCAACTGTTACATTTTCTCTCGAATAAATAATAAAAAATTATAATCTAGAACGTTTTTTTTATGTAAATAAACATTTTCCTTTGTTCTGCCTGCCTTGTTTGACAGTCGTTTAATGGATATCCAGCTTTCCAACAGCTTTTCCATGAGCTTCTCTGAGCACAGCGGGAACAGCATTAAGAAGCTACTGCATCCCTGTCAGTTCAACCCTCATGCACTTCTGCTGCAATGAAATGAATTATGGGAAATCTGAGAATGAATTAAGCATCGACCTGAAGCCCAGACGTGATATATAGTGCGACACTTAGCTGATCGCTCTTGTGGTTTGCTGCTCTGGGGGAGCGCTGGCCCTAACAGGATATACAGGTAACGCAGGGAAGCTTGAAGTGAACGCAGCACACGGTCTGAAAGTATTTCCCTAAGGGTAAGCACAACACTGGCTGGCAGATTTAATCTTGATTTATTCGGGAAACAGGGTCTGCTCTGTTTCAGCCGCATTCTGCATCACAGTCACATCTCATATCTGACCACAGGCGTTACTGCTCAGAGGAGAGGATCTCTTTCACTTTCAGGTTTGCTCAGCTGCTTCGACGTGATTGTCTATCACTCCTTTTTTCTTTGCCAAAAAATACAAGGGTGGTCTCCTAGCAAGCCAAGATTGAAGAAATACTGCAAAGCCTAACTTCTTGCAGCATCGCACAATTATAAAATCTTCTAAAAACACTTTATTCCTTCAACTATTCTAACTGTATTTTCTGTCAGGTTTATTATGATATACGATTGTCTAAATGCTGTTTAAAAGCCTTCTTCACGCTGCCAGGATACACTCAGGTCACTGAATCCCTCCTCTTCCCAGACATAACACAGAGGACACGACCTTCGCGTGAATCCTCAGGTTTCCTGGCATCCGTATTTCTGTGTGTGTGTGTGTGTGCGATCGAGAGACACAGAGAGCGAGCGAGTGATTGTAATTCAGTCTGTGAGGTTGCATGTGCAGGCCACTCAACAACGTCTTGCAATAAGTACCATTACGCTCTCTCTCGCTGTACTATCTATCCATATTTGCTGAAATGTTAATATAAATATTCAATCAGAAATTGTCACATTACTGAAACATGTCTGCGGGGCCATGTAAGATGACAAAAGCACTTATTTGCGCGCTGCGTGTCGGCTGAGAGCAGAGCTGCAACAGCACAGCACAAATGACCACATAACATCTTCTGCTGACGTGTAATGAGGTTTTGAGAGACCAACAGCCTGCAGGAACACATTAAACAACACCGCTCGCATGGCTGCAACTCCGCTGACCCCCAGCACCCTGTCGGCCTTGATCACCAAAATACGGTCACCCACCCAACTGCTAACTTCATCATAACAAGCAACATTTGTCTCCCAGCAGGCCGCGGCCCTGATTTCTCCCTTTAACAGCAGATGTTGTTGTCGAGACCCTTTAGGATTGCCAAAAAAAAAAACAGGCCTGAAACCAAATCCTCCACTCAGGAGCATTAACATCGAGCGTCCTGTTTCCTCAGCTGCCCCACAGCACCTGCCTTCGCTCTGCGTCCCCGCAACGTTCGCGCGCCTCATCTGTGTCTGCACATCACGCAGAGTCGCTCTCTTGCACGTGTGCGCGCTCTGTGCAACACTCCATCCTCAACCGTGTTTCTGGAAAGATTTTAATAGATCACGAGGGAAAAGCGTTTTGTCTTGCGTCCATGAACTGACACAAGCTGAGTCACAGCGGGACATCAGGGCAAGTTGCCCCCGACAAATATGGAAAGAGTGAAGTGCTTTTCATGGGTAATGCCGAGCGTCTGAGAAATCGGACTTTATGCAAAGCAAACGGTGCAGCGTGAGCTGAATGCTACGGCAATAAAGTGACAAAGTGAAAGGTCATGTGTTTAAAGGTTCGGGCGGTGTGTGTTGCAACGTGGAAAATGTCTGAGCTTAAACTCAGAGGACGATTTTGAGCGTCTGAACGATTAGCGAACACGTGGCTGTGTTTACATACATGAGCAGCAACACGCCGGCGTGCGCACAGCTGTCGGGGCGACGCAGCTCATGTGTGTCACTACAGCACAGAGACAACAGGCTGTCAGCACGGGGCCATTATAAGCTGGATGCGATCGCAGAGAGGCTTAAAATAGAGCGCTGATCCGATAATGGACTAAAGTTTATGATCATTAATACTCAGAGGTCTGGACACACGTGTCAATCTGTGCAGAGAGATGGATGGCGCCCCTCCCCCTCCACACACACACACACACACACACACACACACACACACACAAATTCACATTAAATGCATCTAGTGATGAGTAAAGTCCTGACAGCTGGCAAATGCAAGTGTTTTATTTGCTGCATGTAGGCAAAAAGTGACTTTTCCCCTCTGCTGCTTTTAAATGTCCTGCTCAGCGTGTGTGTGCATGTGTGTGTGTGTGTGTGTGTGTGTGTGTGGGCGGCTTGTGTGACATGACTGTAGCTCAAATTTAGCAGCGCTGAGATGCCAAACTGAGATCAGCATATTCAGCGTTCATCTAGGTTGAAATCACCCGCTCGTCTAGAACTAGAAGACGCACAGAAGCATCGGCGTCAGCGGTGATGTCAATAACAACAGACTCACCAGCAGCGCTGTCAACAGAGCGACAAGAGCAACAGCAGCGTTAGAGGATCACTGGAGCGCAGTGCATCTCGGTCTCATTTTGATTCATATTGGCAGACAGAATGAAGGTGACCTGTCAAATTTTGGGTGTGTTCACTTTCAGTTCTACCTCTAAACACAGCAGTTTAGAACAGCCGTTATCTTTTTGATGCCTTTATCTCAGGATCACAAGTTGATTAGGGTTGGCCGAGTCAGATGTAACAAATGATGTTGGCTATCAGTAATTTGTTGAGTTCATAGCCGGTTGTTTTTTGTTGGGGGAGGGGGGCACTTTTTGTAATTTCATTTTGCTAATTTAATGGTCTGCCTCCAAAGACCGAGTGAGGGCTGCTGCTCAGCGACAGACTCTGATCAATGAGCCCGGTCGCACAAAGAGGCAGCGAGGAGAAAAAACAGCATGTAGAGCCAAAATATTCTCTCATCTAGCTCTGTGAATTAAGGGTTTCTTTTGACCAAACAGAGCCGGCGGTTGTTGGAATAGCGGAGGCGGTTTTGGCGATTTTTAGTTTGCGTCCGTCAAGTTTGAATGACGTGAAGATCACGTCAGCAGAACGCCAAACAACAACATCATCAGCAAAACAACACGGACGACGTCGGCGTTCCCCACCAACATACTGGTTGATGACATTACCAAAGCCAACAACAACAACAACAACAACAACAACAACAACTGGTTCATGGCAGCAACAAACAACAAGTAACAGCCTGAGAGGACTCGAGCGAAGAAAAGCTGGCAGAAAGAGAGGAGAGGATGGAACAGACGGAGAGGATAAGCTTGCCGACATACTGTGAGTATTCAAATGACACTCCAGTGTGTTCAAATGTGTTTGTGAATGTGTACAAGCGTGCACCAATTTAGAAACACACAGGCCCAACCCCCCCCCACACTCCAAATATCATTAAAATCCGAATATGGACAAGTGTAATATCCAAATCACTGCTGCACTTTTTGATGAAGGTAAACTGTGTGACAACATATTGTTAGAAATGAAGCGCTGTGGTGCTGCAGATCTGCCCGGACCCACAAATCACATCCTCCAGACGTAAGAAAACGTGCTTGTTTGTGACGGACTGGAGCAGAAATCGCATCATTATTACATTTTCATATTTTCTGCAGTGAAAATGAGATGCATCCATTACCATTTCCACTAAATTAATGACTCAAATCCATCAAAATAATCACAATATGATTCTTTTTTTTTCATATTGTTCAACTCTAACACACACGCACTCTGACAGCACTGCACATCTAGGCACACACTGGCACACACACTGTCAAAAAACATGGGCCAGCAGTCCGCTGATGAAGATGGTTTTACAAAGCAAACAATCGTCTTTTGTTCTATTTATAAGGTGCTATTTATAACAGGGATGAAAGCACAGAAACTTCACAATCTGCATTGTGTTCTCTTCAAAAATGAGTAAAGTAACAGAGGAAAGCTTGTCTGAGTTTAGCGCAGGGACACACAGGGAGATGTGTGACAGAGCAACAGACATAAAGAGGAAGATATAGAGACATAAAGAGGGAGGGGGGGGGGGGCTCTGCAGTCCCAGAAACAGTGGAGAGAACAGTGCCAGCAGCAGGGAAGTAGAGCATCAATTAAGGGCAGAGTGCCCTAGATGGCACAGTGACATTCCCACAATGCATCACCATCATGGCCACCACTTTACTGTCTCTATCTCGCTCTCGCGCACACGTTGTCTTTGTGCAGAGCGACTTGGAGAGACGCTCCACTGTGTGCATGTAGTCCCTGACCTCTGGCCTCTCAACCTGGAGTCTGAAACATGAGGCTAATCTGAACTTTGGCAACGCGGTGGTGAGTGACGGAGAGCCGAAATGTGCTCACACACGCCCATAAAAGCTCCCTTTCTCTCTTCTTCTTCATTGTCTTTTCTGTTTTTTTGCACTTGTTCTTACTGTGATCCCTCCTGCTGGGAGCTGTGGCCTACCTGACAGACACACACACACACACACACACACACACACACACACACACACACACACACACACACACGCACGCACACAACAAAGAACACACTCCTGTTGGTTCTGAATTATTGAACAGTGAGCAACAGGGATACACACAGAATACACACCAAGGGAGGGTAATAAGACACTTTGGAGAGCCTCATGTACATGCCTGCAAACACACACGCATACATACACACACACACACACACACACACACACCTGCCAGCATAAGTTAATACTGACAAGATTAATCCAGTATTAGGGGACAGAAAATGCTATGTCACACACTCAGAAGGGATATTATAAGGCCCAGAACAGAAGACACACCCGCACACACAAACACACACTAGCCAGTGTGTGCAAGGGTGACCCAGTGTGAGGAGCCAGTGTCCCATCTGTGACGTCACATCCTGTCAGTACAGATGCAGCTCAGAAACGCTGACGCAGAAACATTCAACACTGCAGTAACACTCACACTGGTCTTAAGCCTTGGTTTTCCCACGTGTGCTGCTGCACCATGAATGCACCGCTGCTGCCCGGTGAATCCCACTTGTTCAGCCCGCCGGCTGATTTTGCACAACACATTTTTGTTTGGTTCCAGGCGGCTGCTTTCATCCCTGCTCCTTTCGCCTCATCACGCTGATAAAAACTCTCATCTGTTTCCGACTGAGTCACTGCTCCCATCTCTCCTCTTCCTCTACCTCTCCTTCATCCTGCTTTTCCATGCTAATCGCAAATCACTTCCCCATCTCCCAAACACTCCCCCCTCCTTCCTCTTTTCTGCTGATGCATCAGGTTCAAAGATCCGTCAGCAACTCTGGTTAATGTGTGGCTACAACATGGCCGACTTGGATCACTGAGCCCTGTACCATTCTGCATTCAAGTGTCTGTGTGTCACATCCGGTCAACATTTCAGGTGTGTTTGGAGCACCAAACCCCTGCCAGCTGGCTGTCCATCTTCATTGTGTCATCGCACAGCATGAGCGAACTTCCTTCTATTCAGGGGAAGTTTTCCTAATCCCCGGGCAGTTAATCCCAATCTGAGTGTCCCCCTCCAGGCTGCCATCCAAACAGACGCAGCTCATCCCTCACAGCAGGAAACGCAGAGGGGGCAACACAAGATGCTTACAGGAACTGGCTGTCAGAGATTTAGGGGGCGTTGACCTGAACTCTGTTGTGTTTGAATAAGGAGAGGGAAGAAAATGGATCAAGGACGAAGAAGAGGAAGAGAAGGGGATTTTTTTTGAACATTGAGTTGGAGATGAAAAATCCCCTTCATGACCCACATGAAAGAGAAAGTGCCTGAATCTAATTGGAAAAAGACTGGGAGTGTAACAGTGACACTGTCACTCTGCTGCCGAGAGGCTGAAATTCCTGCGGTCTGTCAAAGCCTCGCTGTCATCAACAAGAAAATCTCCTCGGGGATTTTACAGAATGTGCCAAAAAAGATGAAGCACTGAATGATGATACGATCAACTTTTTAAGCACCACAGTCAACCAGAGTCATTGTACAAGTCCCTCTATAAACAGCACAACACTGAGGGAGCATTAGTTATGGCGTAAGAGATTAAAACAAAATGCTCAGAGGGTCCGTGAAGCATCCATAAATTCATTAAAGAATACAGAGTTTGCAGGCAAACTGGAGGTATTTTGAATAGGGTAAATATAACAGGAATTTCGTAATGTGGCTATCATATCACGGATTCATACAACAACAATCATTAGCCCTGTGTACAACCCCAATATAAGTTATTTTAGACACATTAGAAAAATACTACACCTGGTGTAATGATACTACAAAGTGGGGACTCACAACCAGGGGGTATATGTACCCCAAAGATACCAGGAGGAACGTGAAGTCAAACCTATCTAAAAAAAAAAAAAAAAAAAAAAAAGAATAAATAAATAAAGTAATGAGCACACAGTTGGAACAGAAAGCTGAAAGCAGCGTTTCAAAGTTTCAGTGTCTCTGGTAATATCGCTGGAGGACTGTGTTTACGTCAATAAGGTGACCGTAAACTCACCGTGGAGCCCCACATGGACACTGGAGCCCAGTGGGAGCGTTACTGTAATACCGCGGAGGTATCTGACGTGAAGTTAGTGAAAGCAGCGTGTACTCACGTGCCGAGGACTTCTTTAAAATCAAAAATCTTCTTGATGTCGTCGACTTGTTTTTTCCACGTCTCTCCTCTGCCGGTGTCTCCGTTCTCCCGTGCCATGGCGCTGCTTTACCGGCCCAAGTCCGACCGACACTGGGCTGCGGGAGGAAGGATGCGGAGGGGAAAAAGAAAATAAGAGCGGGGTATTTTTTCTTTTTTTTACAAAGGGAGAAGAAGAATGAAGCTGAGGTGAGTGTCAGAGGTTGGAGAGTCCCGGTGGTCTGTGCTCCGCTGCTGCAGGACCATGTGAGTCCTGCAGGTTACCGTGTGTCCCTGCTGCCTCCCTCCTCCTCTTGTTCCCGCTCTCCCTCCTCCTCCTCCTCCTCCTCCTCCTCCCCTTCGGCCGTCTGGACAGCAGCTGTCAGCGTCACGAGGAGATAATAGCGCTTCTCGTCTGGACCGTCAAAATAAAAGACTGTTGATAATATTACAGCATGAGTGCGAAAACATTAGATATCATATTTACTCTTAAGATAGTCCAATAAAAATAAACTATATACTACTATTATTCCAGTATTAGGACTGATGATATGAAGTCGAAACAGAAATATTCATTTTAATAGAAATAAAATGAACACCAGAAAGAGTAAAATCAATGCAAGAATCCCGAACGTCGGCTGCACAATTAGGAAACATACAGGGAATATAAATGTGTTTTTAAATGAGTTTTGGTCTGTATAATGAGCAAAACATGTTACATGAACATGTTATAAAACCAAAGCAGAATTCGTTTCATGGTTTGGAAAGGCGACCATTTGTTTACTATTTTATTTTATTTTATTTTTGTAACTGTTTAGGGAATTTACATTGGCTGTCTCTAATGATGTTATTTGTCTAACGGTTTAGTAGTCCTTTTGAGAGATTACTGTTGTTACGATAATAATCAAGGCCAACTCAAGAGCAAAGTTGTACCTCACTTACACAAACTGAACTATTACACCACTGAAAAACCCTTACGTTTGTTATGTAATGTGACAATTTCACAGTTAGGCAATTTGATGGTATCAATTTCACACGCTTCCAAAACAACGCATTTCTGCTCTGCTTTTATTCTGAAGGCAATGCCCCCGGTTTCCTGTATTACGCTGTTTACGTGTGTCTAGCTTGACCGCGGACCTGCTGCCACCTGCAACTGTCTACACACCGTTAATTGCTGCGCTGTCGGCACGATTTCTGGGTTTCACTCGTCCACCAACAATTTGATGCGTTGAAAATCTTGGTTTTCTCTTGTTAACTCGTAACTCCTAACTCTACTGTATAAATGTCCTTAAACAGAGCCGTATTGTGGCAGCGCATGTTGTTATGGCAATAAAGGGAGCTGGTGGGATGCTGTTCATGCATCCTGTCCGACACACACACACACACACACACACACACACACACACACACACACACACACACACACACAGATGTGTGCATGTGAGTCCGGTCAGGACGTGGCAGCAGTAAATTCGCAATGCGCCAACTTGCTGATGACAACCATCATGCTCCCATCACCATTTGGGATCCCCACAGGCGTCGGTATGGCTCAGCACAGCAGACCGGGGATCAGCAGTGCAGCTGCAGGTTCACCTGGGTTTAACCGGCCCGCATAACACCTGGATTACAAAGTTTCACATTGCAGGGGAGCACTGATCCCCCAGACTCTGACAGCTGCAGGTGCTGAGGTCAGCTCAGGCCGGGTTACTGCTCTCTCTCTCTCTCTCTCTCTCACACACACACACACACACACACACACACACACACACACTCGTCCGGACTCCTGGCCTTGTTGCTGTGTGTCTGTGTAATACCGGTGGGGGACACAGGAGGGAGGGAGGGAGAGAGAGAGGGAGAGGATAATGTGTTGCAGCTTCAGCTGCTCATGAGTATTCCGGCTGCAAACTACTGCAGCTCTTCTTCAGCAGGAACCAAGGAAAACTCCTCTCCCTCCTCCCTTCCCCCTTCCCTTCCCTCCCCTTCCTTTCCCTTCCCCCTTCCTCCCCCTCATCCTTTACTCTGAGTCAGCAAATCTGACCTCCCCCAATGAAAGATGATTACCCAGCTGCAGATGAAGGAGGGCAAAGGAGAGGGGGACATTAGAGAGATGGTTAAAAAGAGGTATGAAGGTTGAGGGAGACGAAGGGGCAGACTCCCCTGAATGCAGCTTAAACACTGCCATAAATTGCAGTCGACCTATTTGCACACACACAGAAATGATCTCATTGGCTGGGCTAATAAGTGGAGCCAAAGAAGGACCGGAGGCTTGTTTTTTTCTGTTTGCACCAAAAATTCCATCCATTGCAGCCTTTTGTTTTCCAGACAAACTAATCCATATGAGCTCCTGTCTTTACTTTGTGTCTGATTGCTCAGAGCACAGGGGCCATTTATCATCAGGTATGTTTCTCTGCACCGGCTACTGGTTTGGTGGAACTTGTTTTTTTTGCAGCAGGTCTGTGCAGGTTTTCTTCAGCAGCAGGCGTCCATCTGTAGATTCTGTCGGTCTGCAGATTTTGAAAGACTGAGATGTGTGATGCGCTACAATATGTCAGCCCATCATCTGATGATTCCCTAACATATATTGTACATTTGACAGACGCAGGTGTAAATAACAAAATAGACGATGACTGACTTCTGAATAGTACAAGGCCATTGTTAATGTTATTAGTAACATCTGCGCTTTGCTCTCTGTGAAGAAGTCCAAATGTACGCTATGAAAAAGGCTGATTAGATTAACCCCCAACGTTTCCCAGAGGAGTAATTATTGATAATCTTACCGGTTGAATTAAATAGGAGGTGCAAAGGAAGCAATTTTCCTCCACTTGACTAAAGGAGAAGTTTGCTTGACAAAGACACAGAAACAGATGAGAGCAATGAGACTGAACCAAAACTAAGAGCTGCAAGGAAAAAGTTAGTGTGAATCACCCTTTTTATATACTTGAGGTCATCTGATCCATTATTATTCTAAAAATATTAAATATTGCAGCTTTAAGTTGCCAGTTTATTAGACTTATACTGCTTAGCCTATTGCTTTTTACTGAATGGAGTTCATCATTGGCTAAGCTTTGTATTTATCAGAGCACCACTGCAGCACAAATTACCAAAGGAAAATATGAATCTCAATGGAGAGCAGCCATTTAAACATCACACGTCGAGGTTTGGCTTATATGCAACAAACCCCCACCGCAGGTCAACCCAGGACACCTCCTCCACCTCTGGGTGCTATGTTTACAGCCAGGTTCATATTTATAATGATGATTAATGTGCAGATTCCCCACAATATGCACCTTGGATGCTGTTTCCCGTCCCCAGCGTTTCACCCGGGGAGCTGTGACTCTCATCGCACCAGCTCTTTCCATCTCCCTGTAATTGCTCTATCAATCCGGCGAATGCACAGCCGTGCATGCACAGCTCATTTAGCTCCCGGCGTAATGAGAGCTGTTGCGTAAAAGCACAATCAATTTCTGACGTGCGGGTTTGCAGCGCCCACCAGACTGACAGCCGAGCCAATACACGACAAGAAGTTTAATGGTGTTTTTTGGAGCAGCGGTCTACAGCGATGCATGATGGGAAAACGGGACTCTAAAAAGAGCGCCCGGAGCGGCTCGGAGCGATGAGTGTGTCGAAACTGCTCAGAGGGAAATTGGCAGGGGGAGATGGAGGAGCGGGGACGGCTGGACAGGAAAAAAAATGAAAGGTGACTCAGTGATGAATGGCTTTAGTGTTAAGTCTGTCACAGCCTCACACAAACACACACCTACGATGGCATCTGAAATCTGGAGACACTTTGCATGTCAGATACATCAACGGTTAGAAAAGCAGGAATTCTTTAACTGTTAGCGAACACATCCCCCTGAAGTAACACAATCCCCCCCCCCCACACATAAAAAAACAAAAAAACATTCCCTCCACATAATCATCAGCGAGGTGGAGCTCGGCGGCGGTGGAGGCGAAGAACAACTCAACAGACGTGAATCCTCAAAGAACCGTTAGCTCG
Organism: Chaetodon auriga; assembly: GCF_051107435.1. NCBI lineage: Eukaryota > Metazoa > Chordata > Actinopteri > Chaetodontiformes > Chaetodontidae > Chaetodon > Chaetodon auriga. Next base: position 5,992,493 of record NC_135095.1, on the reverse strand, counting down.
CTCTGCTAATTGAGCCTGCAAGAGCTATTTAAGAAGCCCTGCTTTTTAAGTACCGTTCACAGAGCAGCGTGAGAGAGAGCAGGCTGAAATCAAAAACAAGCTCAGAACTGGACAGAGGGTTAAGAGTCACTTCATGCAGAGGACACTATATACTGTCGAGGGCTGTTGACACCAGCAGCTATGCTTCAGGTTTCAGAGGAGCCGTGTCACTGTGGAGCGTTCTCCTCCTCCTCCTCCTCCTCCTCTTCAGAATCTTCCTGTTGGCTTTTCTTCTGTAGAGGAGGACAAAGAGCAGGAGAGGAGGTTGAAGTTCAAGATACAGCTTGTTTCCCCACTGTTATTTTCTAATTCTAACCACACTGGAGTGTGTCGTAGATTCACCCTGGAGAAAACAGGTGAATCTTAAAACCGGGTCTGTGATAGAACGTCAACTCGCTCCACGCCAGCCTGATGAGGACTATTACTGACTAGTTTGTCTCTTAAGGTTGATTCTGATGCTAGCCAAAATAAGTTAGCACCCAAGCATCCTACCAGTTTGAGGAAGTCGATGAGTTTGTAGGCGTCTTCTCCGGCGGAGAGGTCAACGAAGTCCCGTGGGATTCTGTAGCTCAGGCAGGGGCTGGGCTGCACCGTCACCTCGCTGGTGGTGTAGCGAAACGCTGGGCCTTCCTGCGCGTGCAGAGAAAACCACGTAATTACCAATGAAACCGTTCTGAGCTTTTGCCAAGGTCCAGACGAGCATGTCTCACGATGGCTGACCTGCTGCTGGGAGATCTCCCCACCGGACGCCAGCTCCTCCCAGCTGAACAGCAGCGAGTCGGTCACCTCTCCGAACGGGTTCAGGTCTATCAGCCACACCCTCCCCTGTAACACACACACAGAACACATACTGGAAGAGCAACTCAGCGTGCAAGCGGCCTTTTTGAATGTTGACTCTATTAAAATTGCTCACCAGACTATCTCTGTAGACATCGAACACGACTGGAACAGAGAAAAAACAGCTGTATAAACAACTCTACATGTGCAGTCATTTCACATTTACATTATATGCACGTGACAAATTGACAAATGACACATTTGCTCCTGTGCCCGTTCTCCACAGTTAATATTTAATGACTCTCAGGAGCAGAGGAGAGCTGAAGGAGGTGCGGAGCTTTAAAAAAAGGAACGCTGATGCTCACAGTCTTCGTCCAGGAAGTTGTACTGGATGTGCTGGCTGAAGAACTCCTGTATGGCCTGACAGATCTGCTCCTCCTGCTTCGAAATGTGCTGGTAATACTGAGTGTAGTCTCTCTGGGAGATGGCTGAGAACAGACAGAAACACCATCAGTGGAGCTCAAATTGAGTTTTATAATTGTTTCTAAATTAGCCTGCTGAGTAGACGAACAGCTCAAATATCATTATATCACTGTTACATCACACCTTTTCTCCCCATATCAGACATACTCAGCTCAGTGTGATAACAGTGCACTCTTGCTAGATCAACCCAGCATGTTTCCCTCCAACACGATGTATCAGATGGCCTGAGATGGCCTCTTCAGCTGACAGCAATCACTAATATCCTAAAATGTTGATGAATGTGAGCGTGAGAGTTTTTACCGATCAGTTTGTTTTCTTTGACGAAGCAGCGGAATTCTCCACCGGGAATCAGCTCGCTCCACTTTCTCAGGACCAGCTGAGGACAGAAGACAACACAGCTGACAAGATCCATCGTGGTGTGAGTGCGTGTGAATGAATCCTTGTGTGAACAGTGAGCATTAAGCCACAGGAGCTAAAAAGCCTCTCTGGCGGCAGGATGGGACTCATTTCAAATACAAGCTAATGATGCTATTTTAAAAAGCCATACTGGAGACACTGTAGTACTGCTGTTAGTACAGTTCATCTTTTTGATTGTTAAATACCTCATAGTTTATGACTGGATCTGGGGAGTCTTGGTCACTACATACAAGGAATCTGCAAAGACACAAATGATGGTTACAACTGAATACTTTCTGTTGTTTTCATTACAATCAAGAAGTTTGAAAGAGAGTGCAACAAACAAGCATATATAAAAATAGCTTTCCACTGCCTAAATGTATGTCATGCAAAGTGGTAAAAGCGTGAGGCATAAATCCACATCGCAGCTATTTCTCCAGCTGCCACTTGTGTTTTACTGCAGATTGATATCGGCCCGTGCGCTTCAAACCCGGTTATTTTTTTGATCTGGGTTGTCATCTAAATGCAAAAATAAGTGTGTGCGTGCATTGATGTTGCTGGATAGCGAGGCTTACGGCTGCGTGAGGTCGTGGGCGATGAAGTCGGAGCTTTTGAAGAGCAGAAATATATCGCTGAGGCTGTGACACTGCAGGGAACTGTTCAGAGCAATCCAGTTAGCATCCTGAAAGGGCACACACACATTTGTGTCTCAATCCTCAATGCTGGCAGTGTTACAAGAAGCAATTCTTATTCTTCAGTGCCCTGAAAAGTACAGGGCTTAAAAAAGTACAGTTTTTCCTTTTTCATAAACAGCCAAGTGCAGCGTTTTACCCGTGGAGCGCTCCAGTTGAGTTTGGGAAACACACGCCCACCGAGGGCGTTTATGGCCTCCAGCACTTTAGAGGTGAATTCTGGGAACTCGGGCGCCTGGCAGACACATAGCCACATCATCACAAGGAAGATAAACTCAGAAATAAATAAATTCAGTGTGTTTGTTGGGCCTTCATAATACAGACTGCATTTGGATGAGAAACATTCAGTGTGCTTACAGTGACAGTGGTGGTTGTCTCATCATCTGACCACTAGAGGGCAGCAGAGGAGAAGAAGAAGGATTGAAATTAACATTACAGATCTAATGACTGTTAGACTGTGCAAAGCTACAAGTAATGCAATAAGATGATGGCATTTCTCCCGGATAACACACTCTGAAAACACAGTAGACATCAAAACATTTGATTTTCATGTGTATTTCATGTCTTTCACTGCAAATCAATGCTTACTATATCTAAGTTTGCCTACTTTTGAGTAGCTGTGGTGGGTCAGCATAATACTGGAAAGGAATACCTGAATGTCTTCCTCTGCATTTGAGTCGCTGTTGTTCATGTGTGTCTGCTGTGTGTTATGGTCACTGAGGGTAGGAGAAACAAACAGGTGAGTGTGTGACCGTAACAGCAGAGTCATTCAGTAACATCACTCATCGGCCACAAACAAGCAGCATCTTTACACAGGTCACCTCACTGTGTCTCAAATATTGAAGGAGAAGACCGTAAGTGGCAAGACTTGATCATCTCTGGTCATTCCAACAAAGGCAGCTTAAACAGCATTTGTGTGTTTGTGTGTGTGTGTGTGTGTGTGTGTGTGTGTGGACTCATACCTGCCAGAGACTACCAGTGTCCCATCGTCCAGTAAATAGTCTATTACATTCTGAGGCAGTGGGAGAATAAGACTGGAATAAAGCAAAGTGATAATACCACTTGTAAATATGTTAATAATAAACGACAAATAGACAGAAGTGGAAGGAAGCTGCTCTGAAAAGCTATTAAAACACAACTGTTAAAGCTAACGACGGGGAGATGGCAGATACTGACTTCTATCTGGTACCTAGCGTTAGCTTGCAGGCTAAATGGACTATGTCTCAAAGCTACAACAGTGAAACGATTTGCTGGAATTTACGTACAAACGCAAGCAGCCTACCTTTTAATCGTATGTTTCTTGAATATCGGATACCAAACCGAAAACTGACAGTTGACAACTTGCTCCTTCTTCATGCTGCAATATCCTGTAACGGTAAAGTGTCCATCAGTAAATATCTTCCGACCCCCCCAGATATATTGGAAAAGTTCGGGGCCGCATTCTCATTCAGAAACTTGGCATTTTGGGGGAATATCGCTCTATATTTTTAATGTTCTGATTTTCTAACCTAATTTAATTCCCATTGTCAAAGCTTTGTTGCTAGAACTATGTAATAAATTTGCGCTTTCAGCGGGGGAAGTCTTTCTGAGGTGCACAGGTCGACGTGATTTACGATTTTATAGATCGTTTATGGAAGAGAGCAATCACTCCATACCGTTAAAAAAAAAACTAGAGGCGTAACCTAAGTAAACGTAAGATAATAAGACCAGTAAGGCCAGTATTGTTGGACAACAATATTTGCTGTTTAACCATATTTATATACTTTATTGTAAATGATTACTAAATGCAGCATTATCCCCAAAAGGTTATGTCTGCTATGATATTGATGAATTTCTACTTTAAACGTGTGGTAGAAATGACTCCAAAAACATTGGCTAATAATTCAATACAATCTTTCACCTCGACTCTGGTGACGTTTGCGGTACCCGGAAGCAGTAGTAGAGTGACTCCTCGTTCTTTCTATACCATCCGTACTCCTTCTTAGAAACCGTTGGGATTTCACGTGAGTCAAGTTTGACTTCTTTTCCATTTTAAATGATTGTTTAAAGTTTAGAATACACGACCTCCAGTCCCCTATAGCATTGTCAAATGTAAAGCAGCAGCTAGCTGCCTTTAAACAAGCACGGAAACGAACAGAAAAGCTAAATGTGCAATTGTAACGGCCAGGTTAGCGTTTCCTTTGTAGCAGCTAATTGAACAGCTCATGATTAGAAACGTGTCGTCAGCACTGAAGTTGTGCTTCTTTGTATTTTGTTGTAATTCTCTGTCGAGCTCTTACCCTTTGTCTATAAGCTTTCTAACTCCACTTTCATCCATTTCCAGTTGTCCAGATTATGAAAATGAGCAACTCTGAGGAACCCAAAGGGAGCACTACTCCACACATAGTGAAAGAAGAGGTACGTCTGTTTTTTTAGTGTTTTTAAAAGGGATCTCTCAGACAGAAACCTCTATGACAGCTGCCTTGAAATACTCCACATGGACTCTGACTTCAGCCTATAATGTACACTGATAGTTTTAGTAGCCACACCTGCAAAGTATAATCTAATTTAATACAATAACACATCAGTAAATCGTGTCTTTGCATAAGCTTCTCAAATGTGTGTTTTACTGTGGGACTTTTGTATTGGATTGCCTCTCATAGCTAAACTATGGCGATCTCACTGTCTTTTGAGCAGCCATGCACCCTTTCAGAGCCATTCAGCATCTTAGAACACTATTGATGCTAAAGTATACTACAACAACATACCCATGATCTTAAAAAAAGGCTTTCCAAAATACAGTATTTGGCCCTTGTGGACAGAAATTTGCAGGAGAATATAAATGACCATAAATAAGACACATACCACATTTCAACCAGTTACAAGTTAGAAATTTCTCAATTACACAAATTAAACCAAACGGCTCACATTCAGATCATTGATCGATCAATCATCAGCTCAGTGCGTTTACTCTCTGTGTTGCAGGTCATTGCAGCAGGAAAATGGGTCAAGCTGGAGAAGACGACATACGTGGACCCTGCGGGAAACACCAGGTACTGCTCTGTCTTCGACTGATGTGACTGCACGGTCACACGAGTTTCCTGTGCACAGTTTCATTCCCTGTTTTCATCCATCAGAACCTGGGAAACCGCAAAAAGGACAACGAGACGAGCCAACACAGAAGCAGATGGTGAGCGTCTCTGCTTTTTTTTACCCCCCATTTGCTGGGTCAGTCAGACTTTGAGTTGTATAAGCTGTACTACGCTTGTCCCGTAGGTGTTGGAATCATCGCCCTGCTGAAACGGACGCTCCACAAAGACTGCGTTGTGATGGTGAAGCAGTTTCGTCCCCCAATGGGATGCCACACCTTGGAGTTTCCTGCAGGTCAGATGGCTTTCCGCAGATGTCTTGAACACACTCTGTAGACACACAGACACACAACTTATTTTGGTACCACACAAATTGGGGCTGTTGAGACTTTTGTTAACCATCAGTGCCGTGTGTGTTTTCACTGTGTGTGCTGCTCCCAGGGTTGATTGATGAGGGGGAAAGTGCGGAGGTTGCTGCACTGAGGGAGCTAAAAGAAGAAACCGGCTACAAAGGGGAAGTCGTCGGAGTCACTCCAGGTATCATCGCGCTTGCTTGTGTAGGGGAGGTTCAGGAGTCAGCGGTGCAAAGTGAAAAGAAGCTCCATACTCATTTTTATCTTGCACACATGGTGGTAATGTTATTGTTGTGATGGCAGTGACATGCCTGGACCCTGGTCTGTCTAACTGCACCACCCAGATCGTCCTGGTCAACATCAATGGAGATGAAATGGAGAATATCAACCCGACACAACAGCTCGGTGAGCAGACCAACTCTTTTATGCACTTAGTAATCCATTTACTTTCTCCCTTGTTCAGTTATTCACTCTCTGGCTCATCCATTCCTTCAATCAGTCACTTGTTTTTTGTTTTTTTTTGTTTTTTTTAATACGGTCCTGTTGCAGAGGCTACTGTGCTGTCGCGAACACTGGTTTTATTTATGAGGAAGGAGGGGAAATTTTTTATTACCCACCTCCAGCTGTGATCTTAACCTTGTCTGAATGGGGCTTCAGTCCTAAGATTAACATGGAGCTTAAATATGTAACAGAAATCAGCTGAAATGAGATAAAACCTAATGCAAAAGTAACGTTAATCATATCATTGCATCATATTAGATCATTTCTGTCACAGTACAGCTCTACAGTGAGGGGCTGTTGACAGCTGCAGTCATGCTCTGAGGCGACATTTTTGTGAATGAAACACAAAACTCCACAAGATGTTTTTTTTGGCCCAGACTGTTATCATCCCGACACATGAGCTGTGTTGAGCACACACATGCACCTATTTATGAACGAGTGGCATTCAGCAAGTTGATACAAGCAGCTTACAACGGGTTTGTGAAGTCATAGGAACAGGTTTGCTGAATCTGACCTGAAACGCCCTCAGAAAAAGAAAAAGAAAGTGAGAGATTTTGGATGAGGAGGAATAAAGAGGAGGAGGAGGAGGAGGAGTGCGAAAATATTGTTTTCCACAAGGCTCACAGCCACTGTTCTGCATTTTAATAATCCATTTGTGTGTAATGTAAAAACCTGTTGGATAATCTTGCTCTCTTTTGTTCTTCCGCAGGCGATGGAGGTGAGTTATGTCCCTTATTACATCAGGAATAATCCCTTTCTCTTATCAAGCAGATCCTCACACAAGCCCTTTCTCCTCCCTTTCTAGAGTTCGTTGAAGTCATCCTTTTGCCTCTCGATGAATTCCAGACGAAAATAGATGGTGAGGCTTCAGCTTTCTCACAGCGATGTTTGTGCGCGAGTGATGCAAACGCACCGACTGACTCTCAGCCTGTTTTTTTTCTTTCCGCAGATCTGCTGAAGAAAGAAAAAATCGTGGTGGACGCCAAAGTGTACATCTTCGCCATGGGCATGGCTCAGGCCTTCTTTAAGCCGAGGGAGCTCCCCGTCCTGAAGCAGTGAAGCAGAACGTTCAGGATGAAGACTGTGAGGATGAAATCGCCTTTGCTGTTACATGGGGCTCCTACAAATTGGGGAATGTATTGGAAATTCTATGAAGAAATTGTATGAAAAGTTGTGGTTGCGCTGTGGTTTTCGAGCCCTTGTAACCTCATATTTAAATATTTGCAGTGACCATCCATCCATCATTCAGAGGATGCAACACAGCTGTGTGCGTAAATCCTGCTGAACAGAAAAAATCGTAATCAAAAGGCCTTGGATTTAGAAACCAAAGCTACGAAGGAGCCCTGTTTACACTACATGTCCTGGACCACTTTTTGTTCTCAGTATTGGAGGTACTGCCTTATACCTCAAGGCCTGACACATACACGTGTGTACGCTTGATGCACAGTATGTTTCAGGCTTTAGCGGTTTTTGCCTTAAGTGACAAGTAGTCATTTCCAGGTTTTAATGAGATTACAAGTAGTTTGATGAGATGCCCTTTGCTTTCATTTTTATCTACTGATTGTCAGACATTCCTTTATGTGTGCTAACATACTGTTTCACTGACTTAACGGGAGAATGTCTAAACAGCTTTCCGGTGAAGTCTGTTGGAATTAATTCTTGCTTCATTGAGTTCAATGTATTAGTCTTTGTCTTTTGGTTCACTTCAGAGCTGAATTGCAGATTGTGACGACGGCCTGTCTGGTTTTTTTTGCACTAATGTTTAGCATCATACAGAGAGATCCATCAATCCACACAAAACCAGAGAGGGGTGAGCAGCTGAATCATGCAAGCTCCACATCCTTCCTCTGGATTTTGACTGAAGGCATTCACAGCCATCCAATAACTAAATATAGAGGTCATCAGTCACGAAATAGCTTGTGCAATATGACAGTTGTTTCAGACGGTATTTGGTTTGTATATTAACACCAGTGTTAATAACATGAGGGGGATTTTTCTTTGAGTAGCTCCACTGTAATGTACAACAGAGATTCTGCATTGACATAGAAAGTAGCCTGTTCATTGGAAATAATTTATGCTGTGCCTCTAACTTTGTTATGGTGCATTTAACTGGATACTTAACTAGCAACTAGAAATTACTGACCAACGAATAAACGTGATACTACCTTTGCTCTTACCTGAATTTGTGTTTCTGTCTCAAACTGACATAGTTTCATTGGTTTGCTTATATTTAACTGGCCATTATTAAACTTTAAAAATCTATTTTTATACAGCATAAACAAGGGTTTGAGCACCACAGTATTTTTCAGTGCATTACAAGTTACCTAAAAATATCAACAACATCAGGTGATGCTGTAGCATGACATCCGAGTTCTGACTGTCTGATATAAGTTAAAACCAAAGACATGAGTGGCACGTTCAGTCCTGTTGGAGAGGTTTCATCCAGACAGTTTTTTCATGTTAATGTTATATCAACTACAATAACATATTTGAGCTCTAGGCCACTCACACTTTGCTTCCACAGCTATAAAAAACTCTGTGTTGTTGTGGCTTGGCTGATGCCTTTTATTTTTTTTAATGTTGCAGTTATATAGCATTATTGCCAGGAAAACGTCCTGTGGATATATGTGTGAAAACGACATCAATGCAAAGGCTTGATCATAACTGTTTAGCTGTAATTAGGTTGGACAGCATGTTATTAATTGAACTTTTCAGTTCTGCCGACAAACTGCCACGCACTCCAGTCCAGTAGGTGACGGTAATTCAGCTTATTGATAGTTTTCCAAGAAGAAGACGAGCTGACCAATCACGTAGCTAGAACTTTCGCTAAACCAAAGCTAGCTCGCTGTGGTGTATGTTTTTCACAACAAATACAATAAGTCAGTAAGAACATTAATTAGTATGTTGACATTAGGGGAGCGGCACATTTGAGTTTTGGGACGGGGTCGTGGTTGTAAACCTAAAGGAAATGTGCTGTTCACAAGTTTAAAATAAGGTAGAAACAGTTGTTTACTGATATTTATTAGCCATAGCACCGACGGTTCGATGCTATCTTGTATCTGTTTAGAGGCTGCGACGACAGTGTTTTTGTTTAGTTTGCTAAGTTTTAACTTCAGCAAAACAAATTCTGAATCATTGACATAAAGTTACGCAGTTTTTTCTCTTTCTTTTTAAATAAAATCCCTATGAGCTGGACGGATGGAGGAGGCTGTCAAAGGTAACGTTAAGTAAATTAATTGTCAATAAAGCTTGAGGCAAAATTCACCCGTTTAGAGCAAAGGGGGGAGCCAGTGGCTTCTAAAAGGATATGACTGGCTGGTAATTAGTCAAAATGATCATGTACAGTATGAAACCGGCATCCTTGTTCAACCCTAGCACTGTAAACACTTAACAGTGTACATACCATTGTAGACAGGAAAGCTAAATGGCTCACATTGTAGAAGGACAATCCCACAAACTGGAATGTTGTGTGGTTTCCCTAGGGAAAGTCAAAAGGAGGCACCTGAACGCAGCAGAGTGTGATGAACTGGGGCGAAGTGCAGAGGGCAGTAATGCCCTCACCCTGCCCCACGCCGTCAAGCATGGGCAAGGCAGCCGCGACCCCAGCCGGTGGCTTTACCCTAAGACACCCACCAAGCGACGGAAGTGTGGTAATCTGCTATAAACTTTCTGTCAAATCGAACTGTATGATCTTGTAGTAGGACTCTTGCCAAAGTCAGTCAGTCCACCAATGTTGTCTTCAAAATGCCAGTAGTTCCTCAGAGGATGCTTATTGATCTGAAGCAACTGTGGTTTGGTCACAAGCACATAAGTTGAAGTCTGGCAAGATGAATTCTCGGCTTGCATGATCTCTTGTGACCTTGTGATCTCGTGAATGCAGCTGCCTTGCAAGGTAATAAAATAATGTCCCACTTTGAATGTTCTGTCTCACTTCTTACACCAGCAGCATCCTCCTCAGGAAGTCCTGCTGGGCAACAGAAGGGCATCAATGACTTTTTCTCTGTGACAAGAGTCATCAGTACCAGTCCGCACAAATCCTCCCAGCCTCGGTCTTCCACACACACAAATCGACTCAATGGAGAGCTTTTTCCAAAAGGAGAGCCAGAGATTGCGAAAGAGGAGGAGGATGACTGTGTCAGCATGTTAGCTGCTGCAATGACACCAGAACCTGAAGCAGAGGAGGACGAGGTTGACGATGTTAGCCTGTTAGCTGCCGTGATGGGGCCAGAGTCTAAGACAAAGCAGGAGGAGGTGGATTATCTGGAGGGAATGACAGCAGAGATGTTTGGGGACGATGATGAATTTGACCGATGTGACAGTGACATTCACAAGGAGGACGAGGAGGTGGAGGCCCTCCCTGACGCCCACTATGGGCTCCTGGGCAGCAGCAAGGTTCTGCTGCAGCCCCAGGGTTGCATAGAGGACCTTCCAGAGGAGTTGCTGAGGCAAGTACTGTGCCAGGTCCCCGCCCAGGATCTCTACCGCAATGTCAGCCTTGCTTGCCATCGCTGGAGAAACATCGTCCAAGACAGCAAGGTTAAACAAACCACAGTTACATTAAGTTGCATAAAAGCAGCAGGGTATGGTGGTGCATTTCAAAATTAAGTAACATTATCAAACATCAAATTAACATAGCTGTTGTGAATGTTATGTGTTGGTTCCTTTGTGCAGTTTGTCCCCTTCAAGAAACAATATTACCGCTACGTGATGAGGGAGCAGGCCACAGAACTGGAGATCCTCTCCGTCCTGAGGAGCAGTGGCATAACAAATCCAGCATCATCACAGCACAGCATACGATACCTTGTTATGTAAGTCTGCATTTCCTTTGCAAGGGACATTTCTGCAATGATACGTACTGGAAGAAGAGGCTCTCAGATGTTTGTTTTAGGCTTACTGACAACAGCAATCCCAGTCATTATCTCGTCTGTGTGTGTTTTGGTCAGTTTAATGGCACAGCATAAGGTAGGAGAGCGGGTGAGACCGGAGGATGTTCTGGAGTGTGTTAAGAAACATCGCCTCTTTCCTCAGGCCGAAGCCTCTATAAGATTACGTATTCCTGACATTCAGAAGCACTTTAACCTCAGCGTGGAGGTATGACTTGCACACACAAATACACAAAGGCCCTCTTGTAATCATATTGTGAAACTGGAGTTCAGTGTGCATGTGACCTCTGTGGAACTTACCCAAAAGTTTTCCTGTCCCATCTCCAGGGTCCCAACCCTTACGCAGCCATGGCTGTCATACTGATCCTAAGTGAGAGTGTTGCTGACGTGCAGGCCTTGGTGTCTCTGCTCAGCGGCTGCATGTCAGACACCGCCATCACAGAGTACCTCAGCCACATGGCCATGATGTTGCTCGCCTTAAAGAGGAACGACATCCAGATTAGCAACAGGTAAGAGCTGCGAGTGTCAGCAGCTTTAACATTCCCACCTCACTCTCGTCAGCCTCCCCAACGATGCTTCTCTTTTTGACCTCTCTAGGTTGCATTACAACATCTACTATGTACTTCACCTGATGGAGAACGGGCCCTTTTCTGTTGGCCCCGGTCAGAGCGGGTGAGGATCAGAATGAGAACTAAATACAGCCTGCTTTGTTTATTAACTTCTTCATCAGGATAGACAATATTTATTCCAACTTCCATCTTTCTGCAAACAGTTTTTTGTTAAGTCTCTATGGCAAGTCAAATGTGTTTAGACAGCTTCTTCACTTCATGCTACTCATGTGATACTACGCCAACAGGAACTGGACTGAAGTGATGCTTGTCTGAGGAGGTTTAGTTGTTTTAACAGTCAGCATTTTTTGTGCGTGCGTGCATGTGTGTGTGTCAACCAGGCGGCCTCAGATCCACCTCACGCGTGAACAGCAGCTGATCCTCAGCCACGACATCCAGGAAGACCATGTGGTGAAGATCGTGGCTTTTGCAGGTACAATGGCGGCCGTCGCTGCTCATCGGCATCCATATTCTGTAAAATAATTTTACTTCGTCAAGAACACACTAAAGCAAAATTATAAAATAAGTAACGCTGAGTAAAACGCTCAGCTTCTCATTATTATTACTGACCACTGCTCAGACCTTTATAAGGGCAAGTTTGTTTTGGTTGCAGTACGCCTCTGAAACGTTGCCTGAAGGTCAATAATAAGTTTTGGCCGTGTTGCTGTGTGTACCAGCCTTGCAGATCAGGGCTCTTAGTGCCATAACTGTCTGCCGCAGGTACAGGCAAGACGACCACGCTGGTGAAGTACGCCGAGCAACGGCCACACCTCCGCTTCCTGTACGTGGCCTTCAACAAGTCGGTGGCCAGTGAGGCGCAGCGCCGCTTCCCCAGCAATGTAGACTGCAAGACTGTCCACGCATTGGCCTTCAAGGACGTCGGGAGGAGGTAAGAATGCCCTCAGGTGTCCTCAGGGACAGTCAAATGTTTCAGTTTTTGTATTTGGAAGTACAGACTGTGGACAGAAAGAGGTGGCTGTGGAATGTTGTTCTGCTTCAGTATATATTTTGATGTTAAAATGTAATGTAATGTAATGTCATTCTGGCCCAGAGCACCATGATAACAGTGCTGCCAATGGGAAGTTCTGCTTCTCAGTTCAGTTGAAGAAGAGCAGGTGACGAAACTTTCCGGCGTGTTATGGAGAAGATGTGGACACTAAAACAGAATGTGGAAGTGTAATAATAAAGGGTAAAATGGACGTTACTGTTTTTTGTTTGCTCACTGCGGTGAACTCCCGTCAGTGGTTCTGTGTCTGCACGTACTAGCTTGATGACTAACTTCTCTGGGGAGGAAGTCTGACCTGGAAAAAGAAGTTTGGTTAACATATTTTGGGTCAGTCGTATGGGAGAAACTTTGAATTTGGCAATTAAATTTCTCAAGTTTTGCTCCAAGTAATACAATGGGAGGTGTATGCTAATAAGATAACATTTTTTCCAAATAGTATTACTTGATGAATTAAGTAAATGATCAATTGCACATGTTGTCCGCTCATTATTTAGTTACAAGACTGGATTCTGAAAGCGATAATATAGCAAATGGGGGATTTAATATCAGCTGATAGCCGTTAGAACCAAATTGCCACATGCATCACATTCAACTCAAAAAGCACAGTGTATGTATTGAATTTGGCAATTGTTGCTTCTCTGTGATCTTCCTCTTGGCAGCTACCATCTTCATAAGAAGCTAACCTTCAGCCTGAAGCCGTTCACCCTCAACTCCGTTTTGCCTGAAGGCCGTGGCGGCTTTATCAAAGCCAAAGTGGTGACCTCAACTCTCAATGCCTTCATGGCTTCGACGGACCGGACTATCACCACTAGACACGTTCCCAGCACCCGTGCAACCAAGAACGGCCACAGGGAGGAAATAGACCAACATGAAAAACCAGTACGGACACATGAATGTATACAAGTTTGCCTGTAGTGTGAATAAATCATAATCGCAGCAAAGTCTTATTTAAATTCTATGTCTTTCATCATGGAATCCTAGTTGTTTGTCCACGATGCGCGGACAATCTGGAACAAAATGATGGATCTCAATGAGACAGAAGAAGAAGCCTACTACATGACCCACGATGGTACGGCAGCTGTGAATGAGTGAAATGAATACGCAGGAGGTCATTCTGATATAAGAAGCAATGCCTCTAATATCAGAATAAAACAGAGCTTTTCATTCCCAGGTTACCTTAAGTTATGGCAGCTCCAAATCCCAAAGCCCCAGTTGTCTGACCGCTACGACGTCCTCTTCATCGATGAGGCCCAGGACTGCACGCCAGGTAATGACATGATAACTGTTGCACAGGCCTGCAGGACTGAGGAAGAGTATAACTGTGATTATTTTGCTTAACTTTGTGATGACGATGGAATTTACCTTCCCTCCCAGCCATCATGGATGTGCTTCTATCTCAGAGCTGTGGGAAAATCCTGGTTGGAGATCCTCATCAGCAGATCTACACCTTCAAAGGAGCTGTCAATGCCCTGCACACCGCGGACCACACGCACATCTACTACCTGACACAGGTATACTGTCTGTTATCTGTTCACCGGAAGGAGAGTGCTAATACTAGACTGACAGTCACATGAAGATGGTCTTGTGTTCAGCCCTCTGCAGTTCAGGATTAATCAGAAAAATAAACCTCCCTGCTGCTGATGTCTTTGTCCAGAGCTTCCGGTTTGGTGCTGAAATTGCTTATGTGGGTGCCACCATCCTCAATGTGTGCAAGAGTGTGCAGAAGATTCTAGTGGGAGGAAAGCAAAAAGGTAAAGTATGTTATCTACATATAAATACATATAACGTTCTCAAGAAAATGCAGGATTTAATGTCCTAAAAGCTTCAAATATTTCTACGATCCATTCCATAGGGGGCGTGTGTGACGAGACTGCAGAAAACATGACAGCAGCTATGAGCGCAGGTGTCAGCCATTGTCGGGGGAAGACGGCCATCTTGTCGAGATGCAATCTCAGTGTGTTCAGTGAAGCTGTCCGGCTCACTGACGCCAACCCGCTCTGCCGGATCCACTTCATAGGAGTGAGCCTATATACATATATCTGCTCACAGATGCACACAAAGCCAGCTAGCCCACAAAGCCTGTGCCCAGTGTTTATGCTAAGTTACGCTAGCCGGCTCCATGATTTCCACCCTGTTAAGAAGAAAGTATGGGAATAAACATACAGTATTTGTGGATTTCAGCAGACATTTTGTCAAAATTAGACATTACAATAATAGGTATAGGCAAATGTTAGCGCAAATGTGACTAGTATTCAGAAGTCCCACGTTGATCAGACACTTATATGTCCACATTTTCCTTTAGGGTGTCACAGGTATCGGCCTGAATCGGATCCTGGATATCTGGCAGCTGATGCAGGACTCAAGAGAGGTGAGCCGAGGGCCAGGCCAGCAACCAAAATGTAAGATTCAGACAAACGCACACATATTTATCCCATGAGTTATTTCCTTTTTAAAAGAAAAAAACGTTGACTTTATGTTGAATTTGCTCTGCTTTCAGTTATCAGAGATCCCCTGATTCGCTCCTTCGCCAGGAGAAGTCAGAATCCCTTCTGGGCCCTGAAGAAGTACGTCACACAGACGGAGGACAAGGAGCTGGAGGCCAAACTCAGCATCGTTGAAAAATATGGAAGTCGCATCCCTGAGCTGGTGATGCGCCTGAAAAGCTGCTATGAAAATGACCTCAACAACGCAGGTATGCAAAGAAACATATGCATAGTTTGACTCACTGTATGATATCTGATTCCCACCATTCTCAGGCCTTGGCCCAAAACATGACAAGGAAAATTGACATTCATGACCATGAATCTCCGTCTTTCATTACGTTTTGACTTAACCCGCCTGCCTGTCCATTGGTTCCTACTGAAGATGTCAGTCATTAGTTTTACAGACAAGCTGTAATCCTCATGCTGGGATTCTAGTCATTCTTCTTGCAGTGCACTTGATTGAGTCCCACTTTGTTCCTGATGTTTACCGTTTGGTCCCAGACTTCATTGTGGGAACAGTCCACAAGGCCAAAGGTCTGGAGTTCGACACTGTGATGGTCTCCGAAGGCTTCACCAAGGTCCCTTCCTCGAGACACAACCTGCACTTCAATCCCTACTTCTCGTTCGGTGCGTTTCTTCTCTTATACATATATTTTACATTCTAGCTTTTTGATCGACGGTCTTCTCGTATTATCCTATCCTACATTAAGTATGAATACTTCTCTTCCCTGCTCAGCTAACATTCCTGATGATGAGTGGAACCTCCTGTATGTGGCGGTGACTCGTGCCAAGACCTCACTGGTCATCACTAAGACCATCCGTCGCATCCTCACAGTGGCTGGAGTAAGACATAATCTCACAGTGCCCCTCACTCCTTATCCTGAATGCATCTGCAGGTTCATGTTATGTTTACATATTCCAAGTCACTGTTACATCTGATAGCTGAATGCACAAACATCTGCACTACAGCTGGTATAAAATGTTAGCACTTCACCCCAAGTGATATTGTGCACATATTAAACAGTATATGCCAAGAAAAACAAAACCAAGAATATCATGACCGTCCACCCATTAATCAAACTTTTAGTAGTGCAGAGCTAAGGTTTGTTTGTTAGCCAGCTAGCTAACAGCACGGTACGTTAGTGTGTCTTCGCGTGCTCCAGTGGACTGCTTCAGTAACTTCGTCTGTCTCTCCCTGACGGATACTGCTGTCCTATTTGTTTTCACAGTCTGGATAGAATTAACTAAACCTCCACCTCCTGCAGTTCGAGGAGTACATGTGTCTGCACCTGTACCGTGGGTGTTGAAGGGGGCGTCCAACTAGCATCCAACTCTGAGTCACTGTAATTCTCCATGTTACTTATGACATGCTCGCTCTTCAGTGTTCAACTTCATAACCAGCACGTCCTCCTGGCCACCACCGCCTCTATCACTTGCTTTTCTTTTGTTGTCTTCTGCTGTCAGGATGCTGTGGTTGTGTTGAAGAGAGTGGGTGTTGCCTGTGGTTCTGAAAGTTCCTTATCTCGCACTTCTACAGTAACATGATGTAGACTAACATAAATCATTGCCAGTTTCACTTCCTGTGAAAGTGTTTTAGTGCTTGGTTAATTCTTTGTGCAAGTCAGGAATGTCATAAAATCCTACAAGTTGGTACTTTTACAAGAATATACGTGAACTGGTTTTCTTATTGGTTGCATTTGATGGGTTATGACCTATCAAAATTGACACTCTACACCAGGAGCAGTATCATCCCACAGCAGAAGCAGGAAGTGGAAACAACTTGCTGTTTAGTCTTTAAGATTTTTCAACCAAGAGGCATTATTAGGGCTGGATTAGATTACGTACTTTAAGACAGCATGGGCTCCATTCTCCAGTTGCTTCAAAGCTCCACACCCTTACTTCAGTGACCTGACATGACCTGGACCTGGCTGGTGTCCTGTTTTTTCAGTCATTGTGACGAATCAACAAACCAAGGCAACAACAGCTAAACCGAAGCTGGATTTGTGTACACTTCACTGTTTGGACTTCTCTTTTCTCGTCTCCTCTGCCGTCATACAAGTGATAAGAATAAATTACTATTGTTGGCACAGCCTGTGCAGAGAAAAAACATCCATCACTCTTAAGTGCGGCTCCAGCAGCTGTAGAAGTGTTGCATTGTCTCCCATTGAAGATCCTCATTGAGGACAAAAGTGAGCTTCCCTTCAACATCTCCCTCTGGATTGAACAATTAGGCAAATGGTTGCAGCTGTACCTCTGTCTGATTTATCTCCAGATAAATTATAAAATGTCTGGACAACTAAACAAAAACACTTGAAATATGATTGTTGCAAATTGGATCCATGCCTAGTGGAGGTGGCTTGAAATGCGATTCCAGTCAGATTTCTACAGATGTGTCTCGAATTGCATTTCAATGTGTCCATTGCATCACTCAAAATCAAATCCAGAGCAACAGAAGTGAATCAGAACGACTGAGCAGAACTGCTACTACAATTTTGCTCTAAATAAAACAGATGAGGCCAGTTAACGAGAAACATCAGCGTTAATAATGAGGGTAATTGCTCTTGTTTGTTAATGGGGATCATTGCTCCACTTAACCAGACTGTCTGCATTTGTGCGCAGTGGCCAGTGGGAAGGCCAAAGATTGACACCACCAGAGATGTGATTCAGTGTGAGAAAGTTAACACAGCACAACACAGATTAGATACATCTGCTGGAGAACACAGGCACTCAGCAAGGGTGGTCTTGAAGCACATTCCTCAACTGGTCTGGCCCATTATTAGGGGCTTGAGTTTCAACTGAGATGATGACATATCAGAAGTATTTGTAGCAGGTCTGTGGAGGATTGCTTTCCCACTATTCTTTGTTACAGTTATGAGAAAATGCGAGTGGGCTGAAATGATCAGGAGATGTAATGAAATGGGTGTGACAATAAAGCTGTTTGAAATAGTGGAAGCTATCTTCAAGCTATTGCCTGTTTCTAAAATTGGCTTCTGTTTATGTTCAGTGTGCTGAATGCATTTTCCTCCTCTTTTGCACAGCTATTGTTTTTTTTCATTTGGAAACTGAAAACTCAAAAACTTGAGAAAAAATGAGCCTAGATTCAATTTGTCATTTTGTACCGTAAGCTCAGTTGTCTGCCTTGTCCTCTCTCCACCACCGTCTCCAGGAATACTTCCTGAAGTCGCAGATGCCCAGCTCCTTGCTGAAGGCGGGCGAGCCTGTCCCGTGTATCGTCACAGACTGCCCCAACTGCGTCACGCCCAGCTCGGCCTTCGTCATGTGGAAACGACAGATGAAATGTGTAAGAGTTAGCGTTTTGGGAAGGCTGTATTGAAAAATAAATATTCCAGACGTTACTTGCTGTGACTTCTAGTCTCCCTCTTTTGTCCTATCCAGACGGATGGTGTGTCTGATGGAGGCCCGCTGTGTGAGAGGTGTGTGTGGACTCGCATCGGGCCCACTGCCTTCCTCATGACTGACGACGTGCTCTCGATGGCCGAAATGCCCCGAAGACTCGGCCCGCTGGACCACCACGTGATGTTCCTGGCACTTTTTTAGCGCAGCTTGTTTTCCAGGACCTAAAATTAAACTGTTTTCTTTTATGCATTGTGGGAGAAGGACTGGACATCACTGTTTGAAACACTGACCAGACAAGCAATGTAAGGGACACTGAAACAGACTGAAAACTATTTACATTGTAACTGTTTTGTATTTTTGTTAAGATGTGTATTTTTATTGGTGAGATACAGGAAATTGGTTGTTGTAATATCTGATTGAGATGCCTGTGTCCCCCAGTGGCCCTCAGTGGAAGACTGAGGTTTAACTGGAGAGCACAGTGTGATTGACACTGTTTGAGTATTAAAAAAACAAGAAATTGCTGGCCGACTTCATCAATTTTACTTAAAAAGAAACAACAATGTCACATTTAGTGAGTGTCATTCTCCTTTAATCAAATCTTTTTTTGGCAGTTTGTGTTTTAAAAGACAGATAATGAGGTGAAAACTTAACTTTGCATTCCATCCGTGGTTTTGGATGTAGTACTTATAAGACTCCACATTGTGTGTTTGGCAGAGAACCCACAAACGACTGAACTGAGATTAACTGAATTCTGCTTTAAGATCTTCCTGCCAGACAGCTGTTACCTATCAGCCCCAGCCTCTTTGGAACACTGTCAAACAGGATTTCCAGTAATTACAACATACCACAGAATCCTCCAGTACATTAGATAAAACCAGAGCATATCGTATAACCTAAAGTACTCGAACACAAAGTCGTGTACAAGAGACTAGGCTGATTTATTCATCCTGAGCATATACGACTGAAATTTTCTTACATTATCAGAATTTCAGCATGAGTGGGGTCAGCCTACACTGGTGTTGAGCAGCTGTGAGTTTCAGTCTGCAGAAGAGTGACAGAAGCATAGAACAGGAACTATTTTGTTTGCACTTTTGGCAAAGAAAGTGTTTTGGTGTTACTTGGTTCTCAAGTTTACTTTTGGAACAGGG
The DNA here is from genome assembly GCF_051107435.1 of Chaetodon auriga. NCBI lineage: Eukaryota > Metazoa > Chordata > Actinopteri > Chaetodontiformes > Chaetodontidae > Chaetodon > Chaetodon auriga. The sequence goes on along the minus strand of NC_135095.1, from coordinate 5,972,699 downwards.
GAACTCAAAGAACTTCAGTGGGAAATTACCAACATCTGGAAAGGGACATATTGACTTAACTCTTATGTAATGTGTCAATATAGTTTTGACTTGAAAGCTGATTCTATTCTCAGCAGCCACAGAAGTCCTTCATTTTAAAGACGTCTAGTATCTTTTAAGCAATATGTACAATTATACAAACTGAAAGTGTGGAGCAGCAGCAACAAAAAAAAAAAAGAGCAAAGGCTGATTCACACTGTCTGAAAAAGCTGCTGACCCATGACATATTTCATGAGCGATTTCAGTGGAAAATCATTCATTGTGGCTTTTTCCATACTGACCATTATAAAACAAAGAAAATGTTAAGTCCATATGTAGGCATACAAAAAAATGAATGAATGAAAAACATTTAAAAAAATACTATTAAACATGCAGTTGTTCATAAATATCAGGAGTCTCAGGAAAAGACACATTTCAATCATTGTACAGTGATTAATAAGACATGCTTTTGAAGCACCTCATGGAAACGTTTACTGGTGCCACACAGTAATATGTTCTGGACACAGTTAGTTGCTAAAAGCCAAGAACTGAGGAGGAAGCTTTCGTGTTCAGTGTGAGACAACAAGCACAATGAACATAAAGTGACTTGTTCAGATTTCTGGTGAGCGGCGGCAGATGCGCGCTCTGCTCTAACCACAAGCAGGGGCGGTTCTTTACCTAACACCTGCTGAGGGAACTGAGATCATTTCCTTTACATCTCATCTCAGAATTTGGGGATTTTAACAACCTGGGGACAGTTGATATTCAAGAGGCAGATAGAACCAGCTAGTGCTGCGACCATTTAGCATGTGCTGTAACCATTTTGGCTACCACGGTGCTCCAGGACACTTTTCCCTTATAATTAAAAGCACTTTTTAAGCTTATTCCGGTATTTCTGGACACAGTCTGTTACACCACGGTGGCTACAACTTAAAACAGCCAATCAGCTGCATACACCCATGGCCATGGTTCGGTTCAACCACAGAAATTGCCCCAGTTAAAAAAAAACCAAAAACCAAAAAACATTGACAGCCAGGTGTGTGTACACGTGTGGACTGCTCTTGATATCTGAGAGGCACTTGAAAAGGCGCACTTTTATTTTGTTTTTCCAATGTTGTTTCTTTCGCACTTTTTAGCAGGACAAACAAATTCCATCTATCTCCAAAATCTATTTTTTGTGATGTGGGTAAACTCACCCTGCTATACAGGGTTGGACACACATTAACACTTACAAACACTTGGGTCAGTGTCCCTAGCTCACTGCTAACTGTTAGCTGGTTGTTGTTTTAGCAAATATTCCTCAAAGGTAACATTACAGCAGCTAAACAAACAGCTAAGCAAATACTTAGCTTGTTGGTTCAGTAAGGTCTTACAAGCTCAGTCGAAAAAGACTGATAATGTCCATGAAGGCTGGCACTCTGCTACTCACAGAAGAAATAGACTTGCCACAGTTATGCTTGCTAATTAGCCTAGCTTAGCTTACAGCTAACCATATTAGCCTTTAGCACTTCAGGTAGGCACTTAGCTAGCCTGCTGACCTTTCAAAATCATGAATGCTGTGGAGAAGAATGAGTAAAACAAGCGGCTGCACACTACATTTTGACCAAAGTTTGTGCTTTGCCACTTTTATTTTTAGCTGTGCCTCTGACAAATTGTGTACCTGAGTCTGCTGCCAGCACATACAAAATGTCTCCATCATTTAATTTTCCACTCTCTAATGGCAAAACCCTTTAACTCTACAGTTAATTAATTTTACGAACATACAATTAGAGTGCAGAGTATCACCAAGATCATATAATCCTCACAGTTTACAGTTTACAATCAAGACTGTTCCATTAAATAATTATCAACTATTCCCGTGACAAGACCAAAATCAACAACTCCTGTCTGTGGCACTCAGCACCAGGTTCACTGGTTCAAGATGTAAATCTCGAAAAACTCGTCAGGAACGATTTTGAAAATGGCAGAATAATTCCCTAAAACAGCTGGGTACTGTAGTTTTGGCCAAACTGTATTCAAACCGGAGTAAATTGTAGAACTATTTTCAGATGCGACTTGTTCCGTTGGTGATTATTCCTGGCAGTGGAAGGATATACGTGAGATTGATTCAGGCAATACTTGTCAGGAAGTACTTATCCAAAATAGGCACCGCCTGTTGTAGCACCAGGTGAATGGCCACAAGGTCTTCAAAATGTCAGATGTCAAATGCAGTTCAAATATTTGGTTTAAGTGTCTTGTGAACTGCTCAGAAAAAGGTTGCAAGTTCATATTCTTGGGAATGTGCAAACAACAAATGTCACATCAAGCCAGCCATGATGCTTTCTGGTAACACTGACAGAACGTCAAATGCGTTGTGGGACCGAGGATGATTACACACTCTCCAGTCCTGTGTGCAGGTAATAACCCGTCCTTCACTGCATGGAGACGATCCATCGAGCTCCAGTGAAGCTGCTGCTCTCCGCCACAGCAGCAGGTCACAGGGAAAAAAGTCTACGACGCTGGTGCGGATGGATCATGATTCATGGGCATCTGCTCTTCTGCTGTGTGCTGTGGGGCGAAGTTTTTTGACCTCCTAAGGTGTAAAGGAAACAGTGATGACATTTTTTACAGAACAGTTAATCTAACTTTGTGATCACTGATGGATAAACATGTATAGTTCAATTCTTTTACCTAAATTGGAGTTATTTCAGCAAGTGAGTTTGACACAATTGCAGAAATACATAGAATTATTTTCAAAACCTACGGAAATCCTGTTATGTCCCCATGATTTTTTTCTGGCTTACCTTCTATAACATAAGAAGCTGATTCCAATCAAAGCACAGACAATCACCAGTGAAGCGAAGGCGATCATCGCTGTTGTTGTGCTGCTAAGTTCTGTCAGTAAGAGAGACACGGTCAACATAAAATGTTCCCCCTGTATACTACTGATTCTCTTCTAGTAGGAGATTTAGTACAATGATGTCAAAGCTTACTGGAGATGGACACAGAAGGAATAGCTGTCCTGTTGTTTGAAGGCTCAGCGGTGGTTGAGGTCGATGTTGTCCCGTCTGTTGCTTTGGTTTGTATCACAAAATCTGTTTTTCCAGCAGGGAGAAAAAGGTTGAATAAGATTTTTTTTGTCAGTCAGTCGTACATGAACAGCTACAACTAACCCTAATCCCTCTGATATTTCGATAATTTTAAGTCAGGCATGTATGAAGCTGCTCAGTTGAATTCTTAAAATGCTATAATTTTCCTCTTAGAATCGAGAATAAGTAAAATGCATGAATGTTCCTATTAAAAGTACAAAAATTATTAAAATTGCTGCAGTGAAATACAAGAATTCTGGTGAGTTTGAAGGATAATAAATAACAGACAGAAATTACAATTTATTTTTAAATTTATTTATTTTTTTTTAATAAATCGTCTCATCTTTGCAATGATGTACCACATGTATTTGTATTGACTGAAAAACCAATATTTTTTAAGGTTAATCATTTACAATGTCCTCCTTTAATATCCCAAATATCATACAGGTATATTGCTATCATCAACAGAAATGTAGGGGGACAATCTTACATATATACTAAAGCATACATAATGTTGGACACAATGGCTGATGGTTGCGCTTATTCCTACAGTGAAGACAGCGCTCTTCTCATTTGCTCTCTGTTTAGCTGCTGTGCTTTTTCCTACTTGTCTCGAGCTACAAAATCTGAACTCCATGACACACTGCCAACGTCTTCTGCCTGTGAGTTAGCTCATGATAACTCAACTCGACCAGATTTAAAAGCCCAGCTATCTAAATGACACAATAACTTCCCAAAGACTCGCTGAATCCAGAGACGGCTGCTAATAAGACTGGACATACTGTGAGATAAAAGAGACTTTACTGCAATTGATCTCAATGCGCTGCAGTACAGTACACAGAGAAACGCAGGTGTGTTTCTCATGCTCTAAAACAAAAAGAATGAATGATGCAACATTCGGTCGGAGTGAAGCAAACATTCCATAAGGTGCAAACAAGATGCTAAACAGATACTAAACAAGGTAGAAATGTGTAGTGCAATATGCAGGACAAGAACTGAAACAAGACAAGGCATGAAAGTCTTATGATGGGTGTCAGCCAAAAGAAAAAGACAAAAACGTCTGTCGAGCAAAGGGGGAAAAACTCATCGACAACAGAGACGATTCAAGAGGCGCTGCTATATAAGGTGCACATCAAGAGCAACATAGGGATTGCACAGTTAAAACATACTGCATTCCAGGTGCGATGGTCTGTGACATACAGGAGAAAATCCCTCAGCTGATGAAACACCCTCAAAATGTATCATATTATTCTACATATAGCGACCAATGATGTTTGCAAAGAGTGCCAAAAGAGGATTTTATCGAACAGTTTAACTGTCTGCTGCATCTCGCTACGTATCACCACCGTTCAAATCAACAACCAGCAAATCTCCCTTGCATCAGTGCAGACAGGAAACAACATGCCTAGGACTGCCCTGTCCCACTGCACTAAAATATGTCTCCTCTTTCTCCCTCTTGGCATGTACCAACTGCCCTGCACAGTGGCCCCCACCAACACACAGAGGCTTGCCCTTCCTCTGGATATCATGTGCCTATTCTTGTCATGATAAGAAGTGGAATAAACAAACACCGCTCCACTCATTCTGCAGATTTACCCCTTACTCCTCAGCCACAGCCTGTCGCCCAAAATAATTGAAACACCCACTAAATTTTGCTTTATTAAATCTCAGGTCTTTTGCAGGCAAGCTGTTATTAATCAATGGTTTAATCATCAAGTATAATCTTGATTTTCTGATTGAACTGCATCACCCCCTCGCACCTTCAGCTTTATGAGCAAAGCTAGAGTGCATAGGAAAGGAAAGCCGGCTTCTTTTGTATGTTGCTCCTGTATTCTGAAGCATTTACAGGCCACCTGAACACAGTGCAAACTTCATCGGCTTTGTTGAACTGCTGTCTATCATCGGCACTGACTTCACAAACAAACAACTTCACAAACATCTCCCAGGGAATTGCGACTGATGTTGCTCTTTCTGACCATTCCTGTGCTTTCTTTGAGGTTACTGTCTCAGTGCATGCATTTATAGTTAAGAACTGAGAAATGGAAAGCAGTCCTTCTGCAATGAATTCATCTTATTCTTCAATGATAAAATTCAGATAATTAGACAAGCTATCGGGTCCTCCATCTGGTATGGGGTCTGTATTGTCCTTGCATCCATCTAACATCATTAGATTTCAGTGCTGCATTTGACAAGGCACAGTGCTAAACTGATTTGAGTCCTATTTGTAGGACAGGGACCTCTTTGTGTGCACTGGTAATTACACATCTGTGCAGGCAAAAATAAGGGTTAGGGTTAGGCTCCATTCTCGAGTCTCTTTTGTTCAACAGCTACATGCTCCCACTCGTGCAGATTATGGAAAACAACCAAATATACAGTGACTATGATCCCAAACAAGAACTGAGTGAGTGCCTTGAACAAATCAATGACTGAATGAGCCAAAACATCCTCCAGTTAAATGAAAATAAACCTGAAATTATTGTCTTTGTACCCAAAGGAGAACGATTAAAAGTCAGCGCCCCCCTTCAATCGCTAACTAGGCCAGAAATCTTAGTGTAGTCATGGACTCCAACCCTTTTTTTTTTTTTGGCTTCCTGTGTGTTACAGAGTTGATTTTAAAACTCTACTGCTGCTTTGTAAAGCACTGAATAATATGGGACCCGAAACTTCAAGAAAACTTGAAGTCTGTCCTAGCTTTGTTATTTTAAGTCAGGACATGAGACTTTTCTGCTTACCACTGCATTTTATTAAGTTAAATTTAGGACTATCCATTCACATTTTGCACTGCTCTATAGCTGTTCTGTAATCTTTATTCTGTTGTTCAATCTGTATTTACCATTATATCTTATTATTTAATCTTATGTTTTACTTTGTTTTAATCATTTTATACTGTCTTTTTTATATTGCTAGGTGTGTCTTTTACATCTTGTCTTGATGCCTTTATGTATGTCTTATGTAATGCTGATTGGTTGGAAGTTACCGATAAAACCTTATCTGATACAAATCAGCTATAAGTAACAATAATGTGGGGGCCAAGTAGGAAAATCAGCATAGCACATGTGACTGTAAGCTCCTGTGTTTACCCGGTGAGTGATCTGACTGGACCTGCAGACCAGGGGAGGTTGGCTCTGTGTTGTCTGTTCCTGCAGATACTGAAGCTGAGATGCTTATACTCTGAGTCATCTGTAGGCTGGTGGAGGCTGCTGTTGATAAGAAAAGAATGAGACTTCTCTTATACAGCTGAGGGCATGACTGCATTACTCCTGCTAATACTACTTGTATCTTTGTTACACACTACCTCTGCTGCTTCTTCTACCATCACTGCTATTTGTAAAACTACTGTTGAAGAAAGCAAAGTCATACTGTGATTTGAAGAGTCCAGTCTTTACTCATGCAGGTAACAAGTGACTGTGTGATACAGAAGTACTGCAAGTAAGCACTGTTCCACAAGTGTGCTACACACACTGTTAAGAATATTCATCAGACATAATATGCCACAAAATGAATAACAAAAAATGAAAAAACATGCAAAGATTTGTGTTAGTTTGTTTAATATTATTACTACAGTTATAACTGCTGTCACTTCCAGTAACAGTACTAGTTATACTCTTATAACACCAAGCAAAAGATAAGATAAGATAAGACTTTATTGCTCCCCCACCGGGGAAATTAAGTCGTTACAGCCAGCATGTATTCAAAAAAAAGGCAAACAAAAGCACAAATGCTGCTACTTCTACAGCCAGTAAAGCACCAGAACAACCATTATATTGCTACTACTGATACTAATACTACAACTACCTTTACTACTGGTACTACTTCTACGACTCAGGGAGGAAGAAACAAACAGGCCGGTCTACTTATTCCATTTTCCACTTAGATGTACCAGATAGTCATACCAGTGACTAGAATGCAACATTTATTAAAATCATTATTTAGACCTGTGCTCCACTACGTTCAACCTAGCTGCTAATTCACTGGACCCATTGTTAATCAAAAATACTAATTAAGGCAGCTTTAAAAGCTTTAGAGTATTTTTAACCACTTTTGTGCAACAATAGCAATATAACACAACCACTGCAGAGTCTGGGTCGACTGAAAAGGCTAAGGAGAATGGTTCATTTGCTAATAGCTCATTTGTTTGAGCTGTAACTGTAGACCAGTTTCAGTTTTGAACATCTGGCCTTGTGGAACATGAGTGTAACTAGTAGCATTAACAATGGCTGAATTCCATTGAAGTTATCTGGGGTCCTGTAACGCTTAATGTGGATTTCCTGCTATGACAAGTCAAGGGTACAGGCATGTCATGAACACATGTGCATGATTCAACACAGAAAAATGAGAACCACTATCTACTGCATTACATTTTGCATTGTATTTACCTCAGTTTATTATGATATTTATATAATACTATGCAATGAAAGCAGTTTATCAGAGCTAAATAACCACGTTGGTCTCTCATTGAAGGCATGCAGCTACCCATCTCTTGAGCCTCCTACAACCATTAATGCTGCTGTTACTACAACTACTATTGGCACAGATAATACCTTTACTACTGCTGCTTCTAATCATTACTACCAACACAACTGCTGTTACCACAACTGCAATCATTTGCTAATGCTAATCACTAAAACTGTACGAACAAAAATGATCTAGCCAGTCGAATCAAAACAGGAGGGTTTTTTGTTCGTCATTAGTGCTTATTAATCATTAGTTCATTAGTATTTCTGTCTTCAAATTTCATGCAAATATAGAACTCACTGACTGTGGTGGTAACGATGGAGTCATGGGGAAAATCTGTGTGACCCTCTGCAAGATCAGACCAACATTAGTCATGAATGTGAAAACAGTACTTCCCCCCTCATTCATGCATACAGATACACTTACTTGTTGCTGTGGTGCTTGGTGGCTGTGTTGTGGTTCCCTTTGGGTCAGCTGAAACACAACACATAGTTTGAAAAATATGTGTTCATCATCTGAAACTATGAACAGTTTACACATAAACAGTTGGCCAGCCATGACCATTTTACTCTACATAACACCAAACACTACATCTCACTGTATGCAGATGATACACAGCTCTTTGTCTAGATTGTCCCTCCATTTCTTCACAACCTCCTAAAAATACTTTATAATTTTAGGTAAAAAATTATTTGTTTATTTTCATACTTTGAGCAAGAAAGCTACGCTGTCGCCAAACAGCATGCTGCACATTTCTGGAAGAGATTTCCAGAGATGCTTCTGAACCAACCAGCGTGTTTAGAGTAGAATTTTATGGTCTATGAAGAAGATGGTTGTGGCAGAGGAGAGTGATGCGAATAGAAACTCCCATTTCTTCTTTTCTGTGTGCTAAATTGCCCGTGGGTGTGAACATGAGCATGAATGGTTGCTTATCTCTGTCAGCCTTATCATAAACTGGCAACCTGTTCAGAGTGTTTCTCGCCTCTCACCCAATGTCAGCTGGGATCAGCTCCATCCCTCCACAACCCTCTGAAGGATAAACAGTTATAGTTAACGGATGGATGGATGGCTAACGTATGTGTACTTAAGTACCATTCATTTGTTCTCTCTGTGAGTTGCCAAATCAGTGTCATTTATAAACTGCTGTAATAGAGCATTGGCTCATGTCAGTCCTCATACAGTAGGTACTTCCTTCCTTCCACCAAGTCACATACTCTGTATAAACAGGGAGTGATCCACTAGAGTCAGGTTACATGTATCAGTACAAACACACTGGCCTAACACTGTTTATGAAGAATACAATTCTAAATGGTTTGCTGTGCTGCAGCCCGACAGTTGTGTTATACTTGTGTTTTCTTTGGAGCAAACACCAATTTTCACAAGTTTGAGTGGAAAATCTGCATTCTCAGTTTATACCTCTGAATGACAGCACTGCTCTGTCTCTCTGTAGTGACTTCCAGCACCTATGGAATATGTTTTTGATTGGGAAGATAGTTTTGAGCCCGATGAGCCAGTCCCCATACAACTATAATGGTAACTGGGTGGAGAGGTATTCTGCCTCACTCGAGTTCAGTCTTCTGCTCAATCAGTTTGAATTTTGTGAGTGATGTAAAGACAAAGAACCAATAACACTCACGTATACACCGGAGCGACGGCTCTTTCCACTTTGCGACACTGCTATTTAGCTTGCATCTGGTGAGATCTGAGGTTCCCGCCTTCCTCACATAACCTCTTATACACCTGTAGCGAAAAGTGCCGTCTATTTGGAAGCAGGTCGTTGGTGGAGGCTCAGTTAGAATTCGAAGAGGAATTTTTGGGCAAGGACAATCGACTCCCTCTGGAAGAAAAAACATCACGTGGTCAAAGTTAAAATGCAGATGCAGAGATTCACGAAGGGATGGCGAAACAGGATTAATTAAAAAGAGAGCAATCCTGGAGTGTAGAAATACTCAAGTAAAAGTCATGCATTCAAAGTATTACAAGTAAATGTACAGAAGTCTTAACATTAAAATTTACTTTCAGTACCAACAGTAAAAGCACTCATAATGCAGAATGCTGTACTTGAGTAATTGCCTCAGTTTCATTCCACCACTGAAAAACAGTCCCACCGGAACAGGTTTCACTTGTCAATGAGTCATGTTGGAATTGTGCAGATTTTTTCCGAAGACAACTCTACACATAATATAGGATTTACTGATCTTTTGCTCTATGGCAACTCCATAATCTGTTTTATAGTACATGTTTAGATTAATCAGTAACACGTGGATACAGGTGATTAGAGTAGCTCTCGCCTAAAGCTCTGTTTACCAAGATTGAAAAGGAATCTGAGTGTTACATGGTAAAAATTCATAGAAGTGAACTGAACCTGAAACTGAATCTGAAAATTGATTATCTGCTTATGCACTGTAGATGAAAGATCCTTGATCTCTTTGACTGCTCACCTGTCTCCCAAGGCACAGGAATGGTCTGAACTCCTTCAAATGTCATCGTCTATGTTGTCACTGCAGTGTTATCTATATGTTTTGTTCAGAGTTTACATTGACTGGATTGTGTTTTGTTAATGTGTTTGTCTTGTTTAGTCATAGTTTCAGATTGTACAAACCCTCTCAGACGGTAGTGGCTGAGAAAGGGAAAGTTAAAGTAATGATACAAAATATTTTCATTTTTTTCTAATTGTTATTTTGCGTTGCCCTGATTTGCAACAAATCATCACAGCATACACCTACAGTAAAAATGAAGACTCTTTAAAAGGACTTGTGAATATGATTTTATGTGTGAAGTGCGGTGAGTTCATTTTGCACTTACCGCCGTTGGAGCAGCGCACAGCTCCGAGCAGACTGATCATCATAACGCACACAGAAAACAAGGCTGAACCCAGATCCATCTGTCAGCTCTGTAGAGAATTACAACATGATCGCCAAATAAACCACGACCGGTAAGCCCGTCCTCACATTGCGCCGTCCTGGTGCCACTGCTCTTCTGTCACTTTCGACTTTCACTTCAATACGGGCGGATCGTAGTGGATCACGTGGTCTGTAGTCGCTCCCATGCGGACGCCATGTTTGTAGTTCCGCGGCAAAACATACGCTCGCAGCATGGCTCACGTTGGGTCACGCCTCATATATTTTCTTTTTTCAGTCGAACGTACATTTACAGTGACCATACATGTTATGTTATAAGGCGGGACATAACTATTATTAAAGAGCATTCCTCTTGTGCAGTCTTATGGTTCGAGGAAGACGAGTAGCTGGTGCATTGGTGGCGATAAGGTCATCCAGCCGCTAGGCGGAGCAAGAGCGGGGCATGAAACCAAATGCAGACTGTCGCGCTCAGTTTGTTGTTGTGCTCGTGGTGTTTCCTTCAATTCCGCACAGCGAGGAGCTAACGCTATATCAAATGTGCCGATAAACCTTTTTATGTTATAGGCACTTACATTTAGTTAATGTCTAGGTATTTCTGAAACAGGTAAGTTGAAAACAAGCTAAATGCTATGTTTGTTCTTAGCATAATATATTTAGGAAAAAGCAGTTAAGTAGCCGTGTTAGCATTAGCCAACGTTAGCTAGACTAGTTAATATTTAGTCAGTTTCTCCCGGCCTCTGAGGTTTCAAATGGCCGGCTTACCTAAATATAGTGATGAGACAAAGATCTCGAACGTGTTGCATTCGATGAATACACAGATGAGTTACAAAAGGTGAGCCAACTTTTCAGTCAGGCCGGTGCCACGCACAGTTTCTATTCAAGTGAGGGTGAACGAAACGATCACCCTTAAGCCAACTGAAACGTGTCCCTGTGTCTGCACGAAACAGAAGCGCTGACGGGCAGCAATGTCGCTATATGATGACCTCGGTGTGGCTGCCAGTGACACCAAGACCGAAGGATGGTCCAAGAACTTCAAGCTGCTGCAGTCCCAGCTGAAGGTGAAGAAGGCGGCTCTGACCCAGGCTAAGGTATGCACATGCAATACAGTTACGCCCATAGGTATGAACAGGTAATATGGTGCACGTATGACACATTGGGAAAGATCAACAAGGATGACTTGATTAAATCCTTGGAGGACAAGGAGGATACTTGATACTGATATTGATGCCGGTGGAAAAAAAGCATATACAGTAGAGATTATAAGCAACAAATGAAATAGTGAGTTCACAGCTAATGTGCTGTGAGTATTCAGATTGCCGAACTATTTAAACAAGGAAACAGTGTTAACCCAACATGTACACATCCATTGATTTTGTGTGTGTGCATGTGTAGACCCAGCGGATGAAGCAGACCACTGTCTTGGCTCCAGTCATTGACCTAAAGAGAGGAGGCTCCAGTGATGAGAGACAGATCACAGACACTCCTCCACATGCTGCCGCTGGACTCAAGGTCTGTCTTATTCAGTGAACCTTGTCATCATTGTTTGTGAAATGCATTTCATCTTAGTTTTTGAAGTGGTTTGGATGTTTCAAGCCGCTTGATTTGATTTCTCTTGATTTGATTTGGCTGGATCTGGGCCAAAGATGCAGAGTGAAAACATCAATACGACGTGTTAATGATATGATCAGAGCACTTCAAGGGGCTGTGATGCAGCTGCACAAAGACTACCTTTTATCTGTTGAAAATAAATCTAAATCACTTACAGCGAGGTTCACGGATGCCATCTCTATCTCTCTCTCATATTTTGGACTGTCCTGTGTGTGTGTGTGTGCTTCAGGACGCAGTGCCCAGTGGTTTCTCCTCTGGCGATGTGCTGATCCCATTGGCAGACGAGTACGATCCAATGTTCCCCAACGACTACGAGAAGGTGGTGAAGCGACACAGAGAAGAACGACAGCGGCAGAGGGAGCAGGAGCGGCAGAAGGAGATCGAGGAGAGAGAAAAGTAATGCTAATGTTCATTAAGAGATGAAAACAGCAGCAGGGGTTAAACATGAGAGACTATAACCTAGGACACAGGTGTGCTAAATTTGTGTTGATAAAACGCTGTAAATGATGGGGGGGATGTTCATTTGTCTGTAATTTTATGCTAGCCATAACATGCGGCCTTCATGTAATAGTAATTTTTAAGAAACTAAAGAGAGTGTACTTCAATGTTGAATGTTAACAGGAACACCAGACACCTGTTTGAATCTTGAACTTGGTTTTTTGCAGGAAGAGGAAAGACAGGCATGACAGTGGAGCTCCAAGTGGTTTCTCTCGTTTCCCAGCAGCAGAGGGCGACTCAGATGAGGAGGAGGACTACGAGAAAGAGCGAAGGAAACGAAGTGAGTGGTTTACATATGGAGTGCCCGTAGAAATAGTCACCATCCTCTGACTTTTTCACATTTTCATCGTTCCGGCTTTGAGTCAGAACTCTAGCCTGAATTTTAAATGCTTTTTTTTGGTCACAGGTTAAGAGGAGGGTCAACTGCAAGAGCATAGTATACCACTCAACGACGTAAAGGAGAAACAAAAGTGCATCAGGCTTTTTAGCATTGATGGATAACATGACAATGTGGAAGCACAGACGCAGATGATTAGATACATTAGATTTAGCATCTGTTTGGTTCATTCATCAACCAAAACAATGTCTAAACTTCACTTTTCTAACATGATGCATCATATTATTCACCTCTCTCTCTCTCTTTGCCCCCCAGGTATGGGCGGAGCAGCTATCGCACCTCCTTCTTCACTTGTGGACAGGGACGGTAAGTCTTCTGACCCATCGGGTGAAACTGTGTTGGTTTTAAACATCAGCAGAATAAGTACGCAGTAATAGCAGCAGAGGGCACTGTTGGCTATATCATTAGTGTGAAGGAAAGTCAAAGCAAGACTTCTAAAATCAGGTTGTTGTTTTTTTCAATAGAATTCAAAATATATGTAAATGATAATCTAAAATATGAATTTTATTCTGGCTGACAACAGTAAACATGACATAGAGCTGAGAAATCGAACCTGGTTGTGCTCCTCGGTGCTTAGTGGTTGTGTTTTTCTGGGTTTTTTAGGCTCATCTTCATTCTCCTATGAGGATGAAGGTCGTCCTGCCAGAGGCTCAAAGGCCGCCATCCCTCCACCTATGTATGAGGACTCAGACCGGCCACGTTCACCGCCTGGACCAACCAGCTCCTTCCTAGCCAACATGGGGTGGGTGGGACACACACACACTGACAGACACATAACAGCCATGTTTTTGTATTACAACCTAAACTGATTTCTAGTGGAATGAAAAAAAGGTTACTCCAAAAGCTGTAATTTTATTGCAGTTGGCACATTCACAGTATATCAGTATTATGATAATTCAAACATGCAAATCTGACATGGTAAATTGCAGTGTGTACAGTTTTTTTTTTTTTAATCAGAAGGTTTTTTTGCTCCCTGTCTACTCCCACAGAGGTACGGTGGCCCATAAGATCATGCAGAAGTATGGCTTCAAAGAAGGCCAGGGCCTGGGGAAGCACGAGCAGGGCCTCAGCACAGCGCTGTCTGTGGAGAAGACCAGCAAGAGAGGAGGAAAGATCATCATAGGAGACGCTGCAGAAAAACGTACGTCCTGCATTTTTCTGCTCTTATTCATTTAAATACACTCACCGGCCACTTATTAGGTACACCTGTTCAATCACAAGGCAGTGACTCAGTGCATGCATGGAAAGGACGACACACTGCATCTGCTTTTTGTTGACAGGCGTCATGACGCATTGACATCATATTGATGCTCCGTGTTACACGCAGGGACTACTTGTTATTTTCTTTATTGCTGAAATAAAACATTTATTGCAGTTTTGTATTCCTAAATTGCCTCGCAGGCCTGATCAAACGGTCTCGCGGGCTTGTGTACAGCCTGGAGGCCAGGCGTTCGCCACCTCTGTTCTACTGCCTGCTTCCAGCAGGATAATGTACTGTGCCACAAAGCTCAATTCTGAGCGCAAAATGGCTCCACCCCACAACTAGCAAGGTGTCCCTAATAAAGTGGCTGGAGAGTATGCCTTTGTTTTTTTGCTGCCAACGTTCTCCTTCCATGGTCGATGTTATTTATGCCTCACTCTGATTTTCTTTGTCCATTTTTTTTTTACCTGTCACTTTGCTTTCCTTCAAGTCCTTTTTTTACCTGTCAGCCGCATGAACTGGTCTTTGCTTGTATCGTCTCCAGAGCTTTCGTTGTTTTGTCTCCGTCTGTGGTTAACTGGCTTTGGCTTTTAGTTGAGAAGGAAGCTTTTGGTTTCACTTTTGATCGTCATGGTGTCATTCCAGGATCAGCTCGATGTTTTACTGTGATTTTGTGTGCATGTCTTTGTTCTCTTTCATTGTGTGTGTGCGTGCGTGCGTGTGTGTGTGTGTGTGTGTGTGTGTGTGTGTGTGTGTGTGTGTGTGTGTGTGTGTGTGTGTGACTGAGCAGCAGGGTCAAGCCAGTCAGGTGCTGCTGAGACTTCAGGCGGAGGTTCTGCAGGTTGGCCTCCACTTCCATTTTCTCTCTCCCATTACACACAGTGCACTGTCCAGCTTGTCTTTCACTCTTGCAGTGTATGTGTGTGTGTTTGCATGTGTTTATCCATGTACTGTGTGCGTTTATCTACCATACACAGTCACCAAATTGAAAGTAGTGATGCTTTGTGTCTGTTTTGAAGTTGAGTGGTTCCCAAACCTTGCCATCTAAAAAAGTTTGGTGTTATGCCATGGTGAT
The DNA here is from genome assembly GCF_051107435.1 of Chaetodon auriga. Taxonomy (NCBI): domain Eukaryota; kingdom Metazoa; phylum Chordata; class Actinopteri; order Chaetodontiformes; family Chaetodontidae; genus Chaetodon; species Chaetodon auriga. The sequence continues at coordinate 5,957,518 of NC_135095.1, read as the reverse complement.
GAGTAGAATAGTTTTGCATGTTTTTCTGCTGAATGTGTGCTAACACTGCACTCTTTGCTTATTTTGTCATTTTGGTTTAATTTCATGTTGTTTGAATCTGGTCTCCTTCTCTAACAGCCCCCAGTTCTTGCCTGCATTTCCTATTTTCCCTGATTCTTCTAACCTATTCTCCTCCTAACCTCAAGACAGTGATTAAGTTCAGCAAAATCCACAATACATCTTAAATATGCCCTAACAGGATAGTGCTTAAAGTTGCACAAAGACTGGAAACAGAGGGAAACAGGTGGTGTGACTCTGTCTAACAGTAACAAAATCTGCCTACTGTGAGAGAAACTAAACATATCACACAAATAATAACGGTTGAATATCTTTGTTGCACATGTGAGCATGTTGAATGTCTTATTGCACATGTCTAAATGATCTTTTCTGTAGATCTAATCTTGTTCAATTTCCATGCCTGATTGATCTGAATGTAATCTAGCATGTAGCATGTTAACTTACCCAGTGAAGTCTAACCTGATTGCTCATAAACATAAAAGTGTTCATGGAGCTCTGGGAGTACTAGCAGAAGGTTGCTAATCGGTACCAGGCAGATAGTTGGTAGAGGGTACTCGAACTCCCTGTGTTCATACTGGCTGCATAGTCTGGCACACACCCTCCATGTTACTGTAAGACAGAGCCAGGCTAGCTGTTTCAGCCTGTTTCCAATTGTATGCTAAGCTAAGTTAACCAGCTGCTAGCTTCATAATTACAGTGTAGAAATGAGAGGGGTACCCATCTTCTCATTTAACTCCCTGCCAAAGAGCCACTTTTTTCGCTTTAAAGATTAAAATCCACATAACAACCGGAGAATTGGCTGTTTAGCAGCAACTGTGACCCTGTGAAATAATTGCTAAAGCAAATGTCATGATGAAGTGGCTTAACAAGACCTGCGGGCTTTGAAATGAAATGCCATTTTTAACCTTTGCCTCTTTCTGGATGCAGTGTATGCTGTTGGCCACTAGATATCATGGTTGGATGTCAGTCTGCAGTGATGTGATTCATCACTGCAGTTTTATTTATTCATTTATTTTTCCAGCCGAACTGCTATAGTTGTATGAGTTTACATTTTTGAAGGATTTTACAGCCAATCAACAGGAATCCCTGTTATCAGCACAGAGGAAGAGCTTAGATGAGTATACAGACAGTCTAAGACGTTATCTCCCTGTTCTCATTTAGGAATATAGACCAGAACACCAGGTACCCCCTAAAGAACAATTTGTGGCCCCTGTTAACCAGTTTGGGGACCACTGGTCTTAGTGTTCGAGTTTAACCAAGAACTAGCTGACAAGATCTTATGTAATACACTGTGTATGTACATGTATACATGCACTGCAGTCAGTTATGCAGGAATAGCACCGATCGTGTTGAACTTCAGCGACCCTATTAGAGTGTTTTTTCAGCAGCATGTATAAAACCATAAAAGCAGTGTGCAAGTGTGACAGAAACAGCCGGACGTGGCAGAAAAAGTGGATGTCGTGTTGGCTCAGCAAACACAGAACCATGTTTTTTTTAACAGCTTTTGAACAAAATATGTGCTGGATTGTTTCATTTATCACACGCATTGAATCAAGCTCAATACAATACGATAAAACTTACGGTTGCACATTGAGTTGCTCCATCCAGAGCTCCAGCAGCCTGTGAACACTCCTGAGGAGACAAAAAAAAAGCATGATGTTGGTTTCTGCTTCCATCTAACCAGCGGACTCTTCCAAGAAGTCAGAGGCCAACCCGCTCACAGAGATCCTCAAAAACCCCACCAAAGTGGTGCTGCTGAGGGTATGTTTTTTACCAAATATCAACATTTCAGCACTGAAAAAAGTCATTGTCAAGCATAATCCAAACTGGAAATAAGCCTTTTTTATTAAGTTTACACAAAAATGCTAAAATCTTTGTGTGTAAAGTTGAGTTTGACCTTGTGAAGCTGTATTTGAGGTTGCGGCGGGTACATCAGACCTCATGAATTATGTCTGTTGTCTGTGTGTCTTGTAGAACATGGTGGGCCGAGGAGAGGTGGACGAAGACCTGGAGGGAGAGACGAAAGAGGAGTGCGAGAAATACGGCAAAGTGGTTAAATGCGTCATTTTTGAGGTGAGAGCAGAGGACTGCAATAGGTGAAGTGGATGTATTGATGCCAGTAACACCGTCACCAAAAAAAACGCCTTTTTTTTCCTCAGATTGCAGATGTGCCAGATGATGAAGCTGTCAGGATATTTCTGGAGTTTGAGAGGGTGGAGTCGGCCATCAAAGGTCAGTATTTAGTTGTCGTACGTGCACAACAATGAGGCCTCTTCCTGGAAAAAAAAAACACTGAAAAATGTCATCTTCCACATTTCCTCAGTGATTCTGCTCTCAGAGTCATTTTGAAATCAGAATGGCATTTCCATACACAAGCAACTTTTTTTTTTAATCATCTTCATGTAATTGCATCACTTTATCCGACCATTGTGTAACTGCTCTAATAATATGGGTGAAAGTGTGTCCCATTCTAAATGGGTTGGCCCAGATCAGAAACAAGGTGAGACTCGGCTCCCTGCGGTGTTACATCATACGTGGCCCAGCAACCCAGCCATCTCCCTGCGGCACCGGCGGCACCGCGCTTACATCAGAGCTCCGAGAAAGCAGGACAGACCCTCAAAGAACGATGTAGAGAGCCGCAGTCATCAGTGTCACAAGGACACGCCGCAAGAGCTATTTCTATAGATGATGATGAAACATTTTATGGGTCCCAGCAGGGAAAGACGCTTGCCTTTCCTCTAAAGGTCAGAGTTCACACAGGAACGGGTTGGATTTGACCACCGCAAACATTAGGATTTAACCCAGTTCCACCTCATTTCCTTCTGTGACTGCATGAAATTTCAGTGGTCACCCTTTTCCTTTTATGTTAGCTGGAATTCAAAGTTTTTATTTTGACTAGAATCATTCCAGGGTAGGAGCACAGAGAGCGTATCAGGGTAGCATCTGAGCCTTGGCCTTGTTTGAAGTTGTTTCCCCCTCATGGTGGTGAATAGGCTGTTTGTCAGGCCCGTCACACCTGCCTTGTTTGGTCCGGACTTACAGATGTGAAAGTTCTGCAGACCAATCTGGACCAAACAGCCGTATCCTTGGTGTGATGGAAAGAAACTCAGAAACTGGGGAAAGTTAAAGAAATAGTTCAGCATTTTTGAAAACGTGTCTCATTTCCTATCAGGCTGAGAGTTAGTCGAGAGGATTGGCACCACTTTCCTGTCTGACTGTTAAATACAAAGCTGTAGCCAAAAGCCAGTTAGCTTAGCATAAAGGCTAGAAACAAGGGAACGGCTTGCCTGGCTCTGCCTAAACTTGGTGAAAGGTGAAAGAATCTGCCTGCCGGCACATTCAAAGCTCACTAATGTGTATGTTATACCTTGTTTGTTTATTGTAAAAATGACAAGTTGTGGTTTTACGGAGGGTGATGTGCCAGACCAGTTCACATTTGGCTACATTGACATACAGGAGTCTAAACTGGTTGCTGGTTAAACTGGTTATTTCCCAAAATGCCTGAATGATTTCCTCAAAAGAATACATTGTGCTGTCTCCATACACATACAGCCTGTGATTCAGGATGTGATGAGGTTTACAGCGAAACAATCTTCCAGTCTAATCACTTTGTTTTGTACATCCAGTGTCAGCACACTGGAGCTGATGTGCACACGCATGAATGAAAAGTACTGCATGAAATGTGCTGACTGAGGCGATCGTAAGTGTCCGACAAGCAAATGGATTGGACCTGTTACAGGACGCAAACACTGTGAGGTTGTTCGTTTCATTGATAAGGTTTAACCCTGCCAGACAGGACAGAATGAACACTGTCCTTTTTAACAGACGTTACCTGGTGTGCGTTTGTGTCTTTTTGTGAACGTTCAGACAGCATTTACTCGGCGACAATACCGGGAAACAACACCGATGCCATATTTCCCAGATGTGTGAGAGCCAAAGCAAAGTTGTTTTTCTTTTTAGGGCTTTTATCACTGCCACTGAGGGCAGACTGTTAGCATCAGTCAGCTGCTTGCCACAACAGTTTGTTCCACACAAATCATCTCTTCTTAGAATAAGAGGCCACTGCTGCGGAGGTTACAGGAAAATCAGCAACAGAACTATGTAAAACAAACCAGCTTATTATCATTTGGCGTATGTCACTTCTTCGTGTAGACCTTGTCAAGAGGAACTCTGGGACACCTATTCAAATAAATACGAATGCTATATTATGCAGCGTCTAACCCTGTTTAATATGTGAAGGTAGACGTAGTGGTTTTCTGTCACATGGCAGGTCTAATCCTGTCGCTGAAAGGTTTATCTGTGTACTCCAGCACAGTCTGACCTCTGTCTTTCTCCTCTGCAGCCGTGGTGGATCTGAACGGACGTTATTTCGGCGGGCGGGTCGTCAAGGCCTGCTTCTACAATCTAGACAAGTTTCGGATTTTGGACCTCGGCGAGCAAGTTTAATGCCCCCCCTTTCCTCTGGCACTGACAGACGCTATGAGCACGCATCTTGTACATAATAAACCTTTTTTTATATTTCCTGAACAGCAGTGAAGTGCATGTAGTGATGTGTCCACGGTGTAGATTGTTTGTGTTTTCCTGATGGAAAATACCTTTATGTTAAGACAAATTAAATACTGTCAACTACGTCTAGATTACGGTTTCCTTTATTCATGTTCCATGCAAATGTAACGGTTTTCTGTCATTATTCGAGTCAGTATAGCCAGTTATTGAATTTAGACATCAGCCTAGTCATGCTGACTGTCCCACAGTTGTTTTTCAGTTTCAGAATATGAAATATTTCATCATGGTGTAAACACTTTCTAGCAAAATCATAAATTGAACTCAAAACCTGCACACATCCTGTCATGGAGCGGCTTCTAATATCCAAGAAGCCTAGTTTCCCTCTCAATTTCGTCTGACATAACTCTGGTTCCACAGTAGTGTTAGTGCATCCCCAGGGTCCCATAGTCTTAACTTAGCCATGATGGATTATGGGAAGGGGAATGGGACAGTGAACGCAGGCCCAGCCTCATTCAGAACTTACGTAAGTGCGCCTAAAGGGCCCTGGAGGTTCCAGTGAAGGATCCCACCGGAGCAGGTTTAATTCAGATCAGAGAAACAGGTTGGATGGAAAACCATAAACGAGAAGAGAGACTCATCTGAAAGATGTCATTCCTTCACTCATGTTGCAGGGGTCAAAGGTTGAGGGGATATGGATGAACCTGGAAAAGGTAAAGATGTTTCACTGACTATAGAAAGACTGAAACGTCCCACAAGCAGGTTTACTGTTGATCTGTTAAGAGTTCAGTTAAAAGTACATCTCCTTGAAAAGCTGAAAATTAGAAAATTAAATTCAGCCTGGTTACAATGTAGTGATTTTAAAAAGAAAAAAGTTTAATTCCTTGATGCGCTCTTAGAAAAATGAAACGCAAACGTACATGAGGCCATGCTGTGTTTAAGGGTCAGCAGCAGGTTTGTTTTGGCCCCAGTCAGGCCTGGAGCAGCAGTGTGTGGAATCTGTGTGTATATGTGGGATATAGGGGCGAAACCGATGGTGAGAGCATGTCCTGAACATGCACAGCAGAGCGATGTGATTGGCTGTCAGAGGCCTATTAAACCCTGACCTAAATACCAGTGGGTGCGACTTGAGACGAGGTCGAGAGGTCACAATGTGTGTGACTTAAAGTGGCTGAGGGGCCACTGTGTGTGTCTAGGGGCCTGTAGGTTGACCTGGATATGTTGTGTCCAGGATGATACCTCTGTTCACTGTGTTTAGTTAATGTGGCTTGGAAGGAAGACCCTCTACCTTATTCCACTGTACAAAAGTACTAATGCAACAGAGTATTACAAGTAGAAGTCCTTGAGCAAAATTCAGCAAAATATACTTGAGGCATCAAAGGTGAAAGTACTAATTTTGCAAAAATTATTAATATGTGCATGAATGCATTAGTAACATTTTACTGTTGCAGCTGGTCAATGTGGAACTACTGTAGTTTTCACTACTTTTAATTCTTTAATCTTTGCATTTAGTGTGAAATAGCAGATAAATTTACTTCTTGGGTCCTTTAATGGTTTCTGAAATCAAACCGTATGAGAGGTTTTGAGGACAAATGCCTCTTTGGTGGAACATCTAACAACTCACAGACATCTGACACATGAAAAGAGGCCCCCTGTGAAGGGCCGCAAGCCAAAACCACTGGTTTCATCTTAGTGTACTTTATATAATAAGTTAATTGTGTGTTTTTATGTACAATATTAATCTGGAAAGCAACTATTAAGTGCCTAATAAATGTAGCAGAGCCTCTGAGATGCAGTGGAGTGAAAATATAAAGTAGCACAACATGGAAAAACTCAAATACAAGTACCTCAAAATACGGGAGTACAGGATGTGTGCGATTTAGCTTTTAGAGTGCTAGAAAATCAGAGACTAAGTCAAACTCCACAAGTCAGTGTGATTTAAAGTAAAAACACTGGATAACCTGCAGCAAACATACTTAGACTTGAACAAGCAAACGCATTGTTGACCTGACCGTGTTTTACTGTGTACTCTCTTCTAATCCTCACCTACAAACCAGGAAGAATGTCCAGAGAGACGTCAATCAAAGTACATTTCATTACCGACTAAAGTCTTAATCAAGTGTTTTCCTCACAAATATCATTTTAATTACTTTACACTCAAACCGAGCCCCATTTGAATTCACAGCTATTTTTAAGGAAAGTTGGCCAAGATAGACGCGCAGTTTATCCTCCTGAGGCAAAATACAATCTAAATCACTGTCAAACTCTAAGCAGCAATATAAGCGCCAAATTAAACCAAGGCAATCTTCTTTTATTTCCATACTTAATACAACAGTAAGACATTATAATGAAATTGCAAAAGCCTCGGCTGAATCATCAGCTTTTATCCCAGCAGGCATGTTTTCCTCCGCCAGCCTCTGCAGTGAAAATAAAAGTTATTGTAAGCTGAAGGAAGGTGACAATCTTATCCTATAAAAAAACCCACAAACTGCATTATTGTCCCTATAAACTTTATCTTTCCTGCTCTCCTTTTCTAAAGCAAGGCTTAGAGAGTCTTTCACCATCAGGACAAACAGCTGACACAAACCAAGTTAGGTTTCTCAACCACAGTTTCTTCACCTGAACACTTTCAGGCTGTGACATGCGTGAATCCTTCGGATCATGACCTGACCTTGTGCCACTTTCTTCACATGTGTTGAGAAAATAACTGCAGTCATGCTCAGTGAGTAAGGATGTTCAGCGCATAAATATCGCAGTTATGCTCCCATTTCCTTCGGTTTCACAGCCGCCCTTTGTTCAGGACGTCGGCAGGAAAGAGTTTGTCACTCGGATTAATAAATTCCATTAAATAAACAGGAAATCAGTTGGAATGAGGTCAGAATGAAGTGTTTGGGAAAAGGTTGGAGAGAGTTCAGGGGGTTTTCAAGTCAACGCCAAGACAAAATACAGGATATAAATGATGTCTAATCTACTGTTTTCTTTATTTATGCATCAATATTCTATGCAAAAAAAAAATTTTGTTGTTGCTTTCTGAGTTTAAAGTGAAACTTTCTTATTCAAATCAGTATAGCTTATTATTCTGTGAAATGAAATCAGCCTAGTCATGCTGACTGGCCTGCAGTTGCTTTTCAGGTGCAAAATGTGAAATATTTCATCATGCTATAAATACTTTCTAGCCAAATTAGAAACTAAGCTCAAACTGTCCACACGTCCCATCATAGAGCGGCTCTTAATACCCAAGATGCCTCGTTTTCAAGAGGTGCCGTGAAGAAGGAGGTTTATGAGGAAAGGTTGAAGGAAGGTCAGAGGGTTTTCAAAGTCCAAACTGAGGCAACCGAGGAAGTTCAGCACACTGTATAAAGTATTTTGAAATACATACTTTTTTTTTTTTTTTACAGTGCAGCCAAGAAATAATCTTTGAGTCCTCACATTGACAGACACACTGCTGTAGACAGAAATGTATACAAGTCACCATTAGGATTCACTGAATGTCAGAAAGCTTTTAAGGTTTGATATCTTACATTGTGCTTGAATAGTATATTACTGTATAGTGTGATGGGTTGGTGGCTTGCAGCCTGGTGTCAAAGGGGTCAGGGTGAAACTGTAAACCTGCCGAAACTCAGGGAGCTGTTATATTTAGCCTCTGCTCAGGTGCTGTAGAAAGCCGCACACACACACTGCAAATGAAGTTGGCTTAAATAGACGATCAAAATAATAATGTACTGTATATACTGTTAATTTGCCACCTGGAGTGCCATGATTTTTAAGATCCACTCTTTCCAAGCACTTCCAAGACAAAGTGGAGTTCATAAAAGCTGCCCAGGCCCCTCAGCTATCAGGCAATCTGGACTTTATGTCTAGGATCTTATGTTGAGGTTATTTTAATTGCATTTCTCAAGGGAGTCTGCACTTCTATTAAAATGTTTGGTCACTGTGGGCTTTTTGATGTTTATGCCAAATCACTATATATAGTGATCATGGCCATCATGACTCAGTGGGACAACCCAGTGTGAGGAAGCACAGTGAGAAGATGTGAGCCTCTGCACGTTTCCTGCAGGTTTCATCTCAGGCTCCTTCTGTCACATATTACAGCAACAAATAGCAGACTAACGTGGTAGGACACAGATAAAATACAATTAACTACGGAGAAATGACATTCAAACACGAAATACATTATCTACAATATTTAGAAATCATCAGATGACTACTACTGCCCATTTTTAAAACGACAAAGCAACAAATAGCTGAAGAAATGTTCGAAAATCAGTCAATTAAAATATATAGAGAGTAATATTTCATATATTCAATGTGAATTACTGCTGCGGCTCTAGCAGAAATTCAGTAAACACAATGAAGCGACTAATCAGAATAGAGATCATAGCCTATATTTAAACTCAAAACAAATAATGATAGACGCGTAAGATTAGCAGCCGAATGAATAGAATTCACCACGGGGAGGCGCTGTGCCTGCCTCTATGTGTGTGTGAGAGCGCGCGCGCCGGGATGCGTCTGCGCGCGTGTGTATTTCGTCACCGCAGTCACGTTGCTTCCCGGCCAGGCGGGGTTAAATAGGGGATGTGTGCCGCAGACCGGCAGATTAGCCCGTCTCAACGCACTCTGCAGACATTGTGAACGACCAGGTTCATTCCGCCTGAACGGAGGAGGCTCCTGCTCAAACAACCACCTGCTCGACACTGTCCGTTTTTTCCTCGGGATCTAAGCGGCTCTTCAGTCCTTAAGGAATGCCCAGAGAGCTGACCCAGAGCAGGATCCAAAAGATCTGGATTCCCACCAAGGATGACAAGCCGGCACCCCGGAGAGGTAAAACCCTTTACAATTTTTGTGCTTTTCTTGTAGTCTTTGTCTTTCCTCATATAGTATCACTACAGAGTGATACTATTCCTACAGTACATTAACACAAAGCGTTGATAATTTTACATGGCAGCTCCCTTTATCTCTAATGCCTAGCTAGGTGAGGAAGCGTGTGTCTCCTTGTGTTCACTGCTACTGTGTAAGATTGCAACATCACTTGGCTACCTCTGTTGCCGTAACACAACCACATAACGCTCAGTAGAATTTCTATGGAACTAAACAGTGATTTTTTTTTTCTACATTTCCGCTCCAACTTTATTGTAGTTCTGTCGCTATGATTGAACTACAGCTGCAGTTAGCAATAAGCTCGAGCGCTGCTGTGATGTGACTTCAGCGCACCTGTCCTGCTCCGGGCTTTTGACTCATCGTTTCATTGATTGGTGGTCTTCATCAGCACGCGCGGCACGTCACGGCCCTCCAACTGGGGCATGTCGAAGCTCCGGTCACCATGGTTACCACAGTGCCGGGCAACCCGTGTCTGACGCTTTTGAAGCGGTACCGTTTTCTAATTGGTCGGCGGGCAGCGCGTGTGCATGGTACGACCCTGCCGCTGTCTCGTTCCTGGCAGTATACCAAAGAGACCACAGGGAAGAGATTATTGATGATGATGAGCAGAAAACGGGGACTTTTGTTTATACAAGAACTTCTAATCACTTAAGCGTCACTTCTCTCCTTTATTTTTGCTTTTGACGATGTGTTAAAGCTGCTGTTAAGGGTGACAGAGGTAAAATATCTACAAATCTGTTCCAATCTTTTAGCTCCAGCCTTCTCAGACCCAAAATTGGAATGGCAGAGGAAGATTTTTTACCCTATTTGTGTGTTTTATAGTGCTTAATTTTTCATGCTACGACTAGAGAGTTTTAAATATAACGAAAAGATGAAGGTGTAAGAAAGACAGGGTTTCTTTATAATGACTGAGAAGATTTCATTCAGACGCTGTGGCTCCACATCTGGACTCACAGTGGTCGCGGCACCCTCTGCTGCTGCTCATTGATTACTGATGGGATATTGTAGTTCACTGGAATTACTCGAGTTCTGAAGTCTGATCAGACAAAATTTAGGCTTTTAACAAATGTGTCTCCAATTTTTTTAATAAAGAGGAGAGTTGAAAAAGAGCTAGGAGATAGGATGGGATAGGATGTTGTGCAGGTGAGCTGGGTTGATTTGGGGATGATGAACCAGATGTCTGAGGATCAGCTAAGACTGTGATCCGTTTGTTTAAGCAGTGTGGCTCTTGTGTTATGGAAACAAGATTAGCAGCACTGCAAGGAAGTATAAATTAGGCGACGATGCTTACACCTGCAGTGATGGAGAACGAAAAGAATCCTGCACACCTGCATGAAAAAAAGACCTTTACAAGACATGGAAAGTATTTACTTATACCCCCTGCTCACGGATCCACACATCATATGATATAAAATCTCCTTGGGGCTGGGGTCACAGTATTTGGTCAAGTGAAAACAACCGGCTTGTATAAACAGATGGGAGCAAAAGGCAATTCTGATGGCTGCAGACACCCATGTGCTTGCTGGGAGTGTGTCAGCATGGAGAGAAATAAACGTTATAGGTGCAGAAGTCATTTTAATAAATAAACTCAGGCAGGCTGCAGCTCTTGGTGACCAGTTGTTATGTATTAGCCAGCTCTTTGGCTACTGCTTATGGCCCTCTCAGGTTGCAGAGCACAAGATATCAACCCTGTCCTTGCTGCAGTTTTGTAAACAGGCACTGTAACATAACAGGGAATCATAACTTATCCCCCCCTGACATCCCTCTCTGCAGCTGCTGGCGCTCCCCACTTCGCCAACCCCCCCACAGTCATCGTGATGGTGGGTCTTCCGGCACGAGGCAAGACGTACATGTCCAAGAAACTCACCCGATACCTCAACTGGATTGGCATGCCCACCAAAGGTACACAACACTCACTGAGATGCACGTCAACAGCAGCACAGTTAATCCAGTAGCTTCTCAGTTACAGGATGAGGCGCCACTTCCTTGAAGTGTTTTGCCTGGCAGCATCAAATCACGTTTCTACGCCGAGGACATCGTTTCATGCTTGTTGCTTCGTCCTGTGTGTGTGTTGTTGCAGTCTTCAATGTTGGAGAGTACCGCAGGGAGGCGGTGAAGAACTACAGCTCCTATGACTTCTTCAAGCCTGATAATGAGTGTGCCGTGAAAATCAGGCAGTAAGTTCTCCACTAATACACATCACAGTAAGAGTCACCTGCTGCATATGTTCGAACAATAACACTAAATGAACATCTCCACTCCTTCCTTTAGGCAATGTGCCTTAGCAGCTTTGAGGGATGTCAAGTCTTATTTGAAGGACGAGGGAGGCCAAGTAGCGGTGAGTTTCCCAGCATGCATCACATGCTTTTTGAAAACTTCGTCTGAATATGTGACATGACAAATTGCCTCATCGTCTTACAAAGCTGCTTCATGTTTCTTTCAGGTCTTCGATGCCACAAACACAACAAGAGAAAGGCGAGAGATGATCCTCAAGTTTGGCACTGAGAACGGCTTCAAGGTAAGTGTTGCTGCGACGACCTGAGGAGTCCAGGCATGACCTCATTGACAATCCTTTGAGACGCCATGTTGAACTCCTTTTCCTTTCTGTGCCCAGATCTTTTTCATCGAGTCCGTGTGCGACGACCCCAACGTCATCGCGTCGAACATCATGGTGAGTGACAAACATGACATCACAATGCTTCCTGGTGCTGTGCGAAACCACATTCAATGTTTATAACTCTCTGGAATCAGGCGTGTTATCGGCCGTCTGACAATCTTCCCTCCCTGCACAGGAAGTGAAAGTGTCATGTCCAGACTACCGGGACTGCAACAAGACTGACGCCATGTTGGATTTCCAGAGAAGAATTGAATGCTACAAAACCAGCTACCAACCTCTGGATCCTGACGAGCATGACAGGTAAATGATCAGCATTGATCCGGTCAGCATCTATCACTTTCCAGTACAAACTCCCACAGTTGCTCATCCCCTCCTGTTTGCTCTCTTCCTCCAGGGACCTCTCATTCATCAAGGTGATAGATGTGGGTCGGCGTTTCCTCGTCAACCGCATCCAGGATCACATCCAGAGCAAGATCGTCTACTACCTGATGAACATTCACGTCCAGCCCCGAACCATCTACCTGTGTCGGCACGGAGAGAGCACCGACAACCTGGAGGGACGGCTGGGCGGTGACGCAGGCCTGTCCCAGCGGGGCAGACAGGTATGAATAGAAAGGACACGATTAACAAGGTGATTTATAACATCATAATGGATCCGCTTCAGGTGTTGAATCCTGTTCCCTCCTCACTGTAGTTTTCAGCAGCCCTGGCTCGGTTTGTGGAGGAGCAGCAGCTGAAGGATCTGAAGGTTTGGACCAGCCAGCTGTGTTCCAGCATCCAGACCGCCGAGCACCTGGGAGTCCCGTATGAACAGTGGAAGGCTCTCAACGAGATAGACGCCGTGAGTATGACTCTAGCGCGCTCTGTTGCAGCACGCCACATCACACAGCTTCATCCGTCATCCCCAAACTGACGTATTATGTTTGTTTCTCCAGGGAGTGTGTGAGGAGATGACGTACGATGAGGTGAAGGAGAAATTCCCAGAGGAGTTTGCTTTGAGAGATGAAGATAAATTCTACTATCGCTACCCCGCTGGAGAGGTACACACACAGCCTCCAACCACTGGACACCTTCACACTCTGCAACCCTGTTTAAGAGGTATTTGATCTAACTATGATCAAATAAACTAACAATGATTAAAAACCCTCCTGATTGCAGTCCTACCAGGACCTTGTCCAGCGGGTGGAGCCAGTCATCATGGAGCTAGAGAGGCAAGAGAACGTCCTGGTTATCTGCCACCAGGCCGTCATGCGCTGCCTGCTGGCCTTCTTCCTGGATAAGAGTGCAGGTGGGTACTATAAGTCCCATAAACCCACTGTTTTAGTGTCATAATCTAATAATGACTCAATCTGATACAACTGTGCTCATATCTATGTTGGATTGGCTGTTCCAGATGAGATGCCCTACCTGAAGTGTCCCCTCCACACTGTGTTGAAGCTCACCCCGGTCGCCTACGGGTGCAAAGTGGAGTCCATCTATCTGAACGTGGAGGCGGTGAACACCCACAGAGACAGACCAGAGGTAAGAAACTAATTACAGGGAATTTTCTGCTCGTCCCTGCTGAACTGAAATCTATATCACATCCTGTCTAAGTACTGTGAGTGACAGTCTGTCGTACGTATGATATTTCTTACCCTGCAGGAGGTGAAGAGGGGACCCGGCACATTGATCAGGAGGAACAGTGTGACTCCTCTGACCAGCCCTGAGTCAAACATCAAGAAACCTCGCATCGATGACCTGGATGAGGCTCCAATCCAGGAGCTGCCTCCATCTGTGGCGTCACTGGCACTGTGCAGCCCCTCACACCTCCCTCTCGCGTTGGCCGGACAGGTACAACAAATTTTATAGTAAATTTGGGAAGAAGTTTGTGTTTCTGCATACAAGTCTCATTTTATCAGGATGGAAACCCTCTGAACAGCATTTACGACGTCAGAATAAGAAACAAAAGATTTCCGTCATCTCCTTCCTGGCAGCCTCTGTAAAGACTGCATGTATGCTCGCTCACTTGTTTCCCCTTCCTCTTTTCCTCTGCTGCCATCTCCTCCTCTGCACCTCACAGCACTGGCTGGGCAAAGTTTGCCTGTAAGTATACGCTCACTTCACTATCTGTCGCTGCCTCGCTCTTTTTATCTCATTCCTCCGCTCGCTTCCTGTCACTGTGTTTTTGTTTACATTGTGTTCAGTTCTTTTCCCAGACTCCCATAATACTGAGCTGAGAACAGCACACTTAAATCTCATTTGTAGATCTGATTATGTAAAGAATGTACATACTGTACCTTTTTTAATAGTCTCATTTAAATACCTTCTATCAAGTCTGTTAATCACAGTTTTGAGTATTTAGCATTATTCATAAATGCAACATATTGCAGTAAACTGACATTTGAGCCAGGATATGTTGCAGACGTGACTCATGGGAAATTACAGTCTGTACTGAGGAGTAGCAGCACTGTTTACTCTCAGTGAGGGAAAAGAAAAAAAGATTTCATACTGTATTTGTTCATAGGGAGCAGTTTACATTCCTGTCATTCCTGCCTGCTGTCATCATTGCTGTCGTCACCTCACTGCTTGTTGTACTACGCTGGTTTACGCTGACTGTCCTGTTGTTGTCTCTGTGTTTGGTTTATTTCTGGCCCGTCTTGTCCTGTCGCTTAAAGACGAACCATCCTCCAATATCTGAAAGTGGTTTCTCTCTTAGTCTTTCAAAGGTAAACAAACTCGCTGTAGAGGCTTTGCAGTTGCTTCATAGTTCCGCCAGCAGCCACATCTGAACAATAAGTGCAGATACGTATCTGACAACAAGACCAAACCGGTTTACTGTGCCACAGTGGACTCTTCATAAGTATACAAAATGTCCCCAAGCTATGAGACAAACTAGCTAGCAGGCTCATTTAGCATAGATGTAATATGCTAAGGCAAGCTTCCACTAGATGCACTTGTTTTGTGCTAATTAAGTGTGCTAACATGAAACATAAAACAATGATGGTGAGTTAGTTAGCATTCTAACAAGCTGACAATATTCACAAACAAAGTTATTTTTTTGTGATGGACTATTAAAACATTTTACAAGAGCCAAACTATTATTTAAATGACTATAGCCAGCAGGCCCATTTCGATTTACATGCTAACACTAGCTGTTAATGAGGCAATGACGGTCAGCTCGTTAGAGTGCTTAATATCCTCCTTTTGTTAAATTCACTGGGCTATTCCTCGTGGGAACGATTTCAACTCTAAAGTCGGATCAGCAGGCAGTCGAATGAGCATGCAGTGTCAGTAAACTTCGTGACTACGCGAGGGGAAGTAGCATGTCTGCACTAGATTTGCTGGCACAGTGGAAAAGAATGGAGAACGATGTTGGGTGTGTGAGGATTCTGTCAGCTTCATTCATAATCACCTGAGGATTAACTCGGCGCAGGCACGCACACACACACAGCCACAACAACCTATTCACACACTCATGAGCTCGTTGCTAGCTTTCACACCCTCTAAAAATATCATAGAGGAAGTCAGGGCCTGAGAAGACACAGGTGATGTAAGTTGTGGTTAAGGGATTACCCATGATGAGAGAGTACCAGTTGCCCAGGGGATATATATTTATTTGTATTTATGTAGGAGTGCTGCCTTTTGTGTTCTGTGTTGAGCTTGTGACATCCACATGTATTGTGCTGCATAGTTAATACATGCCACAATACAGCAGCCATCTGAAGTTCTAACATTTGTTGCATTTTGTCGTGTGTGTGTTTACAGAACCTGAGGAGAAGCTCATCTGGCCGCCATGACGTCCTGCAGCCCTGCCAGTGAAATTGCACCGATGTGTCCGGAGAGTGGATCACTGACAAAGAAATTTATTTTTCAAAAAGCTACGTTTCTCAGCCTGTCCAATGTCAAGGATCAGTTCATTTGATGTTTCATCAGTTTGTCAGCTGAGGACACGAGTTGTCTCACCTTTAATTGTTCAGAAAGGACAGGTTATTTAACTGCTGTCCTATCAGATATTTATGTTCAGAGAGGTGTCATTTCAAAGCAAGGCTCCTTCTTGCTATTGATAGACATTTTCTTTCTCTCTGACTCTGATGAATCTGTGCTCAAATGTTTAATGTATTCCGACTGAAAGAGGCAAACTGTGACTCACTGAAATCACCAGTCATTCCTGTTGCATCTCACAGCTCAGATGGCTGACTGTCTGGGAAACCAGTTTCTTCTGGTTTGTTGTTTTGGGAGAGACCAACCCTCATGCCTCGGTGAAACTTTAAGCTCATCCTTTTTTTTTTGTTTCAACTTGAGGTTGCACTGTTATTTTAAACAGGAGATTTACATTGACATAGTAAACTCCCTAGCACTTCTTTGGAAGCACTTCATGCACGTGCTTGTCTCCAAAAAAAGAGCGTCATGATTTAGTTGACTCCTTTGTACGCTGACACGCTACAAATTAAGCGATTATTTTGCACAGTGGGGATAAATTTGTACTTTTGTTTGGTTTTTGTGTCACTGTGTTTTCCATGTCGTTTTACTTCACAGTGATGGAGGTGATTTTTGCCGTAGAGTGCCTGTAGTGCTTGTTTCGCAAGCCAGACGCCGTCTCTCTTGCTCTTTCTCTGGAATTGATTGCTCGAGGAGAGGCACCACGTTTCACCTAATAACTCCACATATCATTTCAATATTTAATACACAGTTTGAGTGTTTATTTTTCATCGTGTTTAGTTTGAGTGCTACGGTACATGCTGATCGTTTGACTGTCTACTGATGGGAAACTTAATATTCAAGTTTATTTTCCTTGATTCCCTTTTTGCTGTCATTGTCTGCTACGCACAAATGTAGGCACCTATATTTTTATGATAACAATGCGTGCTGTTAATAATATCTTTGTAAATGTTAGTGTAAATACAGTATAACTGGAGATGGATGACCTGGGTGTGTTTTAATGAAAATGTGTGTACCTAATTGTTTTTGTACTAATGTGTTGGGACTGAATGAAAAGCACGAGCTGTAGAGACAGAAGCCATCGCTTCCCTCTCTCTCAGTAAAACTTTTGTTAACATGTTTGCTTGAGATACTTGAAATGGGGGTTTTTGTTTTTGTAAAAACAGTTTTATTATATTCTTTATTTATTTTTATGTAGTTCTGAATGACTGCTTGGAGTGATGGCACTTTGTTTTAATCAGAGAACGATGCATGAGAGGACAGTATGTTGTAGAGTTGATTTTGCATCTGCTGGACCAATAAATGAAGTCCAGGAAAAGAAACAGTGTGTGGTCTCCTTGTTTTCATCGTCAAACATTGACATCACGTCTATCCATTTTGTTGCCATTTATGGAGCTTATCTGCAGGCACCCCTGCCTTCACCACCTCACTGCCATTCATGAAATCAGTGACTAACACTGTGGGTCACATGATGTTGATTAGACTAATTGTGATTGGGCGTATTCAGGATGTTGCTGTGAAATTGCATCAGAGTGGATAATAAAAGAGCTCTCTCTCTGTCTGCAGCAAGGCTGAGCGCAGGATATGACGTTATTGTAGTGGTGACACATTCAAGGTCCAATGGAAGATTAAAAAAATAAAAAAATACAGGACAGAGTGCTCGGTGACAATATTGATATTGCAACAGAAAACATGTGGCTGCCAACATGTTACAAAAGCGATGAACATATTATTGACACGTCACAAACCTCTATGTTTTGTAAGTACAAAGTAGCAGCACATGGTTCAACAGTCAGCTTTAATGTGGTGCATGTGGCAGGCCTGTAAAACTTTAAATGGATTTCTCCTCATACTATCCCCATGACGGGTGATCCATTGAACACTGAAGTAGACAGTTAAAGTTTAGGGAACTGCCATAACGTTTGGTACGTCTGTGTCCTCCTCAGGGTGAATTATAGCCACTTAATGTGTGATCTAGCTCATCTGTTTGTCTAACGTACTAAAATGAATGACATTGACATCAGCCTCAGCTGTACCTTGTGTTTACTGCTACTTAGCATGCTAAAATAAAAAAATGGTGTTATGATAAACTAAACATAAGCATGTTAGCATTGCCACTGTGACCACAGAATGCTTATGTTACAGCACAGCACCTTGAAAAGCTGTTAGCATGGCTGCAGACTCTCTGACATACATTAGTAGACAGTTGGGCATTTTGTGCAAAGTGAAGCACAAACTATTGTTTCTTTGTTTTTCTTTAATTGAACTCCATCTTTTTACAAGCTGAAACTGCAGTGAGAAATTGCTGGCAGACATGACATTGTCTGGAGGGGAAAATGTTCATTATATCCAGACAGATCTTTGTATCACATTTCATCTGATGGCTAACAAACAGCAATGCTGATCCTTACTGACCTGCCAGCATACTGCTGGTTTGAATACATAATGAATATTAATTAACACACCAGATATCTACCAGCTGCCTGCACTGCTCAATGCCTGAACCACACAAATGAACAAACTACATGAAGATGTTGGTTTACAGTGTGGACCCACGGCTGTTGTCTGCTAATAGCGTGTGGCTATCAGTCGGGGACTGGATTGTTCATGCATCACTTCACTTTTAAAGGTCAAAGGTCAAAAAGCTCAGGCGCCTTTTGGATTAAGCTGTGCAGACAATTTCAGACTGTGTTAGTGTATTCATTTCTGCCAGGTTTTATTAACGTGACGCCCAGCTTGTGTGCACACGAGCTAACATGTTGTGACTGGAGATAAAGCGGCTGGTTTGAACTCGCGGCTGGTACTGAAATACAAAGGTTTTCACCAGTTTCCATAAGTGAATGATCTCATACTTTCATTGCTTTCTGCTTTGAGAATGCTTCCCCCAAGGAGGTGAACATTTTGCACAGCTGCTCCTATTGCTGCAGAGAGGATGGATGCAATGTTTGCTAAACTTGTGAAACTGGAGATAATGTTTAAGCAAATATACAGTATTTGCAAATTTCTTGAATTCCTCGATGATTCATAGTCCTTTATGAGATGATTGCAACTTATTTTTGGAGACCCTCTGACCCACAGGGCCATCATCAGGTCAATGTATAACAGGACAAAAGAGCCATTCATGAAGAGTGAAACATTTACATATGGTGGTGTGACCATTCCAGAGAAAGCTGAGGTCACAGATCCTTAGAGAAGCATTACAGTCGTTCATTGACGTTTTCAGATTTGCAATCAGCAGCTGCTTTCCAAAGATCCTGCTTGACTTTCACAGGCTGAGCTTGGTGCTAACTGATTATTGACATTAAACTGGCCCTCAAATGAGCTGAACATTTGCCATTCTAGATGCTGTGTACAGTGGCATTCCTCTCCTCCTCTCCCTTCCTCTCGCCCACTGACTCACTCACTCATTCACTCACACACACACACACACACACACACACACTCTGCATTTGCCAGGTGAATGTGGTATTTCCACAAGTCTGAATCACGGCAGGCATGCTCAGTGTCTTGGCAGGAGACCGGTCATCATGTGGGCAGATTGGTTATGTGACTGTGATCAGGTTCACAACTTACTGCTCCACCTCATCCAAACACACACACACATACACATGGAGACACCCCTGTGTATGTGACTGCTGGCAGGTTTAGCTTTTCCTCAGCCCTCACAGCATCACTGAAACTCTGAAACCTGCTTTGCATTCTAACTTTGCATGTTGTTGTCAGTCATATTGGGCCCTTAACCTATGCAAGTGTCTTATTGAGAATATGCAAATTGTTTGTGCCACGTAGCCTGTCCCTGCTGTATCTTATTGATGCTTTACTTGCTTTTATGTTCCTCTTGTCTAACTCTAAGATATTAACTAAATAAAAGTGGCTCAGCTGTCTGAATATGTATTGCGCTCATCCTGAAGTAGACTTGCATGTGGTCTGGAGTTGGGACTGGTGGCTACGCTGGTGTGTATATGTGCATGTAATCTCTGTGGGAGAGAGGAGTTGCTATGTCAGACATATGAATAGTACGTGGGCTTGTTCACAGGCGGCACTAAGCCAGCAGCTCCATAAATAGCTGCCTAATGCCGCACTGACGAAGGATGTGTGCGTTCCTGATTACTCAGGTTAAAGATGTACGAGGCAAGTAATGGAGGCCGGAGTCTACCAAAAACTCAGCAACTCGCTTATTATTAGCATAAGAAAAGTTGGTGTTGCCGTTTCATGGACTGATTCACCGTCAACAGATGACCGGGCATCATGGCTCCCTCTCTATTTCTGTCGCCGCTTTATCATGACTCAGCGGCTCGTCCTCATCTACCTGCTTAGCTCTTCCTTCTTAGCCGGTCATGTGTCCTTGTCCCATTTGAGCTCACAATAATCTTGGCTACTTGTACCCTTCACATACAGACTGTACGCACAGATGGATGCACAGCCATACACACACACATGCTCACAGACATACACCCAAACGCACTGTCAAACTCAATGACCCATATGGACACAAAAATGCTCACACTCACAGTATAGCCTACATCACTGATGAAAACAAAAAAACACTCTCTGCTATTGACACCTGAACGCCACATGTTGCCAGTGAGTGAAAAACTTTAGCAGTTAACTAAAGAAATTGAATCCAGTTTATTATTTTCAAATGAACATGTTTGGAACATGACGGGTGGCATTGACGTGGTGTCCTCGACTTCCACGAGGCCGTCTGACAATAAAGGTGCAAAAGGTTGGGAAATACTGGCCTACATGCTGTAATTGTACATGGATAGCTTTTCACCTACATTGTGTCACTGCCATTAAGTACACATTTATGTCTTTATGACTATTGGCCATCAGTAGTTGCATGTTCCCAAAGTCAAACACACCTGTTTCTCTGTAGGATAATGATAAACGTAACGCATTCATGTCAGGCTCATGAGTGGAAGTTTACTAGATTATGAGACTATGTAAAAGATCTGCGAGCTGCCCTCCAGAGACCATGCTGGTCTTTGCTTCCAAACGGACCATACCGGTTTGAACCAGTGGAGCAATGCTACAAACTTAAATTTAATCTGTAAATTGACAATGCAATCATGGTTGAAGGATAGCTTTGTTTCCATGATGGTATTTTGAATTGCAAGCACCTATTTCTTTATCTAACACTCACTTTTGCTGCCTAAAGGGGCCAAAATCAAATTATGTCTGACTGTCAAAAGAACATGCTTAAACAAAATAACTACTCTAATGAAAAGCCCCCTGGCCTGATTTACAGTCCCTGTCTATTGCATGCAATATATGAATATGAAACAGTGTGTTACAATGAAAGATAATATGCACATGCTCAAGTTGACGTTGTGTTTTGTGGTGGAGTGAAAACTCATCCCTCTCTCTTTGTGCAGAGGCCATTGATGGGGAGATTTTGCACTGAATGGAGAGGATAAGTCATTCAGCGGGCCTTGAATGGAACAGAGCAGATTAAATAGACCATGTGTTATCCCTGATTACACTGGTGCTGAAATAAAAGCCCTTTTACGTGATCCTCTGCACCGTTCCAGCATCATTTGAAATATTGTCTTCATGTAGTGAGTCACTCTAATGTTTTGTTTGTGTCACTGAATTGGTAGATTATAGATTATATCTCTGTATCAGCAAATAATGGGCACAGAGAAAAGAAAAATACAGCTTGAATAAGACTATTGGTGGTTCAGAACTAACTGCAACTGCTTCAGATATAACTGAATAAATGACAAATCTCTTTAAAAAAGTAAAAGTAAGTTGTGTTAAATAAGAGCAGAATTCCAATCAGAAAAAGGACAAAAATGATAAATTCATGCAATTTGTCACTATATGAATAATCTTAAATTTGGCATTGCTTTTTACCATTGTGTTTTGCAGACATGAAAAGTTAATGGAAATTAAAGAAAAGGCCCAACAGACGGGTATACTATAGGCAGCTGGGAGCCAGCGAGATAACAGTGACTGTTTCTGTGCTTTCCCTCAAGGATCTGTACCCTGCTAGCTGCTAATATTGTTTTCTCTCTTGGTTAGCTAATCTGTACCATCAATCTCCACCTCTGTGGATGACACTCTGCTCTATGCTGCAGGTAACCTTATGGTGTGTTCAGACGGAACGCTGGGTGAGGTGGTGCGAATGCATACAAAGTCAGTGAAAGGATGCAATAAGATGGAAATTTGCCTGGAGCAATGTGACGATGCTAGACTTTAAAATGTTTGAGCCTGAGTGAAATATTTGCCCTTATTTGTAGCTTTGTGAATTTATGACACTTTCTGAATGTACTTTGTAAATGAATAAAGGTGAGCTAGCTTACAACTAACACCTGTACAGTCAGTACATTGGCTGACTGAGGCAAATAAGCACATTAGTAATATCACTTGAGTTGTGCAGAAGGTTTAGCAGCAACACCGGAATGCCTGTTTCCTTACAGAGATATATATTTGTACATCTGTGGGAGAATTTTTGGTTTTCTTTGGTATTACTGCCTGCCCTGCCTTTATTGGGTAGTGCACAGAGCAACAGCAGGAAGTATACAGAAGAAGAGCAGGATGAGAGGCGACAAAGGTCCTTGGCTGGATTTGAAACCAGGATGTTGTGGTTAGATGGAATGTGTTTTCCACTGCAGGAACCCAGGGCGCCTCCACCAGAAGGAATTTCAAATGAAAAATAGCTAATTTAAGATTAAACGAGTGGGATGGAAGTGGAAAGTCTCTCAACAGGCATTACATCTTAAGTCAAAAGCAATAAGTTTTGTTTTACTTTTAATTGGGGGAAATTAATAACGTAACCTCCTCATCACTGGTGCTGATTTGTGAGCCCAAAGTCAAATCTGGGCTCACACATTAAGTTGCAGAGACCGCTGCTGATGCTGGCATTCGCCGTCCAGCTGTAGAAGAGCTCAGTCACAGAGCAACCGCTATCCTCAGAGTGTGTCTTCTCCCTGCCAGTGTGTTGACATCCAAGGCCTGAACCTGTTTCTGAGCAGGGCTGCTGTGATCCCCACATAATCTCATCTAAATTAGACAAGCAGATAGGTCAGATTTAGGTGCCAACCGCTTGGCAGTCGACACATTAACATCATTCCCTTTGGGCTCAAATAGACACTGGATTAGTCGCTGGATTGAAAAAGAGCTAAATCTCCAAAGACGTTTAGTTGCCAGGTGAATACAGAGCGCTCTTGACGTTATTAGACAACAGTGGCTTACTTCCTGTTGTATCAGTCTTGACTCTTCCTAATTCCTCGTCAAGTTAATGGGTTAGAGAGTGGACTAATAGGATAGTCCTGGGCTGCACACACGCCAACTTGAGGAAAAAGGAAAGAGGAGAGGAGGTATGAGGAGGAGAGGAAAAAGAAGATATCAGGAGGAAAAGATGGGAATTCAGAAGTGGAGAGGATAGATAGAGGAAAAATGGCTTTCTTTCAGCCTGAGCAAAGTCACGTCCACCTGAACTCGCCTGATCTCATCCCTCCTCCTTCCACCCCTCTCTTCATCTTTGTCCTCCTCTTTTTCTTCCCCCCTCTGCATGAATAATTGAGAGAGTGATGTGTGAAGGCTCACGTAGTCCCAGCATGACAGAGAGAGGAAAAAAAGGGTGGGGGGGTGTGTGGGGTTGCCAATTGGTGAGGAGGGAAGTACAAACAGAAGTAGAGATGAGATTATTAGAAACCTACATGCTGATACGTCTGTTTCCTCCATTCTGCGAAGAAAGATGACGAACACATTCAGGGTTTCACAATGCACAGTAATAATGCACACACGCACATTTCTCAGAGGAAGAAATAACCTAATTGTGGATTTAAACCTCACTGGGTGGAGTCATTTATGCCACCATGCTCAAATTTAGACCCTTTTGACTACTTGCTTTCCTCTGCTGACAATTGTAGACACTTTGCCCATTGCAAAGATGTTACTGTGTTTCCTCCTCAAGTATTTAGTGACTAATTGGCACAATTAATGCTGGATATAACATCCAAAAACATACCAGCAACAAGGCAATATGAGTAAGAGGGATCTTAAAGACGGACCACCATCCTCATGGGGTTAAAGCTATGAAAATGTGGCAGTTTGCTGAAGTTTAGCCACCAAAACTACTCGGTTAGGTTTTTCGACAGCGTCATATTTTAAAATACGTATGTTACTGTTATGTTCGTGAAGTGTGTTCATTTAAAATGGGTCAATGTTGACTTTTGGTTTCACATGGGACGTGAACAGCAGTCTCCTGGGTTGCTCTTTATACTAGTTCACCTGACTAGCGGTCACTTCCAAACAATAGACATAATGGGCTGTAACTTACTTGCAATATAAGACCATATTTCTGGTGAGGACGGGCTCCATGACCATGTTATTTCATTGTGAATGAAAAAAAAAAAAGATTACCGCAGCTTTAAGATGAGCATGTTTTCCTGTGCTCCTTATTCCCTTTACAAATTGATGTCATTTGAGTGCCTAAAGTCTCACATAAACCAGTTTTTGCTATTGTTTTGTTGTCTTGGTGAAAATATCCCGTCATCATTCGCAGAACAGTAACATGAGACAATCTGGAAGGAACAGGACCAGTGAGACTCATTTTTGGTGACTTTCACTTTGACGGGGCAAAACAACACATGCGTCCTCTGTCTGTGGCAGCTTCTGGAAAAAGTGAACAGCTTTTAAAGGCAAACTCTAAAAACATGAGCTAGTTTGGTGAACCTAACACCATTTTGCAGTGAAGAAGGAGATTAGCTACTACGGTACAGTTTGGTATAGTTCAGCTGATGGGTCCATGTTTGCACTTCATACAGAATCTGGTTCAGTAACCCAAGCCAGCACCAGCATCTTTATGAGCTAATGTTGGACCAGAAGCAGCTGTTACAGAACATGGGTTTAGAGGGAGTGAGCAGTGGTCGGAGCGTCTGCTGCTGCTCATGCATATTTTCCAAATGTGCAGAGAGTTTTCTGCCTTTGGTAGAGTTTACATAGTTAAAAGTACAAATGGCAAACATTCCTGCCACTGAATATTTGACTGTGGTTGTAAAATCTTGATGAACTTTGAACTTATAGCCTAGCCTTAACCTTCTCCACGCCACTCTGCACAAGGTTTCACTTGATCCCCACTACTACTGATTAAAGCATACATACAAGTGTGTGTAGTACTGCCATGCCAGGGGCAACTCAAAGATTGCACTCCGAATATTTGTCACTAGTGCTTTTCATGAAATTGTGTAAAGAGAAGAGATACCAACTCCTCCAAAAGGATCATGGGTTTGTCTAGTCTGTGAGTCAAAGTGAGTGCAGACTAAATGTGGGCAATCATTTGTGTCTGGACTGGACTCACTGTGTGCTCAGTGAGAGGAAAAACACTGGAATGAACTGAATTTGCCTCCATCGGTGACCCAGACAGAAGAGGTGATGTTTCCTCAGGGCACCAAGAGTTCATTGATTCTGAGTGGCCTGCAGCTATTGTATTTGTATCTGTGTGTGTGTGCGCGTGTGTGTGTGTGTCGTATTCTGCTATAGTAAAATGCAGGAGGATGCTAAGTCCATGGATTACAGAGCATGCAGGTAAAACTGAATATCCTTGACTTCGTTACTGTGTTTACTTTTAGAGAGCATGATTTAATAATGCTTAGGCTTCTTGGACTTTTATTTGCACGTTTAGGTGTCACACTTTGGCCCCAGGCTGCTATGAGCAGTTGGGACGCTGTGTAAAATTGAGTGTACGTCAAAAAAGGGTTAGCAAGCGATCACATTCTGTTTGTTTATGTTTTACACAGTGCCACTACTTTTTTGGAATCGGGGTTGTAACATTTCCTGTGACTGCAGCTGCCAAACCTTTCCTCTAACCCAACCTATAAATACAGAGGAGGGTGAGGAGCACCCTGGGGTGAGGCAGATTGGCTTATGTCACACGTCCAAAACATCCATGGAGCCAATCGTGCCACCCGGTTGTTCTGTGTACCAACAAAGGCTCGCTGTTTACACTTCAGGCTTTTAGCTAATGATCTTATGCAACGGTAGAGCAACAGGAGGTTCAAGCTGTGATTCTCTTAGTCGAGGGGTCACTCCCTGTGACATTACTGGTCGGACACATGCTGCACACACACAGTGTGTGTGTGTCGGACAGGAAAAACAAGTATGCTCCAGGTATTATCTGTCTGAATGTTACATCATAGCTGACAAATATTCAACACATGCCATTACATAAATAATTCAAGACGCCCCAACAACATGGCTTCAGAGCACTGATCACTGACCCTGAGGTCATTTGTCCTTTCAACTTCTTTACTTCTGAGATTTGAACTCGTGTTGTCTTGAGACACTTGGGAAGT
This sequence comes from Chaetodon auriga, assembly GCF_051107435.1. Taxonomy (NCBI): domain Eukaryota; kingdom Metazoa; phylum Chordata; class Actinopteri; order Chaetodontiformes; family Chaetodontidae; genus Chaetodon; species Chaetodon auriga. The sequence goes on along the minus strand of NC_135095.1, from coordinate 5,931,241 downwards.
GTTGAATGTCAGTAATCAACTTCTTTATTTCAAGTTTGCTGTAATTAGATTTTGAAATATCAGTTGCTAAACTTGTTCAAACTGTAGTTCAAAGAGCTAAATACACGTCCCTCCTACGTCATGTGAGGAAACACGTGCAACATATAAACAAAAGCACAGCCAAAGAGGTAGATGTATGGTCGTTTCGAATGCCATGCAGCTCTGGTTTGATCCATCCAAACCTGTGTGCCAGCAAAATCAGGAGGGAAACGTCAACAATGCAAACAAAAAATCGAAAATCACTGCACATCAGTGGTTCACAGCCTTTTTTGCCTGGCATACACACCCCCACAGTCCTATCAGATGAACTGATCAACACCACCCATCATGTTCCAGATGTCTCCATTTCACTTGAATTTAAATTTGAAGTTATTAAACATTTAACTTTTGTGGCTATTGTTACAACAATGCATTCAGTTTACATCCATTTTCATGGCTTATACATTACTTTCAGCTACCTGTAAGTAATTGTTAGAATTAGCTGACCTATAATCTTTCTGTGACCCTCTGGCAGCTGCATAAGTAGGTCTTACTGCCTGCAATTCACATGGTCCTGGTTGGATATCATACTTGTAGGTGACAGTGCCCTACAGAGGTTCAAGATAAGTCAGAGTAGGCTAATGTTTATAGAATGAACTCACAAGAAATCAAGCAAATCAGAGAGCTTTGTTGACCCGTTAAACAGGTTTTTTGCATTATGCACACAACCTGAGTAACAGTCACCAATGTTACTAGATTACACAGGTGTGACAGAGGCCAATACAGAGTCAGTGGAGGTACACAGAACAGGATCAGGGTCAGAACTGCTGGCCCCAAACACTCAGTGATTTGTAAAAATTAAATTTCTCATGTCTGACGCCACAATTCCTGATACCTTACTTGACCTCCAGCTGGTTGTAGCTGCCTGCGTCAGAGGTGCAAATCCGCAAATCAGTCTGATTCATTACGAAACTGCCGCATTGTTCTGGGTTACAATGCCTCATTATTATGTTTAAGTGCTTCATCTGAAACTGTGGGAAACACAAAGTCACACATGCGCAAAATCCGATTCCTTTGATGCTGAAATAAATGATGATTCTGATTGGACAGTTTCCTTTGTAGCAGGTTGACAGAGCTGAATGTCTCTAGTTGCACAGCCAAGTTCCCAGTGTTGCAACAAGCCACTTCTGCAAACGTACATTTTTGAGAAATCTCAGCTTGCGCACAGCATGACCTCGTTCAGCTCACTTATCGCCTCCGTTCACACGTGGTTTTATGGAGTTTGTGTACTTTTCTATGGGCTGATTAAACTTCTTTTCTGTGGTTTTGGGGTTTATCAAAATGTCCAAAACAATTTTCAATGATTTAATTTTTAAAAGTAGACTTAATGCACATATTGGGCCATATATGACCTCGAGTTTCTTTTTCTCCCTATCATATAAGTGCATATAAACAGAAGTTCAAGCCACCCGTAGCCGTGGTACGGTTTGTGAATTGCTTAAGCTGTTGGCTGATGTCAGACTCCTTCAATGTAACAGCAGGTGCCTCTTTCTGGGAAACTTTTAACCTCTCTGATCCTCTGTCCTCTCAGCTGTAGGACAGCTCTAATGGTCTTATCCAGGATCCTTTACAAACCAGCTCTCTATCTGCACGTCTCCTGCTTCACTGCCTCAACCACGCAACTCCGTAGTCGCTGACATCGAAAACTTGAATGACTTTTGTCCCCTTTTTCATTTCTATCCCCAGACAGCAGTGATTTATCCCGTATCCAGTTAAGTAATTGGTTTATTTTGTCATCTAAACATGTCTTTACTGGTATGTCGAGCCAATGTGGACACTGAGAGCAAAATACTAAACCAATGGCAGCTTTTCACACCACAGAAAAAAAATAAAACACTTCAACTAGACGGCTCACCCTGCGAGGCATCATGGTCTTTGACTCTAACTGCTCCTTAATCCATCAAAGCACCATGTGAGAGCAGGTCTAATACTGAACATATCATGACAGTAACTGCTCTTAGGTGCTGCATATCCTCTTAACTCTCAGGATGCATGGCCCACTAACATAACCCCGATCTCTAAACGAAGCGCAACATCATATAAATCTGACATCATGATTGAATTCCTCATGCTGCAGTCATCTCTCTGTCAGTGTCATGTGGCAAAGGCCTTACACGTCTCTCTGCCAACCCATCAGCAGCACAGTTTCACTTCCAAGAGCCCAGACTTTTCGTAAGAATCTTATTTTTTTTTAAAGATTTTTTGAGGACAGGGTCAAGCACAGCAGTGTCTTCAAAAGTCTCAGATTCTGCATGTATGACTTACAAATACAAAGATATAATTAGCTTTTGATCTTCGAGCTTAAAGCTCATTTCTTATATTTGGTTATTAGACAGGTATAGTATTGTCATTGTATCATATCTCTGATGTGAGTGTTTGAGGGACGTTTGCAGTGTGTCTCAGATGCAGAATAAACCCAGAGTGCTGTCAGAACGTCTGCATGCCGTTACATAAGACGAAAGCAGCTCACATTGCAGCCACAGCATCCCAACAGATCAGTGAAGACGCAGGAGCTCTGCAGCATCTTGTCAAGGAAGGAACAGCTTCAAACATTCAACAGATGGAATGCTAAAACTATTCAGTGTGTTACTTTCTAATACTTTACCTCACAAAGTAAATAAGTGACATGTAAAAAGAGGACGAGTAGAGGTAAAAAACAACCTTTTTATGTACATCTGCCACTCATAGTCACCTGGCCACTTATATTTGTGCTCATATGTCCATTGTGATGTAAACGACAAATAGGAGCCTGGTCTCTTTTAGTTGCACAGAGGCATCCTGGGAATTTAAGTAGCCAAGGTAGCCTGGTTTCACTTTAGAACACCTAAGAATGCACTGATTGGTGCATAATGTATGACAACGTGAGGGTAAAGCATACTTTGTATGGAACTAACCAGTAATAAATAACATCTGCATTATAAGTGTGTGTGTGCAGACTTATATGTAGCCATGAAACACATGACATCAGGCCAAGAAATAATGATTCTACTCTTACCATTGCTGACTAATAACCAATAAAATTGTCAATCTGGTGATGTTAATGAATCACCACTGCCACATAACTTCATATGACTGATCAACTGATATGAATTTCTAATTAAATCTCACTTCGTAATCGTCACCATGGCCCCCGTCTTCTATCGTCTTCTTCACTGCAATGTCTTGTGTTTTTTTTTTTTTTTTTTTCTTTTTAAACATTATATAACTGTTTGTTTGTGGGTGGCAGTGATGAAGACAAACCAGTCCTTGGAAGCTGTCATTTACTGGGAACCAGTGATAGCCTGCTTTATTATGTGGTACGTGGTAGTCAAAGTCTGTGTGGGATGATTGCAGGTTGGTGTGTGTGATACACACGTGAGAGATTTGGACGCATGAGGTGATCGATGAGTCATACCTCTGGTTGTTTGGTGACCTGAGGTGACTATGTCCACTGATGTGGAGTCAAATATGAAACCCGGTGTTTAACTGGAAACTTAAACACCAAATGTTTAAGTTTCCAGTTGTTTATTCCTCACGTGTAGGCACACCTAAGGCACCGGATCCCTGCTAGCTCCAGGGTTTTTCATAAGTGATCAATTTACCTTTGACTCTTTTAAATAGTTTGACAATTTGAGAAAAACACTTAGTTCTATTTGATTCTTTGAGAAGGGTTAGATGAGAAACATCACTCTCATGTCTCTCATGTCTCTCATAGTAGGTTAACTTAGGTTAGCACAAGTGAGAGGAACTTTGCCTGAAGGTAACAAAATCAAACCTACAAGCACCTTCAAAGCTCACAAAGTAACATGATATATCTAATTTGCCTCATCCGTACGAATGTAAAAACAACATTTTGTGGTTGTTACGCTGTGTTACGTCATGGTTATGTTTATTAGCGAGATCTAGCAGAGGTGGCAAGTGGATTTTGTTATCTTTTGACAGAGCAGGTTAGCTTTTTCTAGTCAGCTCTTGCAACACTTGGCAACAAAGTGAAAAAGCATATTTCCCACAATGTTGAACCATTCCTTTCTCGACACACTGTGTGCTTATGTTGCCTGCTTGTATTTAAATTTCACAATAAAAGTGTTTAAAATAAAGTCTTCTAAAGTTTACGTCCACTTTGTGGCATTTTACAGATCCCATAGTTTAGCCTACTGTAATTAGCACGCCCCTTCCAACAGTCACTAACATTTAACTGTAAATTCACAGGTTTTTGAAAAGAACTCTGCAATTTGGTGCTAACTATAGTGAAAATGGGCACAGCGTTAGCACACGCCCATTTAAGTGTTGGCGTAAGGTGTGTTCAATGTGCAGAAGTAGGCATGCAAAACATTTTGCAAATCTGCAGCATGAAGTTTCTACTCAATTCAACAATATGCGAATAATGAATGAATGAATGTTTACGTAGACTCAAATAGAGAAGTTCTTATTTTAGAAAATGAGTTTGGGTATTTACAGCTGCTTCTAAAATCAGTACCTAATTATTACATCATTCTATTCAGGAAACCTCTGAGGAGAATATTAGAACATTATGGACCTGTAAAATAATAATGATGTTGGTGTTGTAGGACAGTGACTCCACAGCTGGATGTTCTATGACACAGCTGGATAGACAGAAGCACATTAAACCAGCTGCTCTGTTCTATCAGACAACCACTCTGCACATTAAACTGTGCTAGAGGTCAAGGTGTTTGTTATCTGTGACCCTTCATCTGTGTGTGTTGAAGTGTGTGTGTGTGTGTGTGTGTGTGTGTGTGTGTGTGTGTGTGTGTATGTGTGTGTGTATGCGCGCGCACATGTGCGTCTCGAGGAATGTTTATGGTTAATCTGTCTGTATGACCGTCTGGTGGTCTGCATGTGTTGAGATCAGTGAGTCCTGTTAGATTCATAATTCCATCTAATCTGAAGTGAAAGCCTCCCCTCACACATCTGCTGAGCATTGAGCTCATAGAGGCTAAAAATGCAGCCGTGAACAGTGAAACACACACAGACACACACACACAGACACACACCTTTGAAAGGATTCCTGGCATGAGTCACTTTCACTGACCACAGTGTGTGAGTCAAACAATCATGTGACAGGAAGGAAAACCAAGTGTTGACAATTTCCTCCGAGTTTTGTATGAACTGATATGCAGGGGATGTGCGCCCTCTTCAGGAAAGAGAGTGTCAAAACAAACAGAAAGAAATATCTGGCATCATAAACTGCCAAACTGTGCAGCAAACATCGCTAATCCACCAATGGCAGCAAGACCACAATCCAAATCATATGTTACAGTACAGTCATAGTAATAAAACAAAATCTACTGACAGCAAGATTTACTTCAGCGTGTTCTAATTATTATGATGTGGGCGATCCTGTAAGCTTAACAAACTACTTTCCCAGTTGCGACATGATGTCATACTGTTCATTTTGTGCTGCTGTTGGTCTGGAGGTGGTATGACTCAAACCAACAAACACATAGCAACTGGATTTAAGAATCACTCAAATCTACTGAATTAGGTCAGATTAGCAGTACCTAAACTTGAAAGGCACCACTCACTGCAGTCGGTTATGTGAAAAATAGAGGCTGCTGCTGACACACAGTTAGACTCAGTGTTAAGTTAATGTCACAATTAATTGTTGAATGTCACATGTACTCAATAATTATTCTAACTCATGTGCCAGTTTTGATGAAAACTGAAAATGAATCAGATGTAATATAATATATTTCAATTTGAGGAGACAGTAACACAGTAAACACAACATCCTGGTGACGGTGCAGTCGCTGTGGCAGCGTGTGAACTCAGCACCAAGGTGACTGTGCTGTACCTTGGTCACAGACAGGAGCATAAACAGGAAATGTGCAAACTAATAGGATTATGAGTCAGCTGCATGAAGGAGCGCATAGAGGAGAGCAATGTGTCTATGTGTGCTGTTAATTCAGCTCTGTGAGGATATTTGACTGGTTGTTCCATCTTCAGGTGGATTTAGGGTTGAGGCTGAATTTTTTTTTCCCAGGCAAAAAACAAGAAACAACTAATAAAAGTGAAATAATGCTTTACACTTCTGTGCTGGCAGCCAATGTTTCTCACCACATTTATCATTTTTGGCACTTGTCAATCAAATTTAAGTTGACTGATGAGTGAAATGTCAGCATTTTCTTGCGTTATATCTGCAGAGGTGCTTTCTCTGCACTTCACTGCAGCTGCTTAATACTGCTCAGACAGACTGCTCTGTGTCTGAACTCAGTTCACCTTCCCCGCTGTGTGAGGTTGTCCAGCTTTGCAGCAATCACGCCACCTGCTGGACGTGGAGGGTCCGGGGTCTTTGCGTTATGCATGTTGGCTCAGTGTGTCGGGGATTAGTGGTACCTGTGTCTCTGCTGCTATGGCAAGGTAAAACACCTGCTGTGGAAGAGGCCTGCTACTGGCAGACTGGCACAGTTTATCACTGTACAGCTTAAAGGTGTGGCATATATTACCACAGTAATACATAGCTCATATAAAGGTGATACTCCACTCAAACAGTATGGAAAAGTTCTCTTTGAGGCTGTAGTTCCAGCATAGGGCGCTTGGGATGAAATTGTCTTGACAGGTAGTTTAGTCCAGTGGTTCCCAACCGAGGGGTCGAGCCCCTTCAAAGAGTCACAAGATAAATCTGAGTGGTCATGAGATGAGTCATGAGGAAAGAAAGACATAAACGAAGTATTTCTCCTCTGGGCTTTTCTCTAATCTTTCATTTCTGTGAAATAAAAACTGAAATGTTACTAAAATGAAACCATGTGAGGAGGAGGAGAACTGTCCGTTTGGTGGAACTGCTAACAAGTCAAAGACATCTGGAACGTGATAACAGACCCCAAGTCACAAGTCAAAAAGGTTGGAAAACACTGCTTTAACCTCTACAATGTGTCAAATTTTCCAAGCTTATCATGTATTTTTTTATGTTAAATCTTAATCTGCAAAGTAACCAGTAACTCTGCCTATCAAATGAATGTAGGGGAGTAAAAAGTGCAGTAGTTTCCTCTGAAATGTGGTTGAATAGAAGTAGAAAGTAGTAGAAAATGGAAATACTCAAGTACAAGTACCTTTTTGAGCAAATAGGACTTAAACAGCTGTATGGATGAATGTGCACATGATAATCATTTCCACTTCACATCTATACTATATATTCTATTTTAATTTCTATTTCTTTTTTTAAAAAGCACTTAAATATTGTTACAGTAGTTAATGTGGCTTTCCTCCTTCGTGTATATGAAGAAGAACCTCTGTGTCTGCTGCTGATTATGTATCATCTGTGAGCTAAGGCTGAGTTTTACTCATGAAATATTCATTTTGCGGCTGATTCTGGGGAGTTCTGGATTTACCGTTTTTTGTCAGTTTTTCTTCATATTTAAGTTGAAGCTTATATTATCATGCTGTGTGTGGCAACATCAGTTCTTCACCTTGCAAAATAAAATTTGCTGTTGTCAGACGGCTAACAGTCTTCATCTGAAATACTGACAGTATAGAAAAAAGTTCCAGAGTTCTCAAAGTTTTTCAGGCACTGAAATGTAAAAAGTCATGACTGCCAGCATACACTAGATGGAGCTATAGGGTTTAAGATCCGAGAAAGAACCAGAGTTACATGAAATGTCACATAGATATTATACATTATACATAGATGATCATTAAAACTACTGCAATTTACAAATAAATAAACTAAAAAAATGAGATAAACTGCCACTAATAAATTAAGCAATTCTGTGTTTAGTTAAGTAACGGAACATCCGGTGGTGGAAGTATTCAGATGTTTTACTTAAATAAACGCAGATATATCACAGTAGAGGAAAACATTATATACTATGGGGTAGCTTAATCTATAATTATACATCATGATTTATTAGATTCGTTCTGTTCTTATCATTTACTTCTGTAAGATATTAGATCCTGATGTTAATTAATACTGATTCATAGTACTGCCACTGATAATAATGAATAATTTGACACTTCAGATATTTAGATTCTGATATTCACGAAAGATTCAAGCACTTGCTGCTTCGAATGTCACTTCAGATGATAAAACAGCTGAAGTGAGCCAAACACAGTGAGGACACATGTACCGAGACGTGGCTTGATGTCCCAACTGAACAACTGCTACTGTCAGCTTCATGATGCTGTGAGGATACCAAAACTCAGAGCCACTTCATACCCGAAAAGTCAACTTTAAGTCATTGTGACATGATGAAGAGGTTTGTTTCGAGAGGGACAATTAGAGGAAACATCACAGGCTGTAGGTGAGAGGGTCAAAAACATTGTTCTGCCTGTCAGCGGAATGAATGCGCTTTCTATTTCTGCTGCGATGACAGAACAGAAGTTTGAGCCTCTGGGAACAATATTGAAGTTTACGTGATACTTGTACGCTTTAAAGTGATGTTTTGATATTTCTGTGTGTAAGGCAGGTGTGGCCACCATTGACAGTGGCTGGGAGCTGGCCTGTGTGTTTATTTATAGAGATTCGTGAGGAAACTGACTCTTCTATGATGGAATTATCAGATTCCAGCAAATGTTTTGATCTGGTAGAAATGTTAGCGTGCAGCTACTAAAACCTGTGTGAATACATATGTATAATATATATCATACATATAACATGTCAGTCACCTGATCAGCAGAACTGTATGGAAACTGAAAGGGACCGTGCTTGCAATATTTTTTTTTTTCCCTGTCGTTATCTTGAGATAACAAAGCTTGTATTCTCATGATAATGGATAAATTTATGTCGTTATCTCAGGAAAAGAAAAGGCCGATTTCTTGAGAACACGACATAATGAACCCGTTATCGCAAATGGTCTTTTGCTCTCATTACTTAGAATGTTTGTCAGAGATCAGGAGCGCCATGCCAGCATGCACAGACGCCGTCTTAACCATCCACCAGTGTGGCTAGTTTCTTTCTCAGTTCTCCAGTGTCAGTGAGAATTCTGCCTGTCCTTCACAATAATTAAACGTTCTTACAACAAAAGCTCATTAAGAGTTGATAAGTCTTCCTTTAAAACTCCAATTAATTTTATGCCAGTTTATATTTTTACTTCACTTTTTCCTTCACTGCATTTATCTGACAGCTTCAGTTACTGATTACTTTTCTGATTACAATTTTCCATACCCTCCCTGTCTGTACGTACGTATCTCCAAATGTGCTGACTTTGAGTGTTTGTGATAGACTGAAGGATTACGTGTTTCTTTATGGCTTGAGAAAATTCTCCACTCCTTATGCTAAACAAGCTGTTTTGATTGGATTAGCTGGAAAATGGCCAGTCACAGAGCTGAAAACAGGTCTGAGCTCATGAAAAGTTGAGTTCTTAGAGATGCGTGGTTCTCACAGGACAGCGACACTACAAAAATATGATGATCTGATAGAAATGATGCTTTACTGATGATGAAACTACCCAATAAAGTAGTTAAACTCAGCTCAACCATAAACATCTGCAGCAGGAAAATGCAACGTGCAACGTAATCCAGCAGTGATGTTAATCCACAAACATCAGATATAATATTAAAACACGATAATTTACTGCATAAGTACTTCATACTACAGCATAGATCCATACATTCACTTAAGTACGGTTTTGAATGCAGGACTTTCTCATGTAGTGGAGTATTTTCACAGTACTTTTACTTTCTGAATGCTTCCTCCACCACTTAGCCTCATAAACAAGCATCGTTTCTGAGTCATGTGACTTTTGTTTATGATCTGATGAACAAATGACAAAAAAAAAAAAATCGAACGGTTTAACTTTGACATTTCCCTGCGCCGTTACATCATGTTGTTTGTGCTTGTGCGTTTCACACGATCAGGTTGGACTTGATCTCACTCTGCATGCTGCTTTAGATTATCATGAATGCAATACGGTTGCATAATAATAACACTATGTCCTCTCCAAATATCGCATTAACATTTTGTAGCAGGGTGTGTCACCTCCTCCTGCAGAGACATTAGCGCTTTAAGAAGACAACATCAAGCGTTTGATTGCATTTAAAACAAACCTTTGAGAATCCTTGGAGAGTCACACAGCTGATGGCAGTGTTTTAAATGTATGTGCTGCTGGGAAACGAGGGGCCTCCTCAGTCCCTGATGCTGTACCTGTAGGTTCAGGTGACTTTCAGCCAATAGACAAACATGATAAAGTGCTCAATGCTCCAATAGTCGAGCTGGAACCATTCAGACCGTTTAACAACTTGATTCAGAGAGTTTCTGCTCCTTAACGATGGCTTTCCAAACCATGGCGCAGAAGAAAAAGATCAAATCAAGTCAATAAAAGCACCAGAGGATTCACAGTTTGCTTCAAACTTCAGCTCTGAGTCAATAATTGCCCAACATATGCACACATTCCATCATCTGACGCGAACTGGATGTGACTCCGTGTGTGAGCACGTCCTCTAAAATCAACGAGCATGTCTTTGGTTTGAGATATGTTTAAGTGAAGACAGATAATAACAGATTCATCAGCAGACGTCAGAATGGTTCTGTTTTCTCACCAGCCCTGGATAAATGATGGTAATAATGAAACCCTCACGCTTGTGTAAATTTGAAGCACGTCACTGTGGTGCAGAATCTGTCACCACAGGCAAGAAAACAGGGTGGAAAACAAGTTCTTCGACATTTTATCAAGATGATAACATGAAGTAATCCTGAAAGGACTAGTTCATATTTAATGGACATGTGACAGTGATAGCAATCTTATTGTTTAACTCACATTCATTCTGCAGCATTATTGGTCCATATACATTTTTGTGAGCGGAGAGAGACAGATATCGCCCTCCTCTACTTGTATTAGCAGACTCGAATCCTCACCATCGCCCAACTTTAACCACCTATGACCTAAAGCAGTGGTCAGGAATGAAACTGAACTGGGGCCAGTTTTGTTTCAGCAGCGTTCAGCAGCGTTCAATGGCGAGGCATGGAATGCATAATTGAGGGCTAACGGTATAATAAAAGGTAGATTCTGCAGCTAAAAGAAAGGATGGACATTTTTATTTGGATTCATTAATATGTAGATTATTACCTCACAAGCAGAATTGACAATATTGCTATTTTTAACCCAAAATGGTGCAGCAATTTGTCCAACACTGTTTTGCTATCTGCCCTCTCCCTCCTTCTCATTTCCTGCTCTTCATCAGTCTGCACTTACTTGATTAGAGTGTCAGATCATTCTGTGGATGAGGATAGTGTGAGGATGAATGAAGATATATATGCTTGATGGTTGAGTGTGTGCATGTCTCTGAACCGTACTCTAACCTCACATTGTTCCTCCCTGTGGTTTAGCTCCAAAATGTTACACTAGATTTTCCCTGTGATTCTTAATAGTCAGAAACATGATAAGAGTCGAATTTTCCTGTCATTCCCCTCAGTGTGTACAACAGTCTCGGTAATCGCTGCTTCAAGTAAAACACAGCATGACCCAGAAGAGCGCTTTTCCTCATGTACCGCTGCACATGAGGAACAAGTGGCGGAATGAACTTACGCTGCTGACAGATGTATTGTCTTTGGCTCTGAGCCCACAGCTTCCTACTATGTTCCTGTTGGGTAGTAATCACTCAGAAATAGTTGAATGACGTCCAATAGAAATAGATGAAGCACAGTCTCTCTTCTCTTCAGTTCAAGGACAGTGACCCAAACGATTTTGGGAAAATATAACAGTGTCTGTTATTTTCATTATTTTTCTCTGTTTACAAGGGACCAAAAAAAGACTTTTTCCATAACTGGTCCTTTAGCATTATGCAGCAGTAAATAAAGCACATCAGGAATAGCAACAATGTGAAATGTGAACATGGCAGAAGTTAAAGTTAAAGAAAGAGACGGCGCACTATAATTGGAAAAGGGTCATAGAAAGGCATCACCTTTTTGATTAGTTTATATTTGCTTTCATCAGAGAGGTCGAAGGCTGTCGTGTTCACATGATGTGGAAGCATGAGTCGTGTCATTTAGTGTACGCTGATGTAACCGAACGCCACGAAAACAAACGACTGTTTAGCCCATGATGCCTCAGCTTGAGTGCTCGGAGCACTGCCATGGGAAATGTGCACTGGCACGGAGCTGCGTGAGATGCGTGTATCAACAGGCATTTTACTAGTGCTTGTATCACATGGCTGCATGTTGTACCCATGAGATCAACATATTCATCATCGCCGTGCAGCACAACAGCGCGATCACTTCCACTTATGTCATAATTTCACCGAAACTGAATGCTCTCGTACCAACTTGTTCCACATTTTCTGTCGAGGAAGCCATCAGACATGCCCTGTGTCACTGCCGGGCCTATTCTACCTCCACTCTCTGTTTACTGGATGTATTAATTAGTGATCTGGATCACGTAAGCATAGCATTTACTAAAACAATTAAGAGCTTAATAGTAAAATTTCCTCACCTGGCAGATTGGTCCCAGGTGTCAAGGCTGAGTCCTGAGTCCAGCCTGGGTTCTTTGCTGCAGGTCTTCCTCTCTCTCTCTCACCTGCCTTTCTTGCATCTCTCCAGCTGTCACTATTTAAATGAAGCAGGCAACCTGAAAAGAAAAAACAAAAAAAAAAGAAGAAAGGCTAGAGTCTTCATGTTCTGAGGGACTGGGTTCATGAAATGAGCAGAGGAAAGCAAACTGAGCCGGTAAAATCTGGTGATTTGCAACTAGAGATGGCCAAGTTAAAAGCTGGCTGTGTCTGGTTGAACAGTGGAACTGTTTTAGATCTCTAAGTTACGTAAAACTGTTCAAGTTACATTTCAATGGATGTGTTAACATTGTAGCGGCCCGGAGTCTGGACTTGTTAATAAACGGATTGCAGTCACTTGGAAATCCCCCATCAACAAAGACAGTCTTTCTGCCGTCTTCAGCTTTTTCCCTGGACCAAGGCCGTCTTCCAAAGGATGCCATTGTAATATTTACTACACCTAAAAGCAGTTTGGAGAGACCTATCGCAAATAACTGGGCCTTGTTTATCAGCCGGTTTCACCACCAAGCCTCAATACGCATTTCAAAAAAGCACTCTTTATCACCAAATGTAACCGTTGTTATGTAACTTTGTGCTGTGCGCTGTCCTCGCCGCATCTTGCAGCCTCTGCAAACTATGACTGTTCAACCACCACCAACAGTCTGGATGCCAAGCCAAAAGTGGGAGAAGTAACATCTCATCTAGACCAGATCTGGGACCAGCAAAGACTCTCCAGCTCTATACAACAGGTGAGCAGCATCATAGAAACATTTTCATTCGGTTGAGTCTGATGCTGAAATAATAAGGGTGTAATTCCATATGTGTGATATTTATGCAGAGCTGTTTGATACAGGAAGTTCAACTGTACAGCATGCAACCTCCTGTGCAGTGAGGCGGCGGACGCACCATAAATGAACACACACAAGTCAGCTGTAGGCTTTTTGGGGTGTGTTGGGATGAATTTGAATGACTTTGTCAGTTTGAAAATGATCGAACACAGAGCTTTAATACATATAGCTCATTGCTCGCTGATGCCCTCTCGATCCCGCAGCATCTGCTTCCTCATTCAAGCCACAATTTGGAAGCATACAGTTCAATTTTGGTTGCTTTCCAAACAATCTTCCCTACTGCTGGAGCCACAAGGAGACAGAGATCATTTCCTCTTACATACAGTGTATACTAGAGAAATCATTGCCTTTATCATAGGGAACAACAGTCCGTACGGTCCAGACCTTTTGACGTCATGTTAGGGAGGCTTCCACTGGGACAAACGCTAGAGGATATTGCTGTGACGTCCGAACCACTTCATGAATGGACGTTCGTTGTTCAGCGGATGAAAAGCCCTCATAATCCGCATGTCTGATATTAAACAGATCTGATATTAAACCCGCCCACTTGATCCCCCTCTTCCTCCGTCCTCTTCGCTCCACGTCCCTCTCGCTGAGTTCCCCTTCCCTGCCCAGTTTTCATCAGAGTAGTGAGAGTCGGCGTAAAGCCCAGACGGATGTGTTCACTCAGGGGGGGAGCGCTGATGGTGGGGGCTTCCCTGATGATGTTGTAGGAGGATTAGAGGCCTGCTCTGCCACCTCTCTGATAGATTATGACTTTGGGATTATGTCTGCATTTACCCAGAGGGGGAAAAAAAAAAAAACGACCTGACTTGTAACCCCTTGTGGCACAGCTGTGACTTATTAAAATGGGAGCCAGTGTTGTGGGCTTTTGCTGGTCAGACAGCTGTGGGGAAATCCATCAAATCCATGACGAGAGAGAGACTGTTACTTGTTTCTCATTCCCAAATCTGACATTAGATGAGTATTTCCTGTAGCCTTTTGAAATTGAAATTCGAATGAAGTAACTTGGCTATTTTGTTTTTAAGACTGTACATGTTGATTTTCAGATATGACGCACTGAAATGAATTGAAACTGTGAGGCAGGGAAGCAAAGGAAAATGGATTAACTCCAGAAAATGGTTGACAGCCACAGTTTCTAAAGTTTGCCCAAGTTAATGGGTTGAAATCTATTCATTGGCATGATAAAGCAAGAATGCATGATTATGATATAAACACATGTATGTGTGTGTCCACATTTGAGTTTGTGTAATCTGTGCGTGCAGTCAGAGGAGCAGTGATTAACGCTCATCTCTACTTCCCCGTGGATTAGTCTCTGAGCATCGTGTGTATCGTCACGACAACGGCAGGAGGATGTGACCCGTTACGGGGACAGTGTCCCACCCCTTGACCCTTGGCTCTCTGTTTCAGCCTGGACCGTTTGAAGCATTTCATTCAGTGATGAAAGCATGGCTTTAGCTGCTTCAAAAGCATGGAATATTATCACTACTACTTGTGTGTTATGGATTTGTGTTTGGCTGTCAGAGCTGGTAAAATGACACTGAGACTATGACTAAAAAGCCAGTCACTATTTCATCACTGAGGCTGGATTATAACTCAGACTCTTTCCTATTTAAAGCGTGACAGGCCATGAAATTTTAATTTCATGGCTGCAAGATATTAGCAAAGATACTAAAAAGTAAGTCAGTGCTTCCCCTGGGCTCACTGCTTTGGTGGGCGGATGGGTCACGGGGAGGGTGGGCTGTATTTGTTGTACACTTAACTTAAGTAAATATGAACACACACAGGCACGTCTTTATGTCATAATAATACATTCTGCTTCATCATACCCAGACTAATAGACAATAAATACCCATCTGAAAGCCGATTACTTTGGTAATTAAGGTGTAAGCATGGTGAACTGCGTTCAGTATGTTCAGTATAAATAAAATGCTCAATGCACACTTGTAACAGTATTTGATTTACATAATTGCACTGCATTATTACATAAGTTTTTTTTTATACCAAACCTAATGTAAAATTGATCAGAATTATTAAAGCGGGAAATGGTACTAAATGAAGAGCCATTTGAGAGCTGAAAGATCTGAGCTGAGCCACATGATCTGGCTCACTGAAAAGAGCTAGAAATCACTAAAACACAACGGAGAGGAGGAGGAAGAGCAGAAGGAGAAGGAAGCGGGAACAAACCCAGAATTTAAAAAAACGGACTCCACCCTGTTCATCTACTCAGTGGCCTGGTGGTAAAGGGGTGGCAAAACAGGGATGTTTGCTCCACATTATGCTCTTGTCTCTCTCTCTCTACATGGTGAAATTAAGGCAAAAAAAAACAAAAAATTATCTTAAAAAAAGAAAACTGCAGCTTCAGGCCCATCTGACTTGACAGCACACAAACTCGCTTATGCAATCAAATTTTACACTGTTGCCAAATTATCTTTAGTGTCTCTACTGCTCTTGTTGTTGTTGACGTGGCTAAATGCAATCTGCATGCTACCTGATGACCCAGGAAACATTTTAGTGTACTGTAAAGGAGCTCTTGGTGTGATCGCAGCCTAAGGACAGTACTATGGCTTGCATGTGTTCTGAAAGACGCTTCTTATTGCGATTTGGATTCCATAACACTTGTTCCATTAATGTCAACCAAACCACAGGCACCAGAATGATTTCAGCAGTCTCATGTGGTGTGAAGATGGCATTAAAGACAATTTTGTATTTATGTGCAAAGTGAGATCTTGGCCTTGAGCATTGGGGAGTTCTAAGGGTGTTAGAATCTGTAGCACTCAGCAGAAAGAGACAGAAGGAGGTTTGAACGCAGAAAAGACAGCAGGGCAGATGACTTAGGTCACTTTTGTTCCTCATTATGTCAATAGACAGAGGTGGTCTTGAGTTTACCAGCGCTTTGCCCTACGTGCTTGCTTTGAAGGAGGTGGTTAATTGGAAAACTGGATTACACAACACTACAGCACATTCATTATCTATGTGAATTTAACCCATTATACTGTCGGCATCAGCTCAGATTTAAAGGGCTCCTCTGATGTCCACAAACACTCCGCTTCTTAGAATACAGTTTTACTGCAGCTGTTATGTAATTCGGAGCCTGTCTTGACACCTACGGTCAAACCGGGATGCTCGTCACGAGGTTCGGTACTGGTTGATAACAGAGTGTTATTGTAACCACTCAACAACACTTGTCCGCTGTTTCCATCCAGCTTTGAAGACAGACCAGCTTTTATCTAGATACTTAAACCTAATATTGTTTAATTTTATTGCACCATGCACTGAAAAAAGCACACATAATGCTTTAAATAGATATTTAAACTACAAGTTCAAGTCAAAATTTATATCAAAATAGTAAGCTTTACATTCAGCTGAATTTAGAGGTCAAATGATGTACAAGACCAAGTTTAGCAATTTTAATCAATGTGTAAAGAGGTTAAATAAATGGTCACATACTGTGTTGCATTGTTGAAGGGTGGCGCTATGAACATTGTCGTAGATTCACTTAAATGGAAATTTCTAAAGGAAAAATGGACATAAAATGTAAAAAAAATTGAACTTTTTTTGTATCATACCTGAAAGACAAAGTAAAAAGATGTATTGTATTTGATGTTTGGTGTATGAAATACTGTACAACAACAAATGCAGTATAACCTACAGCAATGTTAAAGCAAGTTTAAGATTTAATCAACTGAGTGCAATGTTAAATCTTCCATTTTCCAGCTAAATAAACCAATCTTGTATTTCAGAACAACATTATTGCTTTACAAAAGCAGCAGTAATGTACTACTGTGGTAACGCTTTCACAATTTCTTAAAGTTGCAGTTATGAATATTTTCATTTTAATAAAACACCAGATCACTACGTGTGATGTGAAAGGTGTTGCTTGTAATGACAAACGTGCAGCAAATCAGTAGTTGACAGTTTTTGCTTATTTCTATGGTTTTGTGGCAGGAATTTACCGTTTTGTTCAGTCTTGCCGCCTTCATCAACCAACCAGCCATTTTTAACAAAAAGGCTCTGTGAAGCTCAGCCGTCCAGCACCAAACGGCAGACACACAAGGTAAGCAACTCGCTGTTGAACATGGAGCATTTAGCTGCTAGAGAGAAGGATATTAAAAGAAAGTCAAAGAAGGTCAGTGTTGGACGTAAGATCATCACGTTGCCAGAATCACGACTCCGAATGAACGCTCCTGTTAACCCCCCCCCCCCCCCCCAAAAAAAACCCCATCAGAATCTGCTATTTTTTTTTCCCATATTCTGCCGCTATAGACTGAACCTTAGGTCACCTCTGTCAAAAAACCAGTTTCATCCTGATTTAGTTAAACACAGACTGTTCTATACATGTGCATGAAAGAGGTTCACTATTAAAAACCTGATTACATAACAGGGACTGGACAGGCTAGAGGCTCCGAAAAACAAAATCTTAGGCCTCTTTTATTGCCAAGATGTCACAGAACAATGAAACATTTGGTATCAGCAACTGAACAGCAAACTTACTTTGACACCACACAAGAACTTCACAAAAACTCCCCAGAAGTACTTTGAAACGTTAGCATGCAATTTCAAGATGCTTGACGTCACCAGATTCTCTTCTGTGACGAGCCCTGTCTTTCTATAATACTGTATGTGTTAAATTTAGGGGAATTTGGAGAGTGTTGTTCCATTAAAAGCCTGTTTGCATAACGAAACTTTTGTCAGCCTATTTGGGGAGTTATCTATTCCAAAGGTCAGAGACCGTTCAACAGAAAACAGGCTGGAATTCAAAGACCAGAGGCCTGGATGCTTCCTAAAGCAGGTTCAAGGTTCAAGATTCATTTATTTATCATTCTACACAAGGTTGTACAATGAATGCAAGCTGCAGTCCCTTTATGCTACATGCAAAACTAAAACTATTTTTTTATAGTAAAGTGCGGATGAGTTGATGCTGCTCTGTAGTCTGGTGGTCTGGCAGCAGATACTTCTGTATCGCTTGCCAGACAGCAGCAGCAGGGGGAACAGGCAGTGGAGGGGTCGGTATTGTCTTTTAGTATCCTTTGGGATAGGCACCTCACCTCACCTCACCTCACCGATAACACTGACGCTTGGTAGAAGGGTACCAATGATGATCTGAGTGGTTTTAATAATCCGCTGCAGAGCCCTCCTGTCCTAGGCTGTTTCCAGTGAGGATGAGTTGGATCTCGGTATTGAGCGTGCCATCTTTGATCAGAAAGTATCAAATCCTTTCTCTGGTCTAAAAAAACACTCCTGGTTCTTGCAGGCATTTGTTCCCATAAACACTGCAGTGGGTCAGAGCCACATGTTTACCTCCTGGCCTGGGACTTGTGATTTCTCGGCTGTGACTTCACTAGTTTGTCTGTCTCTCTCTTGACTTTCCCACAAACTAAATAAAGAAGACAGACTTTCCAAAAAGCCCACCCTCATATCCTATTACTCATGCATTATAACTTATCAACGTCTAAATCTGGCATTTTGCAAAAGTCACTAATAAGCCCCACTAAAAAAAAGACAAAAACTGGTTACAACCTTGCTTTGTTGTCTTTCCCTTCCTGATTTGAAATCGAACAATCCAATCACATCCCTGGATGCATGCATGTCACAAACGTAGCCTGGAAGATGGACGCAGTTACATTCAATGGCTGGAAAAATTCCCATTACTTTGATGTTGTTGGGAAGAAACATGACTAAAATATTGTTGGCAAATGTATAATGTGTGCAGGTTGTGGTGCTAAGACTTTGTACACTGTGAAAAATGTGACCTCAAACCTCCTGAAACACCTTCAATGACAGCAGAACAACTTGGGGAAATACACCCTACTGAAGATGAGCCCTCTGCAGACCTGGAGGATGACTGTAGTCCAATGTCTAAACAACCAAAACTGGATTTTGATCCTGCAGCAGGCTTCAAGTAACAACGAACCAATGAAGCTTGTGGCTGGATATGTTTGACCAGTCACAGGCAACACAAGACCCTCAGGTACAAGTCAGCTGCAAGCTAATTTTTATGAATTCATCCAGGCTGCAGAACAAACCCGATGGTTACTGTTGATCTTTTTTTTTTTTACTATCAAACATCATTATATAACTACTGGAAATATCAATAATCCTACAAACAAAGACACACAAACCATATGTACAATTCCTTGCATACTGCATCAGCATGGGAGGACATGACAGAGCAGAATGGCCTCTCGCTGGCTGTCTACATGGGAAAGAATTTAGGAGCTATTCCCAGCAGCCACATTACTCATTTTCCCATATGTCAAATTTTTGATTCACTCACAAATGGCAGGGGTAACGCAGGGTGACTGCATCCAAGTAAAACCAAGAAAGCCTCCAGATTTTATTGATTAAGTTTGGTATTTCTGTTGCGGTGCGACTATTGTTCAAATTGGTTGTAAAGCACTATAAATATGGAGACTCTTAATCTAAGGCAGTTGTTCTGTTGTTTCATGTCTGTAATATTTTGACGTGGATTCCAGATTCATACTGTCAACAGTAGGAAGGCTAACTTTAGCTCCCGGTCCCATAGCTTCTTCTTAAAATGCATGCTGAACCGGCATGTCTCTCCTGGGACAGTTTGTCTTTTTCTCCTGTAAGCGGGCCCACGACGGGCTGCTGTCTTACACACTCGTTAAAGCAGACGTATGCGGTTTTCTGCAGTGGCTGTGTAGGATGTGTGGGTGTGATTTTAAGATTCTAAAAGCTTGATTCAAATGAGTCACAGCTCTTCTCACAACACTTTCATTGGAAATGTAGACACTGCTAGGCTGCTATAAAAACAGTGAGCACATGGGTTACACAAGCTCAAGATACTTTTACCAACCACCGCAGAGACTCTGCTTTCAATCGTAGACAGCAGTAGCTCCAGAAATGTCAGATTCTGATATCAGTTCTTCAGCATCACGGAAATGACGGAAGGCATTTTAGACCAACAGACCAACTGAACCCCCCTTGCGTCACCCAACCTTATGGGGGCCTCTCGAACCAGTGTTAGTATTAATAATAAATAAATAAATAATAAAATCCCCTCAATCCTACACACTGGTCCTTTAAATTTTGCATGATGGGTAATTAAAAATCTGCTAAAATCAAATTCACTGAAAGGCTTTTAATATTTATAGATTCAAGAAGATTAAAAGTCAGATATTATCTTCTGCCTTCAGATATTCAGCCAGCAGGTTCCCTGCTGCTCTCCCCTTGCTATGAAAGAAATTTGTGTGATGAAATCCCTGACGTTTGTCCTTGTGGTGAACTGAAATCAGATCTTTCGTCTGTCATCACAGGGCCTGCCGA
The DNA here is from genome assembly GCF_051107435.1 of Chaetodon auriga. NCBI lineage: Eukaryota > Metazoa > Chordata > Actinopteri > Chaetodontiformes > Chaetodontidae > Chaetodon > Chaetodon auriga. The sequence goes on along the minus strand of NC_135095.1, from coordinate 5,910,611 downwards.
CCAACTTGGCTTTACAAGGGAAAACAGATCTATTCCATTTAAAAACATCACCAGCACCCACTGAGAGAAATCAAGGAACATCTTGACTGAAACCAAAAGTCATTAGACTTGAAACAGAGAAATTTAAGCACTCCCTCCCACACACGCTTTCACAGTTGACAAAGATAAGAAAAGGCGATGAAAGATGAATGACGGCAACAAAAAAAAAAATATATGGACGCCATAATCGCTCTCTCTTTTTCTCTCTCCATCCATCAATTCCCCATCAGACAAAGTTTTGACACTGCTGTCCGCCAGCCGCCCCAACACTTCACTTCCTCTCCATTATCTCTCTCTTCCTTCATCACCTCCCGACATACAGATGCTGCCTTGTCCCTTTCTGCCTCCTAATCGTTCATACTCTAAAGTCTTGATGGTCCGCACAGGGAACTCTTACAAACCAAACTGTTGTGGCACAGGACAGCAGTCATATCCAAGAAAAATATAACATTCTGAGACTTTATTCACCACATTCAGTGAATATTTGTGAAGAAAGCTTTGGTGCACAAGTCCTAAATGCTTGAAACTTGAGATAAATAAAGAGCTTAATCAGGGTTTACAATCAACACAATCGCTGCCTGAATTATTCAAACTACATCCTAATATCATAGAAATTTTCAGAAATTCTAGAAGCAAACAAGACTTGCATTTGGCTTGTGGTTGGATTTAAGCTTCTAAAACACTTGTCAAAGCAGCTATTGTCAGTTTGTCTGTATCAACAATGGATCACATGACTATATTATGTAAGCTTGTAGTGATGAACCCACAGAGAATTACCACCGACTCTGCAGCTCTGGTGAGCTCTAATGAGCATTTTAGCATCTTTCAGCTCAATGTTTTGGCATGACCACCTGCTACTTTGCTGTTTTGGTTCAGTCTCACTGCTCTCATCAGCATTTTTGGCCACATCAGCCAGCTGTTTTCTGTGAAAAAGCTCCAAAAACCTAAAAAGAACGAGTGCATTTTTGAAAAAATATGAATTTCATTGTGTTGCTCTTGTTTGTATGTATGAAAATTGATAGAATAGTTGTGGGAGTTAAATGAGACTTAGAGAGAGAAGTCTAATCCCAGCCCTCTATCTCACCTCCAAATACATGGCAAATCACAGCATGACGTTGGTTTTGGAAAGTTGCAAAAATCCTGTAATCCTAGTGATTCTTAGATTTTCACGCAATAATTGCACCATTCTCAAGTTATTTCCTCGTAAAACGAATGCAAGATGTGAGACGCTGTGCTCTACCAAAAGGTTGCGGTCTGCTGCGTTGGCTGTCTTTCACAACATGAAATACAAATGAACAATATGAGTTCAATCTGAGTTCTCATCCATCTTTATCAATATTTTTATTTTCAGCAGCTGGAGCAAATCCTGAAAACACAAGAGTCTTGATGTTCATGAAGCAGTTGTGTGATAGACTGTATGTTGCCAATGCTTTAATCAGTTCTGGCCTCAGCTTCTGCTTCTGTTGTGTGACAAGGGCTCTTTTCAATGTGAGGATTAGTTCATAAGGCAAAGTCAGGTCAACCTACTTTCCTTCTATGCTTAGCCCATGTTCTACATTAACATCACAGTGAGAGCAGGCTTGCTAAAGCAGCGTTTCTCACTGTGCCTTCACACACTGGTGTGCCTTGGAATTAGCCTTATTGAAGATGATTTGCATAGCTATAATCATATGTAAAGGTGTGACTTGGGAAATACTTGTTTTCATAAAGGTGTGTCTCTTGAGAAGCACTGAGCGAGATTAGCGAGCTATCTGAAGAGCCCTCTTCACCAACCTGAGCTTGTAGATGTGTTTAGCCTCACCTGTCTTGCTTTAGTCAATTAGCTATCAAGCCGCCACCAGATGACAAATGAATAGATTCAGGATACTTTATTATTATTATTTTAAAAAAGAAAAAAAATGGAGATCCAAAGCTATTCATAAAACATTTGAGGCTGTAGCCTTGCATGCCCAGGCCTAACGACGCCACTGTTTCAGACCCTTCTCAACCATCTGACCAGCAAGGATGATGTAGTGGAAATAAGGTGACGTGAGATGCATTTGTCCCACAGTTACTACAGCTACTGAAAGGTGAGGAAGAGGATGTGGAGTGCCTCAGCTGTCCTGAATCCTTCCCTTTGCTTCTTCATACAGGACAGGACTGTGGAAATAATTCATGTTGTGTGTCTGTCCTCCTTGGAAAAAAAAAAAAAAAAAAAAAAAAATTAAAAAAATGCTGCCGACATGTCTGGGAGGAGAGGAGATGGGAGGAGAGCAACGTCTGAAAATAGAGGAGGGGATGACAGAAGGAGGGAAGGATGGGTAGAGTGAGAGCGAGGCAGAAAAGAGCGTGTGAGGGACAGAGAGAGACTTGTCAAAACTTGGCCTTTTCGCTGCCTTGCCAACTGCTTTTAGCATACTGCTCCTCCTCAGGGCAGCGTGTGTGTGTGTGTGTGTGTGTGCGCGTGTGCATGCTTGCGTGCTTAAAGTCTGAACCCCCTGCTATCTTAAATCCGATACTCCATTGCCAGGAGTTGGCAATAGCTTTAAGTCAAGAAAATTAAATTCTTGAGCAGAAATAAGCAGATAAACACACAGTTTTACTTAAAGAAAACAAAGCCTATCATAAAAAAATAACAGTGAAATCTCACCATCATTATGTCACACACACACTCACTCACACTGTCAGTATTTTTCCTCCGCTGTCTTGAGCCAATGGTGGTCTTTGACATCTAAAACAAAATAACACACACTCAAATCCTGATGCCTGGACCGGGGCATTAGTGATTTGTGAATGTGTGTGCACACTGGATGTATATGTGTAGGTATGTGCTCATATTTATCTCGAAAAGCTCTTTAAAACCTTCAAATCTTGCCTTAGGAACACTTTCAGGGAACCTAGAATCTTCTCAGGGATCTCTGGAAGCCATTCAAGAACATATACTTTCATTATTTTGGGTCTGAACTAGTCTGACACGAATATGTTAAAAGTGCAAAATATCAAATATTAACAGGCTTTATTCTGATTTGAGCTGGAACATCCTCAGGAAATGTGTGGAACAGTCACAAGAATTTGTCGACCTCCTTCGGGCCCTTTGAACCCTTTCGGGTGACCCTTCTAGCCCTTTAAAGGACTCTACTCATTCCCTTAAGGATCCAAAATTTTGATAAAATTCCTAAGAATCTGTTAATTTTCCTCCTCAGGACAGATACTAACAGTGAAATAAAAAAAAAAAATAAATATCAAATCATAATTTGTGAATGCAGTGTTGAATATTTGTGCATAGTGGCTGCACAGGCCCCATTTACAGTTAGAAATCTTTGTGGATTCTTCTATGTTATTGGCAAATCTGCAGGCCTTCTCCTGTCAAAGGATGCTGGTCATGTATCTGAAACTGCCTTAAAACACCAGTGGATGAATAACATGCTGAAATTAGTTTGGCTCACTGTCTTAAAACAGTCTACTAACATAAACACATGGATGAGTTGAATGAACAGGCCAGTAAACTTATTATACTATAGTAAATTTTTCACTGCAAGCATGTTAGCATTCAGATTTTAGCCTTAAGCTCATAGCACCACGGCCTCACAGAGCTGCTAGCGTGGCTGTAGACTTTTAGTCTTGTTTGATATCACACAGCTGACGATCTGCCCAAGAAGCATGAAGAGGCAAAATGCACCCGCGGTCAGGCTCCACTTGCAATCATTTTACAGATGCAATAAAATCTGTCTGTTTGTCCTCACTTTCCAAAAATATCCTGACTCTAAAACTCAAATCAGTTAAATACAACAAAGATAGCTGTGCAAGTACACACAGGCTGGTCTGTAATAGGAGTCATGTGATTTTTTTTTTTTTTGTTGACAGACATGAACCTTTTCCTTTTTAATCTAATGTTGAGTATCATGCCCCTAGAAGCTATTCTCAGTCCATTTTCAGTGTGTGTGTGTGTGTGTGTGTGTGTGTGTGTGTGTGCGTGTTAATCTGATCAGTCTTGAATTTGGAGGGACTTTTGTCTGTTTATAGTATTTTGTGCATCTTTGAATAAGAAGTTCAAATGAAATCTGACATTCTTGTGAGAAAATGAATGAATATGAATTTGGATTTTCTGAAAATGTAGATTTTCTTGTCATTTAGCTGTGAGACAACGCAAGGAAAGAGCAAGGCTGCAGCGTGAGGCCGATGATGGAAAGGGAAGTCACGAGGGAAACAATAATGGAGGGGGACGAGAGAATGATAAAAAATAACTCTCTGTTGTTCTCTCTGTTCTGTTCCTGGCACTCCAGCCTGGGATGCTAATTCAGTAATTGATCCTGAGACGCTGAGGTTACTCCGTGCTTGTGTGTGTGTGTGTGTGTGTGTGTGTCTGGGGTGGGTTACAGCCCTTCTTGTTCTGAATCAGGGATGTGGAAGAGGAGGAAGGGTCACCCCCTGGGAAAACAAAGAGGGAGAGGAAGAAATTACAGAAAGCGACAGAAGTTTCTGTGGCGGAGAGCTGAGCGGCGTGGACAGAGGATTGAATGTGAAACTGTAGAATAGGAGGAAGGGGTGAAAGTGTAGAGGAAGAAAGAGGTTGGGCTGCTCTGGTGGTGTGCAGGTTTAAAAATGCCAACCATGAACCAAAATGTCCCTAGTTCAAGTCGCCGGAGTCCACCACTCCTTTGTGGGGATTTAAATTGCCCACCTATGTACAAAGGATTCACAGATGTTCCTGTTTTAGTTTGATATCACCCTCATAGTTTACTCTTCACTCTGCTAACGCCGGGCCAGACCCGTATTAATTTACCGATTTCTTTCTGCTGCTGATAGGGTGGCTTTTCTTGTTTAGAAGTCGGAGGAAATAATGTATTTCGAACAGTTCGTGCTGATAGTTCATTCATTCCACTTCATCAGTGGATCAGTTTTAAATATTGCAGGGAGTAACAGAACAAGACGGAACAGCCACAGAGAGCTGTTAAGATGAAGAGCTGCAGGCCAAAGGCTGCACAAGTTCACCAGCTCTATTTACTGCATCCTGCTGTTTTGTAGAAAAGTACTTGTGTCTTACTTCTTTATCAAAGCAATGTGACACGGAGGTTTGCAGATCCCGGCTGCACTCATTTGTTTGCTATAGCTCCACACGTGCCGGTGGATGATGGAGATGCTGTCACTCACTCCTCGGCAACTGACAGCAGGAGCCCATCTTTTTGGAGAGATTGCAGAGATTTAGACTAGAGACATTATATCAAGTGGTCATGGCTATGATATAAGTAGTCATAAGTCAAATATTCACAAAGCTGAGGGTGTGTACAAAGCCAGACACAGATCAAAAACAGGGGCCACACATTGACCGCCCTCTGTGCTCACTGCGATTCTTCTGGGATCTGCACATGCAACATATGTGGTTGGCTGCAACTACCAAAGCTTTCTGCTGCTTGACTAACATAAATGTGAGATTCATTTCCACTGACCTCTCAGTCTCTTGACTGCTAAAACATTGTGCAACATGCAATCTCTCCTGCACATTTACTGGAGCAGCCGGCACGACCTGCAGTGAGCTGCTCTTCATATGTTTTGCATATATTTTTATATATTTTGATTTGTAAAGTCACTAGTAACTAAAGCTGCCAGATAAATGTAGTGAAGCAAAAAGTACAATGTTTCACTCTGGAATGTAGTGGAGTAGAAGTAGAAAGTGGCATGCAAAGAAAAGACTTAAAGTAAAAGTATCTCAAATTTACCTGACTTAATATCACATCATGTAGTATTACACACCCGCGACACAAAATGGCAGATTTCTGCAAAGCAGAAACATGATCCAGAGTCACTGAGCATGCCCAGAGGCCCTGGAGAGGTGAACAGTCAGGGTCAGGGTCACAGGTAGGGCTGGGAGTTGAACGGTCATTTGTAGAGGAAAGAAAAGACACCATTGCTTTCCCTCAGTCTGTCCCTCACACATCGAACTAGATTTCCAATTAGAGATTTTGATGGTATGATTATGATTGCAAACATCCATGAAAGGACTTACAGAAACATGAGCATGCTCACATGTACAGTGCTGAGACAGCATATGGCCACATGTCTTCCACATGTCCCTTCCACCAAGCCAGAGGGTCAGCATCAGCTTTGACTGCAGGAAGGGACAAGCACAGTTTCACCTCAGCATCATTTTTCTTGGGTCGATGGCTTTACACTTCCTGTTGCTGCAGACCTGTTCTTGCAGTGGTGGCTCGCTCCTGGTCTTCAAGTATCTCATCGTTGATGTGAATCTGAAGACTGACACCAGGGAGGAAAGTGTGGCCTGTCTCTGTGAGGGCAGGACATCGGTGAAATCATGGCGAGGGCAAAGCTGGCTTGCTTCTTCCAGGACAGTGGTCAGAGTCACTGTGTTTAGGCATGAGATGTCATGTGTGTCTGTCTCATGTCGCACCCCACAGATGGCCTGCTGCTGCTCCAAGGACCTCATTTCATATGTGGGTCCCCACCTGGTGACCACATTGTGAATCAGTGCACGCTTCAGTTCTGCCTGACTCCTTTTAGGCTCTTGTTTCCCTTTCTGATCCCATCATTGGCATCTTGATGACTTTGGAAATTACAAGATTTTTAAATTGTATCCAAAGCAAGACAACCAGACACAAGGGAAATTTTCAAAGGCTTCCTTTGTGTCACTGGAATTATCTGTTGTAATCACAGCCAGATTGTGTGTCTTTACCTTCCAGCCCTGGAGCATGTTTTCAATCATTTCAGTGATGCTCTGCCGTGTGGTCTTTAGGAAAATACAAGGCAGTGAGACTACTGAACTGTGAAGGTCATGAAGGGTTCTCCTCCACCACCAGTGCTGGTCCGTCGGTCTGCAGTTGCACCAAACCATCCACCCTCTGCCAGCTGGCCCTCCACACTTTCTCAATTTTGTTTGTGGAGAAGTATGTTCTTTGTTGGGACTTTGTACTGTGGCACTGTTTGTTTCATCAGATGATGTAAAGCAGGTTTTTCCACAATCTGAAATGTTTCTTTTTTTTTTGTCTTTACGAGATGGAATAGGCCACAGCATTATTCAGATTTTAGGCTCGTTTTGAAGAGGAAGCATAAGACACACACACACACACACACACACACACACACACACACACACACACACACACACACACTTTGCCAAGCACTCTGCAACAGTGGATTGACCTGCAAAAGCACTGGAGGTGAAATAAATAATTAATACCAAGTTGAACTATGATTGGACATTGCAGTAATGACATTAGTTGATTTTAGTTGAATATTTAAAATATATTATTTTTAATTATCCCTCTTATTCATTGAAGATGAACTTTATTGATCCTTTAGAGGAAAATATTAATAATGTCGGCAATAAACTGTATTGTTGTTCCTGTCTATTATTGTCTGTTTTTTTTTTTTTTGCAGTTTTACTAATAATGAAGGAAGGATATTGAGAACATCTCTTAGGCAGGTGTTATGCCTAAGACTGGCCATCTGTTGAAATTAATCTCAGCATCATTTTACACAGCTGTTTGCTGTTCTGAAGCACAATTTAACAGTATTGTGTAGAGTCTACACTGTATGCAGAGAGTACAGATAAAGTGAGTCAGTCAAGTAAATGTTCAATACAAATTCTTCTCACTCCGACACAAATGTGTGTTGTGTGAAATGAATTTGAGGAAGAACACTTGCTTTTTTTACACCATTAATCAGCTCTGGTCAGACGGATCCAGGGGATCCAATGTGTTCTTGTTTTTTCATTGATTGTAAGCAAAATGTTAATGAAACTCATGGTTTCATTAAGTTACTTGCCACAAAAGTATGTTTTTTTTTTAAATTGACTTACTACTTTGTGTATTACCTTCACTTGAACATGTGTAGCTGGATGGTGAATTGGAAAATGCTGCAGTAAATTTGACCTTTAGCATCGACTTGTCATTCTTTGTGTATCCAAAATGCCCCCATACTGCTGATTTAAGGTGGTTTATTGGGTGCCAACAAAGCTTCAGGATTGGGCCCCTCGGGCCAACATTTAGCTAATGTGGCCCCTCTCAAACCCAAATGAGGGGAGTCACTTTGACAGCATGTATAACTTTGCATACCTGACCTTGATGCCAGATGACATTTTAAGCTGGTGCACCAGGTTCGTTGTCAATCCACCTGCAGTCTGTTAGTTGGGCTGGTAATTAGCTATATTTGTTCAATGTTCCTCACCGTACTGGAATGTACCATAATGTCCCTTTTTGGGAGTGAAAACACAAACTCTCTGTGCTGCTTAGCCTTTACGGTTACAAAAGCATGATGTTTTAAAGTGCAGTTCAGTGAAATCGGTTAATCGCTGCATCCCCACACAGAACTTTGCTGAGCACCTTTTTGTATTGAAATTCAATAATGACTCCAAGCACTTTGGTCTGACTGTCCGTAAAGACTCATTCTCTCTTTGTGGTTTGTTGTGTGTGCGTGTGTGTGTGTGAGCAATATCTGCACATGAAAGTAATTGAAAAGCAAGAAGGGGGACTGTCAGCACAGATTAAATCAGACGAGTCAATAATTCTGCTTTCAATTTACTGACCTGAAAAATCTGTATCTGGTATTGGCCAACATCTGCGTGGATGTGTGTGTGTGTGTGTGTGTGTGTGTGTGAATGTGTGTGACAGAGATGGACAAAAGAAGGAGAGAAACTTGAATCTTGACCGACAGCAAAAGTAATAACGCAGGTCAGAGTTGAAAAGCATTGTTTGGGTTTCATATTCCTGCATTCACATGTCTGCTGTGGGTCAAGCCAGCAGTGCCTAACGCACGCACGCACGCACGCACGCACGCACGCACGCACGCAAGCACGCACGTACGCACGCATGCACGCACACACGCGGCATGGTCATTTCCCTGTGTGTGTGTTTCTGATACCTCAGAGGATGGTTTTTAAAGTGAGCCTCATAACTCCATAAGTTTCTTTCCTTGTGCTTGAAAATAATGGCATTTGCCACAATTGCTATCAATTATTCTTCAATATCTTCAAGTATGCTGTGATTTTATCAACCAGTGTCTGAACTTGGATTCATGTTTTTGATATTAATGTCTTGCCATCAGTCATTTTATGAAAGCCTGTGTTGTTTTTTGAAATGGTGATGGTTTAACTTTGGACTAAAACTCAAGCATTCATTCATTTCCTTATATGGCTGTATAATTTGAACATGATTCTTGAAACAGGATTTAAGATAACAGCAGAAAGATAGACACATGGTGGAAAAAGCTGGAGATGCCAGCATGTCTGCTTTTGACAGATGAAGCTCCGAGCTGAGAAATGTCTGGTTTTCATCATTTCAGCTCCAGTGTCAGTCAGAGCAAAGCTTCAGTGCAGGACCGAGGGTGAAAGTCAATCGAAAGCAGCAGTTGGTCAAATCAGCAGCAGCAAAACCCCACTGAGCAGGCCTGAGAATGGCCTTCAGTAACTGGCCTCAAGCAAACTGGATTTGCCATGACACTGCAAGAGATCTGTGTTCACACACGGGGTGTAGAAAGTATTGCAACATATATAAGGCTTAAGTCTATTATCTCAAAACGGACTACAAGAACATGAGCCTTACTGTCTGTTGGAGTAACAGAGAGTTTTAAGTAAGTGTTGGGAGGCAAAGACTGTATTTTTCCAGTATGATGGGAGGGAACCTTTGCACAGAGGACATGGCTCACCTGCCTCTGCACACAGGGAAAAAAGAAAAAAAAAAAAATCAAACGATGTGTATTTTCAGAACAGAACAGATCTCTGAAACATGATTGTCTCCGTCCAAATCATGCAGGATCTTGTCTTTTATCTATGAACATTGAATGTTACTGCAAAGCATTCCCCACATGAAGGTCAGAGAGTTGATATCTGAAGCGCTCTTCTCACATCATGTTCACACTGAACCTGCTATGTTGTATCAAGCTGCTACGACTGTCAGATTAAAGCAGACACTGCTAAACGTCAGATCCTTATCCAACTAAACTTTCATTGCTAATGACGTAATACGGAACAGTCATCTTGACTGTTTTATGCTCACTGAGACCTGGCTGGATGAGACCGGCAACAAAGAGCTGACAGAAACCTGGAACAGGAAAGGCAAAATTCTGAGTCCTGATTGGTCGGCTTTTTGACTTGGAATTGGAGAGCCATCAGGAAACTTCAATAGCCACTTCGTCCCACCTCTTCACCAGCATTTTGTACAACTAGTGTGCATTTTGTCCTTCACTAGTTGACTAGTTAAGCCAAATTGTCTTTCACTAATGTAACTAGTGGACATTTGGATCTCACTAGTCAACTAGTAAGGTCAGAAGGTGCTTTAACTAGTTAGCTAGGCATCAGTTTGGATTTCTCTATTTAATTAGTCATCATTTTGGCTTCCACAGGTTAACTCGTGAATGAAATTGAAGGCCACTAGTTTACTAGTGAGCTGAATTCATGTTTGACTAGTGAACATGTCAGAGCTTTTACAGCTCACTAGTGAACTCGGGTCATTTATTCATAAGCTTACATACAATCGGACCTCTTTTTGCAGCCACTGGAGTCACCCCCGGCTGGTCATTAGAAAGATTGCGGGTGCCATTTTCTATTTATACGGTCTATGCTTGCAACCATTCTCCAGAACATACTCCAAACCCTTGAATCATTTTCCTACATTCCAGACAGATGTGGGTTGGTTTCCACTTATTTCCCAACGCAGATAATCGATGACAGCAAAGCTTTGCTTGTCAGAGTTATTGTTGTCATATTATTGCATGATGAGGTGGTTGGGATGTTTGATGTTTACTAAGGATGCTCTCACACTTGAGGTTGCAAATTTTGCTGTCAAACACAATATTTTTCTCAATGCAAGAAAAGACCACATCCTCATGAACTTATCCACAATATGTCTGCACAGTTTGATTTTAGGTTCTTGGTCTGAGTTCCTCATAATGCAGTGCTTTTCTGCAGCTTGTCTCCAGGCCTCGGTATTTGTCCATCTCTGCACGCTAAACAGTGACACATGCAGCGACTTTAGAGACAAGAGGACAGCAACAGATTGATACAAGTCTTACTTAGACAAAAATAACACAGCTTTTCAAAACTGAAGCAATACATTAGATTTTTAACCTACACATGACCCAGCTCTGATCTTTTTCATTTCAGGCAAAAACCATCAGCAGCGAGTCAGAAAACACTTCCTGGTGTCTAAATCCCAGCAAGGATTATCAACTATAATCTAATTTCTGCGTAACAAAGAACAGTTCCAGAAGGCAGACACATCATGACCCCATACTGACCTCTTATTATTGGTTTTGTCTCGACAGAGCTGATCTCACCCTGTGTGAGTGTGTTGGACTGAGATTACGGGCTATTGTAGCTTGGTGCGAGAGCAGCCAGCCTGTTCATCTGAGGAGGAAAACAGTTCAGTAATGTGTTTATTAATACTTAGAATGTCAGTCCGGTGGTATTGTTAAGTCAAGTGTAACGAGATGATGGATCACCTTGGCCCGTTCACTCTGAGCACCACTCCCTCGTCTTTATTCGGCACCCATGTCAGAGGAAGATGAAGAACTGCTGCACTGGGGAGCGGTTCTGCCTTCCGGACTAAATTACAATAATGTCTGTATTTTCATAACACTTGTGAATGCCTTTAAAAGTTTAACAGGCATCGTCTCATAACTCAGCCTGACAAAAGACACAGAGACTGACTGCTACCGCATAAAGGAAAGATGCTGTAATGGAAAATTAAATTCAGAAATGTTCCCCTGACAAAGGCTGCGCTTTAAAGACAAATGCCACTTAATTGTAATGTACGCTTGCAGGTAATGTTTTTATTCAGAGTGACTCACCAAGAGTGCAACAGTGCAGCGACGTCTGCAAAGACGTGGAAAGGTCAGCTATGAAGAGAGTTTGAAGGGTGATTTATCTGTTGTTTTAAGAGAAACTGAAATGGCAAACATTATGACCAAAGTGATGCTGACTATTGCTGCCATATGCTACAGGCTGCAAGATGAAACCTGTGAGTAGATTTGATTTATTGTCGGATTTAATATCTGGAGGAGAGAAATAAAACTATAGCAGCCTTTTTGTTTCATTCGCCTTAATCTGTAATGACAAAAGGCTAAAAAAAAAAAAAGGCGGACTATATTTTGAACAGTTAGGTCATGCTCGTATTTTATGCTGACAGTGTGCCTCTGTTCACTGCCAAGGACAGCTTTAAAGAGAAAGGCTGTGAATACAAGGTAGCTGTGGCTCAAAAAACAGGCCCTTCTTTCATGGCCTACAGGTTCATCTCTAGCTGTTATTTCGTTTTCCTTCATTCTTCGTATTCTTTAAATTTTACCGTCCTTATTATCATCTCTGGCAGGATGGAAGGACTTTTTATTTCTCCCTCCCTTGTCTCCCTCTCTTTGCCAACTGCAATGAAACGTAATAAAATGTTAACTGTAGCATTTATCCTCCATCAATCCTATATTATTACTGTGGGCAAGCATTCCAGAACGTTAAAAGCTAACCAATTTTACATCAATAGAAAATGGCCCTGAAGTAGCCACTCGTCCAACAGCTCCATGCCTGACTCTTGGAATGATGTACATTTGGTGTCTTCAAACCATTCCTCTTTATGGGATGGAGCGAAAACACAGCAGCTTTTTAGTGCGCTCTGTGCATCTGTAAACCAGACTGCTGCACGACAACAGCTGAGAAGCACCAAACAGCTGCCAACCACGAGGTGAACACTGTAGAATATAACATTACATGTGGCAGATGTAAAGTTTTAGTGCTATCCTACCACACTGCTGTTCCACCGTTACTAAACACTTGTAAGTCATAGCAAAGTATGTTTTCTTTTCAGATATTGCACATACCATGTACATTCTGATATCCTGACCAGAACTGTGCAAGCAAGTGCCAGAATTCCATAACTTGGACCTTCAGCCTCTCTATAATCTGTCATGATGAACACCCACTTCAGAGTTTAATGCATGTATACTGATGTAATACTCATTTAGCAAGAACTAATTTAATTATTAGGGTGGTTCGCACTGGGCTACTGAAGCTTCACAGTCAATGTAAGCGACCTCTGCTCTCCTCGTGCTCTTTTCTCTGTACCAACTCTGCTCTCAGCCTCTATTTCTGACCATCACTGCATGTTTTGCTGCCAGCAAACAAAGACTAAAAAGGGAACGTTTGGTTCATGACAGATTCCAGATAGCAAGGCTGAAACAAAACTGTAATATTATGAGGTCGTTTGAGTCACACAGCAATGGCTGCTCTTTAAATGACGACACCTTGTCATCTGCTTAAAATTGGCTCCATTAAAGTTTAAAATGAGGTCGACTGACAGAATCTCCCTCGATATAAACTAGCCACATTTTTCTTTTCTTTCTATTTTTCTCTCTGTTTTCTCTGTACAGTCACACGTCTTCTCAGCATTGTCCATCAAAGTTACAGAAGAGGGAAGGAAAAGCTCAGTTTGTTAGCTCATTAGCTCAGCTGCCAGTGGGACAATTAGTTCACACAATTTGTTCAAAGGACATAAATCCATGGCTCTTTTGTAGAGCAGTTCTGACAGGGAAGGGTTCAATAAAAGAGAACGGCGCAACACGGCGAATAAGCTATGACAGCTTCTTCCATTTTGAACTCATCATTACTTCAAAGCTCAGCACTTTCAGACAGCCTGATGTTGGTCAGAAGCATATTTTACTTCAACTCCGTGAGCAAATCTACTTATTGCTGTGACTCCGCTGCAATAAACTGATCTCACAGAAATATTTTGCTGCCTTGAACAGCTGGTATTTCAGTTTTCAGTGTGCTGAAAGGTGGACAAAAAAAAAAAAACCTAAGTAAATAAACATGCAAAAAAAAGAATAAAACATTATTACACCTGTGCTGAAGGTAAGCTGTTGTGGATCAGGTTTTCACGGAGTTGTTTTAAGTAGCAAAGTGTTTCTGCCTCATCAGCAGAAGAGACAGAGCGTTGAGCCACACCAAAGAAACGCTCTGCTTCCTCTGGTTTACGAATGGAAGCAAAGAGATAACATTCAACTTAAACGTACTGAGCGGTTGCGTGTTGTTCTCAGTGGGCCATGGACAGATGTTTGTTGATGAATTTGCGTGGAGAGGCTTGGTTTGACTGGAGGAGAAGGGTTATTGGGAGGAATGCGGAAGAGTACCTGTGGACACGTGTGACTACCTATGTTGCTTTTGCCTGTGTGTGTAGATGAATGCTTTGCCCTTGTCTTGTGTCTCACCCAGTCTCAGGTTCATGCATAGTTCATCCTGTCTCATGGCCTTTAGAAAACCAGTCAAGTGAGGAGACACAAATATATCACTGCATTTGCAGTATTTGAAATCAAATTGAAATTTACATTGCCCTGTCCTGGACTACAAAAAGCGAAAACAATCCACTACAAAGATAGAAAAAAATAAAAATAAAATGTAAAATGATTGAGAAGGAGAGAAAAATGACAGACATTTGCTGTTGTTTGCTGGAATAACCAAGATGTTGGGATATCAACAAACAACAGTACAGGCAAAAATGCTAGTTGACAGTATACTGCCTTCTTTTACCGGAAACACATTCAGCCCGCAAAGCTGGTTTCTTGGCCAATACATTAATGTGTCAACACACTACACTCTCTCCACCAGTTTATATTTTATCTTTCTTACAAAGCTAATGTTATTTCTATATCAGTGTGTACACCTTCCTAAAACAAGGAAAATCCAGGATACAAAACTACAACTACATGATACAACTACAATACAAAACCCCCAGTTCAACTTCCAACGAATGTGTCCTTATCTCAACAAAAAACTCCTCTTTGGGATCCCAGGAAGCAAGTAAAAACACTCAGTTTGAGACTCAATGCAACAGTTGACCAAGTGACACCACTTGCGTCTAATAGACAAGCTCAGGACTTTGAGAAGCCCTGCCGTAGATGTTGTCGAGCAGGTTAGGTGAATGAACACAAGTGGTTTTTCTTTTGAATTATTTAATCTACTTGTGCAAAGCAAATGAAGCCACATGCTAAACACCCATTCTGAGGACAAACTGCAGTGCAGGCGGGGGTCAACCTCATCTAATATGCTATGAAAACGTAGCTAAACAAACTTTCCTGCAGGCATTGCAGATGCAGCGCTGGCCTAGTTTAACAGGCTGGCTTTGTAATGTTTCTTTGCAAATGCATCACGAATAAAGAAACTGCAGAAGAGCGGATGATGAACGAAAGGATGCTTTTGTCACCTTTTCATCTTTACTCGTTCATGTTAGCTAGCTGTTGGAGACAAAAATGATGATTCACTGTGCCACTCAAAGGCTACCTGCAGCTGACTGAGTGGGTATGAAAGGGGCATCCTCCAAAGGTTCAGTCGCTCACGAGCAAGGATGGAGCGAGGTTCACCGCTCTGTGAACGCATGATTGGATAGAGGATATTACCACATGAGCTTAGGAACACTTTGTAAACACATTCTCATGGTATTAAATGGGACACCTGAGCCTGCACATGCCCTGGAAGACTAGCATATTTCATAAAGCTGTTTTCCTCCGTCAGTAATACACAAATCAAGTAATTGCTTTGTGGTCTTTCGGGGTGGGACATAATCACAGAGGAGTTCAGCGGACAAACAGGAGGTCACCGGCTTCAGCCGCCGCTGCATACACACACAAACAGCATACAGTATTACCTGTAAGTGTATCCAGATCAGTTCAGGAAGCTACTGTGTGGGCAGAGAGATGTCAGCTGTGACTTCCCCTGATTAAAAGAGAGAGAGGAGGAACAATAACGCAATTTAATGCACAATCCCTCATCTCCCTTTAGTGCTGATAAGGACCAGCGTTGCAGCTGTGTGTGTGTATGGAGGGGTGGGGGCTGAAGGTCGATCACTCTTTGTCTGTCTGTACGCCCTCTTGACTCAACGCCTGTATCTCACATCCCTCTCATCACCTCCAACTCTGCTCTCATTACCTCACAGTGAAGAACAGACATTCAGATGTGTATCAATTAATTAAATCTTCCCACTAATCTATTGGTAATTCAAAACAGTGATGCCCCCGCAGGTTCACCTGTTGTAAGGTTTGAGGTCAAAGATATTTTGTTGTCATATCCTGGGAGCAATCAGACATTAGAATCACTTTGTTGTCTCAACACAATAAATTGTCATGGTGACACTGGTGCAGAGGCAGTGACCTTGATGGCTGCCAAAGATCATCTCTTTTGGCTGCACAGTTACAGGTGAAGCAAAGGAATCTTGAGTGATGCCTGTATTTATAGAAGTCAACTATTCTCAAATATGGTCAATATGACAGGATGCTTATTTGCTGCTGACACGCAAGTTCATGTTACACAACGCAGTGTTTGTATTGGCAGAAAAACACCCAGTTACGGTTAACTGCTGGAGAGTTCACAATGGAGTGTCCAAGGCCTATCTCTTCCCAAACACACGCATGGCTGTGGATGACTCACAGGTGACACACATTACATTTACTTTGCTGCACACACAAAGCAAACATCTGATACGGCTGTGCACTACTTAGCTGTTTTAACAAATCTCAACAGGAACTGACTTTTTATGCTGATTTGAAAAATGAAGTATTACGTTCCTGATAAATAAACTAATTAAAGTCTCTTAATATATGATGGGGCTGTGTGTACTGTAACAGCAACAAATATTTCACACTCTAAATGTAAAGGAAGTGTTGAATACCTGCAGCACGCTTACTCAAGTTCATGAAAGACAGTCGTGCTGATTCTGGATCAGTCCTGACATTTTCTTTTGAATGCACAGCTTAAATGGAACTAGAATGGACAATTGTGGAGGATTTACATGAGACAGCTACGTGCTACTTACATGCTACTCACGCCAAGGTAAGACTTTGAGGAAACTGTGTGAGAAGCAGGGCAGTGCTGGAAAAAGCTCACAAAGTAAATAATACCTGATACAACGGTATCTGACGATGTGACATAAAAACTGTGCATTGAGGCAAGTGCAGCCGGGATGACAGCGCTGAATATGAAGGTCCAACCGGCTCCTTTCAGCAGTGATGGGAAAAAAAGACGAACAACTGGGAGTTCCTCGGTCTAAGAAAGCACTACAGATTATCTCGAGTCAAAACCCAGCGCACAAAGTGGCAGATAATAAGCCCCAAAGAAAACATTCTGGTTTGATGAAATCATTGTGAAGACGCTTGTCAACTTAGTAACCAGATGTCAAAGGAGCAAACACACACAGAGTTGGCGCCTACAACCGCAATTCCCAAAAAGGTGGGACGCTGTACAAAACATCAATAAATCAGAATATGGAAATGTTCTCATCCTTTTTGACTCAACTGAAAACACAGAGGCAACATATTAATGTTTGACCTCATCAGCTTCATTGATTTTTGTAAATATTTGCTTACTCTGAATTTGATGCAGCAACACGTTTCAATCAAGACTAGGAAAGATGTGGAATGCTTCAAAAACACCTGTTTGGAACATTCCACAGGTGAACAGGTTGATTGGTAACAGGTGATAGTATCATGACTGGGTATGAAAGGGGCATCCTGGAAAGGCTCAGTCGTTCACAAGTGAGGATGGAGCGAGGTTCACCACTTTGTGAACACATGATTATATAAAGGATATAAATACATGGAATCAGGAACACTTTGGAAAACTGTTGTCGGTCAACACAGTTTGCTTGCAAATTATTGCATTCTGTTTTCACTTATGTTGTGTCTGTAAAATGCACCCATGAGCTACTGGAGCGTGCCTCCCTGACAGGGTTAATGCTGCAGGTGAGAGTCTGCCAACGCCAGCAGTTCCTCTCAAAGTTAACCAGCCTGAATCCAACGAATGGGATGTGTGCGCCTTTATTTAGATGTCAACTGTAATTTGTCAAATTTGCATCTTCTGCCAAGACTTTCCAAACATGTACATGCACAGGCGTGCATGCACACACACACACACACACACACACACACACACACACACACACACACACACACACACACACTATAATTACACCATCATAATTGCATTCTGAACAATTGAACTTTCACTCTCCAGTATCTGTCTGCTGTGAGGCACTGCTGGCCAGAAAATGAGAAAGAGTTACACCTTTAAGACACAGTACGTTTAGATGTGAAACAGATTTGTTCATTTTAAATTAGCATTAGCAATATAAGCTGTCTGTCCTTTTACATCATTTAGCACTTGGGAGTGTTGTGCTGTTCAGTTTATTGCGGAGATATTTTGACATATAAATAATCAAATGAATGTCAGCTGCATCCCGTTCAGCTGCTTTAGTGTCAGGGTCCTGGTATTGTGCACGCTCGCTCACTGTCACCATGTCAGAAGTCACATACTAACGTGCTGCCTACTAAATTAACAATATGCCACTGTCAGCAGAGTGTTCGCAGTTCAGTATACTCAAGCAGACAATTGTGTCACATGACTGACGGCTGGTCTCACCCAGCCAGCACCTCTCTTACATCTCCAAAACACAAAATCTACATACTGCAGTTGAACATATTACACACTCAACTTGATGTCATAGTTCGTATTAATAATATGTTAGGAGGCCATTCCGAACAGAGCCACTGTCATGGCTCACTGCAGGGGTGCCTTTTTCCCATGATGTTACTTCTTGGATCATTCTTCGTTACCGTCTAATGCAGTTATTTCCGATGCCTTCTACACTGTCTGTCACACACATCCAACAGTGATTTATCCATTTCGTTAAACTTTGTCTTTTATACAACTCATGACTTCATGTGTGTCTGATGGAACTCCAAAACTATACTAATTCAGCTGTCATCTCTCTTCTGCTTATTCTTCTGCCATCTGGGTCCTGGACGGTCTCATGTCCTGACTTCTTTTGCTATAATTAGTCACCACAGCACTATAGCTAATGTTCCACTTACACACTCATATTTGTTGATCTTAATGTTATTTTTGTAGCAGCTCTTAACAAGGAATACCATCACAGAGCAGCCTACACACCCGTACTGCAACGTGCCAGGACAACCATATTTTTTGCACAAAGAAAGGAATCACTTGACATCTTGTGTTTGCCAAATTTACAAGAGGGGACAAATAAATAAGAAGTCTGGGACTGATTTGCTGCCAAAAATACCAGACGTAAACACAAAGATTGGATGGTTTAATATCCGGACACAGATCCAAATGTAATACCAGGTGTAAATGTGTTTCTCATGGGCCTGTCACCAGACTGTCACGCCTCACTGAAAAGTTTAATTTATGCTTTTTGCTAATTACAGCCTTTAGCCAAAGAAGTACACAAATTAAAACACACATCAAGGGTTTATATGCGGCTTACTTACTTTCACTTACTGAAAAACAACTCCTCTTCCGCGGTGTATGGTTGGCATCGCCCATCAACAGATTCCTCAGATATGGGAGGAATAACAACTCGCACATTTAAGCTCTTCTTCCAGTGAGTTGGAATTTGTTGGCATGGATCAGGCTGCAATTAATCACTCATATTCCAAGGAAGGCATGCATGTCACTTTGCCAAATCTAAATCAAAAAAAAGAAAGAAAGAAAGAAAGAAAAGAACAAAAAACACACAGATGACAATTGGTGATTTTTTCAGAATTGCATCTCACTTACTGTAAAATGGTAGGGGCAACACCATATGCAGTATTTATTTGAGTTGCACCAGTTCAAAGAAATGTTTTTGTTCTTCCTCACAGATGACTGTCACACAACAGAGATTACTGGATATTTGATCTGAATGCATTCATTTTGAATCCATTTATTCCTAATAAATAAAATATATTCAATCGTTTTGATATTGGAGAGCAATGTTCTTCCACCTCATAAATAATACATTACAGGCCCAACCATACTGTTTTAATAATAGTTGATCCCTCAGAGGTCCAGCAAGCACTTTGTGACAAAGCGCAATGAACATGTGGATTAATAATTCAGCTGTTTGCAATGCTCAACTCAAAGCAGATAAATGCATGAATAAGGTCTCAGCAATAATACAATCCGGGCGTTGGCATCAACCCTGTGACCCCTTCTATACCCTGAGAGGAAACTTCCTGCTCCCTCTGACCCTCCACCAGGTGAAAACACCACGCTGCCGTGAGAACAACAGACAGAAAGTTAAGGCGACAAAGGAAGCCTGTTCATTTCTCCTCAAGGTTGATGTTCAGGGTAGAGGCCTCGCTCTTTCTCTGCTGTATCACTTTACTCCATTATCTGCAAACATGCACAGTTGTTGGTTCTTCCTGTCAAGTGTTTGATGGGAAATGTAATAACACGTTAGGGCCTCACAGGATGTGTTGACAGGATACCATCCCACCACCATTCAAGTCTTTTCTCTCCTAAAATAGCTTCTGTCACCTTGGCTGTTTGCATTGTTTAGCCAAGCTGCTGTGCTGTCAGAACTATCCTAAATGTCCCAGGTGACATTGCGACACACCGGTACATATGATTAAAAAATGTAACAATTCCATAAAAGGACTTTTCCCCCAGTGGTGTACATGTTGTCACCTTGGTTGAGGCCGTTTCAAAATGTTAAACAAGAGAAAACCTTCACCTCCCTGACTCCAAACTGCTGGGTTTCTTTACAGTTGAGCTATTTGCCATCACCACAACTGGACCCATGAAACAGAAACCGCTAAAGCTACTTTGTTTGCACAGTGTGGGACAAACACAATACTGAGTATGTAAATACAGCAGCTCGTAGGAATCAGTGCTAATCTTAGCATGCTTTTTCAATTAACCTCCACACATAGGCAGGTTCCTAGCATCCACTTTACTAGCCTAGTCTGTGTGGACATCTTGATCAAGATCCGTCGACTATACAGTCTGATGTTCTACAGTCAGTCGCACGACACCACAGACCTTGATGACGCCTCGGCTGGCTATGCTAGTTCTCAGTCAACCGCCGCCATGGGAAACATCCACCCACGGGTTTTAAAGCTTAGCTCGGTATATCTGTACTTATTATACACTTGATTGTTGATTTTGAAGAAGGCTTGAGGGCAGATTCAGGATAAAAGGAAAATGCATATGGAGCCACTTCTTTGCTGCTCTCACATCTGGACTTATTAACAAAGGATTTGTTCTTATTCTTTTCTTAGTATTACTTGTTTTTTCCGAAGCAGTTTCGCTCTGCTTAACTGACATCAGTGTTTCATGAGCAACATCATTAAAGGCTTTTTAACACAATGACAGCACATCACGGTATCGCACTCCCCTCAGGGTGGCGCCCCACCCAGCCACACCCTGCAACAGACCCCAGATGGCCAGCATCACTCACCCCGAGGTGACGCGCACGCCGGCAAGACAAACTGACAGGTGCTTCATGTACAAGTGGAGTTCAAGCAGAGTTGTTTTGTTGTCATGGTGCGAACTTGACACTTCAACGATATTATTGTGAATGCTTCTGAAACTCTTTCCAAATGGTATCAACCTGCAACAGGTTTGACACTACCCCACCTTTAGATTCCCAGAAGTCTCTAGAATCTGATTCAGGTTTTCAGGTTTGGGGTCAGAGGTTGAGGTAAAGACCCACCAAACAGTCAGTGAGGACTGCTGTCCTGCACGATACATTTAGCGCTTGCGAAGAAACACAACAGGTTGCCGGGAGAGCACATTCAATGAATTCCTCCCTGCCTGTGTTTAAGGGCCGAGGCTGTGCAGCATACTTTGTCCTCATGCATTACACCCTTCCTGTCTGCATTTACCTCTACTGTTGATTGCCTGCTGTTTTGTCACTCTCAATTCCCACGTAATTCTCCACAGGCAACACCCTTTTCCTCTCCATTGTATGTTTCTCCCGTTCTCAGCATGCACTTTATGGCCTGTTGCTTAATCAGACCCAGTGTCTTTGTATGAAAGCATGCTGCTGTACGGTCATGGTGATAGTAAAAAGTGATGAAGTTAATGCCGGTATGGAGCAGCAGGATGGTTTTATAATTCTGTGCTTCCTTAGGTTTACAAGCCAGACTCTGTGCTCCCATTGATGTTTTGTTCAACTCGACTGAGTAGAAAGATCAGGCTAAGATAAAGGGAACAATTTCTACACTTTCTGATTTAATACAGGGATATTTTCAGGTTCTACTATTTGCTAAATGTAACAATACATGAAATATGCAAATAAAGAGATAACAATTGTACGAAAGTGTGCATATGAACAGATTTTCAAAATAGACTTTTCTCTATAGAGCAAGGGTGTGTGTGTGTGTGTGTGTGTGTGTGTGTGTGTGTGTGTGTGTGTGTGTGTGTGTGTGTGTGATTGCTGGGTGAACACGTGTCCATATGATTTTGTTGTCTTGTATATAATATGGTTTAATTGTTTATACTGCAGTTTACTGTTTCTTTATTATGTGTATTCATTATGTGTTTTTTGCAGCAAGCCCGGTCTGAAAGGTTTATTTCCCTTAAGGGATAGCAACACTTTGAATTGTACAGCACTGAAATACCTCAGTGCAAACTGCATTGTATAAGTTCCCCTGATTCAATCTGTTGCACTGCTTGATAATGTATTTTGGTATGCAGTAATGAACATTTTTAACCCTCAACATATTGAGTTCAGTTATATACTCTGCCCTGCATTGTACCTGGATTGGATACGACATGACATTCTTGAAAACAATGACCAAAAATACAGGCGTAGAATAAAGTAGAATTCTGAGGCTGAGTGCTGTACTGAGGATCAGTGGTGTTTTTGAACTAAATGCTACAAGCAGCATGATAACAAGCTCACACTGACAAAGCAGGTATAGGCTAATGTTTATCATGTTCAACATTCTGGTTTAGCACGTTAGCATGCTAACATTTTCTATTTAACACTGAGCACAAAGTGGAGCTGATGGCTGATTGGAATGTCATTAGTTTGCAGATATTTGGTCATAGACTGAAGTGTTGGATGAACTGAAGATTTGATCTTATGATGGCACTAGATCATTAAAGTTAGTACATTTACTACAGTTCATGAATGCATGTACCAGTGGCAACCCATCCAACAGTTTTTTAACTCTTTCAGTCAGGTCTAAAGTACTGCATCCACTGACTGACTGGCAGGCCATCAAAGCCATGTGGCAAGGCTTTAGGGATGGCACATCCTGGTCTCATTAGCTATAGCGATACAACGATATCAGCCTTGGCTATAAAGATTTTGAAAAAGAACACAAAGTACAAAAACTTATCAGCAGAAAAATTAAGAATCTCTGATGGGCATTAATAAGCTTAAACCACCAAAGATGTCCCTTTAAAGGTGCAGTAAACTAGGAGCCTCTCAATCAAAACAAGGAAGACAAAGCACGTAGCTTGATGACGTTGTGAAGTAGCGTGGGATCATGGGAGTTGTCCTGATTATACACAAGAAAGGAGCCCCACTCAGACCCATCATCAGCAGCATCAACTCAGTCACCTACAACATCACCAAAGAGCTAGCAAACATCCTAGCTCCTTTGGTTGGCAACACTTCACACCACATCAAAACCTCCTAGGATTTTGCCAACAAAGTGACAAATTTAAAACTGGACTGGATGAAAACATGGTATCTTATGATGTTCCCTCACTTTTCACCTGCATCCTCACCCTGGAAGCAGTGAAGATTGTAAGGAAACGACTGCTACAGGACATAAATCACAAATTAACAAGATATATAAAGCAGGCCCTGTCGCTTCGAGACATTCTACTGTGGAAATGTTACATATTATATCTTTAAGATTTATATTCATGTTGCAAAATTCCATAAAACGTGTTCAGGATCCATCTGACTGAAATTAATATCCCCATTGTGAGTCTTAGAGTAATTCTTGGCACCAGGTTAAGAAAAGGTTAACTCAGTCAAGCCTTCATGAAACATATGCTTTATGTATTGGTGATCATCCACAGTGTATCATGATGGCTTAGCACAAGTCCACAGTAATGATATTTTTATTACTGCATTTTCCCAGCGCGAACCTTTGTCAGCTCTGACATATAATGGCTGAAAAGTATTAACTTTGTCTAATTTCATAACAGAATCTACGCGTTATCTGGAACACATGTTGCAGCTTGGTTTAATTTGTCAGGGATAAGAAAAAGGATGAGGAGAAAAAAATTCTTCGAGTGCTTCGGTTCAGACGGCACACATTTCTCTTCTGTTAACTTTGGTGCACAGTCTGCCATGGCCCGGCTCCTGAAAAAATAACTGCTGAGCTTCAAGACATGAAGACACAAATCAAAGTTCTGCTATGTATTATCACCCTTGACTCTGACTGTCAAGTACCTGAATCAGTCAAGCAAAGAAATTCACCTGAACGAACATCTCCGTGTTCTTGGCCTGACTTTGTCCTGAAATATAAGACTAAAGTGTTGAGAGTTCTGAAGCTTACCTCTGCAGTAAATATGTCTTACAATACCCAGACAGTAAAGATGTCAGGGAACATGACACGAACATGTTTTTACCATGCGAATGTAATCCTAACCTGCAGTTAATGGAGTCTTTTGACATGTGTGTGCACTTCTGTCAAACACCAGACGCTTTGAAACCACCCATCATCTTCATCTGCCTTGTTCTCACTAATTGAGAGCTGTCCCACCCAACATCCTGTTTTCATTATCACACCAGCTTTGATCTGCATGTTCACTGAAGTGTTTGCAAGGGCAAATTACTGAAATCCCGTGCCAGCATGTTCTTAACAGGAGCCAGATCATGTTATTGTTTGGAAACCATGCTGACATAATATGGATAAAAAGACAAATGTGCGGGAAAGGCACCAAGATTCACTTCTGTGTCACATTAATCGGTCACCTGATTCCACTACTGTATTGTTGTGGGGAAACAAACGGAACGCTGTCCTCCAACAAGACCAAAAACATTTTCCTTTGTTTTTAAATACTGGTTTATGACTTCATTAGAGAGTTAGAGAGAGAGAACAGATGTAGAAATGACATGGGAAGCAGACAGGTGGGCTGTCTCAGTTAAACTCCTAGCAAACGTGTTGGGGTGTGAGATGATTTCGACATAGTGGCTGCATGGAGTATTGCAATTTCCTGCAGCATCAATGGATGCACGCTGGCCCAAAACAGCATTTTTGCTCCATAAAGCGAGTGGAATAAAATTTGAAAAGCGTAGAAGAGCCATAA
Source organism: Chaetodon auriga (assembly GCF_051107435.1). NCBI lineage: Eukaryota > Metazoa > Chordata > Actinopteri > Chaetodontiformes > Chaetodontidae > Chaetodon > Chaetodon auriga. The sequence goes on along the minus strand of NC_135095.1, from coordinate 5,885,548 downwards.
GATTACATTATTCTGGCCCATTCATGTGTGCAGAAAGCCAACAGGAAACCAGCTGAAGTCTTGGACGAGCATGCTCTTAACCAGGCCAGGGACTCCAGGGCTGCCATTTCTACCTGTTTGAAAACAGACAAGCCAAAACCAAGCAGGGCCCACCTAGCCATCAGGTGCGTCCGCATTCGCTCTTGCCAGAAGCGGTCTGTTCCCTCCACAAGTCTGCGTTTGTTTCATCCCAAAAACTTAGCTTTGACAAATGATAACAGCGTCTTTGCTGTCTGTTTGCCAATAATCTTCCTGTTAAAGCATTCGTTTTTTAACCCCAGCAACTTGATTTAATACATATACGCTGTCTTCATTCTCTGTTACTTCGAACCTCTAAAACGAGAGGCTCCCTCAGCAGCTCACCGCAGCTCTATAAACGTTTCAATTCATTCCCAATTCCCCTTCCCTTTTCACTGAAGAGAAGCCTTTATTTATTCCAGGAGGACCACTTATTCTAGTGTTACCTGTTACCTTCCTACTCCCATATGGGAACTGCAGACTTATCGGACTGGGCAATCTAACCCGACAACTCTCTTGTGCTCTTGTACGCACTCTTGTGCACACACACACACACACGCACACAAACACACATGCACACACACAAAACCGCTCTCTCTCTTCCCCTTTCGCTCTCTCCTATCTGGCAGAGTGATCTAATGCAGCAGCTCTCCTGCCGTCTGGCTACCACGACAGGTAAACTATACCTACGGCCTTGAATTACCCCCCTCTTTCCCTCATCCTGCCTTCTCCTCCCTTTGCCTCCTCCTCTCCCGTCCTCTCCTTGTCCTCTCCCCCTTCCCTCCTTCCCCCTTCTTTCTGTCCTCTCCCGTTTCTGTGTCTTGCTACATGGTCTCACGCTTTAGGTTAGCGATGCGTGGCATTGGACTTGCCCTTACAACAGATGGCCTGTGTGTGTGTGTACGTCTATGTAAATGAGTGAGAGAGAGAGGCAGGTAGAGAGAGAATGAGGGAAAATGATAATTCAGACAAAGCACATCCTCACTCCTCCTAACCTAGCAATACTCTACTCCTCCAGGAAGGAGCTTTATTGTTAGCTCTGACCTCCTGCACTCTGTCAGTCTAGTTTGTGCCTCCGGCAGCTGTCACTCATCTAAATTCCAACTGAGCTTTAATTAAACACCTGTACAATCTCCAAATCATTAGCCACGTTTCCATGAAGGTGTTTTTATGCGCATTTTAAAATATTGCATCCGAAAAGCCTGATGGAAAAGGCAAAGTCTGAATTTTGCTAAAAGGTGTACACACTCGCTTGAGGTGGTTTTTTGAAAAAAGCGTTACGTCAAATACAATACGCTAAATATGAGATGGTCACACCTTTGCCTAATAAGTTCTGATGTAACCAACATAACTCAAATGACCAAACAGCTGTTCCCACTATAAAACCCAAAGAAGAAGAAGCTGTTTCCGCTGTCGTCGTATCCGGACGAAACATGGCCAATACTAGCTGACATGAAAGAACAATTACAACTTGCCTGAATGAAACAAGTTCCTGCGGCTTGACAATAAATGGAAATTTGCTTATTGTCTCTTTAAAGCTTTTCAACATCTCATCTGAGTGTATCCCCGTTTATGCTGGATCTTGGCAAGGGATGATATTTGTCCGAGCAAACTTGCAGGCGGGGAGCTCCTGGTGACATTAATAATCTCATCTTGTATGACTTAACAGACATTTCAAGGGATCATTTAATCACCTCCAATTAGCAGAAAAACCTTTCCAACTGCAGAGAAAAGACACAGAATGCTCCACTGTATCCCACCAGAGTCTTTATTTGTTCTGTGTGAAAGCATTTGGATTATTAAAACCAGCTGACCATTAGTTTGGTAGCAGTGAATTGCTGCATTCGGCCAATAACGCCCCTGCACTTCATTTTCACTGAGGCAGAAATCTCCCTGGCTGCACTTCACAACCATGTGGGTTCTGGAGTTTGAGGACAAGGAATTAGTAAAATAAGCCGCTTTTAGGAGAGGGTCTTAACAAACGACTGATATAATGTTATATATAGTTTCGATGAAGATCACAACACCATAATTTATGAATGGTACAGACTGAATTCAAGCAGTGTGGGTGGGCAGTATGATCATAGTTAGACAGAGAAGAGACACTGTGTACGAACATGCAGACCTGGAGGCCAGTAAACCCGGGAACATCCCTGTGATCATATGAGTGAGCGCTTGTGGATGTATTTGTGTGTGCGGTTTTAAACAATATCTACACACTTCATTCATGTGTGTGAGCGTCACTGCGTGCTGCAACACAGTGCAAGTGTTTGAGCTCTGTTTATGAGCATAATGCGTGCGTGTTTCTGTTTGGGTGGACTATATGGCCGACGTGTAAACAACAACAGATTGATATATCCTCTGCCTTTGATGAGACGTCGTGTGTAAGCAACAGTGTGTTTTTTCCGAGCAGATTAAATTTTGCTCGTGTAAGCAGGAGCATGTGTGTGTAAGCAAAAGACAGAGCGAGATCGGGAGATAAAGGCAGTGTGCGAGTGAGAGAGTGTCTGTGTGTGCTGGAAGGGTGTAAATATGAGACCGAGCCAACAACTGAGCCGAGGAATCGAGAGGCCCAGAGGGAAAAGTCACAAACTTCTCGCTGGGAAAACTTGAACTGAGCAGCGCTGTAATATTGTACATGTGTGTTTTATTTATTCTTCTTAAAATCGATTTTGGTTGTTTGTTTTCTTTTAATTAATCCCTTTTTTGATCCTTTATTACACCATCATGGGGTCGTTTTTAACATTCCTAAAGCTTCATTTTTTTCTGCTAATATGTATTTTTTAGACACACAGATCACCAGAGTTTGCATGTGGGGTAAAAGCCAAGAGATGACCCATCAAACTGGGTAGAAATCTGATCCAGACAGGAGCAAAAGCTGTTCTTCTCCTCCTTTTCTCTCTCTCTGACCTTGCCTCACCTGTTTTCCCTGCTTCCCTTTTCTTTTCCCCGCCTCATTTGTTCTCCTCCCCTCTCTTTCCCTATACCACATTTCCTTCTATGTATCTTTTCTTTTTCCACCTTCATCCTAGTGCTTCTTCCTCCATTCTCTCTTTTCCCCCCCCTCTGCACCTCCTCCTCCTCCCATGCTCCTATTCAGCTCTAGGCCACAGATCACCGTCACACACACCCACATGCATACACACTGAAGAATGCAGTAATGGGAGAAGATGTTCGGGGGTAAGTAACTTGTAAAAAGGAAAGAAAAATAGATGTGTAAGTTAAGGTAAACCATCTTTTGCCCATATTGTGTCAAGCTGTGTGTAGAAATGATGGCTGTGTGGCTTGCCTCTATTTCCACCCTGCAATTTATTGTTTGGACAGACACATAATACAGCAAACTCAGAGATGGACTCAGGCTGTCTTGGGGACAGAGGTGAAAAAAATGCCACCTGAGCTCTGATCCACCATGCTACACAAACCAACATGTAATTTTAGTGCACTGGCAAGCTAACATGTGCTAACCTGTTCATTTACTGATGACAGTATGTTGCATTTGTGCAGAAATTGGCAAACAATTACCCATTGAAAGAGGAGCCAATAACTGAATTATGGCAAGTGGAATTGCATGCTGTACTTTTGTGGATGCAGTCAGATGACGCTTTCATGTAATCTTCGTTTTAAAAGACATATAAATGTCTGGGGTATTATGGTGGCCTAGGGCGATGACAGACTAAGTAAATCACAACTTTCTTGGCTCAATTGCGGTCAGGGATGAAATCGTGAGATGCTCACCTCTTGCTACGTTTTCAGTCTGCCTGTCAGGTGTATTGCAGCATTTAAAAGACAAAAATGCCCCAAGATAAGGGACCTTAAAACTACTCTGAGCAAAAAAAATCTTCCTCTTCCTGTAGCTCTGGTCCACCCACAACATTTAAATTCCATAGCACTCCTTTGGTTGAATATCCATCCATCAAAAAGTCTGCTTTAACTGCTGCAGATGCTGACCGACACATATATGATATCTCAGTAGGCACAAGACATTTTCCAAGGCACAAGTAGGAAAACACCTACACAAATACTGAAATAGGGTTGGACAGAGCACAAAAGACAAACTGTTCATAAGAAAGACACACTGAAACCCAGGCGGGGACATCTGAGCCAAACGTCCATGACGAACATCAGAAGAAGTGTTTTGACACAAGAGCTAATCTGGATGAGATTTCCAACCACTTGGTGACTAGATCATCTGAGTTTGTTATTTTGTCATTGACTCTCACACCAGAGCTCACTGAATATTTATTGAAAAAATAAAGCTTCTTGGACGACGCTCAGCTTCTACTTTTTTACATTCACACAAACGTTTCAAGACCTCAAAAGAAATGGGCTGTGAGAAGACCACAGTGTCCACGGACAGACTTAAAATACTGACTGTGCAGATTTTGGCTGTCAAGCAACCTTCTGCATGAAAATACTTGCAAAAAAACACACATTAACATTAGTGATCCAGGGGTCCAAGTTCAATTCCACAGGGAAAGTAATGGGTTAAAAAAAAAGTGGGCAGTGCAATCAGAAACTGCTGTTATTGAGAGGATCAAAAGAAGTTATGTGCTGCCTTAAATGAAAAATATTTGCTTTGAGGCCAACAAAGTGTCGGTGGTCAGTTTTGACCTCCAAGTCACACCAAGCTGAAACGTGGCCTCGTTGAAGTGGCCTGCTTCCTGAGTCATAACAGATCTGTTACATATGCACAGATTTAAATCCTCTAATCTGCACATGTATCACAGGTGATACATGGAATAAACTTGCTTATCATACCCAAGATCTTAGATCAAATTTCTATGTCCCAGTTTTTATCAGCAGTGTCCACAAGCAGTTTAATGACAGGGTTATTGTTGAGTTAACACAGCCACATTTCTGCTGGAGAATCTTAATTACTTGGCAAAATGTACACTGACCCAGGTTTCTATTACATGTATTGTTTTGTAAATATCCCCCCATGTGTCCTGCTCAGTGGTCTGAACCATTGCATAAACTAAACTAATGGTTTACTTATTAGACTACATTTCCCATAGTCCATCTTGGTATGTCTCTGCGGCGCTGAGTGCATTCTCTCAAATCTTTATCATCAATATACTTCTGCACAGTACATATGTAGCCTTTGCTCTGTGATGAAAGGCCACTACTTGTTTTTCCTGAAGCTAATACACAGAAAAAATTATGAGTTTTGTCTCATAGGCAGAAGTATTTTATTTGAAGTGAGACACGGTGCCTCCACTAATAAGCGCTTTGGGGAATTTTGCACGCTATGACCTTCAGGACATTAAATTCTCGTTCAGTGTCTGTTGGACAGGATGCAGGCCAGCTTATGTGGAACAGAGCACTATTATTGCACTCTGCTGTGGGTGTTGACATGCTGAAAACACAGACGAGCGCACACACAAGCATGCATACCTTCTTCTCTCACACACATTCATTTGTAAAGTAAGTCAACAAATTGTGCCGCAGCACAAAGCCCACTGGAGTCCCTCCTACACTCTGAAGCAAAGGGTTTTTCTCCTCAGGCGGCTTCTTGTTGTCTTAATCCAACTTGTCTGACTGGGCAAGCAGAGAGGTGGAGCGGGAGGAAAGCCTTTTTCACTTTCTGTTCGTGTTTTGTTGCCTCTGACATGCAGAGCGACAGATGTTGCCGTGTCGAAGTCAAATAAATGAAAGCCTTGACTGATGGTCTGGCACTGTTTATTTGTTCTCCACACAATTCATTTAAACCAATGTGAAGACTTGAACAGACAGTAAGCAGAATTCAAGACACTAAATGATTATTCTGCTGGGCAGTAATGACGTTATATTTACATTTTTGGCATGTGTAATTAATTGTTTAGTTAGGCAGATGAATGTTTGCAGCACTCAACTTTTGCCTTTCTGGCAGGGTGGGAAGCAAATCATCCTCTCTGCTGACTTTTTATAGCATCTCGCTTTGACATCATGTCTGACTAACAGGAATATTTAATCACCTTAAGCCTTTATCACACTTACATGGACATTCAATTCAAGAACTTCTCAAATACTTTCAAGGTTTTGTTTGGTAGAATTGAGGGACTTGAAGAGGAATGTGTCTTTGGAAGAAATGATATATTTCTAATTCAAGGATTCCTAATCAAAGTCTGGATGATAAACTGCAGGTATTCTTTAGGATGTGAAATGTTAATGCTGCCAGTCACAATGTGGATGAATATATATATATATATATATATATATGTGTCTATTTGAATTAAATAAAAAACTTCTGCTCACAAACATTAAAACCATGTTTCTCCAAAAAGGCTCCAAAGAATCACTTCAAAAATTAAAACCACATTACGCAGTTGGCTGGGCTCATTGTTCTGACCTGGCAATTGTTTGAGTAAAAAAGTCTATCAGGAATGCATTAAATTCTAACTGTTGCTCGTTTTGCTCTGAATTTAGTGTGTTGGCACCGTTCGGCCGTCTCAACACTTTTGGAATGTCCTTCTAAACCTGAAGTCAACTGAAATTAATTCTAAGTGGTTTCTCATTCATGCAAGTCGTGTGTATTCCTGCTGGAGCCTCTCCCAGTATGAACTGGGTGAAAGGCAGGGAAACACCTTTGGCAGGACACCAGCGTACACGCAAAATATATTTTAACATCAGAAGCATTATATTCAATTATACCAAGTGATCAATGAGACACAAAATACATGTGTTTGTCCTCTATAATAAACACACAAATGTAAATACTGGCCGTCATAGTGGCTTACAGGGAACAAAGCAGTCTCACGTTTTTACAGGCGACATTTTTCTTTTGGTCACCCGTTCACCCTTTGTGTACAGTGTGTGTGTTTGCATGCCTATATGAAATTAAATTAACCTCTATTTACTCAGGGAAGGTTTGTTTAGCACCAGTGCACCTTCAGCAACGCCCTATTTCACACTCACACGTACAGGCTGCAGCCCAGTATGCCCACACTCTGACGCCCAACTGGAGCTGCTTCTTTAAAGCAGTTTGAGGCTTAGTGCTTTACTCATGGGGACCCCAACCCCAGTGTATTGTCTTGTATTCTTTCCTGTTTGTCACGCAGTGGGATTATATTTGCATGACCCTCTAAACATGCAGATGAATCCTCACAAGCCAGTTATCAGAGGGCGGCACAGTATGACAGACGCGCAACAGAACACTGATATGACAGTGAAAGTCTCCAAACGAGAACCAGAACAATGTTATGAAGACTGCAAACAAATGAGAAATATAAGGTTTCAGTCAGACATGAAGCAACTTAAATGTGTCTTCAACACAGGTGGGACATGAGCCACACAAGCTCCTCTGCAGCACAAATACCTGGAAAGAGAATATGCATACACACAAGAGACAAAACTCAGGGACGCCATTCACACAGTGGGATGAGAGACAAGATGTGATTCTGAGATGAGATAACAGCACAAATACGAGGGCTAGTTAACCGAAGTTGAACGTCATGCAAACGCTTTGTGTGGACTTCACCCTCACTAATCACTGACATTCCATTGAAATGACCATGAAACTTTCACTTTTTTAAATGAGTAGTTCAGTGAGTGTGCAATTATAAGAGAGGTCATATCTACATCTGTATGTCCTTAGTGATCTGAATGCAGTTTAGTAAAGTGACATCCACAGGCAGACTACATAACGCTTTTGAGAAAAGGACCTTCCAAAGAAGTTAAAGAGTAGTTTCCGATTGATTGAAGACACTTGACCCTTCAAAAAAAGACATTACAAAATGAAAAAGTGTGCTTTGAGGCTTGTCAATGTCATGATATGGAATTCATTTTATTCATGGCCGAATAATTTTGAATCCTGAGAGAAACCTTTCAAAAACTGAAAAAGAAAGACGAGGCGTCAAGTTTGACTTACTGCTTTCAGTCACTCACGCAGGACTAATGCTATTCTGCCGAAGCGGACCAGAGTCAGTCAAAGCGCCTGCAGGGTTAGAAATATTCCATTATGTAAAAAACCAACATGTTAAGTGATATTGCCTCATTCTGTTGCCATTTGTTTTTTGTGTTACATCTTAAATCAATGAATTATTTAAATGCGTCATTGGGAAAAACAGTTGCCTCATATGTTTAAACTGTGTGGCATCCCTCTTAACGAGCTCGATCAGATAATAAAGAGTACGAGCTGTGACACTATCTCTGCCTCTGGATACTAGAAATTCTGTTGTCCAAATAAGGACAAAGTAATAGTCCTATCAACAAAACTTCACTCAGCGGGCCTTTAGGAAAACACTCTTCCAATCGCAAATAGTTTTTAACTTGACATGAAATATCACAGATAATTAAAGTGCAATTCCTGATTTATATCCATGAGCAATTCTTCAATGAGAAGCCCTCTTTCAATAAATCGTGACAGTTTTGCTCATAGGCTAGATTGACCTCGAAGTGGCCTGTTTAGCCTGTTTCTTTGCAGAAAAGCAAATAATAAATATAAAAATATCAAGTATCTCTGGGTGTTTTAAACGGCTGGAAAACCACACAGTGTCACATAAAACAGTAGGAGAATGCAGGAAATAAACAGAAACTTCAACCATGTCTCAACTGCAGTGAAAAGACAGCAACCTTCAAGCAGTCGTTACGCTGCTTTTCCCTTCTTCACCATCTTCAAGCACCACTTTATCATTAGACAACTGTCATCACACCTCCAATTATCCCTGCACCAACTTGTTCTACACAAAAGCACAGTCACAGCTTGTTCGTAAACACCGCCAAAGAGCATCTGTGACAACGTCCATGCTCTTGAAAACATGCTGGAGGACTGCCAGTAACATACACACAATGTATTTTCTTTCAAGGAAAGCACATAATGCGGCCTTTACAGCTTCTGCGCTGTACTGTCGTCCCATTTAATGTTTGTTTAAACAAAGCCTAAAAGCAGGGCGTCCGGGGGGCCTCACACATGAGATTTTGAGCATCGCACAGTTTATTTCCTGCATTCTCACTCAATTCAATTTCATTTCATTCAATTTTAACTACCAATTTGCACTTTTTCTGCATGAAAGACCCTCTGCTACCTTCAACATGAATGGAAAGGAAATAAACTCTACACTACATGTACATCTTTTGTAGCTATTTTAAAATATATTTCTAACCTGCAGTCCAAATCCTCTCATAAAGGACGGAGCGGCTTACCTTTTGGCAGATTCACTTCTACCAATGTTCAACTGGTTAGTATATTTTATGGCGTGTTATAAAATAAATCAAACACTGTGGACGAAGTTAAAAGAAACCAGCAGTGTCAGTTAAAGAGACTTAGCGGTTTCCCATGTCTGCCTCCTCTCCATCCTCATTCACCTCCTCAGTTTGGGTTTGTCCTTCCTCGTCTATTTTCTGGCACCCATCTTTTCTTTCAATTTCACCTCCTGTCACACTTAGACTCCACTCTTTCCACTCGTCCTCCTCTTCCTCTATCCTCGCCGTGCTCTTTGCTCATTTCGCCTTCTTTCCTCCCTCACCTACTTTTTTACCTTCTCTCACTCCATCCCTCCTCCAGCTCCCGTCTCCGTCCCCGGAGAGCAGGATGAATAATGCAGTGTTCTGCTCTGATAATCATCATTGGTCTTTCCTCTGATTTCTCTTTTTTCTGTCTCAGTAAAACATGTCTTTTTCTTTCTTTCTTTCTTTTTTTGGCCCCGCTCGTCATCAAAAATTACTTCCGACAGGCACAACTGCGCACAAGCCAGAGCAGTCATAAAATACTGTAATAAAACTGTTTGTTTTTGGTGTCTATTTCCTCTCTGAGTTGAAGGTTAAAGGGGGTGGTGCATATTGTACAGACTGTAGAGCCCTTAGAGACACACTTTTTGGCTCTATAAATAATGTTTCAGGGTGTGAATCTAAATCTGGCCCTTCAGGAGATAAAGCTACTTATATTGAACAAAAAAAAAACAGCATAGCAATAATTAAACAAATCATAAAAATCAATAATTCTTCATCTCATTCTTTTACTGTCCTACGTGTGTGTTATGTGTATGTGTATCTGCAATTTTAAGGAACACAGGTAAGCATCTAAGAAGCAGCTGAAGGAGGAGGCCAATTTTATGACTATCAAATTGAAATAATGGTTCATCAAACTGAGAGAAGAAAACATGTAGTCCCCAATAGAGCAATAATAATAGCAGATCTATATAAATATCATATATTTGTTTATTTGTACAAAGATCATTATCATTATATTATTATTATAACGCCTAAAAACACACATATCCAGTCAAGACAGAACAAAAAAAGGTTGTTAACCACTGAAGTCACAGTGAATATTGTTAAACTATAAGATACATCCTAATACTGAAAAAATAAGAAAAACCAAACTAAATGTCACCCGAATTCACCGATTTATTATCTCTTTTTTTTTTTTTGCTAACTCACAATATCATATTAATCTGACTCAAAAGACCACGTGTGTTGTGAAAGTTGTCGACCAGTATGCACATTCTCACCGCCCGTAGATTTGTCTACATTCGGAAACCTGCGTGGAAAGTGGCGGAAGCGCAGTTTTCGTGCGTACGCATGGTTTATGCGTTTGGTCCTGGTCGTCTATAATCAGCACCGACTTGGTGCCTGTGTCGACACAAATCCACTCGCTCCCTGTGAGGTCTGTTTGTGTTCTGGGATGTTCACCAGCATTTAAGGAGGCTGCTTCTCTGCTAGAGCCACGCCACAGCCATCACTCTCCTCTTCCTCTGTTTATTTGACTAAATGTCTGGGAGGCAGTAGAGCACAGCAGCACCCTCTCCCCCCTTTTCTCCCTCCTTTCACCCTTTCTTCCTTCTCTAATCAAATCCTCTCCTGTGCTTCCTCTCTTCCATCCACTACCTGCTTTATTTATGTTCTATTTTTTCCTCCTTTTTATCCCACTTTCTTCCACTTTCCACCACACCTTCCTTCCACTCTCCCGCCTTCTGGTCCTCACTCCATTTCTCTCTCAGGTGTGTTTGTTTTGTGTACCAGCACACATCTGCCTCTATTAATTCGTAGTATGTGAGAGTGTTTGCATTTATCTTCTTATTGGAGCTTGAATAAGCATGCGTGTGCTGCATTCATCTCTTTTTAATAGGTGGGTGTCCGTCAACACCGCTGTTTAATTTTCCATGGCACAGAGAGCTGCACGATACGCAGAATGCCGTGACAGAATTGTCCCGTCAATCGCTCCCTGTTGATATTTTCAACAGGGACGGTGTTTGCTGTTGGTGGTTGGGATTGTTCGCTGATGCTTATCACTGTGCAAACAACGGAAGAAGCGCGCGGTGCTTTTGAACAGGCGTGTTTGGATCCCCGTATAAATCACATGGAATTTACTGTGAATACAAATCTAATCCATTCATGTAATTTAGGATGTTGCTTGTGATCTCGTCAGGATTTAGTCTGTCAGGGAAGACTAAGTCCCCTTGTTTAAGGTTATCTGGAGAATCCCAACATGGCATCATGTTTCAGACTTAATGGACCAACACCACACTCGAAATGGAGAATCCAGTCAGGTTAATACAAGTCATATTTATTTGTGAGGAGGTTTCGGCTGACAGGAGGACAGACGAAACAAAAACGAAACGACGCAAGACAAAACAAAAGGAGGAGGAGCAGAGCAGGAGCAGCAGTCCCACAGGAAGCTAGTTTGTCCCCTTCAGGGATTTGACTGTTAACTCAAAAATGCACCAGGATAGGTAGCTTTACTGCAGGAGACTTGACCATGTGCCCTAATCACAGACCTGCAAATTAACCTGAGTCGTCGACTTTGGCTCTCAAACTTTCACAAGCCACAGGTGACCTGCACTCATTACCATTACCACCAATGCCAAAATTTTATTGGCTGAGCTGCCGACCAACAGAAGGAACAGGAGGACCTATTAGCCAACGCTAACTGCTTTAATGAAACTGTGCAGCCAGGACAGCTGCACTGGGGCAAGTTAAATTACAGTGAGGCTGGAATGCTCACGAGCAATGTTGGGAGTAACGTTGCAAACTATACTTTGGAAATTTTGCCGCAGACTGGTCCCAGCAACATGCTGAAACACCGCTAGCCTCTTTTACCACCTACGCAAGAATCACATCAAACAGAACTAAAGCTGAAACTGCAGGAATAGGCAGGAGCATAATCCAAAATAAACAAAGAAGAAATACAAATCACTGAACTGATAACAAACTGCTATGGCTCAGGTGAACAAGAGAGGCAGGACAAGAGAAAAGAAACAGACAATCTGACAGCTTCAATACACGAGAGAGGGAAGACTAATGAGGGACAGGTGAAACTAATCAACAATCACAAGGAAGGGAACGAGACAAAGGCAGGAAGTAAAAGAAAACACGAGGAGAGACTCTTTCAACAGAAAACAGGAAATGAATTGCATAATTGAAGATTTGAACATCGATTCTATATAAAAGGATAAATGCTGTCTGTCAGGTAGCTCTGGATTCAGAAGGACATTTCTGAAGTTATCTGAAGTTTCCCTTTCTCATATTTGCTTCCTTCACTTTTTACCTTTCCTCCTCCTGCGTAATCATCGTCTCTCAACTCTTTTTTTCCCACATCTGTCATCCTCCCCTCGATCCTTCCCATCCTCTCCTCTTCTTCGTCACCCTCCCCTCTCTCAGCTGACTCCTCTTCTCCTCCTCTGCCTCTTCATTCGCCTCTAAAACTTTTCCCCTCTCCCTCGCTCCTTTCATATTTGATGATTTCACTGCAGCCCAGGATAATAATTACAGTTGTCGTGTCACGTGGGGAGCCCGGGGGACCTGATGGAGATGTGCGTTGCCATTGTGCTCATCAAAAATTGAATACATCTTTTACAGTGATGATGCTGAACGAAAGCTTGGCATTAAGGGGCCTCTTATGATGTCATGCTTGTCTATGCTTAGTCATAGAGGGGAGGAAAAACAAAATACAGTAGGTGGAATATATTCCTCATTTTGCAGCATACACAGATAAGTGAAAAGCGGTGTGCACATTCGCAGCTCATCCGTGTTTCCATCTGGCCGATGATTGGTCAACATGACAGCACATTAACAGAGAAACGCTGACAACTCTCTGCACCAGGGAAGGGAGTTAAGGTCTGCTCAAAAAGTCGCTAGATTCACGCTAGGTGCTGATTTGGAAAAAGTCTATAAAGGAAGTCGGTCAACAGAACGGTCTCAAATTCACACACAAAACGCCTGAGTAGGTGTAAGACAGTTATTCTGCATCACCTGGTTCTTGAGCTCACAACCTTTGCCACCAACGGCATGTTGCGATCATGTGGAGCAACTCTGAGAAAATGTGGCTTATTGCGTAAGATGTTCATGTGATAAGATTTATGTTCGTGAAATTACACACGCCCTAAAAAAAAAAGGATAGAGAACATACGAGTTGCATCAGACATAATGATGATGAACAAAAGGATGAACGAGTAACGTAGAATCTGCTAGCAATTATGGACAGGCTGGCCTGATCTAGCTGAAAGCTGCACTAAGCATTTCCCAGACATTTACTAGAGGGCAACAGAAACTGCAACATTTTTTGTAAAACACACCAAAGTAAAACTACTGGGCTTGATCTTGGCAGTCACCAGGGTTTACACATAGTGGCAGATTTCAAACTACTGTAAAAAACTTCATAAGTCCTGCCAGCTCAAACCATGAGCCTGCACACTGGACCTACATTTTGGTGAACGCCATCGCACCTATGACTGATTTGTTATGAATTTTCAAAGTTTTAACTTTAGACGGTTGCTGTAGCGCCACCATCGGGCCTTGTGGAGGAAGTTTTGCATGGGACTAGACTGATGTGCCAAGTTTTGTTTGTTTTCATGCATGAGAAAGCAGATTTGCTGGTTGGAAGAAGAAGAAGAAGAAGAAGAAGAAGAAGAAGAAGAAGAAGAAGAAGAAGAAGAAGAAGCTGCTGTTTTGTTTTGTGGTGCTCAACTGAGAACCATGCCTGCGTTTCCCAGATGTTAAATTTCAGATGCAGTTTCCTGCACTGGTCTGTCTGTGGTGATAAATCAGGTACATCCTGCATGAGCCCAAACACGCAATTTTCAGTGGAACCACTTTTCTTCCATTTCACTGGTGCGAAACCACAATGTGATCCTTCAGTAAATAAGGTCAAATGCAATTTGACTGTTTCTCACGTTTTTAAGAAAGGCCACAAATCCTGAGTAAGTATCCCCCTCAGTGTTTACAATTAAAAACACAAAAGGTTTTGATTAACTTGTTTTTTTATTTTTATTTTTTTGTGTTCTGTATTCTCTATTGTGTTCTGTCAAGCAGAAAAAAAAAATGTTGTAGCTTAACCTGATGGCTTTCAGGTTTCAAGGATCTGTATCTGATTGTCCATTAAATCTACATAAGATATAAATTCATATTTGGCAGCGGTCTCTTCGACAATGTCCACTGTACACAGGGGAGGGGGCTTCAGGGAAAGAGTTAAGGTAGGCGAGTTCCAAGGGGCCTGTTTAATCAGGTTCTTATTGAGGATGGTCACAGTCAATGTTTTTCCTCCAATGATCTTGCTGGCCTGCTCGACAAGCTGTGTCAGTTTGTTCTTTTGCTTTACCGAGAGATGCCAAAGCGGTGAGATGATGTTAAATCTGAGAACATTCCCAGTTACTAATTTGTAGACCATGGAAAAGATGACCATGGAAAAGATGTGCTGGCTTGTTAAAGCTCCTCAGTTTGCATCGTGCTTTCTTCTAGATGTAACCAATATTGTCTTGGAAGGGGAGTTTATTGTCTATTAGTGTTGACAGATATTTGAAGACCTGCTTCACTTCCTGGCCCTTCATACTGAGTGGCTTGTAGGTAGGACCTGCGTCGCCCGCTCTCTTATTGCCTCCTTAACTCAGACCCTTGGTCTCTGTGACATTATGGTTTAAGAGGGTTTTGGCAAACCAGGAGGCAAGGCTGCTGATGTATTGGCAGTAGGTGGCACTGTTCATATCCTGTAGAAAGGTAACCAGGTAGAGGTTGTGTTCATTTGTGCATATTGAAAACATCAGGGAAGGTAGTACACATCCCTGAGGGACACCTGTAATCAGGACAAGACAGTCAAAAAACGTTGATGACGCAGAGACGCTGGGGTCGTTCTCTCAGGGATTCATTGACCCAAAGGACCGGACTGCAGCTGACGTTCAGGTCACACAGGACCTTTACGAGGAGGTGAGGCTGGCCTGTGTTAAAGACGGAGGAGAAGTCCATACAATGACTACAGACATGAGCGTTGGCTTTGTCAAGACGTGTCTGGACTTTACACAAGAGAGTGAGTGTAGCATCTTCAACACCATGTTTAGCCAGGTCAGCAAATTGCATTGAGTCCATACATGCAGCAGTTTGAGATGAGACTTCTTCATGCATTAGATGCTTCAAACATTTGCTAAGTGGAGGTGTGAGAGCGATGGGCCTGAAGTCATGAAGACAGTCGACATGAGGTGTTTCTGGAACACAGACGATGGTTGTTATCTTTCAGGTCAGGGGGGCAAAGCTTGAATCGAGGAATATTTGGAATAGTTGGGTGAAAATAGGTCCCAGTTGGGCTGCAGTTTCCTTTAAAACCTTCCCTTTGAGTCCATCTAGGCAAGGAGCTTTGGGGGGGTTGACCCTTCCGAACACAGAGCTGATCTCACTTTCCTGTAGGATCATGGGGTGTGGGGTCATCTCAGTGCAAACACTCATCACTGAAGTCCTGCTTATCACATTTGGAATAGGTTCAGATTATTTGAGAGACTGAGGGGGTCATCACACTGCTTCTGCT
Organism: Chaetodon auriga; assembly: GCF_051107435.1. Classification (NCBI taxonomy): domain Eukaryota; kingdom Metazoa; phylum Chordata; class Actinopteri; order Chaetodontiformes; family Chaetodontidae; genus Chaetodon; species Chaetodon auriga. Next base: position 5,869,785 of record NC_135095.1, on the reverse strand, counting down.
GCCTGCTCATCATTTTATTCAATCCCCCTCTTGGCATCTCAGTTTCTCTTCAACTTTATCCTTAAAATCTGCCTGTGCTTTTTTTGATCATGCGTCTGAGCTTGCTTGTGAACACATGGCTAATTTATAGGGTAGATTTTGATTGCCTTTATTTTAATTACAGAGTCTGAACAAAAGTTTACACAACTAGTAGTAGTGTCATGATAGAAATAAGTCTCTCTCAGTGGCCTCAACTTAGACCCTCAGTTCTTCCCTTGAGTCATGTGGCATGAAAACAGCTGATTTTGCCCTTTTTAGTAACTGATGGTTTTCAAAAGTGTTCAAATAAAATCTGCTTTTTTACTGTGTGTTGTTTCATATTATCAAGTGTGGATCAGTGGACTAACCATGTGATCCATGTGACACGTGCACTTGTAGACCTTGAGATACAAACAAAAAAGATGACCCCCCTTCATCAAAACATGGCTCCACAGCACCACCAGGGGTCAAAATCTCCACAAAAACATTTTGGGAGTTTGCCTTTGGAGGGGTGTTTTTTTGCCCTCGGTCAATCTTTTCAGGCAGTGTTTCTGTCAAACTGTGTACAAATCTGCCTTTATGGTTGCGGCTTGGCGGGCTCAAAACACATAATGGTACTAAACTTTCCATAAACATAATCTAAATCCAACCACAATGATTTGATTGGCAGGGCTTTTGCATCCGGGCAGCCTGACGGGAGGCTGTGTCTGCCAGTCACTTAACCCTCCACAGTTTAATAATATCAGTCCATCCACCACCCACCTGTGCAATTATCAGTCAGGTCAGGTCTTGCCTGTGTGTACTGGCCAATGAGAAAATGTTCATAGCTTTACCAGATGTGCTGTTGAGATTGACAAGAGATGGGGGAGAGAGACCAGATGTGTAGCTAACAGAGCGCTGCCACATCTGTTTTGCTGTCTTGGGAATCAGCTCAGACACAGAAATAGAAGTGTTTGTCCAAAAAGAAATGTAAGCTAAGAATGCAAAAGCTTTCATTAAGCTTAGACAGCGAGAACTACTGAAGTTAGAGAAAGTTCATGGTCATGGATAAATAAACCAGCATTTTCTGTTTGTTTAAGACGGGATGGGAACCGAGGTCCTCAGTGTCAAAGTCTGACACTTTGTAGGATTTTGTAAGACTAGTCAGTCGTGAGATAATCTGATCCCTGTCAGATGCAGATTTCTGTAGTGTTTGTTTCTAAAGCCCCCGAGAGCTCGGGGCTCAGACATCGCAACCAGAGGATGTTTCACCACCTGGAAGTTCTCTAGACATGGACAAGCTTGAGCCGTAACAGATTTATAGGTCCTTCAAGCAAGACATTGAACCTGTAAGTGGTATAGAGCGAAAAAGAAGCTTGCTAAGTCTTACTCCACTCAAAAAAATGTACAGTAAATACTATGAACTAGTCAAATGTTAGGCTATGTGAAGTGATTCTACACAAATGTATTAACATCTAAAATACAAATGTATTGAAATAATAACAGTGAGTGAGTGAATACATTATTTTTCATTTATTCATTCTTCAAGCTTTCAGCCAAACCAGAAGCTGGTGTGGCTGAAGATTCATTCAGCAAACAAGGACCTTCTGACTGAGAGGCATCACACGGTGCTTACATGTAGCTCATTTTCTTAATTTAGCCCACCAGATATCAATTTAGATGAAAGAATTAGTTAAAAAAAATGAAGTAAGACACATGAAGGATCTCCGAAGAAAATGAAGAAGCTCTGACATTCGGTATGGTGAGTGATTTTTAGAACTTGCAAATGATAGTTGGTCACATACGTTATCAAAGCTGCATTCAACTGACCAACCAGTTTACACAGAAACGGGAACATTAAGTCAATCAACTTAAACTTTTCTTCCTCCTTTCTAAGAAGGTTTCTGTGACTTTTACTATCTGTACTTCGCAGCAACTTAACTTTTGCTATTTGCTCCCATATCTTTAAGTTTAGTGCACATGCATCTCTGTTAATCAGTGGGTCGAAACCAATTCATGTCTATATACTTATAGAACAAAAATAATTCCATAACTTTATTTTTTTAATTTCTTAAAAGAATATAGCCCTATTTGACTTGAAACGGTCAGTCTTGGGGAACCTGCCAAATGTCAGCCAGCACTACAGAAAGACGTATGGTTGCATTAGTCACGCACACGCATACGCACGCACACGCACACGCACACACGCACGTTCCTAATTCGGTGTCCTAATTCATGTCAGCAGGCTTGCTCCGCTGACAGACAGTGGCAGCATGCATGCAGGTCTTTGCGGCAACATGCGCCAAGAGCCATCTGTCCTGTAACAGAAAGAGCGGCGTAGATTATGGTGTGGAGAGAGAGAGACAGACAGACAGACAGGCAGAGAGAGAGAGAGAGAGAGACAGAGAGAGAGAGAGAGAGAGAGAGAGAGAGAGAGAGAGAGAGAGAGAGACGCAGAGAGCTTTACGCACATCCTGATCCTCTCCACGCAGAACCAGTGTGGCGCACAGACCTGCGGCAGCCCTCAGAAAGTGGGAAGTTTTCGCCAAAGGATTCTGTCTAAAAATTAATCACCTTCATGTCGACTCTGTTGGATACTAACCTGCCGATGCTATGGTTACCTTTATTACGGTAGGAACTGCTTTAATTAGTTTAATTTGGTGCTTTATGGGTCATTTTTGTTGCCGAAGAAGTGTTATTGCGGAATTTGACACGAAAGAAATGACAGAAACTTATCCAAAGTGTTCAGTATGTTCATCAGACTTTTAAAGATGCCAAAGACTGACAAAGTTGCATTAAGTGCATGAAATCGTGTGATGAGCAGCTTCGGAGCTGCTGCAGTTAGAACTGAAGCTTGAATAGCCTTTTAAAAAGTTTTAGAAACTGAATTTGGCAGCAGGGTTGCGTCTAAATTGGTTCTGAGTGTTCCACATTAAATATTTACTTTTTGTATAAAAGAAGAGTTTCATGATCTGTTCAAGGACTCATTTCTTCCACTGAACTTGAGCTTGGCAGGTAAAACAAAGTAGAATGTGACGCAACGCTGTGCGCTGCTTGAAGGCAAAGCAGTGCGAAAAAACTCACTCCTTCTACGCGTCTGTGTGTGTGTGTGTGTGTGTGTGTGTGCGCGCACAGGTAGACAAAAGGGTTGGGTCTTTCCAAAGCTAGTTTACGCACACAAACATGAGAGGCTGCCGCTGTTTCCACTCGCACTCGGGAGTGTTTCTTCTCTCCAAGGCGTGTGCGGCGCGTTGGAGGGAGCGGAACTGGCTGAATGCGCACGGGAACGGTTCAGATGAGGTTCAGCTTGTATTTTTGGATTACCGACGCGCTAATTGCGCCTCGGCTCGCTGTTAGAGGGAGTGAAAGCTGATATGTCACCGCTGACTCCCAGCACAAAGGCGCTGAATCCTTTCCCTCCCTGTGCGTTCTCAGCCCCGTGTGCATGCGTGCTTGTTTGTTTGTGTATGCATGCAAACTATAGCCTGTGTGCGCATGAGGCGGAGAGAGTGAACGGCCTCTGTGCGCGCAGAGGCCCTCTCCAGCGTCTTCTGCAGCCTTACGCTCTCCCAAATTTGCCTTCTTGGATAAATGCAACTAAATAATTTAGGATTTTTGGAACGAGTGAGGACACAGTAATGCTACGTGTGCCAGTGACTGTCAACACAAGATTATGTGTATGAAAAACTGTGAAAGTCACAGATTTCTCCACTTGTTTAAGGAAATACAAACTTTTAAAGACAAATGAGGCCAAATAGGAAGTCAAAAATCGATTTTTTTTTTTTTTTCCACTTTACGGAGCTGAGGTTTGCTGTGCAGAGTTGTGGATAATGTGTATGTGGATACATCTTATATCTCGTAATTTGCCCCCAGCTGTGCAGGGGTAATATTCCTCCTCAGATAAAAGAGTTCGAATGTCGAGAGCTGTTGAAGGCATCAGAGCCAAACAGCCCCGTAACCCAAAAATACTCGTGCTGTGTGTGCGCGTGCATGCCCGTGCGTGCGTGTCCAGTGTGATAATATAACATGGAAGCAATTCTGCGTAATGGCCTGAACTGTGCTACGGTGCAGTTGGCTATGTCTGTTAATGACATGTGGTCTGGGCAGCTTTGCGTAATGGCGCGCATCAGTGGGCGTCTTGAGCCTTTGGTGGATGCTTTCCCGCTGCTGTGGGAGTCCACTCATGTGTGTGCGTGCATGTGTTGGAGTGTGCGCATGAGGCGGAGGCCGTTGGAGCAGCTGTTGCAGCGGTGGATATGACGCAGAGCCCCTCCTGACATGCACAGGCACACAGCAGGACAAGGAAATCAGGGCGCAAGGAAGGAGGCAAGCAACAGGGGCCGGTCCCATTCTGTAACTCCCTTTATGGGCACTTGAGTCAAAAATGGCCTCCCAGGCACCCTGAGATAAGCTTTCTACTACAGCTTTGGGCTTTTGCACGTTAGAGCTCAGAGTGCAGTGCAGCTGCAACAGCTCAGAACTCACAACTTTAACAACAATCATTTTGTGTTTTGCTGCAGAAGACAGAAATTAGGAGTGAGGGGTGTGAACAGATTAGGGGCTGGGCTCCAGGAAAACATTTAGTAAATAAGGGTAGAAAGGGGCCAAAATAGCTCCCTGGTGGCTGATAATGTTACTATGGAGAGTTTCTGTTGTCCGTTTTGGCTCTGTATTCCAACCTTTTTGTGCTTTTGTCCATCCAACTCGTTTCATCTGCTTTACTCTTCTCTCCGTGCAGCAGTTTCATTTGTTGCCCCAATTTCTTTTATTTATGTTGCAGCTCTTGTCTAGCAACACCATATGACAGAAGTAAACAACATCAAACTTAGCCCCAAGGTTCGTGATGCAGTTTTGACTTTTAACACGCTGGTTTAAAATTCCCAGACAAACAGAGGAAATGTGTGAGGGGAGGATGACTGTAACTACTGAAATACCAGTGAGAAAAGACGACTGCCAACACAAATGTCAAAGATCAAGGCTGAAATGTGTCTTAAATGATACACACTGCCCCCTGGGAAGACGTCTCATAAGGCGTCCGTTCATGCAGTATCGTACAGTCTCATGTTGAAGTGTCTCTCTTGGAAGCTTGAATTCCCTTTTAATTTGCAATGCTGGTCAATGGATTACAGCATTAGCCACACACTTAACAAGGGAAAGGCAGCTGCGGTGGATCGTTGCTGTCATCCCATCGCAGATGTTTCACTCATATGGGTTCATGACACCTCCAAAGGGACTGACTGGAAGTTCTAGTGTCCTTGAGCCTCCCTGTTCTGGAAATCTATTCACTCAACATGTGATGTTTCACATTTCTTCACCTCTCCACATGCTGCGGCAATATGTGTTATTCGGTTTGCGCTTCAACTTCAAAACAGCTCATCGAGTTTGATTATGTCACTGTTGGCAAGACAACGGAGGGAGAGACAAGTCAGGTGAACAAAAGAAGGTGCCCAATTGAAAATTCACCCCAGAGACCGCTCATGCATTAATCCAGCCCTGCCAGAAGCTGGTCGCTGGTTGTTAGAACTCAGATGTCAGACTGTAGGCAGATCACCATCACCTGTTTGTAATAAGAAATGTCTAAAAAGCCCATATGAACACACTGGCTGTTCAAAGATGGAAGACAAAATCCACAGTTCTAATTCGGGGTAGACAGCAGTAGCATCAAGTGGAAATCACCTGATTTTGGCACAGACCCAGATTCATGTCAGGCACTTTCCTTTTCAGTTACGCTGCAAATCTCCTCAAACATATCCAAATCATCCAGTCACCTGCTTCGCATTAAGATCAAATCAAATTTAGAGAACAAATGCACCGTGTGCCTTTTACATCAACTTGTCCAAAGAGGACAAACTTGGTGGGTGAGAGTGAACAAAACACTGGAATTGTGAAATTGCTACGTCATATCACAGATGTTTTCTACAGTTATGTCACATTCAAACACACCAACAGTAACTTTCGCCTTCCCTGAGGTGCACCCATCTCGACACATCACCCCTCTGCAGCTCTACAAGCACTTAGCGGACGTCTCTTGCAGGTTGTTGCTGCTTTTCAAGACACTGAAGGGTTTTGTAATTAAAGTCGAGTGGAGCTCAAGTACTTTTCTGATAGATTTGCGTCAAATGTGATGTTTGCAAGGCTACTGGGATAAGGACCTAAAGGGTTAGTAGGACCTTTTTCTAGCAAGTTAGTGAACATGAGTGACATCACTTTACAAGGTGTCTGTGTACTGAAGTCCTTTAAACCTGACTTAAACCTAAATACTAAGAGATTCTGCGAAGTGATGTGAGTAAACTGCAGGTCTGTGCTGCTTCATTCCAAAGGGATGAGAGAGGCAAAGCTGTGGGTGAGCTCAGCTCGTGTTTAGGACGAAGGGTTTTTTTCCGTACTCCCCTTCCTCCTCTGTGTGGATCAAGCTGTTGCCCTCATCCTATATGGTTGCAGTTTCACAGCCCTGCCTGCTCCGGGATGGTTTACACATTTAGCGGAGTGTTTATACGCTGCACATTCTTATGGCTAGTTAGAGCAAAACATACTGTAAGGATCTGGATCAGTCAGCTTTCCGTGCACTGGGGGACAGAAACAACACAGTGCTGAGAAGCAGTGAGCAGAAACACACATAATCATGTCAGGACACTCATTTAGGGAATTCATTTCTTTAACCTTTAACCTAAACTGCTTACCTTCACGTAAACAATCCTGAATTGTTACTGAAATCCCAGCACTGCTCTAATGAAGCAAAAGTTTCAGCATCTTTCCCACAATGCCCCGACAGAGCAGATAGAGATCATGTGGTTTCAAGGTGAGGCCCGGCCGTCATATGACAGCTCAGCCCTCCCCTTTCTGTCCGACCCGGTAATCTGCCTCTCTGTCTCAACGATTTTCTTTATCTCCCTCACATTCACTGTCTGGATCTTTACGTCCCTCATCTGTTGCCTGTTTTCTTTATGTCCCCCTCTTCATCTCCGACTCTCCCTCCCAGCCTGTTTTTCTTTTCACTCTGTCTGTTTCCACATGAAAAGGGAGACTCAGTGACCTCCTGATAGCGTCCTGATCCTGATACAGCTGATCACTGATAGTGTTGACTCGGATGAATTCCAGTACAAGCCTATCTTTCATTTACTTCTGTGCCTCTACAGATGTGACTATTGTTCTACATAGATTATATCTGAGCCATTAATCTATGTTGATGTGCAGTATTTGGTTACTTTTAGATCCATATTACCAGACGTTTCAAGCCTGGATCATGTCTGGATGTTGCTGGAGTGCATTTAAACTTTACAGTAAGATAAATGAATGCAGAGAAATCACATGTCTTGTTTAATCCTATCAAACTGACAGCGCACATCTCTGGCAGCTTCCTCTCTGTCGACCAGCATGCTAACGATTAATTTCTGGGAAGCAGGTCACTAATCAAATTGACTGCTTCCTGATTGATTTGCAAGTTTCCTGCCTTAACTCATACAAAAAAAAAATTATTTCTACATGCAGGTCCTATAAATTCACCAGAGATCTAATTAATTAGTTCCAATGCATCTCACCTGTGAAGGTGCATTGCTGGTTTGTTTTTATCTGTATTCAATATGTTTTTGCTTTTTATGCAATTAAAATCCACATAACCACAACACATATATACAGAAGCTGGAAACTTTCTTATGTGTTTAAGGTATTAAGTACTGGAAGAAGTATTCAAAAGTAAAAGTGGCAATGCATTACAAGGAAACGTCCTACATTCAAAATCCTCTTGAATAAATGTAATGCAATAAAAGGCACAATATTTCCCTCTGGCGTCTGGTGGAGTAGAAGTATAAAGTAAAACGGAACAATAAATGGAAACACTAATCAAGTACTGTAACACTGAACTCACATACACACATTACCAATTTATCAACTGTGCTGCTGGATTACATTTAGTGATTATATTAGATTAGTATCAGGGGGGTATTTCCATTCAGGTGATTATTGATTCCTAATTATCATTCACTATGAAACTACAGCCAAATTCAGATTAATCTGTTTCAGCAGTAATTTACACCATCTGAGCTGGTAAGCTGGAAAACCTGCTTTTCTTGAAAGGACTCTTGCATTTCCTCCTTGTTTTACACAGATTATTCTGTCACAGCGGTAATACCAGAGAGGCTGTTTTTAAAATACCTGTCACAGATGGTTTGGCCGATACTGTTGTATAATCACAGCTCGAACAGAAGGGAGCAGCCACCTTCATTTTCTTCTTATGGAAAGAGATGCCTATAGGTGACATCTGTGAGGACTGATGTGTCAGGTTAGTGGCCACCTTTGATATTTGAGCTGACAGATGTTCAGACCGCCTCGGGGTGAAACCTGCAGCTTAGAGTCTACACCACACACACACACACACACACACACACACACACACACACACACACACACGCACACACGCACACACAATCCCTACTTGTCCCCCCATTTGGTTAAACTCTAACCCAAACATGAGACTAATCCTAACTTTAATCTTCACCTGTTGTTGAAAAATGTCTTCAAGTCATATATTGTTGCTGTCTGACGGGAACCACGTGTCTCCAAATTGTCACCTTTTCGTGAGCTAAGAAAAACAGGGATGCATACCACAACTAAATTGGAGATAAATGGTTTTCCCCGCACAGTGAATTTTTACAGCCACTCTGTTTATATACAGTAAAAGTTTCATTGTAGAGCATGAAATTTCCCTGAAGTCATAAAATTCAAATGACTCTATTGGCTTGGCCATAAGCTGATGCAGTATCGCCAAAGTGCTCTTCAAATACTGACAGTAGTAATGTTTAATCTGTCACAGATAATGCACTTGATAGCCTTCATTGATTTAAAAAGTGTGCTGGTGTGGTGCGTTCATGTGGTTGGAGGCTCCCACATCTGAGACGTCAGAGTTCTCAAATCTCAAATCAAAATCTATATATCTATATACGACACGTGTTTATATGTATGATTGTGTGGACGGGAGAGGTTGTTACCTGGGTGAGGATGTGTTCGTGTGTGTATATATGTAAAGTCCTGGAGGAGGGATTGTCTTGGATTAATCAGGGCATGTGTGGGTAATGTGTGTGTGTGTGTGTGTTTGGTTGTTTGTATGAGAGGTATTGACATGTCTTCAGTGGTCCTGGTCAGGTTGGCATGTGGAGTAAGGAGTATGACGCATGGCGGAGAACATAAAGAAAACACATAGTGTTAATGATATGTTGCGAATCAATATGATTTAACCACTAATAACACATTAATGAAAATAATAGAATAATACTCAAATAATTATTATGGACAATACAATTTAATGATATGAGGTTTATATAGCAATGAGGAATGAGGCCAGAACTGGGCCATAAGAGAAGCGAGTGAGAGGCCCCTGCAGCAACACAACTGGAAGCCCCAGCGGGAGACTGGGAGGGCAGGTCAGTGAAGGCATCCCCTCCCATCCCCCTTTAGTTTATTTATTTATTTGATTTTGGATTTGCTTTGGCCGTGCACAAACCCAGAGGAGGGCGCTGGTCCATTGCAGGTTTTATGAGCACTAAGACTGCAGAGTTGTGTATGTTGGTGTGATGATGATGATGATGATGATGATGATGGATGGGCAGCAGAGGCATTTATGTTGCGTTTTAAAATCTAAAAGAACAGATGTTATTGCTCCTTCTTTTAAGCCAACATGGGTTCCCTGTTTTCACAGAACTGCCTTGAACACAGACAAAGAGTGGATTTCATAATCCTTGCTCAGTGCTGTGCCCTGTGTTCCTGCAGGGTATATCTGGCTGCTGTTTATCCCCCAGGTGCATCCCTGCCTTTTGGCTTTGTTTCATTACTGAATAGGAGGCTACCGCTGTTGCGACGCATGTGTTCGTCCGCTCACAGAGCGGATGTCCCAGTGAGACTCTTTATTGGAGATGACATTAACATTATCTTTACTCTCAACAGGATCCGCTGGCATCAGATGTCAAGTAGTCTGCCACACTTCTTGAGGAATCTCTGTGGCCACCGTATCTCCAGCGTGTAGTCTGAGGAGGCGTATGGTTTAACACCTTAACTAAGTGTAAATGCATGCGAAGCTAAATGAAGAGTATGCAGTTATACTTTATTGTAGAAAATGAGAGTTTTATAAATATTTTAGTATTTTATTCAGTATTTTATTACCTTTTTATTTGTATCGCTTTGAGCTGCAGGAACTCCAATTTCCCTGCAGGGGGGGAGTATATAAAAAAACAATTCATATGTTGTTTGTTTGGCCTTGCATGCTGAAAGAGTTGGGAATCCTGATGTTCCTGCGTAGGAGTTGTAATCTGTAGATGAGTGTGTCTCCAAAGCGTTAGCTAAATTAATCATAAAAAAATGGCTAAGATCAACTCAACCCAACAACTATTTTCATGTATTTTTAGGACTTAAACTGTGTTTGTTTCATGGTTTCATTAAGATTTATGGTTTCCCATCAAAGCATGAATTAAGAATGCAGGATAGATGGTAAAACAATTAGTAAAACCAGAGCGAAGGAAAATTATCATTTTGGTACTGAAGTGCATAATTTCTTGCCACAGTGCGTGTGGAAGGACAGCTGTGGTTACTTTGTTTCCATCTAATAAGCATTGCAAAACACAAATGACAAAAATGGGGATTGGATGCGGGAAAAGCACGATCCTCCTTTGTACTGGAGATGCATTGCATGACTTGCAGGGAGCCTGAACAGTTAACAGAGCTGTTAACATCGTGTGAAGGCAAATGAAGGCCTCATGGCAAATTCAAATACGTGCATTCATTCAAATGCAGGAATACGGTAAACAATAGTGGCATGGGTGTTCAGTGTTTAACGTGACAGCCTGAGTAGTGCAGCTCTTTCCTATGCATGTCAGTGTTTTTCCATGCCTGATATGGATATACGTTTCTAGCACTTCTGTTTCACCAAATGAAAGAGTAAGCATTTCTTTTTTAGAGAGATGGTGTGCAGAACTTTACATGCCCAGACAAATTTTCAGCAGGAGAATAATTGGGGTAAATTAGTGGCACTCTGGTGATATTCCAAGCACTACACTGGGGGGCAGCTGCTATTTCACTTTCACATTATTACCAGTGTGCTAGTGCTGACAAGGAGCTTCGGCCTACATACGTATGCACTTGTCTTTATGTCATTTGCATGAAACATCTGTGATAGAACCTCAAAGTAGAACATGACTAACTTTGAAGCATGCAAAGTGTGCTGGGAATCGAGCAGAGTGCAGAGATGATCTGATAATTTAACATTGTTTGTGGTATCTGAACATAGAGAATGCATTCAATGAGGTTATTGTATTGTCAGATATTCAGTGTATGACATTAATTCCTAAACATGCTCCTGAACATTCACTGAAGCTGTAAATTCCTGGCAATTCATCACATGGTCTTTGACATATTTCCAACCAACCTATCCAACCTCTAGTTGTGCAGACGTTGCACTCTGAAACGAGAATGTCACCGTTACAGTGGTGCTAGAGGAAGAATCAGGGGATCACAAAAGTCTCTGAGTGACTGTCTATCAGATAGACTGACTGTGCCGTCACTAAAGCCATTAGCATAGCTACAAAGTCTAGCCTGTGCATGCAGAAAGCTCTCCTTGACTGTGTTCGCACTGCCATGTGACTCCCAAGCCTCGGATGACCAGTAATAAAACTGCACTCCATATTTCAGTAAGGACATCATGGCGATGTGACACAGCTTGATGCTAGTCAGACATAGCTAAATACAAACTGAGTGAATCTAAATTCAACTCAGCAGACTTATCAAAGTTTTGGCCGCTTGAAGGACTGATGTTGGCACAGAGGAGAAGACAGTAATGAAAAGAAAGATAAATAGCAACTTGATTGGTTTTTGGACGGACTCCTGACTTTCTCCCGAATGCTTGCATTGTAAACAAAATGGGACAGAAATGGATTTTTGTCAACTTAATATTGCTATCCTGGTGTGACAGGAGCCGTGATGTGTCCCAGCATGACCAGATTATAAAAGTGGGTCCTTGTGGTTGTCCCATTGTGAAAGTGCTTAAGTGCTGGTTTGGATGGCGAAGGCTGCAGCGTGCTCTGTGAGAAAAACACAACATCCTGTCTCAGACAGTACTGTAGGCGCCAAGAACATCAGCATGGACAAAATGCTAATTTAACACAGTGGGCTTGACAGGAGCCTGCCAAAATATTCTTAGAAACTCTAGCATCATTGTCTTGAAAGTGAAGACAATTGTATTCTTCTACCATTTCTTCCAGAAGAGGTTTGTTTTTGACACTCATGTATTTTGACAGGACGGCGTAACGCATGTTTAGAAGGCAACCCTCATATCTTTAAACAATCCCCTGTCAACACTCGGCTGTTTGTGGTGGACTGAAAGATTTTGCTTCGAACCATTCACAAGCTGAGAGATGCTGAGGAGCAAAACCGTGAAATACTAGAGATTCTTTCATTTTGTAAAGGAAAATAAAACCGACTCGACAGTCAGGTAGCTAATCGAGCGGCACAGGTAAAGCGCCCGAAGAGTTTCATTCAGATACCTGTTGTTTACCTTTAGCGATATCTGCTCTGACAGCGATGAAAAGCGCAGAATCGAAACATATGGTTTGTCTTTAAAGAGTAATGCGTATTGTTCCGCATTGACTGATTGTACGATAAGGCTCAAGTCAGGATTTGTCTCCTGGGTTGAGAGATGAAAGGTATCTGAGGACAAGACGCTCACTTCCTGCTGCTGCTTGAACACACGCTTTTTGAATCCTCACCTTGTGTGTGGAGAAGAGTTTTAGACAGGCACTGAAAACAATGCCAGCGTCTAATTTGAGCAAAAAGGAACGAATCTGACGTCTGTGACATGCAGTCGGTGGAGCAGGAGGCATGCCTCTCTGTAGGTGTCTGGTAAAGTGAGGCAAAGAAGGTGCCCCCATTTAAGTTGTGACTCATCGTGAGACATTTGCCTCAGAATAGTTGTTTTGGGAGCCTGAAACATCTTGAAATATTGATGAATTTCAGCCAGTAAATGTTTTACAGTGTAAACACACGTGCACAGACATGTAACATATAAACTGGTCCAGGGATGCTTTTATCCTGAGTGCTCACAGTACGGTTTGTGCAGGTGTTTTTAGAACTGGCCGGAGCAAACTAATGAAGACCTACAATGACAGCACTCATCCCCAAACCTTTACAAAATGAGGTTGTGACAGCAAACTGTACCGATGTGTTTCACTGTTCATGAATTCAAAGTTTAATTTGTAAGAAGAAGAATATTATTTCCTCTTTTAAAAGCTACAGTGGGAAGTCGCTTGAAGTATAAAAACACAGCGAACACACGTACGCATGCACACAGCTCTCTCGAAGTTCAAAGCATTCCTTTGGACAAACACAACAAAAACTAAGTGGGAACCACAAGTCATAGATCTGGCTATGATTTCCACCATCTTCCCTTTAACCATGCGATACGCTGGCATGAAAAAAAAGCTCACTTGTCAGATGACAAATAGTGCCGGGGAGAACGAAAGAGCAGAGCAGATCCTATCATGAAGACATTCATCTTGACTTTTGTTCCAGAAACTCAGATATTGTTGTTTGCTGAGGCGCTTGTAGTAATTTCGTGCAGTTCATTCTTCATTCATCACTAAGGGGAAGGTTGATCATGTGTGCTGCATGTGGCGCATTACGTTAGACACTCATTTGATCCGAGCTAATCTACCATGGTTCGAGAGTTTATTAATGACGAACCCAAGTAGGAGATGTGCGGGTTTAATTTGAGGGCTCTGATTTCTCCCACTTGGCATCGGGAACATCATGTGCTTTGCTAAAACAAACACTGATGTCAAAAGTTAAAGGGAGGAGAAAAAAAAGTTAATCTTTGATAGTTATCACGTCAGCTTTAATATCGCTGATAATATCTTTTATGTCTTACTCGTGAAATCATCTGTTACTCTGTGAACTGCCAGGGGTAAAAAAAAAAAAAATAGCAGCTGGACCACAAGGGTCTGCATCACAACTTTCCTCAGGAAATCATTTCATGACTCGCTTGTTGTTGAAATGTCGACTATTTGCTGAAAACCTAAAAAGCCAAAACACAGTCAGCCTGGAGCTTTTTTGGGGCCCTTGGAGTTGTAGGGCTCCAGGGCACTTCTACACTTTGCCCGCTTGGTAATCCAGCCCTGGTCCCTGGACCATTAATCCAGGAAATACTACCATCTCGCACACACACTCACACACACACACCGAAGCAAGGTCAAAGCCACTGTTGAGCTCTACAGTCTATTCCTGTGTCTGTGATTCTATTAGGCTTGACACCGGATTAGCTTCCCTGATCTCTGCGGCTGATTTGGGTTGGTTATTACAACCTATTACTGCTCCGTCTCTCTCACTCTCACACATAAACAGTGCTGACACTCCCATCCGCCACATCTCTCGCAGAGTGCTCAGATCACACAGTTCTCATTTGTCGACCCCACTCCTGTGTTCGGCCTTCGTTTGCTCTCCTCCCGAGGCTCCATGTCAAGCCCGTGGAGACGTTGTGGATTTAAGCGCTGGTGTGATATGAAGTGAACTGTAACTCTAAAGTTTTTTTTTTTTTTTGTAAAAAAGAGGGCAGCTGGAAGAAAGAGCACAGACCTCTGCTGAGTGTGTGTTTGCGTGTAACCCAGTCAGAGAGGACCCTGTCAGATACACGGCATAATGAAAAACCACATCAAAGTAATAACACATTCTTTTCCTTCACCCTTTGAGAAGACCGCAGAAATCTAACACTGCGGCCGGCCCTGTTGTGTCTGTCTGGCCCGTTGTGTAAGACGGAGATGGACAGAGGCTTTCGTCTTCTATCTTTCACTCAAGGACTAAACAGGCGTGTGTCAACACTGCCGCGCTGGTTTATCCGATAGGCCGGGCGGGGACAAACATGTGCCACTGAGGGTTGGGAGTCTGCAAGTGCACTTTGCCACCCAAACACTTCAGCAGCTGGTTTCACTCAGCAGATCGTCTTCTGTGTTTGAAGTGTGAAGCCTCGGATAAACAGGAGCACGCTCCGGTGAGGCATGCTCTGGCCTCTCAGTGGTGCGTGGTAAGCTGCATCTGCATCAGCACCGCGCTTTTTCAGAGGCTAATGACTTGCATTATGGGAAATGTCAGATCTAGCTTTGAGATCTTGAGGCATACTTAAGTTGTAGGACTAATGGTCGGGATATCGCAGCCCCTGCTTGCTTCGACCGTTATTTTAAAAATCTGTCTCGCACAAGTCCTCTGACTTTAGAAAAGTACAATAATGAACTTTAAATGTAAAATACACATCTGTCAGCCTAAAACACGAATTACGTTTGCAACGGAGTGCAATACAGCTCTACTTTGCACTAATTTCTTGGCTGCCAGAGGCTTTCATAAGAGCTAAATTCCAAAGTCTTCTAAACAGAATTAAAGGTGCCCTGAGGAGTTTTCTGATTACTTTCAGCGGTACTCACCAAAACACATTTTGTGTATCCTTGAGGCCCTACCAACATGTCGCATCCAATCCCTTCCTTGTAAAACATTCGCAAAGCCAATTCCCTTTTATATAAATATGACATATGACATATTTTTGCCTTTTTTAGAAAAGAGGAGAAAGGAGGGGGGACGGCATGCAGTAGGAGTCCAAGGTCAGGCTCTAGCCACAACCACATTGTGGTTCATGGACAGCGTCTTAGCCCCTAAACCACGAGGTTGTCCCCAAATTTCTTTTCAATGTAGTAACCTGCATTGTCTAAACCTATTTTCACATGCCTGCAGTCAACTTCTTTCCTGCCTTTGCTGGCACATTGCTGCATTTCTTGGCATGCTGCAGATCAGTGCAATAGTGTGAACGCATTTGTAGGAATGTGTTTTGCATTGCGCATGTGCACCCACTCCAAGAACAAACAAAATGGGGACCCACTGGTAAACCCATTGCTCCATAGAGCTACTAGAGTTCCACTTCCACAGGGTGCTTTTAAGGTACCTCTGTGGTGGACTTTAGATCTTTTCCTCCCCTCACTGAGCAGCAGTTTACTGATGTTAAAGTTCAAGTGTTAAAGTTCAAATGTCTCAGTTGCAAACAATTACCATTTGGAGCCAGTCATTGCTTTAACTGTCATTGGTATTTTCTGGGAGTTGTGAGGTGAAATCATACATTTTACTGACAGTTCTAAAGTAGTTCATTCATTTGAGCCCTGTCATGAAAGCATAATTTATAAGGGGGGTCAACCCTGCAGGAAAAATCAACTTTGTTTGATAGTCTGCAGTGTTTACGGGAACAACCTGTGCTTGGCTGTCATGCTTTATTGTTTTTAGCTGATGGATAGACTTGCTGATAGACTGCATCCAGCTATAAATTCCACTGTCCAACCAAAACCTCTGTTTGGCCCACTAAGACAATCAGAAAACTGAACTGTAATTTCACTATTATTCTGTCTAAAACAGTGAGTTACAGCAGTGAATGATGGTTAGTTTCCCTTGCTCCGCACCATACACCAGCCCGTATCTGTACCAAGTCACGTTGGACAATAAAGGATCAAGCGGAGGTCACTTTTGAAAACATTGTTTTCAACATTTTCTCTCTTCCCTTTCTGCCATATGTAGTCAGACCCGCTGCAAGGTGTGTGTTCTCTTTTGCCTTTGCATGTCAGGTGAAGGAATGTATACCTGTAGGTATGTACATACAGTGTGAAGTACATGTACACTAACTGTGTGCACACACGCCAAACTCTCCAAAACACACGTGGCATCTTTTATCACACAGCTCATACACGCTTTGACATCACTTTCCCTCTCTTAAAAGCTGACATGAACACATGCACCACACCAAAGACATTCACCTTTCCAACCACACTCAGGCACAAATTAGTTTTCTCAAGGGATAATCACGGCGAATGCAGATGACTCACCTGGCAGGAGACAGCGAAACATTCAGAGGATAATTCAGTGTTATGATTGGAATTCTGCCCTTCCCTTAGCTTAACACCCCTGGGGTGAAAAGAGAGCAAGGTGGGAGGCGGAGGAAGACAAGGAGGATAAGCTGCCCCGTCTTAACAAACTAAGTCACATAGTGGGGGTCCGTAGATGCTGCTCTACCCCCAGGAAGTGGACAATTGGAAGGCTTATTAAAGGAATAGTTCAACATTTTGGGAAATCCACTTATTTGTCTTCTTGCAGAGAGTAAGGTGAGAACTCACTGTCGTGTTTGCAAGCTAAATATGAAGCTATTGCCAGCTGCTGGTTAGCTTAGCTTAGCATTGAGCCTGGGCAGGCAATTGGTAACAAAACCAGCACTTCCAAAACTCACTAACACATTATATCTTGTTTAGTTCAAATGAAAATGTGTGAAAATTTGGTGTGGCAGAAGCTCAGGTAGAGCTTAGTGAGTAGAGGAGATAAAAGATTTCACTGCAGAAGGTGGGTGTGTATTCCAAAATGGTCAGTATTTCACACTGATAAAGAATTCCACCCCGGTGTTCCCCCTATGACCTTGCAACACCTTTTTTTTAAATCTGTATTAAAGCACTTCCACAAGTTCAAACTGTATTTGCGTGTGCTTTCTGAATATTGTTTTCCATTTAGCTCTCTAATACAACAGCAGTGTGAACCAAGTGGTTAAACACATTCTCATTTTTTAAATTCCTTGATAGTCTGCAAATGGCACCACAACTTTCCCCTGCCCAGGATATTTCAAGAGCTCTGTAATCAGTGGAAAACCTGTGAAACTTCTCTGGCTTTTCCTGCTTTTCCTCTCACAAACAGACCAGAGGATCAGGAGTCTGAGATGAAAAACTTCAGACAGATGAGCTGCATTCAACCTCCTATTGTTTCTGTCTCTCGTCTGCACAAGTACACATGTACACATGTACATCTGCATAAAAGTTAGTTGCACATATTTATCACATCTTTCCATCAGTTTGGCTTTCTTGAGGTCATAAAAACACTTTGGCCTTTTACCATTTTGCAGCTTAGGACCACAGAAACCACTAGTTGTGAATAGTTGTGTAATTTTATGTAGCTATTTAGCATACCATTGATTGCAAGCATATCCAAACCTACACAACAGCCGAGACTAGCAGTGTCAATCATCTCATTTCTCTTCATGCTCTTTTTTGGGGGGTAAACAACTTTTGATATTTCTCTTCAGTTTTTATGTTTTGATGAATTATAATTTGCAGAACAAATACTTGGCTGGAAACTGAGCTGCAGGCTGGATCTCTCTATCTGTCATTTTCTCTCTCTCTCTCTCCCTGCCGTAACATCTGGAGTCAATTGGACAGTATTAGGGCTCAGACATTGCCGGGTGAAAATCCCTCTGGAGGATTTGCTGGTTTGGCACACTGCTCGCTAAGCCCTGTCACTAAGCCCCCTGACTGCATCATCACTGGGGTCTCCACGTTAACTGTAACACACTCCATCCATCGCGACATTCTCAAATCTGTGCAGTTGTGGTTTCCTGAGCCAGCAGGTTTTTTTGCTCAGAGCCACAAAGAGGAAAAAGTTCGAACTAATGGGTCCGGGGTGGATTTTTTATTGTAGGTAATCTTGCTTGATTATGAGGGCAGCCAGACAATTTTAACATAGGGTTTCACTTCTATCACCTGATGCAAAAATATGAAAGACCAATGCTTAGTTTGTCCTTATTGTGCCAAAAGCCCCACTGAGTTTGGACTATGGCAGTTTACAGTGTTTCAGGGAAACTATTCAAACACTGTAGGTGGTCCAGACTGGACAACACAGTGTGTGTTTCAGCCCAGTGTGTGTTTACCAAAGTCATGTTCAGGGAACCGCAGGCATTGATGCTTGCAAGTGAGGTCAGAATCTATATTTAGAGAGGTGATATGCTGCTTTTTTAAATATTAACTGGCTATATTCAATTTATTTTTTATAATCATCATTTAATTTGCATCAGCTGTATATATATTTTTTTATCAGTTAATGTCATAATATTTATTTATTTCACAGTTATGTGACTTCTGTATTCTCTTTTTATTCTGTTTTTGTCTTTTCTCTGTCTATGTGTTTTATTCTAGCAGCTGTCTTATTTTGAAATTCTGTTACTTTTGCAGTTGTTTTAATTCCATACATGTTACTCTGTTAAAGGGTGAATGACATGAGAAACTTTTAGGTTTTTGTTACTACATGAAAATAAAACTAACCACAGTTTTATCAAACATTTTATCAACAGTGACTGTGGTTGTAGTATTTCTGTTATCCTCAGCCTTCGCTGCTGCTCAAACGCTTCTGCGGTTTGCCTGCTCAGTTTATCTACAAAGTGAAAGATGGCTGCCGATTCATTTGTGTGAGTTTTGTCAACTACAGATTGTATAATGTGAATGAGCTGAGGCAACCAGCAGCAAGTCTTTTTCAGTTTGCTTTAATCATCTTCCATGTTAGGTTGATCAGACATTAAATGAGTTGTTTTTAGACATGATTTCCAGTCTCAGTAAAGGGTCATCCTCTGTCCATATAACTTGCACAGTTAAGCATTTATCGTTGTTTCTTGTGGCTATGTGTTATTATCTGACTATAAGCTGCCACAGGTGTAAGATGGAATATACAGTATGACACAAAAAAAGAGTGTAGGGTCATGTACGGTCTGCAGAATTTGCCTCAGGACAGCGTGCATGAGAACGAAACACACACAGGAAATTTTCTAGCAGTTACCGCGGGAGCTGGCAGAGACACCGTGAAACACATATAGCTGTACGTCAATTACAGCACAGTGGGAACCTGTTTGACTAATCAGATTGCTTTGCTGAAAGCGTCTGTTGTGTAACTGAGCTAGTGGAACACTCACCGCCAACAGCATCCACCTGGAAACATGCAGTAAAAACAAGCCTGTGAGAAATGTTGTCTTAAAGTATGACAAGCAAAACGCAACTTAAGACTTTAAGAAGTTAAGTTGTTTTCACTGCTGCGTTTCGGGAGATCTGCACCATCAACTGCGGCATATAAATTTACGGCCCACTGCTCCTCGCCTTTCCTCGCACCGTGAGGTTGGGATGACTCAACTGGCAGAGATGTTCAGGGGAGGCGCGCCTGTACTGCTCTCCTCCTGCTCCACATGCGACGGTGAATCTCTAATTAGTTTAGAGCAGGTGTTCTTACATTTTTAGCCTGGCAGCCAAAACAGAAGTTTAATCGTTTGCCCTTACACTCAGGGTCAGTGCAACTTAGACCTTATATGTTCCTGTCAAGTCCAGACATAGCGCATGAGTTGAATGACCCATTTCATGTGCCAGGTAAAGCTGCACATGTAAGGTAAGGTGCAAATTATAAATACATCTGTGCTCATATTTTACATTTACACGTGTTATTTGCTAGATGCTTGCTCAAATGCTGCTGTTTTGCAGGTTTGAATGCTTGGATGTCACAAGTTAATGTCTCCAAAGTTACGAGTTTTTCCCTTTCCTTTCCCTCTGTGGCGTTTGGCAGCAGTTGGCTTGCCTTATTAAGCATTACAGCCAGTAGATTACCAGACTAGCGTCCCAGTTACAATCAGTTCAGAGGTTAGACAGTGATTTGCTGGTCACTGTCGTTTTTATCCCAACTCCTTAAAATAGCTTAATCTTCTCCTGCTTTTATTTCACCCTTAGCCTTGCTGCCATATTCAGTTCCTTCTCCCTCTCCTGATGGTCCTCTCCTGGCGAATTTCAGTATTTAGGTGCCTCACTGCCACGTGCTTTACTTCCTCCCCATTCTCTGGATCCTTCAAAAGTCTGCTTGCCTCAAAGTGAGGAGGTTGTAGTTTCATTTTTGCTTGAATTAACCTGCAGTCGGTAGTGTCCACTATGTCCTTCACAATCCATCGTGCACACAAAAAACCCCACTGATGTGCACATGCACACACCCAAATACAGGAACGCATGAAATGATACGCATCCAGACAGGAGGGTTGTTTTTGAGGCTCAGAGCGATGAGGCGCATGCACTTGCTCATAAAGACACACATGAGAGTTCCACACTTGCATTTCTCATGTTTTTTTACATGTTAGGTGTACATTCCTGGAGTTGGGCCACATCACTCAAAAGTTCAGACGCATACACAAACAGAACAAACCCCGACATGATCGGACTTTCATTGCCTCAGGCTCTGCTGACATTTGCATAGAAGAACAACAAAGAAGCACATGCGCACACACACAGGCCTGCTCTCTGTTGCTGCATGTACCGGTGTGTCAGTGGAGGAGATCGTTTTAGTGACTTTTTCTTTTGCGGTGAACTGACGACATGTGGAATATAAACACATAGTAAAGCCATGCTGCCTGCGCTGCTACGCAGCTGCTATCGCTGCACATGCAAAGTTAGAAGCAAAGCAAGGCTGCACAGAAATGAAAAGTACTACTAAGAACAGCCACAATTGAAGGCAGGGTGAAAAGCAAATATGGGACAATATGTGATAATTTAATATGTTTAAATCAAAGGATGTGGAAAAAATGCCAAGACACTTTCAGAGAGTCTCTCCTGGAACCCATTCATAGCATTGCACACAAAAAGTGACAGAAATAGTTGTTTTAAAATTGGACGCAGCCCCCCCCAATTCCAGCTTCAGTAGTTCCTTGCTCTCTGCAGTTGTCAGCAGTTTCCACCCACACTGATGCATCATGGTGTCTGGCCATGCATGTGCACACAAACAACACAAAACCTCATGTTGTCCATCACATCACAGTCAGTTGCAGCCGTCCGGTACGTCACTGCTGTCTGTGCTCCTGCTAAGACGCCTCCACACTGAGGCTGATTATCTGCATCAATCCCTCAGGAGTTAAAAGCTGAGAGGGCATGAGCCTGCAGCTCGTACCTGTGGCTCCCACAGACTGCACATTCCCAGATCTCTGGCAAATGTAACCTCAGGGCAGCTCTTCCATCTTATATACATACTGTCACATTTGTGCCTGCTTGCACCGTACGTTATGTGCGTTTCTATGCGCAGCAGCTCGAAGCGTCAGCACCAGCATGTGCCAGATTAACTGCTTCAGTGAGCGTGGAGAGCAGGTGAGACAAGGATCTTGGCAATTTACCCACTTCTATATCCTAGGGAATCATTAGCAGAGGTATTTTGGACATGGAGAGGGAAATGGACAAACACAGTGATGAAGGTAGAGCTTAGAAACGTAGAAACGTGCACACACACACTCTGTATTTGGGGTCATTTGATGATTTGTATTAACAATTGATACTGTGCTTTCAATGTTGGACAATCTTTGATTTGGAATGTGAGGAAAGTTGCCTCGGTATTTTGGAAAAAAAAAAACTTCAGATTGACTGAATTGTATTGGGTTTTTGGGAGTTTCTGAATT
Organism: Chaetodon auriga; assembly: GCF_051107435.1. Taxonomy (NCBI): domain Eukaryota; kingdom Metazoa; phylum Chordata; class Actinopteri; order Chaetodontiformes; family Chaetodontidae; genus Chaetodon; species Chaetodon auriga. The sequence continues at coordinate 5,847,515 of NC_135095.1, read as the reverse complement.
ACATAACACTCTTCCTGTGTGCGAGAAGGGCAAGTGGATAGAGAAAGGAGAGAAGTGAGGATGAATATGAGCAGTGTGAGATCATGAGCGGATGAGGAGGAGATAATGTTAGAGGGAGGGGAGGCGGGCCGGACACTGACCTAATGGGTCTTGAGCCTCCTAAGCTGAAGATATGAAGGGAGCAAATGGAATGAGACAAATATTAATAACTTGTCCGCAAACATTAGTTCTTTGAAAAGTAAACCCTTTTTACTTTTGAGCAAGGAGGCTTTGTGCTCCTGATGCTTTCTGTAATCCTTTTCCATTTGACCTGAAAAGCTTCTGATGCGTCTGTTAAATATAACGCAGGTCTTGTGATGGTGGGTTGGGTGGGTGAGGTTTTGGTGTTTCTTTGTGCGTGTAGCAGGTCATTGCATTCCTCTCTAGCCAGCTGGATTCGAGATATTGAATAATGGTCTTTGTAAGGAAAAAACTGAACAATAAATTTTAAAATCAAGGTTATACAGAAACTTCAAGTAGGAAGACAGGTATGTATTGTTCGGAGAAAAAAGAAAAAGGTTGATGGGAAACTATGAACTAAGCAGACAGGGTAGCTTTACTTCAGTATTAGCACAAAGCTTCAGTCTCAAGTAAGACCCTTGGCTGCAGGGGTTCAGGAAGAGGTCCACCCTCTTCTGTCCAAACCAGGTTTCTAGAAAATTCTAAATCTAAAAGGCACAGTTACATCAGATCTGGGTAAGTGCATTGCATCCTACTGCTATTTCTACTTGGTGGAATGGGCCAGAGCAAGTCTTTCCTTTATTTCTGACTTTTTTCTGTGTGCCTAGATCAGCCATAGAGCATGAATCTGCAGGTGAAGGTACTCCGTGTTGTACAGTATAGTTAACAATACTTGCTTACAATGTGACTCTTTGGATCTTCAAGTGTCAGATATGAGAAAAGTTTTGGGAAATTTGCTTGTTTGCGGTTTTGTTTTCAGCAGGGACAAGTACAGTTATGTGATTTTCACTAGTTACATGACAATTTGTGTTGATCTCCCTACTGATGAAACGCTCAAGCCACTCCCTGTCATCCTCATTACGTCTTCTTGTCCTTTCATCCTTCCCTTCACATCTTCCTTCACTCCCTCCTTTGTCCCAATGACCAACCCGCCTCCTTCCCGGTCCCTCGCCGCTGCCTGAGGGCAGAGATTACCTGAGTGACTCTGGCATTTGAATGAAGGAAACTGGTCCTTTTTTACGTAATCTTAGGACGTTGGAGCTGACACTAATACCTGTCCTGACCTGTCCTCAAATGTCTGTCTTGTGTGTCAGTGACAGTAAATCAAGGTGGATAAAACAATTCATCCTTAGTCATTTGATGACTCTTTGTGACAAATATTTTTTGTCCATCATGTTTTTTCCTTTCTGTTTTGTGTGTCAAGCTCGCTTATATTGAACTTCCAGGGTGCAACTTGAGTTTGGTTGTGCTGAATTCATCAGCGTTTCAGATCATGTTTGAGATTGAAATGTGTTGGACGTGCTGTCATATGCAGGTTTTAGGGAGGATAGTGATGCAAAGAGAACCAGAACTGAATTTAAACATATACATACATGATTTACACATGATTACAGTTAGATAAAAGGGCTGAATTTATTAAAGTTGAAGCAAATCTGGTCATTGATGCACGGGATAATGACCGGGACTCAAAAACGGCTTACATGAGATGTTTCCAACCACAGACACAGTTGTGGCCCTGTGAGGCAGTAGGTGCTTTGAGCTAAATGCTAACATCTGCACCAACTAATACCCTCAATGACAATGGTTACCGTGTTCGCCATCATAGTTTAGAGTTCAGAGTGTTAGCATGCTAACATTTGTTAATGAGCACTAAACGCAAAGCGCAGCTGAGGGTGATGGAAATGTTACTGGTTTTGCAGGTATTTGTATAGTATCTGTGTGAATATCTGAACGAAGTTTCACAGCAATTCATCTGGTTGTCGACTGACTGAGTGGCCTGGCCATCTCCAGAGCTATGCTGCTGGTACGGCTAACAATTACTGAGTTTAGAACATCAGTTAGGTGCAGAGTATCAGCTCTCAGACGTTTTTTTGCCTTCTGCGCTTGTGTTTTAAAAGTTTGTCTCGGGATGATTTAAATACTGAGCACTGACATTTGAGCAATCAAGACAAGTCCAGCTGTACCGCCATTGTCAGAGTCTGTCTGAAATAAACTGATTTCAGTGTCACCATTAAGCATTTTTGGTCAAGTATTGAACACATCTAGTAGAGGAAAACTTCCAAACATGTCTTTTAAAATCATTCGAATGACTTAGTATCAACACCCCAACCAAGGTTGTATTTTTTTACTATGTGTGTCAGACTTTGTGATTGAAAGATTAATCTTGTTTTTCCTTTAGCAGTTTAGGCAGATTTTTGGCTGGAGAATTGGTTGTTGGCACCAGAGAATGCCAGAAAACAATTGGCTAATATTCATGATAATTTAATGGGAGTCACATGGGTTGATGTGATGGTGCAGAAAGACAAAGTCCCAAAATCCTGCATTCCAGTTTCACCCAGTTCTGTGCCTATTTTCAGGCCACAGCAACATCTGAATGTCACATGAAAAATATATTTTCCTTGAGCAATTATCCATTAAAGTGTGAAGCACAACACTTAGAGGCACATAGTGAATTTCTTGTAAACATGCTTACTGCTGTGTTGAATCTCTTCTTTGAGTGAAAAAGTTAATTTAAGGAAAACTGCACGCTTACAAAAGACACGCTGATGGTGACCTCACCCTAAAAACATCAGGCTGGTAATAAGCACCAGTTACGAATTTCCCATTCTGAACAAAACCTCACAATCTCTGATGACCTGTAGATGAATGTGAGGAATCCTCTGACAGTTCCCTGAGGCTTCAGATGTTTCTTCTTGCCCAGACCTGCTCCTTTAGTAATTTATAGTATGTACACAGTGCATTTACTCCTTCAGCTAACCAACACCCTCTGAATCAGATCCAGTGGCAGCAAAGTTCTGACGATTGCTGCAAATAAAGGATTGCATGGTCCTCTTTTGGTAGACTCTTTTGGCTAGTGGGACATTTTAACCACCCAGAAATCTTGAACTTACTCAGACCTCAAGCTAAAGGCAATGCTGTTTTTAGTAATATGCACAAACAATGTCAGTTGAGGGAGGTGGGTGGGTGGGCTCCGTCTCAGCTACTGTCACCTGGATGCCTTTGAAACAGGTGGACCCATAATATCCTGACAATCTGTGCCTGCACACCAATGTATTTTATTGCATTTTAGCTGTCTGCAGCATTAACATCTGTCAGCCTTGTTCTTATTTTCCCCTCATTATTTTTCCCTTCATCTCTCTCCCAGGCACACTTTGACTTTCATAGACTGCATTTACTTCCTGACCCTAAACCTCAGTGTAACCAGCACCTAATTTCAAGCCTAGCCCTAAACTCCAGTCCTTGTCCCAAAATAACTTCTCATAGAGGTGAGGACGGGCAAAGTGTCCTCAGTGGGGAGGTGTTTCCTCATTTTCCCGTCCTTGTGCAGACGTTTGTTGGGACAATGAGCATAGAAGCACAGAACAGCATACGGTGCATACACACACATACACACACACACACTGTCTCATTATTACGCTGCCTGCTGAGAGAGCTATCATCACCCACTGTGCTTCATGAGCCAGAATGTCACCAGAAACCACAGTGAAAGGCTTTTCTGGTAGTGATTATGGCATATGCAGTGTTCATGTGCCAGGTGTTTGATTTATACATTTGGATTTAATCACCAAAGCAGAGGCAAAGATGTTGAGTTCAGACTGAAAGGTTGCTAAGTTGTCAAAGTGTGATGGTTTTGATTTTTCATACACAGCCCTGCCCCATTAAAGACAAGGATCAACATAGTCCCTGTCACCACAGCTGGGGATGAGCTTCAATAGGAGCTCATCACATCTGCTTCTTTTAAGGGAAGATTATTTCAGGCTGAGGAGCAAATATTAATAAACCTTACAGTATCCAGATGTGCTTTTAAGGGCAGATGCTGTATTTTTTTTTTAGTTCAGTTCATATTTCATAAACTATTGAAATTCCTGTCTGTTTGGCACACTTTAGAGCTAACTGGCAAAGCTTTTTGCAGGTGTCTTTGTATGGGCCTGACAGTTTTTGTTGAGTCCATGAATTTTATGTTACGGCTAAAATAAATCAGTTTAAAGGACAACTCTAGAACATCTCTCTGGCTCTGTTGCATTGATCTTGATCCAGTTTAAACTGCCCGTTGTGAGTCCGACAGTGTTAATTTCTCTGAGATGTAGCTGTATGAATGTACGCACTATAAGTCTATATGTGATTTCCAGAAAATTGATCACAGTAAGTTTGTGTGTGGGTGTGTGTGTGTCTGTGTGCAGATGCCTTTTCTGAGCCATTGATTGCAAGGTGACATTGCCGCTGAACAGATACCGCTCCCTCCCTCCATTCAACAGCTGTATCATTCAGCCATAACGTTGCTGATGGGAACAAGTCACCTCTTTTTGTTTGCAGCCGTCTGTTTGTCCATCATCTCTCACCTTTTTCTCTCCTCCTCTCTAAAAGACATGTCAACCTTTGCTCGTCACAGGAAGGTTTAGTCAACATGTTTGTGGGCAAAAACTACAGATTGCCACCTGCTTATTAGTGGGAATACTATGATTACACAGGGTGCAACATCAGAAAAGTATGCTGATTTTGCGACAGATTGCATTCATTTTTCTTAAAGGAAATACTGGTGTTTATTAGCCAGGGGGCCTGGCAACGATAAGCTAGGATTGGCAGCCGCTTTAGCAAAAAAGAGAGAGTTTGTCAAGACAGAAGTTAGAGCTAAAGGGAAAGTGAATATTAAACTTATATTTGTAAGGCGGCCAGAAGCACAACTCCAAATGAATGCTACTATTGCTCGGTGTCTGCTGGATGTGTGAATAAGCTAAAGATGCTAACAAGTTTGCCATATCATCTTGAAAGCCGCTCATGTGTCAGTGTTTGTTTCTCCTGCACCCAAGTGGTTGAAATATCAGCCATTGTAGATTTAAAACGCGGGAGAAATGTCCAGACTTACCGTGAAAAGCTGGACAAAAAGGAAATAAATGAAAAACACTCTCTTCCCTACAAATTTCACTTTGTGGAACTTTTCAGTGGCAAAACTGTGGTTGCAGTTGGTGGCTGCTAATGTGTGGAACTTTATGAATGAGGCTTGCACAAGCAGCCCCTGTTCTGACTAGGAATAAACATGTGGCACTGAAACATCTGCTTTTGCACCAACATATACAAACATTAGAAAAATGCTCTCTGACATGGATGATGTGACACTATATGAATGTTCTCATCATCACAACAGGCCTTTTAAACTCCTCTGGAGGAGAAAACAGACTCAGACACCCAAACAAATGGAAAAACCTGGAACTCATTTCGATTTGAGCAGAGGATTTGGTGTGCCCAAATAAAATGTAAATGTCACCTTTGAAGGCACCAAAGCTCGTAAGTGTTCAGTTTTTGATATTTCACATACCATGCAACTGGCTTAAAAGCTGGTTGTGTCTTGTAGATCAGCTCTGTCTAATTTAAAGCCTTACCTGTCATTACACATGAAGTCAAGCTATTTCACTTTTCAGTGTCTCTTGAACTTGTTATGCAGTATAGAGGCTGTTTAATGTGAAGCAGGGTCTTACCTCTCAGAGTCATCCTGCTGGTGCGGGAAATCAAACTGGCAACCTTCCCATCACAAAAGTGCTTCTCCACCTGTAAACGACATTTTAATTTACAGTTAGTGTGACATTACTTTTCGAGTTCACACAGTCATCTTTTTGCCTCGATCACCGAAGTGTCTGATGCTGTCAAAGAGAGACAGAGACACAGTTTGGCGACACAGCAAAGTGTGTGTTTGTTAGGTGTGTGTGAGCCAGGTTTCATTCTGCGCAGTTTAACTGCTCATGCTAAGCATTTCCATGTATTACTCTGAACAGAATTATGGGTGTTTTATAGTCACATGGTATGTTGTACATGCGGTAGTACGTTCCCATAACTGTGTGTTCATATCAACATACACACACACAGACAAAAACACAGAACACAAACAGCTGTGATTCCATTATTATTGATGACATAGACTTAAATTCATTTCCTGGAGACTTGCTCTAACCATAACCACAACCACTACTTGCCAAACCCTAACCTTAAACGAAGTCTTTATCCACACACACACACACACACACACACACACAGCTGCTATTTACACTGTGGTAACCAAGTTCAAGTTAAAGGTTCCCACAAAGCCTCAGAGACTTTCACAGCTTTAACCCTGAGAGAAAACTGAACAATCCCCTCAGGCAAGCTCAGGCAAGTTTGTTTGCAAAATAATGACAATGAGATAATGACGGGAAGCATAACCCACACTGAATCTTCAATCTGTGCCAAGGATTTTATAGTACCTAATATCCTCCATGAGCTTTGTGCCACAGCCGCTGCTGCAGCTTCAACTGTTGATCATGTTGGTAAGCAGCCAAATCAGCAGCCAAACTACAAGAATTCATTTCCTGCTGTCTTGAGAACACCAGCATGCACCTCTCACCTCACACAGCATCTCCCATGGTACACCTGACAACCTCTGGTACACTGGACTGACATTCATGTTAATTGTTCATTAAGAAAGAAAAGTTCTAAATTCTGTACGGAAGAAAATCAGAAGTATGTGCATATCTCTTAAAAGTTTCTCTCCCTCTGTCTTTGCAGATCTTACAGGTGAATCTAGTGATGTCCATCCTGCTGTATGTGATGGTCCTCGTGTACCTCTATGGTATCCAGGCAACCAACATGGACAGCAGTCGTCAGGGGCAACAGCAGCAACAGCAGCAGCCGAGTCCCGACCCCTTAAACTCGCTAATCATCCAGTTGCTTCAGGCTGACCTGACGAGGGGGAAGATCAGGGGGAACCAAAGCCAACAGGGGAAAAGCCGGGACATGGAGCCCCGGGACACGCTGCCTCCTCTCCTCAGTGCAAACTTTCCTTTGGAGGAGCAAGGTGATGCGGAGCAGTGGGGGATGGGGGGTCGCAGTGGAGTGAGCAGTGACGATGTGGTCGACCAGCAGGTGATGCTGTTGAACACGGACCTTCTCAGGCAGCACAAGCGGTACAACTCGCCTCGGGTGCTGCTGAGCGACCGGCCGCCGCTGCAGCCGCCACCGCTGTATCTCGCTGACGATTTCGTGAGCGGCGGACTGGACGGAGGGGCAGCGGCAAACAAGACAAGAAAGAAGCGTTACGCTGAGCACAGGAGCTATCGCGGGGAATACTCTGTGTGCGACAGCGAGAGCCAGTGGGTGACAGATAAAACCCAAGCAGTGGACACTAGGGGGGACCCTGTCACTGTTCTGGCCAAAATTAAAACCAGTGCCACGCAGGACATCAAACAGTACTTTTATGAGACCCGCTGCCGGACCCCCAGGCCCTTCAAAGGTGGCTGCAGGGGCATTGATGACAAGAACTGGAATTCGCAGTGCAAGACGACTCAGACGTACGTTCGAGCGCTGACGCAGGTTCGCAATTCAGTGGGCTGGAGGTGGATACGCATAGACACTTCCTGCGTCTGTGCATTGTCAAGGAAACGTCATAGGACGTAAACAAAACAATACAAAGCCTGCAGGGGACTACCTGCTTGGAATTCTACTTCCTGTATAGGATTTTATTTCCTGTTCACAGTGCTCCCTGCCACAGGATTATGTGTCATGGTGGTGAAGAGCAACATTCTGCTATAAAACGATACTTCTACTGAAGAAAACCTGGGTCCATTTAAATGATATTTCACATTAATGTGCTGCAAGTCCACATGCCAGTGCAGCGCCGCTGTTATGGAAGAACTCGTTTGAGAGGGGATGGGGAGGGAGGGGGTGAGTGTGTGAGGGGGAACTGTACATATAAATTATTTAAATTATATGAAATGCATGTAGTTTATACATGTTTATCTATCTATATATGACGTATGAATATATTTGTGTTATTTATTGAAGTCTTCTTCAAACGGAAAAAATGTCTATAAAAAGGAATGAAACAAGCTATGAACTCATTTTGAGACTATAATACAGAGCTGGGCAGCAAAGGTGCTTCACAGTAAGACTTTACATGTGCCTTGACCAGTGCGGCTGCAGAGCAGAGACATAGGATGTGGTAACTCACAGACAGCAGTTGTTGCAAATGTTTTGTGGGTGAACCGAAAAAGCGACAGAGTTGCAGGGACCTGTGCTGTCCCATGGACAAATAGGGGGTCCAAATCTTTAGCATTACCCCTTAATGAGACAGATAACTATATCAGAGGGGAAAAGGCATCACCAAAACACAGATTTGAGATTTGTGACCAAACATTCTATACATTTACATTATGATCACAATTGACCATACTGTTATGTTGTAATATACCATAAATCCAGTCATTCCTCTGGAAGACAGTTTTGACAAAATAAGACTCTAAATTCCTCTTTTGGAATCTGCTGGCAGTGACTGACAGAGATTTAAGAAAACCCAACTGTTTGGTTTTCCTCAGACCACCATGATTGTGTTCACCACGTTTTACTGTCAGCTGTTTTTGTTTCTTCCTATGAATAAAAACCATATTTCTTAAAGTTGAACACATTTCATTAACAAATACCCATTTCAATTTCTGATAACTAATACATTCATCATCTGCTGTTGACTTTGCATTGGATTGATTCTCATGGAGTACATACGGTAGAAGCTGTTACATTTCTGACCAAGGCTAACAGTCAAATATCAGTTGTTACACAGCAGCAGCCGTTGCAGGAGTCCCTCACTCTGCTACTGTGTGTCAAATACCACTTTGACAACAGGCTTTGTGAGCATGGGATTTTTTTTTTATTTGTTTGCTTGATGGCAACTGAATTTTACATGTACACTGGGAAGTTGGAAATTTCATCAGAATCAAGAGAGAACCCCCCCTCAACTGAAGTTCAGGCTAAGCAAAGTGGAGCTGTGAGGTGTCTTTTTATAAGCAGCCAAATTAACGTACTGGTTTAAGTTCAAGGATGAGCCTGGAGATATTCTATGTTTTTGTTATTGATAACAAAAAACAAAACTAACAATGAATAGATCCTACTAACAAGTACTGTGTGTGTGTGTGTGTGTGTGTCTATCCAAAAACCTCTGTGCCATAGAGCTCCGCTGTTGTCCAAAAACTGTTGAAAACAAAGGGCAGCACTGTTGCAATGGGTGACATGGTTCTTCATTCTAATAAATGCGGGGAGTGTAGTTTATTCTGAGGCGAGCACACATACAACATCTGTAACCAAATGTGTGGCAGAAAATAGACCCGAACAAATGCGCCAATTATTAGTATTAAATTAAAGTATTTAGCCTTTTTAAAGAAATGAGACTGTGTATAAGGTATTTGTGACAGGCTTTGTAAGATCTTTAGTAGGAGCAGATGGTCTTAGGACACAGGACTACTGCATGGATCTTCATGGGATTTGATCATGACGAGCATATAGATTATCATAACCTTTGTCCTTTAAATGTTTATTTAACAGAATCCCCCAAAATATTATCTGGTGGTGTTTTCCAGTCTTGTGTTCTGGGACTTCCGGGGAGTCTGCAGTTCAGCCAGTGAGAGAGATATTGATGTTTGATCAGAGGTCTGATCAATAGTCATTTATTCTGCTATCTGATCAGATGTTTTACACTTCAGTTATCGCACCAGTTACAGCACAGAGAGAGAGAACAAAGATATCAGATGGAGCTTATCTAATGGGGTCAGTGGGGACGTGGAGTTGACAATGTAAACGACAAAAGGAAGTCAGAAAGTCCTGCAGCTCAAGCTCCCAGCTGCCTCAGAGTATAGGTCAAACTAGATGGCAGAAATCAACAGATCTCTGTCAGGCTTAAAGTCAAGATGGTGCCAAATATGGAATTTTATCATATTGGGCATCTAATTAATCAGAATTTTTCTATGGATGTCAGTTTTTAAGCCAGGACAATGGCCAAGAGGCCTGCAACCGGCTAGGTAAGCCTTGTTTTTAGCCTAGGTGATTGCCAGAAATGCCTTTTGCTACATTGTTCCTCACAGAAAAAAGATTCCAAACTGAAGAAGCTGTTGATTGTTTGGGGCCGATAAAGAGGTGTGAGGAGTCAGATGTCAATGGCGATACACAGCAAAACAGAGAAGTCAGTAATATAGGTTTTTCAAAAAAATGCAAATCACTCCACCGTGAGAGGTGCTTGATAAATGTGCACAAAAAATATTAGGCTGATGGGTTCAGTAGTATGCAACATTAGCTGTAGACTGATACACACAGGCACACCCTGACACAAACAACCAAATGCATGATCTCCTCTAGGCATAATTATCTGCAGGACTAACGCAGAACGGATGCAGGAAGTATCTAAGGGACTTCTACAATGGCTCCCACTGTGTGCAGCACTAATGCAGGATAAAGCAGGATGACTTCACATTTGAACTTTAGTGATGTTCATTACCATGGCACTCTTAATATCTGAAATTATACTGGACTATTTAGAGTTTGGAAAGATCAAAAAGGCTATTTCAGAATGAAACTAAGGGTAAAAGTCAAGAACTAATTGGCCTGAGCCATTATGTTCTTTATTGTTTGTCTGCTAATGCATAAATATAGATCCAATTAAGCCTGAAACATGGAGAAAAGAATGCATTCTGCGACAGAAAAGGGGGTTTCTGAAACATCACAAGAAGAAAAAACAAACTGTAAAAATGGGGCAATAATGACATTTTTCAAAGCAGCAAACAAATCTTTGACTTCATGCCAACAACCTGCAGCCTTCATAAAAAGTCCTCATATGTGTGATGAAATGGTACAACCATCAAAAGAGAAATAGAGGAGATCAACTATGGCAGAACGACATAAACGTAAAGTGTCACTTCAGACAGAACGGCAGAAAAAAAAAAAAAAAAAAACACACACTGAAGAATCAAATTAAACAAATCCCCAAATGTGCTGTGAGACAGAAAGAGACCAGAGGTGACTGACAAAGATATGAATCATTCATTATCAAATTCCTCAAAGGTCACTGCAGAACACAGAGAAGTGAGTGTTAAGAATAAAGGTATGTTGCGTATTAGATGGTATGTGAGGAGACAGGAGGAGCTTCCAGTTGAAGGAGCGATAAATAACAGATGAATGTTAGGATGAAAGCAAGGCATGTCCTGGGTTACCATGAGGTATGTCATCTTGAGTATCAGTCAAATAAGTAACACTTTAAGAACAGATTCCACTGTGTTGTTTGAAAATGGTCTGATTTTCAGGAATAAAGATTTCAAAAATGGATGTAAAGTGTTTGTGGAAGCAAACAGATGGTCTGTGCCCTGCTGCTGGTCTGAAGATGGCATACTGCACGCATGCTTTATGTCAAACTCGTGAGGATTGGCTTGCCATGCATTTGATCTTTGTCAACAAATCTTAGGGTTTTAAAGGAAAAATCCACCTTTGAACACAAAAACTAAGTGAAAGAGAAAAGGAGAATTGCCAACATGCAGTTTGCAAGTGGTTCGCAATCACAAAAATGCAACCGCAAACCCCAAAAAGTTGAGATGCTGTGTAAAACGAAAATTATAACAGAATGCAATGATTTGCAAATTCTTTTTGATTTACATTCAGTTGAATACAGTACAAAGACAAGATATTTAAGGTTCAAAATGATACACTTTAACGTTCTTTCTAAGTATACACTAATTCTCAATTTGGTGCATGCAACACATTTCAGAGGCATGTTTATCACTGTGTTGCACCAGCATTTCTTTTAACAACACTCTTTTAGCATTTGGGTACTAAAGACACTAATTGCTGAAATTTCGAAAGTGAAAGTCTTTCCCTCTCTGGCTTGATATAGGACTTGAGTTGCTCAACAATCCAGGGTCTCTGCCGTCATATTTTGTGCTTCATAATGTGCCACACATTTTCAATGGGAGACAGATCTGGACTACAGGCAGTTACCTGCTTAGTACCTGCTTTTACCATGGCTCCACACTGTTGGAACAAATACAGAATGTGGTTTGTGGAATAAGCAGGGACATTCCTGAAAGAGACATCATCTGTATGTTGCTTTCAGCATTAATGGTGCCTTCCCAGATGTTATACACAGCCATACCATCACAGATGCTGGCTTTGGAACTTTGCAATCTGAATAGTCCCTTTCCTCTTCAGCCTGCAGGACATAAATGCCCATGATTTCCAAAAACAATTTGAGTTTGTGGCCTCATCAGACCACAGGACAATTTCCCACCTTGTGTCAGTTCATCGCAGATGAACTCAGGCCCAGAGATGTCGGAATATTTCTGGATGTTGTCGATATATGACCGAAGGAAGTCTGAGTGTTCCTGAGCCTTGCTTGTGAGCGAATGAGCCTTTCCAGGATGCCCTTTTCATACCCAATCATGATACTATCACCTGTTACCAATCAACCTGTTTACCTGTGGAATGTTCCAAACAGGTGTTTTTGGAGCATTCCACAACTTTCCCAGTCTTCTGTTGCTCTGGTCCCAACTTGTTTGAAAGGTGTTGCTGGCATCAAATTCAGAATGTGTATATTTGCAAAAAACACAAAGTACAAAATAACGAAGTTTACCACTTTAAACATTAAAAATATTGGCTTTGTACTGTATTCAATTGAAAATAGGTCCAAAAGTATTTGCAAGTCATTGCATTCTGTTTTAAAACACATTGAGACAAAGTACCCAGTGTCTCAACTCTCTTGGAATAGTGGTCATATTATGTACAAAACCAGAGCTAACGATCATTTAGACACACAGAGGCACAAAATAGACCAGGTGACAATGCAGCGGCATGACTAGTAATACAGGACTCTCCTCACCAGAAAAACTAAAGCTAGATTGCCTTTGCTATTGTGTTGTACAAGTTTAGGTATGTTTTCTTGGGACTGCTGAAAAGGGAAATGTGGTCAATAACTAAAGCAGAAGAGGTTGAAGCAGGTAAATGCACTGTTGGTGTAATTACAAAATGGAAATTACAACCACAAATTACTCCAGATAACTCCAGAAGCTCATTGGCCCAATACTACATAAATTGTTATCGCCACCATATGACACACAACTTCACTAAACTACTTATTATAGCCGTCCTCATCATCCTTCTCTTACATTTTACATGTATCCAAATGTTTGCTGGCAAGTGAAATTGAGCTAGCATTGCTGCTAACCACTCTGTGGATCCACTAAAGCTTAATTCATGGACAGGCTACCATCTGTATCCTACTACTTGTAATCGAAGGCTAAAGATAATGGAAAATAAATGAACGACATTAAATGATTCAGAAAATGTAATGATGGATTTTGAAAGTGATAGAGGAAGTGACAAAGACACCCTCAATGGAGTTCACAACACTCTACATCTGAAGGTGGATTTTCCCTTTTAGTGCCTTACTTTAGGGCACATACTGTAAATGGTAGTTATTTACCTTCCTGGCTCAGATTGTTCCACATGGAAACAGGATTTGGTCAGAAACCTTGCAGTACCTACCCATCCACAACAGCATGTGTTGGACTGTAAATGTCTGTGCAATAACATTCAGATACTGTTCAGTCTACATAAAGCTCTTATGCAACTTTTATTGAGTTCTACATGTCTAAGTGTCTGGTCAAGGTGTTTGGTTATTATGCCACTGAACTTTGTGAACTCAAAGCCGACAGACATTTTCTGTAGCTGGACATTAACCAAACTCAGGCACTGGTTTCAGGCATTCTGAAGCACTGGTTTTTTCCATATTTACTGATTAAAAACATGCTGGGAACACTAAATGGCAGTGTGATGGTCTTATTTTGGTTGCATTGGGTGAGCAGCTTGCCACACATTATTAAGTGTGTAGGTTTTTGTCATACAGTATAGCTATTGTGGTGAATATCTTCCATGAAGTTTAAGTGCTACAATAGTCAATTTGTACTGCACAGTGTCAGTTGCTACTAGCCCAGTTTCCCTGAGAAATAACACAGGATGATTTTTCACCTGATTATTGTGTATTGGGTCCCATCAAAGACCAGCAATTAACACTTAACCAAGCATTCTGGTTGCCTAAATGTAAGGGCTGGGTTATGCTAGAAAAGAACTTGCTCATAAGACTTGTTCAAATATATTGGAAATCAAAAGTGCTTATTGTTGAACAGCTACATTGGAAGGAGAAGGGAAAGGCCAGCTGTCACAAAGAGAGGGTAGGGGCGAAAGTTGTTATATGATCACAACATTGCTCATTTTCAGACAGTCATCCCTGAAAGGCACTTACAGTTCAGTTGAACAAATGAAAAGTGATAGAAGTAGCGTTTGAATAAATAGTGCAATGAATGAAAAAAGAACATGGGGAAGAAGTTCAAACTCTGCTTACTTTCTCATCTCAGCACTGCTGACCAGTCACTGTATGAAGTGGGTGTGGATGTTGGACAACTGGTTTTGGAAAAGCTCCTGAAATGGTTGGACACAGCCACCCACAATTATGACATCAGAAATGTGGAGGGTGAGGGGGTTTTCTGAGGCTATTTGACATCCCAGCAAGCAGTTCTGATTATGTTCACTGGCACCTTAAACCATAGCTTAATTTCAATAACCAAGACCTTTCTTGAAACATTACATATTTGCTATGTGTAGATATAAAGGAGATTTTCAAAACATGGGCACTGGATGTAAAAAACTTCATGCATAATCATTAATCATTAATTAATTCCTACACGTTGTTCAACCTATAGCATTAGCACAAAGCCCTGAAACATTTCTTGTAACTTCTGAAATGGAGCAAAGAATAACTTTTTTCTATCCTGGCTTTACTTTTGAATGTTGATTAACTCAAAAGTAGATTTGTTCCCCAGCTGACACTGGAACTGTCTCCTTTTGGCACTACAGTACAACAGTGTACCAAAAGGTACTTTGCACTACTCACTGGAGCACAACATGTACTGGGAAAAAATGTGCTCCAGAATAAAAATGTGACCCTGCATTTCAATCCAAAATCGACAGCTGGGATGGTCTCTCCTACTTGGCAGCTTTGGTTAATGATTACACTGATGAGACAGTTCTATTCTCACAAAACATTATTGCCTTTTGAAGTTTTTACTTCATATTTTGTCTTTGATGGAAATGATAACAAGCACAAAGCTTGGCAGCGAAGTTAGCCAAGATGGGACACCATGCAAACAGTCAAGCTAAAGTCACAAGGTCATCCATTGCTGATTACCTCTCACCAAAGCCTGTCACAAAATGTGACAACATCAATTAGACCTCCCCTGATTAGCCATCACACCTCCCTGGTTCCCAGTAACTCCATCCTCATCAGACAAAGGTGGTTTCTCTCCATTGTTTCCTCTGACACAGAGGTATGATCAGACATGCATCCCTTTTGAAGCCAAACCACACAGCACCTACAGGGGTGTTTGATTTGTTATCATTTTGAGGCAGGTGAGGGAAGTGGTAGGAGGGAGCAGCACATTGTGCCGTCTCTAATGACCCAGGGGTTTTACAGAGGGGTAAAGCTGACTTAAGGAGATGTACATACATGCAGAGCTGGGATTTGAGGCAGTAATCTCCTATTCTAAGAGGAGCTTACCACTTGTCAGACTGCAGAGGAGAGCCGATCAGCAACGCCTTCAATATGCTGACTGAATGTGTGCATATATTTAAAGTGATTTAGAGGTGCTTGATTGTAAAGGGCAAATTTCAGTGAATAAAAGAAGTCTAAGCTTTGGGCAGTCTGGTGCTCTCTGTGTAGAACTGAGAAGCAGTGAGCATCTGTAATCACTGAAAGAAAGTACTGAAGCACTCAGTTTAGTGGTGTACTTATTAATTTTGCCCTTGTTCATAAATTTAAACAATCCACATGGTCCAGTGCTGTCTGAGGGTGTATTAGCTGCCCAAAGAATTTAATGTACCAAATTTTAGTTAACTTAGCTAACCTCCAAAAACATGTATTTCTTCCTGAACAGTCATGCTCGCCTGTCCCTTATTAGCTCTTTCATTCCCTCTCTCACAGCCAGAGCTAAAAGTGCAGACATGGCCAACTTGTCTAATCTGTGATGTCACACCAACGTACTGGTCCAGACAGTATTAGTAGGGGAACATGGCAAAGGTGATTGAGAGAGCAGCCAGGATGATTGCATGTTTGCTGCTGAAAGAATGTAACCAGAGAGAACCACTCCGAAACTTTTCTGTCATATGTTCTGATTGAGAGCATTACTATAGTATGAGGATCATTTGAGGGTAAAAACTAAAACAAATATCCTGTCCTTTCTTTCTTAATGGTTTTCTACCGCTAAAAGAATAATATACATGTCGAAGTTGGTGCCATTCCTTCCCAACCCTGCCAGATGTGTTACCAGATCTCAAAAGCAAAAGTGCTACTACAAGGAAATTCCATGCTTTTGTGCAGATTTCCTCCCACATATTACAAATATGCCTACAGGTAGCATAGCTGCTTGGCCTGGGTTTTAGGATCTTTACTTATAGCCCTGTTGCATGCTTGACAAATAAGAAAAGATCGTGGATTACATCAGGAAATAGGATTTTTTCAGTGCTGGACAACACTGACTTGACAGACATAGCCGTAAAGAGGACTTGAGGAACTTCCAAGAGGTTTTCCTCTCAATCCTGCATTGATACCTGTAGGGGGGGATTTGCAGAGAAGGGTATTCTGTATCCTGGACTGGGCTGTTCGTGCTGACTGGTGCGTGAGATCCTTGTCTTGAACTAAGACACTGAAAGCTATTTGGGGGTTTTGGTACAGTCCACGAGGCTGCTGAAAGCCTGAAGGTCACAGGTCATGAGTGTTTACAGATAGCAGGATCACAACAAGGATAAGAAGAGTCGACAAGGTTTGGCAACTGTCACGCTGATTGCTGTTACAGGATTTCTGACCAGAGTTCTACCATCAGATCTGAATAAGGGTAAACTGCTTCTTCTTCAAGCTTTGAAGACCTCTGCCAACAAAGTTCAAGAGAAGGTTTGTTTGCGCTCACATGTATCTGTTCGCAACGTATCTCAAACATTTCTGAAGTGACTGAGCTGGAGTTTCGTGTATCGCCTGTGGCCCGAAGATTAGGGGATAAGAAGTTTGTGGTGATTTTCCACCATAAAAGCACATTTTTCTGCTTGGCTTAAGTATGGCATGAGTTGGTCCATTGATGACTGCCACAAAGCTGAGAAAAAAAAACAGTTTTGATCTGGAACTGCTTTGGTTAAAGTTGGGTTAGTTTTAGACACAAACAAGGTTAAGAATCAATTGTAATCGTGGTTACAAGAATTCTGTCCACTGGGTAGGAAAGAGAGTACAACGATCTCCATCATCTAAGTCCAACGTTCACATAGTAGTTTGGAGATTGGAGTCATAATTCTTGCAGCCATTAGAAAGATTATTCAGATGAATGGAAACATACAGTATGTAATTTTTGGGTTTTTGCTGATATGTCGAACGTGGTAGTCTCTTGCCATGTTAGCGACAAGAGATGTCATCCAGAAATGGCAATGGTGTGACGCTGGGAGAATCAGTCCTGTACTTTAGTCCAGACTAAAATAGCTAAACAACTATTGGATGGAATTTCCATATATACATATATTTATGTTCCCCTCAGGGTGAATCCTTTTGACGTTGGTGATCCGTTGACTTTTTCTATAACAGCACCATAACGTTGATGTTCTGGTTCAGAGTAAAAAGTCTGTCATCTACATGAATGGCATGGTATAGACATTTATTTTCTCCCTCAGAATGAATCCTACTGATCCTACTGATCTCAGACTTTTGCCTTTATTGTGACTGTTGACTCTTCGTATTGTTCTTGGGATAACAGACTTGAAGCTTAATATTATGTTTTGTGTGCCAAATTCACCCGTGCTGAATATTCATAAATGGAGCGCTGGATCATAATGATACTGGACCTTATGGCTGGTCCTGCATTTTTGCCTATGTTGTAGACTGGTCCCATGTCAACAATTACATATATATATATACATAGGCATGTCTTACTGAATAAATCTGTGTGGTTACTAAACTACGACAGAGGGTCAAAAGGGGCCCAAAGCCAAACCTTTCTCAAACCATGCCCTCATTGCAAGTGGGGGCCACGTCGAAGATATGACAGCTTATGCAGTTGATGAATTTGTGTTGGAAAATAATAAAAGAGGCCATTTGTTAATGTTCAATCACTTGTGACATCTTACGGTTCTCAAGCCTACAAACACTCAAGGGTTTTCATTGCGTGTGGGAGCCTTGTCAAACATATATTTCGCCCTGCTCACATGCCAAAAGCTCTGACTTTCCGAGGATTAAACTGTGCTTTAGAGGGCCAGGTCGTACCCAGAGCAAGTGCTTCGTTCACCACCAGACATTCCACAAAACGGCTTTGAGGGATCCACTAATACCATGTATTTAAACTCCCAGTATTTCAAGACATGAGTCCTAATATGGCTGTTGGGGAAGCCAACTCACAGTGTTGCCCAAAATAGGCATGTTCTGCAATAAATTTTAAATCTATGTATGCTGAGCCCTTCTTCTTGCTTATTAATGGTGAGACAAGTCAGCCATTATGCTGCAAAATAGAAACAAGCTTATTAAATTTGGGTTAAGGTCATTTCAAAGCTGCAGACATTATATTTAGCCAGGGATACTATTAAATTTACAAATTAAGCCCACAAAGCTATACAGAAAAAGATTTACAGAAATTGTATGCAGGATTTTATGCATTCCTGCTGATTTGCTTCCTCATATATTTTGAAAAGATCATTTTTGACCTACTGTAGCAAGAACTAGCCAGTGTTCAATATCTGATGACGTCCCAGAATCAGAAAACTAAAGCTACCGTATACCAGCATTTATTGTGTCAAACCAAACTTGAACAACGTTTTTATACAATAAGTTGCCTGTAATGTGTTTTCCTCTCTATCGGCATGTCACACAGCTTTAGTGCTGGCAGAGGTCCTCGACACTGGAAGGCAAAAGAAAAACTGAAGAATGGCCAAATGCTTGAATTAAAGGAAATAAGACCGCTCAAACTCTCAAGGAATGTTTAAGCAAGAGTACAGTCAGTATTGACACTGGCAGCAGTTGAGAGAAGCCCACATGGAGACATTTAATTGGGTGACAATGGGAGGCCTGTGTACACAGAACACACACACATACATCAGAGGGTAAGAAAAGAGGAAATGGAGGAAATGAGGTGATTTTCACTGAGATGATTGACAGTTGAAATTTTTAGAGTTGTGAGGCCGTCCCTGAGCTGGTCTGCACATCTGGAGTTAAACGCAGCATTGACCACCCACTGGGTTTATGTATGTATGTGCAAGTCTGCCTGTATGTGTGTGTGTGAGTGTGTGAGTGTGTGTGTGTGTGTGTGTGAGTGTGTGTGAGAGAGAGAGAGACCACGGGGGCGAAAAGTTTTTCTCTGTATGGGGCTTTTTAGAGCACACAGAGTCCATAAGAAGTGTTATTTTCTCTATGATGGATAATAATATCTCCTCTATTGGAGAAGAGGTGAACACACACACACGCATGCACATACACATACACACACAAGTTTGCACAGCTATCCTTGTCCACTGCATTGCATTCCATTCATTCAGCCCCTGAGGTCTCCTTCACAAAATCAGCCTTAATGTTTCAATTTTCAACTGTCAAGTTCAAGCGGACAAACTGGCAATCAACAGCTTGACACTGAAACAACACAACTGAACAATGTACTTGATTTTTCCCCCAAGTCATCTACACCAACACACCCGACACTGAACGGTGCTGCTTAAAAATGACACTGCACAAAATTGATGATGTGACATTCAGAATAAACCGAGTATGACTGTTATGACCCTTGAATGATCATATACCTAAAGTCTGGATCAGACTACACGATTGTTTTGTCTTTGACGATGGTCACCATATCAGACCGAACGATCACAGTCCCATAAACTTTTGCCATGTCTTGGTTACGTGACTGGCAAGACTACAGGTATGACGATCACAAACAAGTTCAGATGTCATCCGGGAGGCGGTTGAAGCAACTGTCAATCATGGCAACAGAAGCCTTGTGTGTGTTACTTTTTTAGCTTTTCATTGTTTCCTCTTTTGGAAGTTTGTCCAGATGAGACACCTGCAGCTGTGAGTCTGACCCCTTCAACAGAAGACTGTGGTTCATTGGGAGTCGACAACCAAAAAAAAGTCCAGTTTTTATGGACAGAAGCAGAGTAGAGAATCTTGGACTGAGAGGCAAAAGCAGCCCATCATGGAACTGTGAAACACTGTTGAGTTACTGAAGACTAACTTTTCCTAACATTATTTCACTGGTGAACTTGAATAATTCAATTTGACAAAAAGATTATGACCCAACGCAAAACTGCTTTTCATCCAAGCATTGCTCATGCACATTTGATGGCTGATTTACAGGCCATACATAGCAGCTAACTGTGCGTAGCGAGGGTGAGTGTGTTTCTGTGGCTGATCTCAGAACTCACCAGGAACCTCTTTCTGTTATTTTACTCCACTTTTGCAGTCGTGCTGCTTTTAAAAATTACTTTTCGCTCAGTCTGAACTTAACTTCAGGGAGCGCGTCCAGTGGAATTCAATCAACCAGCTGCAGCCAGTTCTCAGTCAAATGGATGTCAGTTTAATGCAGCAGTTCACCAGAGTCATCTCAATTAGCTATTCCCCCTGTTCTCCATCTTGAATTTGTAATGAACATTTCATTACACTCTGAAGCTTAGCGGTTACTGTTTTGCTCCAAACCAGTGATTAGTCACGCTACCAGATCTGATTTCCGTCCAATGAATGGATGTCTACTGCTCCATCCAGCCAAACGTGTTTCCAAGGCCATCAAAAATGGAGGAATGTGCCAAATTAAATACTTATCAAAAGAGTCTTTGTGTATTCCCCTCTTCACCCCTCTCTTACCTCCCCTGAGCCATTTAGATTTTCCTGAGAATCAAATTAATGTGACAGGTTTCTATTTCAGTAAAGGATGTTTGTCTCTGGGGTGTCTGCTGTTCAGTAAAGCTGACCCTTGTCTGTGTGTGTAGTCCGCTGGCTGGTGATTCACACCCGTCCAAATCCTTGTATATGTTGAATGTCCGGGGTCATATTGTGGTTAGAAATCCTTGGAGCATACAAATTGTAAACTTTTGTTTTTCCTCTGGCAAAGAGTTCAAGACAGGCACAGTTTACACAGCTGGGCCTGAACAGGATAAAAAGGGGCTGAATCCATGTTTCAAAATGAGTATGTGTATGCATGGCAGAGCGTTTGAAAATGACTGATTATATCCAATATCCTAAACTCCAAAGAAAGGATAATATTAGCAGAGAAGGAATACCAGAAAAATATATATTCTTACTGAAAACATGCAGCAGCAAACTTGCTCTCAGACAAACATGAGCTCTCTTTCCCTCACAACAGTCAGTTTCTGTCAAACATGTTACATAAATATGTCACTGTGTTTTCTACAAATACGTTCCAAAAAGCTTGATTTTAATTGTGTATGACTCAACCTAATTGCTCTTCATTGTGAGCTTTTATGATGTGGCTATAGATTTTTATTGCATGCAACTATTCAGCTGAAAATTGTTTCTTTTCTGGATATACGTACTTTCATCCAACGACAAACAGTTCAGGCACAAGCCAGGGTACTTAAAACATAATGAAGATCATTTCAATAGCTGTGGAAATTATGAGCAGAATTTAATATCCAGACATCAGACAACTGAATTTCTCCTTTATGGCGAAAAATACCCTTTTCCAATATTTTTAGAATTGAGTGGATTAACTTTATCGTCAAAGTGAAACTGATTAGCAGTGCTGGCAGAAATAAAAGAACATACATAAGACCAACAAGACATGGTCCAACAGATTCAGCCAACACATGACACATCCAATAGTGGTGACAGCTCACATGATACCACACCATGCGGCCAGTAGAAAACAACACAGTAATTCTATGCTGCACCAATCTGCAGGGCTTCTACAAGTCCAAGATAGAAGAAGTCATTTCAGCATAAATGCAGAGGAAGCAATAATTCAGCCATGAAAAGAGCACAAAGGGACATTGTACCTGCTTAATATCAGCATGTTAGCATAGCCATGGTGAGCATGTACAACAAAAGCCACAGAAACAATCGCAATCTGACAACCTGGTGTAGTCTTTTCTATAAAATATTGAATGTATTGTAATTGTAATTCATCAGAAGAGAGGACAAAAAAGGATGGATGATGTCCAACTAGACAATGTTGATACTTTGCATGAGTGGAAGTGGATGAGGCTGCTGACAGGATGCCTGCAGGCAAATATGATATTCACTTTGAGCCAGATGGAGAGAGAAGTAAAAAGAAAAAGTAGTTTCAAAAAATTATTTTATTTCTGAATGAGAAATGTGCAAAAAGACTGTTTGCAACACCAAAGAGGATCCTGTCTAACTGACAGCACTAATACAGGATAAATGAAGGCAAACCATCAAGTTTGACCACTGTAATAGCTGCTACTTCACGGTGCAAAGGGAATTCAATGGCTGTCACTCTTGTTTTTCTTTAAAGCCAAAGCAATAACTCCTCTTACATCTCCAATTGCCTTGAGAAATGACATTACATACTGGAAATTGTTTTTACAGGGGTTTTCCCTCAGTTTCTTAATCATGTTAGTATATTGTCTAACCTCTGTGGAAACAGTCTTTTTGTATGCTTGTTATTTAAAACTTTTTACAGCTCAAGACTAACATTCGACAAAGAAAAAGCTCGAGGTGTTTTTGGAGTTTGTCATGAAAGGTCTGTTTCCCAAGTCTCACAGAGGAGAAGGGTGTAAGATGGAAACGTGAGCCCTCAGCTTCAACAGAGAGAGACAGAGATCCTCTCCACAGCACTCCTGTTCCCATAACTCTCTGACATAATGTTATTTTAGTTCCTGTTGAAGTGGAGTCATAACCCGGTCACTCTAAATAATACCTTGTCTGTTTCTCTCACAGCTTGAGTGCCCCAGTTTTGGTCATAAACCCTCATGTTTATCTTTCTAAGTAACAAAAAATGGCATCTCCGGTCTCTAAGGCAGATGGATCACCACAAGAAATATCATTAATTTTTGTGCGGTTCACACAGGGATGGTGTTGTTAATCACTGGGATGCCGGCTACCAGGCAAACTTGACTTAAATATATATATATATTCCTCCTCTAACATACACCAAGTGAAGATTTAGTATATCTGGGCTTTTCATCTAGAAGGCCCGCTGTCTGTGTCCCGTGTCAAACCAAAAGTTAACATTTATCCATCCTAAGTTATGATATGTACTTATGTTAAATCATGTACGTAATGTTTTTTTAACCGCTGATCTTAAACCTAACCAAGTCGTTTTTGTACCTAAACCTGAGCAAACTGCAATCATCAATGTTAATAAGGTGAGGACGAGCGGTACAACAAAGGTCCACCTTTTGTCTCATACACCACCTTAAACTGTAGTGATCATCATGGAGAGCAAGGACCGTGACCTGACGGTGAGTTAACCACACACACCCCTCAGATGGGAAAGTTTCCATTCACTCAGGGAAGTTTAGGCCACAATTTCACAAGTAGTGCAACATGCAGGGAGAGGCTCCTAGTTACAGGCCTGCAAGCCTTAAAATAGTTTAGCAGTGTAATACTACTAAAGACTATACCTGCAAAACATCAGCAAGTTTGCATTGTTATTGTGAGCATGTTAGCATGCTGATGTTAGCGTTCAGGTCCAAGCACTGCTGTGTGTAAGTACAGCCTCACAGAGCAGCCAGCATGTCTCTAGTCTCTTAAAATGTCATTTCTCAATCTTGTGGGGTAGTTAACAGAAGTATTCCCCTGAAAACTGTGCCAAATTTGCCGTGCCCAAATTACTTTACTGGCAGCCATATTAGACATGTTCAGGTGGGTATAGTCTTGTGTTCCACCTCATAGCTTGAAGATTAATGTTGGCATTTTTTAGTAATACAGCACTCTGGGGGCCCAAATAATACTTTCTGAATGTAATGAAACACCTTCAACAGAAAATAAGCCCACATACACTCACACAGACACACGCAGTGTGTGAAACCCACTGTTTCTGCAGGGATTTGGATGATACCCAACACAGCTTTATCCATTTAGCATATGTACAATCACATCCAAACACAGATACACACTCCTGACCTGCGAGAGACTGAGGTCAGGAAACTGTCCAAACAGTTTACCTGCCAACAAAAGGTCCCCTACAGTCATGACTCTTCCTCATTTATCATAACAGGATCTGCACCCACAAACACACACGTATACACACATTTATGCACATGCCTTAAAAAGACAAAGAAGGAAGTTCCACACCTTACAGTCCTCCCGCGGTTTAGGCTAACACACCCCAACACAAACGTACACTTGCACTATGATGAGCGTCCCGCAGGTGGAGCTGAGTCCCCTGAGGCCTAGAACCCAGCTGGACAATGGATACTGAAGAGGAGTTAAGCTTCTTGCTGCCCACGACTTAGTGGCAGAGGGATCAGGCATTAAGACACCAAGCGTGTTAGGAGTCCTACATGACAAGAGCTTCCACAGAGTCACTCCAGGTCACTGTACAGCAGCCCACTCACATCTGATTCCCGGCAACAAATGAAATCTTTGGAATGAGACAGGACATGATGTCACACAGGCATCGTGCCATAGCAGTGATGCAGTTTGCTCTTCTGTCACTTCGGTTGACCTCCGCACTCAGTGAGGCTCTACAGAACTCTTTGTCTGATCTATGACACAGCTGTCAAAGTTGCAGCTGCAGCTGTCTATATCAGGACATGTCTCGCATTGTCTCAAGGCATTCACAGTGAACAAAATCGTCAATCATAAACTGGATTCAGTGGCTCAAAACTATAATTGCTTCCTTACTGAAGGAGTTCCAAGTAACTCTGGGTCTTGTTTATGAGTAATGATGACTTGTGTAAGATCAGCAGTTTGTCAGGAATAACACCAGTAGTCATACCTGACTGTTGTGATGAAGAGGGAGCTCCTTAAAGCTTTAAGGCTCCTTAAAGCTAAACTCTCAATTTACCAGTCAATCTAATCTGGAAGGCCTCCTAGATGCATCTCTTCAGAGTTTTTCAGGGCATGTCAACTGAGACTCACTCCTGCAGGGATTATATATCCCGTCTGGCCTAGGAATGTCTCAACAAGGCCTCCAAATTAAGTTACAAAACACATAGTTTGCAACTGCCTTTTAGAATGACAGACTTTTCTGATCGCCTTTGCACAACAGACAAGAATCCTAATTACAATGGCTGCAAATGGCCTTTGTTGGTTGAACGTAAACATATGTTCATGACATTTGCTGAAACGACTTGATTGATTTTTCTCCGGAGGCCAGCCTTGAACAACTTGGGATCCCCCCAGGAGAAGCTGGAGGATGTGACCAAGGAGAGTGACATCTGGGCTACCTCGCTTTTCCTGCTGCCACTGTGATATGAACAGTCTAATAAGGATGGATGGAAACTAGAACTCAAAGCCCGGTGGGACGGTGAGGTCGTGACTTGAACATAATGTAATTTGTATTCCAAAATACACAACTAATCTTATGGCTGTGAAGGTAACGATGAGAACTTTTCGCACTCTGTTACTCAAACGTGTCACAAGTCAGTGAATTCAGGAGGCCATCCAGTGGCAAGAAATTTAATGGTTTGCCAGAACAGAAGTAACACAGTTCTCTGCATTTTGTCCCACCCAAATAAGACCATGTGAAGAGCAGTTTTATTAAATGGTTTGATAAAGGGTTATTTTCTTTATAAATTTTGCTGGAGGAAGCATTTGAAGGCCGGAGCTGTTTCCTGTTATGAGCATGCTGATGAGTGATGGCAGGGCACCAGGGATGTTCAGGTCAAGGGTCACAGCTTGTTGCTCATTCTGAGGGTGCTGGACGTACAGAGGCTGTGTGAAGTGATGTGGGACAGTAGATCAATGTGTGAGAGTATGTTTTCCGGTGTGTTTTTGAGGACATATGGAGGCCATAAGTGCTCTTTGCAGTTTCAGGCTTCAAGTTAGAAGGTAGCTGGAAGTAAAACTAAGATGTACTGCGACATTTATGGTTTGCTGCTTATTGCAA
Organism: Chaetodon auriga; assembly: GCF_051107435.1. Lineage (NCBI taxonomy): Eukaryota > Metazoa > Chordata > Actinopteri > Chaetodontiformes > Chaetodontidae > Chaetodon > Chaetodon auriga. The sequence continues at coordinate 5,821,419 of NC_135095.1, read as the reverse complement.
CCTCATGTTGTGATCAAACTTAATGCCGTTAGAAAGTATGAGGGGACTGTTTGCCCATTTCTACATAATGATCTGTTTAATCTAATTCAGATAATCAGACTGTGGATGCCTCTTTGACTTACTGGCCAAATGTGTTTTCAATGCTATGGCATGGCTTTAATTTAGTCATCTTCTGTTTAGGGCTCACATATACACATTCATAGGGTATGCAGGCCTTCCGGAGGTCTGTGATGTCTCATTATGAGTAAGTTCAGGGGTTAACAGCCTATAAAAAACAGTTTAAAGTTATAGTCACATAAACGTACATAATTCTGCAGTGGGAGGATGCAAATGTTGGCCTCATAAAGAACAAATACCGTACATTAAATCAACTTCCTTTAATCCTTTGCATGCACGCTTTGATCAATTGACAGTCACGCTTTATGCTGTGTTTTCTCATTCACACTCAACAACGCCGGTCGTTAACCTCTCGCTGGAACATTTTGGCTCATGAACCACCTCATTTTAATATTTTGTCTCAGCAGGATGCATAACGCAGTATGCCAGTATTTTTTTTCCATGTTTGGTTTTATGAAAAACATGAGCAGTTTTTTTTCACTGTGCTCCACAGGGAGCAAGAGTGCTTTGTTTTTTCCAGTCATTGTCATTATTTTTTCCATTTTTTCTTGTTTTTTTGGCCATTATTTATGATGTATCAGACTGCCTGTAAGATGATTGTGTTACTTACTCTACAGTAAGTAACACAATGTCACTGGTGTACACAGTACTATATTTGATATGACCAAAGAAAAGTATTCTATTACAAGTAATATTTTTATTGTGGAAATAAATTATGTTGAGGTTTAATCTTGTATCACAATTATTTTAAACACAGTATGTGTACAGTATGTTTACATGTTGTGTTTTGTGTTATCCCACTGTGTCAAATTAAATCTGTGTTTTTGTGTTGTTGAGCAGTATAACTCCTCAGGTATGTATGTATATATTGTTTCATAACCGAATAATCGACTGGGTTTCCTTGTCATCAAGACTGTGCTGTCATTCTATATGACTCTGAAACTAAAAGTGTCAACAGAACTGCTCCCAGGCCTGTTTCCAATATGTCAACACTATGACAGAGTGGGTTCAGTGGAAACACTCTGAACATCTACTGTCTATCCATCTCACCAGCAGCTGCTGTGGCTGTCGAGGCTTCTTACTGGCAGCCTGCTGAAAAAGCTATTAATTAAGATAAGAGGACGTGATGAACTTTATTGACTCCAGAGGGGAAATGCAGCAGCAGAAAGTGGGCTGTAAATAAAACTGAGGCTGCATGTTTACAAAGCTAACAAGGATTGGTGCAACTCTGCACACGCAGCTGTGCTGACATGTCGTTAAAACAGAAAAACCAATAAAATAACTAAAATGAGGGTTTTCAAACAAAACCCAGATATAGTATATCAGCCTCATTATCTGAGAGTTAGATGCGAATATTGATACCACACACATGTCTTTACACTATATGCTGTATGAAGCTAGCAGTTGGCTAACTTAGATTACCATACAGACACACGTGGAAACAGCTGGCCTCGCTTTGCCAAAAGCTGACAAAGTCTGCCAATCATCACCTCTAAAGTTCACTAATAAACATGTGTATTTAATTTAAAATGTTTACTCTGTTCCATCGAGTTTTTTTTTTTTTTTTTTTTTTTTCTGGATGAAAAACAACTTCTAGAATTTAACATTACACAACCAAACTAATACTGATTGCTAAAATTATTTTAGGCTCAGCTTAGCTGCTCAGTATCTAGGTGACACACAACAGCTATGTGGCCTCTTGGTACTGGTAAACACTGAGATAAAGTATCCTGAGACCTCAGGCTGGTCTCATCAAATTAAAAAAGCTCCAGATCTATCCATTATGCTCTTCTGGCTTCTTGACTGTTTATTAGTGGGACAGTGGCACTTCTGTCACCGTGCTGTGGAAATAACTAGCATGTAGGCTGCGTGCTGTCACTGTATAAGAACCTGTATAGTTCTGATCTGAAACTTTGTGCTGGGACTCTCAGTCAGAGACAGAGACAGGACGCATCCGTGGTTATTAGAAATTAAACAGAGAGGAAACTATCAGAGTGAAGCAGCAGGTGTCGATCAGCATCCAGCGGACCCTGAGCAGTGTGCGATACAGTCAGTTTGACCTACAGGTGAGTAATTTGATCAGTTTGACTGAGCATATTTTGCTCCAAATACAGATTTAATTGCACTTTTTCAACTGTTACAAAGCAAATACTTTCCTCATTATGTAGTCGTAGAACATGTAACAGAAAGGGCACAAAATCAGTGAGACTTTCTGAATTAAACTGAGTATCTCTGTGTTATGAGCAGCAGACACGTCCTGGATTAAGATGACTCACGTGAAAAGGTTTCAAGGGATTCCCATGTCAAAGGTACGTTCTGAATTGCTGGAATAAAAGGTAGAAACTTGACTTAAAAGACAACAACACAAAGAGAAATGAATGAAGTTATTATAACTGCTCAAGCACACTGTTGCAGAGAGCTCCTTCATGTATTCATTCGTTATCCATCCCACACGAACCCAGCAGACGATCCTTCCTTGAACATCATTCAGTGGAACCAAAGCCTTTTCCTAGAACAGCCAAAAGAAGAGCAGCAAAAAACAAGAAAAACTCTTATATTCCACAGTGGATTTGTTCCACATTTGTAGTTTGTTATGTGGGTGGAGATCTGGTGACTGCAAAAGCATTTGGAGCATGATTTGCACCATTTTGAAACCATTCATTGCCCCCCTTGTGCCCTGCACAATGGAGGCACTGACAACTTGAAACAGGCAACCCCCATCAGGTTTTTTTTTTCTTTCTTCCTAATTTGTCACCCAAATTTGCACCCAATTATACGCAAACTTTCCATTTAATAGTTTCATATTCTGGCCTCTTTTTATTTGGCACATCATGTCATAAAAACTGATTAAACTGTACTCTGTGGGATGTTCAGTGATCTCGTAATGTTGTTGTATCCATCCCTTGACTTCTACTTTTTAGTCACCTTTTCATTGAGTAGCTTGGAGAGTTCATCTGTCTTCATGTTGGAGGTTTTGCCACAAAAGACTCATCAAAAGTTGGACCATCCCAATACCGGTGTATTTACACCATAATCACTTGAAACCCCACACCACTGAACTCCATGTAACTCATGTGACTTCTAAAACCACAAGTAATTACATAGGTGTGTCCGAGAGGTGTCTACTTATGCAAACGTGTATTTGTATTTTATAGTTGTGGCTAACTTGGATCACTTCATAGAGATATGAGATCACTCGTTCTGTTGATGAGAGTCAAAGAAACCACATTAAACCTACTTTGATTCAATGCTGTAAAACACTGAAATATAATAACTTCCTGCAGCTTCATTAAAATCAGAATAGTCACTATGTAGACGGTTGATACATGCAATGGATGCAAAGGCTCAAGGCAGTTTCAATTAAGGAAGAGTAAACATGTTTCGTGAATGTCATCATTTGATGAACGGCTGTTTTTCTGGTTCTAGTCAATGAGAGGTTTGTGTAAAGAGGAGGACTATGAGTTCCTGGGAATGTCAGAAACGATGACAAAAGAAAAAGCAGAAGGAGCTGCAGCTTTGGAGGACGACTGGAGAGCCAAGAAGGAGGAGAGGGTAAGAAACGAGGAGGAGCCAAAGGCATTATTACGCTAAACCGAGCTTAAAAAATACACATGATGTGTGTAAGTATGAGCGTGTGTGTGTGTGTGTGTGTGTGTGTGTGTGTGTGTGTGTGTGTGTGTGTGTGTGTGTGTGTTTCAGGTCCGCTTGCGACTTGAGAGAGAGCAGCAGGAAAAAGAGAGACTCCGAGAAATAGAGGAGGGCAGGAAGGTGAATACACACACACACACACACGCACACACCTGGATGATACACACTCTACAAGTCTGTACATCTGTCAAACCAAACAGCCTCTTAACTCAGCTTTTGGCACAGCATGAAGGCTTCCGCTAAATGACACCAGCTCAGCCTCAACGGCTCTCATTCGATTTTCCTGAGGACACGCTCTTGCCAATGCATGCACGCGTTTTTTTTTTTCTCCCACCCAAACACAAGCACAGACACACAGGTTGCACCCCACAACCAAGCGGTAGTTCCCAGAGCCGACTGGTGTAATGACAGATCATCCCAGCTGTCAGCGCCATTTATTGGGAGCCAAAGTCTGGAGGGAATTTAGGGAGTTCAACCTTCAATTTCTCATTGTCATAGTTTTGTTTTTCACCGTGAGCCAGATTTTAATGAGGGATTTTTTTTTTGCCTGGTCTCAGCCAGAAGCATCCATAATTGTTAACTATCAGCATTTTTTTTTTTCCTATGGTTAATCCTTTATGTGAATGGAGCTCCTCATTCACATTTTAAGACATTGTGCTTAACGTTTCATGAGGGCGGGCGGTTATAATCAGCCTAATGGAAACAGTGGGCTGAACAATCAGGCAGCAGTCTGACGCTGGATCAATGAGTGTTAATTTACCGGCGAGGTTCACGTCATCGCTCGTGGCAAAATCAGATTCACTTCCATGGAAACGATAGACTGGGAGACACAACGATGGCATTCAAACAAAGCTGCCAAGCTTATCAGAACATCACTCGCACTTCACGCTGCTTAACATAGCCAAACGCACACACACACAAGTCAGAGCACACTTAATAGCTGTGGAAACACATTTGGCATTTTGAAAAGGAGTTGTGTGTTCGTACTGTAGATTTAGTCAAACACACACACACACACACACACACACACACACACACACACACACACTCTGAGCAGTCGCCCTGCTTCTGACAAGAGTGTGCGAGGTCAGCAGGGGACGTGGGCCGTTGTTGTTGTCAGTGTTTCCGATGCAACACACACACACACACACACACACACACACACACACACACACACACACACACACACACAAGGGCAGGAAGCTGACGACAACATTTTCCCTGATAGAGGGGACATTCACTCTCACCTCAGGATGGAATGTTCTTTCCACTGAACCTGAACTAAACACACAGGACTCGTTAATCTGACCCTTGATATATGTACTCACAGGTCCATTAACACATATGCATACAGAGTAGATAGCACACGAGCAGCCTGAACCTGCACACAGAGTCCATTTGGATGAGCATTACTCTGGATAAAATCTCACACGTTCACCGCTGGAACGCCACAGTCAAGCCAGATGAATCCCACAAACACAGAGTAACATTTCTAACTTAACATTCAGATTTAACTGAAAAAACTGCTTCACCCAAATTACAACAAAGTAAACCAAACAACCCAGGAAATTCCAGTACATTTCCAATTTAGTTCTCTGGAAGAAAGTCAGTATGATGTCCCCCCAAGCCCATTTTGGTTTAATTTTTTTTCCCCATAATGTGCAGGGTGTGGATGTGTGTGTGTGTGTGTATTTAATTATTTTGGTTTCCACTCCACCAGAGTTTTGGCAGTTTTATACCACTACTTCCAGCAGACATCATTGAGCTGACCTCCTAAGAATGCTCAAAGCCATTTGGGCATCCTCACTTCTACACCAGTCTCCATTCATCTCTGAAATGTTTAAAGCATCCCTTGCCTTTACTCTGAGTGACTTAAATTACATACAAGTCCACTGTTAGACGAGTAAGGACAACTTACCAGCTATCAAAGATCCCAATTTAAAGCAGCGGACTGAAACCCGCTGGCAACTTCAAACTTCAGTCTGACCTGACTTCACTCTGAAAAACCGTCCTCGCGCCTCAAAGTTAAAGTTGGACATGGAGTTTTGATTTGGGTAAAATGAAAGAAATGCAGTGCTACTAAAAGTTGCATGTTTGGGCTCATGCTATGTGTATTGTAAAGTCTTCATAATTAGCACTGCACCTGACTCTTTGCATTATTTCATCAGTTTTTCAAGCCTCCTGCTTGAGAATATGTTTTTCCTGACGTCGACCTGCCTCACTGCATGTCGAGAGGAGAGCAATGTGATTGAAGCGGCCAATTAAATGCTGACAGTAAACTGACCTGTAAGATTTTTAGCCATGCAAGCAGTGTGTCTCTGGGGATTGTATTGTTGGTCAGTCAGTATGTCCACCACTTTGGTCCGGACTTAAATATCCAAGCAGCTATTTGATTGCCGTTAAATTTGAGACAGAGATCCATGCTGGCCAGAGAATGACTTGGAATGACTTTGCATTGTGGTTGCATTCCTCTGCCATCCCATCAAGTTGCAGTTTACTCATCTAATGTGTGTAGTGAAGACTTTGAAGGAATTTAATTAAAAGGTATTAAGTGTATTTTTGGCGCAGTGACTAAATCTAATCAGTTCATCCTTGAGTCGAAATGGACGTTTGTGACAAATTTGAAGAAATTCCCAGAAGGCGTTCTGGAGATATTACGTTCATGAGAATGGGTCACATAGATGTCCGTGCCCATTAATGCCGGCATAGTCGCCAGCATGGAGGCGTGAAAATTGCAGTAGGCTAGTAAATATCCCCCAAAGTGTTAGTCTAAAAGTTTATTGCAGCATAGCACTCCACACACCACTGACCAGGTGGCAAATTGCCACCATGATGTTGCGATTGGATCGGAGACAGAGAACAAGTGTTAACGTAATTTGCCAATTGGTCAGTGATCACCAGTCTAAGGCAATTTGTTCAACGTGTGCTGCTCCCCCTTCACACACATGAAGACACACATGAAGTGTGTACAGAACACAAATGAAGTAATCATTCAAATACTCATTTTCAACTCAAGGCCTTTTAGGAAAGAATGTCCTGATTGTTCAGATGAAAGTGTGTGTGTGTGCATGTGTGTGTGTTCAGCATGTAATTGAGGGAAGTAATGGTTTAACTGCTTTCACCTTCACTCCATATGTGTCAGCTTTGTTTCCTCTTTAAACCGACTGGCCCCCTTTGCTCACATCAACCTCCTCCACATGTTACTGCTCCCCTAACACACACACACACTCAGAATGACAGCAATGTTAATTGATGACAGGCACTGTCTGTTGAAAGCAACTTGACATGGCCATCTCACATGGATCCCATCTGAACTGCTGAAAGCCTTTCATGTACACACCTATTTCAGCTTTTCTCTCACACACACATGGAAATTATACATAGAAACATACACAAACACACAGCAGGAAACTGGATCCAACAGAGTGATACTGAGACTAATTTGAGGTCAGGGATAAACATCCAGCAGGCCCAGCATTTTTCATCACTCTCACACACTCACAGCTCTATACACACACACACAAAGGCTCAGAGGTGCAGCTCCAGCAGAACACATGTAGTGTAATATCATTGTACCAGGGGAACTTTATTACCTTCAATGATACACAGTGTTAAGATATTAGGGAGGATTTAGTGTGAGGGATTGTGGGTGTTTGTAGCAGTAGTTTTAAAACTGCATTTTGATCTTGTAGTGGACAACTGAGTTACCCTTAATTGTGCATATCTGCTATGTGTCAGGAGAAAGAGCAGCAGTGGCGAACCCATGTCGCAAAGCTGACCTCCAGCCAGGAGAAATCTCTGCAAGACCGGCTGGCAAGACTCAGGCAATTCAGGGTGAGAATGCCATAATGTGAAATGTGGCTTCAGACCAAATACACAGATGACAAACCAACCAGCTGCTGGTGTTTGACACGTGTGACATATTTACAGTAACAGTCTGAGAGCCAACCCCCACAGTGTGACGACTTCTGCAGCCATGAGGGTTCTAATGTTTCAAAGCTTCTGGAGAATACAAAAGCTTTTTAAAGATCAGAGACGAGCTGTTTATCAGACGCTGAGAGTTCTCCTCAACCCTCAATTTATGGAGTGGCGGCAGTTTAATATCAGTGATCTGGCACTGTTAAAGATGCTTGTCACTAGCTCATCAAATAAATAAAGGCTTGGTGAAGGGAATAGTTCAAGGCTTCATTAATCATTGCTTTGTGTTTTGTTTGGAACTGGACTTAACTGAACCCAACTGCCAATCAAATGCTGTGGGAGAGACAAAAGATGACTGATGAGTTTTTTTCTGCTGATCAATGTTTGCATTTCAATAAGAGCCTTTCAATCAGACGTCCTGTTTTTCTAATGTTTTAGTCTCTAGTGAAAATATTTTGGCTGCTTCAATCCTTCAGAATATACACTGAGAGTCAGTTAATGGAGGTTTGTTAAGAGGCAAACAGCTCAGTCTCTTAATTTTTCTCTTGTTTCTTCACACTTTTCTCCTCCTGCAGGAATTCCAGAGGAAGGTGATGGTAGAGGAGTCAGGGATGGAGGGTGGAGCGGCAAGCCTCACAGTCAACCAGCTTCTCACCAGGATGTAGGTGCACTATATGAGAGACTGACCTATGATAAAAAATGTGCTTTTTGTTGCACTTTAATATCAATAAATGATGTGTCACTGTGTCAACTGAGACATTAGTGTGATCACTGGAAATGAGATGATCCTGGAATACAGGATTATCTGACGAGCCAGCAGCTACAGGCTCCGCAGCATGAGGAGCATCCAAGTGGACTTAACTCCACTGCCGAGGCTGCTGTTTGCTTTGGAGTTATGAAAACTGAAAATGCCACAGATGCGGACTGGCTAATAATAGTGCTTTCAGGCACTGCATTGTTTTTCCATTTAAGCAGCAGATAAATGTACCCAGACCTGAAATAACCGAAATAGCTCCCCCATGACATGCTACCATACTTCCACTGAGGCTGCATTGAGTTCTCCCAAAAGTTGGGGCCCCCATTAAGCAATTTGGCCGGCCAATTATTTCAAGCAAGAAAAAAAAAAAAAAAAAAAGATTTTTGTGGTGTAAAAATGTTCTTGAAAAATGCAGGATCCCTAATTATTAATTGTTTTTTATTATCTGGAGGGCAGTCAATGAAGGCAATTTAGGATTCCAGAATCATTTTGCATCTCAACAATACAATACAAATATTTGTTTGCTTTTGGCCCGTGGCCCACCCTTAGCTTTCAGTTTTTGCCCTTCATGGGAAAAAGTCTGAGCAGCCCTGACCTGAAGGTAAAAAAAAAAAAAAAAAAAAAAAAAAACTCAGGTTATGATATCTCCTCATTGCCATTTTATGATCATCTGAGCTTGGTGGATGAAAAATCACCTATGAGACAGATGGTAAACTGATGCCATAATAATTCTTTCTCTGTGTTGCAAAGTTTCCGTTGTGTGTGTGTGTGTGTGTTCTGCTTTCATGCAGTGTCCAATGAGAAAAGGATGAGGCCTGCAAGCCATTTTTGGGCCATAAAACATCATTTAAACAACGTTTTCTGTGGAATGAATTTTTCTCTAAATGTTTCATGCCTACAGAGTGGATAATTAGTTCCGATGCATTGGCTTAGGCTCTGAGTGATTTATCTCACTAATGTGTGAGTGTGAACTTTGATGCATCACGTGCTCAGATGTGGTCCAGCAGTAAAGATTTGTGTCTTTAGACCGACATTTATCCTCACCAGTCAAACATCAGATCCAATCAGAGACTTATATTACTTCTCTAGCGTAATGAATCTTTAACTGTTTGGCAAAATCTAAATAAGTAACGATTTAATCCTGTTTCCTATGAGCAAGTTTAGACACAACACTGGCAAAGGTGTTTTGGAGAAAATGAATTGCTGCTTTGAAGACATCTTTATACCCGAGCTAAGACATATGTAGGTCAGGTTGGGCAAACAAAACCTAACTTTGACACCTGAGACAGGCCTGTGTCCCATGTCTCAGGCGTGGATTAGGTTACAAAAACTCAGTTTGAAAATATACTTATTAGCTTCTTTTGCCGAGGGCTGGATGAGAAGATCGATGCCACTCCCACGCTTTTCACGTAAATTAGAAGTTACATCCAGCAACCACTTAGCTTAACCATAACATGACATTTTTACACTTTCTTGTTTGGTTTAAACAAAAGGGATACTCATGAGTTAGTTTTAGAAGTGTTGGTAGACGTGTTTCGTGACCCTTGAGCAAAGCCATGCTGTTTCCAGTCTTTGTCCTAAGCTTGTTCTCCCTCCAGGAGAAAATAAAGCTAAAAAGAGTGAATATTGGACCCAGCTAACCTGGAGAGATACATCACTTCAAATTAATGATAATGTTGCTCCATGTGGACAGTTTGTGTAAGCTGGCAGCTGTTCGCAAACATGTTAGCCATAAACACTCAAAAGGTGGCTTCATTGCTTCATTGCTTGTTTTGGAATTCCTCTTCTGTACCGTGGCCAAAGTCAATTCTTGCAACTTGAACTAAGTGCTTTTGCTGGCCTTAACGTGGTAAATATCTCAATCATGTTTTAGTTGTCAGAAATGGATATGTTAAAGAACATATGGTGGCTGTGAACACTTATGAACAAAGCGAACATAATCCATGATGACACCACGTTTCCTCCAAAATGTGCCAATGCGAACATAATATATGAGAACATCACGTTAAGGAGACGGGGCTGAAATTGACTGGCTGAAAGTGTTTATCATTTCTGTATAATAAGTTTTTTGATGTAAGGAGAGAGAGTAGACAACAAGAAGGAGTGAAGTGAGAGCTCTGGAAAGATTTGCAGTAACACACAAGCACGCACACGCACACGCACACCCGTCTCACACTTCAAAGTTAATGTATTTACACAGATGGACAGAGAATAGGGTGCGTCCTGAATGACATCTCTATGTATGTGAGTATGTGTGCATGTGCGTGGGTGTTGAAGTTCCTGCATTTCTCTATGTGCACACTGCTTCACATGCGAGTGTGTGTGCAAATATGCACTTACAGTTCAATGTTTTGCACATGTATGATTAAGCTCTTTTATGTTGTAGTTGTGTGGGCATGTGCGTGCAGCCACACAATTCTGCAAGCAGTGTGTTTGCAGGTTCGTGCAGTGTGTGAATGCATGGAGGCTGGTTTTGTGTGTGTGTGTGTGTGTGTGTGTGTAAGGTGTGGCCTGCGGCAGTTTTCAGGGTGACATATGAAAGAATTCACATCAGCATTCTATAGAACTCTTTCATCCATATATTAAAGGGGCAAATAGACAAAAGCTGTTGACAGAGACGAAGAGAGAGGAGGAGAGGAAGGTGAGATGATGAGGAACTGGAGTTTCCAGTGTGTCAGATGGAGAAAAATGGGAAGAAAAAGGAGGAGTATATGACTTACAATGCAAAGTATAGTATTGCCCGAGGACACAGACATACAGGAACATGAACTCCCTCCTCGCTTGTCATCCACCCTCCCTCCTGCTGTCACCCTTTGATAGTACTTTTCCGATGGCCTTTTCAGTGTTTACATCCACAATTCTGAGCAGGTTCCAACAAAGCATGCCGACTGTTATTTTACCACTACTCATTTTCCATGCATGGAATTTCTTTTTTTTTAAAATACCACCTGCACAGCAAATGGTCTGTGGTTAATTGGTGTTTTTTCTATTCTTTTTCCTCTTCTCCAACTAAAATGGACCATATTCTGTGTCCAGTGGCTGCACAATCAGGTCAGAGAAAGTTTGTACTAGTTCTATGGCTTCTGCATGTTTGGTGTTTTGTTTCCAATTGGTCATTAATCAGTTCAAGCTCCCACAGCTCCCCGTAGTTCATCCACACAGATGTTTTCGCTTTGCCTGATTCGACCTCCCCTCAGACCTTGTGGGTGTCAATTAACTGTTTGACTGACATTTCACATAAGAAGCATTAGTGTACAGACCAACCCGGGTGCTGAAGATGTGATACAGGAATACAGTCACCAAAACTCCAATCAATGAGTCACCTGTCAGCCTGTGCAACGTCATGTTTGTTTGTAAAAAGTCATCAGACATCTTAAAATCTAATAACCAGTAACCACAGCTCAAGTGTTTAAGTGTTTTTAAGTAAGTGTTTTTATGTCTGCATCTTCTCTGAAAGTTGGAAATAATCATGTTTATAATAGATGGATGTAGACTTCACCAAAGCCTATTTTGTAAAACTGGTATTTGTTGTTTTACCCGACATGGCATTTCTGACATACTAATAATAATGTCAAAATGTCTCTGCACCATCCTGGAAGAGTGGAATAAGCACAAGGAGGTACGTAAATAAGACTTCAGACAAATCAGGACAGGCCAGGAATTAGCCAGAGGCAGGAAACTCACACAAAGACATGTAAATGATAGAAATGCACCAAATGACGCCATGTGAAACAGCGCTATCTACAGTGTATCTGCTTTGGCCAAAGGCAATTACAGTTTGGGTTTATTTGATTTAAGTCGCCCTTAAAACAGCAAACTGATTTCGCACCAAAGTGCCTCACTAATGCATACCCATGCAAGCATTAACATATACTGTATATTTGCACAGCAGATGCAGACATAAATCAAGACTAAAATAGAAACAAGTTAAACAAACTTAAATACCAAGGAATCAGATAAACATAAAAAACACAATTAAAAGAGGATAAAACTTCATGCTCTCTGCAGAGGGATTTTGCCAGTGATCAGCTGCAAAGCGGCAGTGAGTAAAAATCTTAGGTATGAATCTGCCTCTTTTGTGTGTGTGTTTGTGTGCATAAGCATGTACTGTAGTCAGTGATGACCTCAGCACAGCACCGTGTTGCATGAATTAAACATCCATCGACTGATGAGTCGAGGTCTGACATCATCTGTGAAGTCACTCTGCTGTTGGATGATTCAGCTGGAAGACTACAGACTACTTGTTTTTTTTTTAGAGCCTACATCCTATTTTGCATGTAATTGTTCTCCAGCTGTCCTCATCATATCACACCAAATGTTGCGTCCTGTTGTTGGCACCTCTGCTCTCCTTTCCTCCTCAGCTCTTCACTCCTTTCCTATCAACACATTTTCATCACTTCTCCTTCTTTCTCTTCCTTTCTGCTTTTCCCACAAGTGTTCACATCTCATTTCCTCATTTCTCTCCTTCACTCTTTTCCTGCCTTTCTTCTCTCTTCCTCTCTCCAGACTTCCATGTCTCTCCTCCTTTCAGCGGTTCTCCGCTCCCCTCCTCCTGGCTCCTCATCACACATTTTCCTCCTCTCTCCTCCTCTTAACTTCTGCGTTTCATTCCTTTCTCACTCCCCTCATCAGCTGTCCTCCTCGAGTCCTGCATCTTCTTCTGGAAGCTGTACGTTGCCAAGTTTTATGTGGTTTTACTGTGTATTTTGTAGGTTAGCCTGTTGAATTTGGTGCTTTATTTTGCATGGCTAATTCGGCTAGCTGTTGTTCTCCCACAGGCTTGGCTGATGCTGAGCTAATGCAATACTGAGCCAAGAGAATCTGTTTGAAAGTTAAGCCTCATTTGAAGCAAACTGAATAATGAGAGTAGTGGGTTGGATGCTTTTTATACGTCATACTGCAGCGCTGGCTTGTTCTGCTTCTCTCCAGTATGCATCCATGACCCTTGGGAACCAGTCAAAGCTCTGCAAGCTGAAGACACTCAACACGGTGGTAATGTTTTCCAAACTTCAGCATACCTGAAGAACTACACCAGAACCTGCAGTTGGAAAGTTTGGACTTGGGCAAAGCAGTTCAGTACAAGACAGCAGTCCTTCAAACTCAAAAAATTGATTATTTCAATGGGTCAACCTCCAATCTGACTCCCTCAGATGATCTCAGACGTCAGCAGTTTTACCTGTGCATGGACAGGATGGTAGAGGAGCTCACCCATCATTTTCAGGGAGAAGAGTTCATGTCATGTTTTCAAGCCTACAACCCAAACAATAGAGACCCTTCTCTCTGAAGAAGCCCCCAAAAGCCTTGCTTTAGAGAATTCAATTGAAACCAGAAGAACTTTGAGTGGCTAAAGATTTCATCAAGAGAATGATTCAGGAAGAGACCATCTCTGACACAGCCACTATGTTCCAAATGCTGGATGAAGACTTATTTCCCACCCTGACTGTCTTCCAAGTGGCCCTGATGATTCCAGTCAGCAGCAGCAGCAGCAGCAGCAGCTGTGAAAGCTCCTTCACACATTATTAAGGAGCACCATGGCTCTATGACCTCGCCACCATGTCGACTGAAAAGTACAATCTGGATGCCATAAACCCTGACAATGATATAGACAGCTTTGCTCAATTGAAACCATGTCGGTACAGCCGTGTGTTGCCACCACAAATATAGAAAAGGAGAAAAAACTCAGACAGCAATAGGAGGGCAAAAACAGAGGGGAGATGGGAGAGAAGGAAAGGAGGATTGGAAGCAGGAAAGGAGTGATGAGTGAAGAAAGAAGAATGAGCTGGAGGTTGCTTCAGAGGTCAGAACAGATTTTGCAGCAGGAGGATTCTTGCATCAGTGTCGCACACACTGATGAATTTATTGCTTCAGTTGACATCAAACACTTCATTAAATCTTCACTTGGTTCATGTTGAGCTATTGCAGTTCAGTTTGCTGTATATTTCAAATATTTATCAGTCCTTTTTCAAAGCAGATGTACTGAGCTTTCAAAGCCAGAAAAGCACAGGTGGCGTTAATCACATGAACGATGCCATCGTTAATGTTATTTACACCTGTGCTGGTCCTGTTTTGTCGAGCCAAAATGTCTGTGGGAGTGTTCACACTTGCTTTCCATCTTTGCAAACCATCTTATCTTCAAAGCTCATGGTGAGAGTAAAATGTGAAATGAAAAAGCATGCAAGGGCGTTTCAGTGCATTTAGGGCATTTCTGCCTCTGTCTTCTCACTGGCCATCCTCTATAAATACGTCAGACTGCCATCTCTCCAACCTTTCTCCCTCTTTTCCCAGCTTTTCTCCAGGTCTACCCTAGTTAAGAGAAAACCAGTGGGACTCCAGGCTTCAAAAACAGGCTTCACCCCCTCACCTGCTTCGTCCTTAAAATACCCATTCTATCACCTCTGTGTACTCTGACTTTTATCATCTGTTTCTACTTGCATGTACTTCTTTTATACATCTTTTTTTTCAACATAAGAAACAGAGAATCTGACAGGTCTGTGTGATTCCAAACCATCATCTTATGTTCGGACCGTGAAAACAGAAGTATTTATGTGCATCTGGTCCCTGACAGCAGGGTTTGTCATATGATCAGACAATATAGACAACAGTGAAGCCTGCAACTTACATAATCCTCTCTGGAAATGCACACAGTTATATGCACACACTCAGGTCAGACAGACAGATTAGATTGATGACTATAGAATATCTGATGCACGTCCGGATTTGGCTAAGCTGTGGCTTATTACATCATCATCATCATCATCATCAGAGCACAGTGTGGAGAACAGTTCACTGAGTTAAGGCCTGTTCTCAATGTGCATTCAGCTCAAAAGGTCCAGCAGAAGGCTGCTTTGTGATTCCACTTTGAGGCTAACACATTTCAACAAAAGCTGTTGTAAAACTAGTGAGACGAGCAGATAAATCAGCTCAATCCCAGTTAAATGTCAGGAATGTGAATCCCATTCAGGATGCCAACTGGCATGACCCCCACCCACAGCGGAACAGCTGGTGTCAATCCGGATCTTAATGCTGCTATCATGTCCGGATAGCTCGAGACTGGACACAGTTTTTCCTGATTGCATATGTTGTATTTTTGCAGTGCCACTGTTAAATGAAACACTTTAAGAAGTGCATGCACCGATGCCATTTTACCTGTCTGACAGGGCGTGAAGGAAGGAAACTGATTGTGAAGGCTTATAATGGATTCTACCAACATTCTGGATTTAGACTTTAAAATCAAGTTAAATTAGCTTTAGCAATAGAGCTAAAGGCATTTTCTGGTAGGAAGACCACCATCAAGAGCAAGTTTACAGCAAAATCAAGGTTACTAGATCCATGCATACACACAACCACACACACACACACACACACACACACAGACACACACAGACACACACAGACACACACAGACACACACAGACAGTCTCCAACCCTCACTGGGTGTGTGCAAACAGCTCATTTTTCTGCAGTGAGGTTTAACCCACTCATGCTGTGGTTGCATGCCAATTTGGCCTCATACTGCAAAAAGGAAAACTACCTGATGTTCCATTACAGCATATAAAACACACACCTAAAGGCAGAAGGTCACAAACACTAGTGCACATTGATTGATGTAGATCAGTGACTCCGAACCTGGGGTATCTGTAACCCAGAGGGTACTTCTTTGATTTAAAAAACAAAAAGCACTATATGTTGCAATAGAGAGCATGTGAAAGACAGTTTAGGAGGTGAGCAGAGAATTTCAAACATCTAAAAGTGACAATTAATGGTTGAAATAATGAAATAACACGTCACGTCTCTCACGTAAGCACCGCTTTGTCAAATTAGTTATGTTGGAAAATCTTGCGTCAGGCGCCCTGTTGTCGAGAGTCGGCCTTAATAAAAGTAATTGATAAACAGTTGAAGCACTAAGCTGAAAGCAGTGGATGAATAGTTCAAACATCTCCGTCTGCCACAAGAATGCAAAGTGACCATAAGAACCTAACCACTGACACTTTGATTATTAAAAAATATGGTCAATAATATCATTTTTTATATAATTAGCATAAAATATCATTCAGTTTAAAATCAATTCAAAGGAACACATTTGGAATGTGACTGCGGTGTTGATGAAGGGTACTACCTTAAAAGCTGCTCGCATTAGATGCCAGATGCTAGCAGTAGGTCTCACTTAAATGTTTGAAAGCTTGAACACCATGCATGAAAGTCACGAGCAGGCCCTCCTTCCTTTGCTATCTGCCACTTTTCTAAAACTGTCACATATATGGGGCCTTTCTTCTTTTTCTAATAGTATAAAACATGAAAATGTGGTTCATCTACTGGGTACGATCTGTACTACTAAAAATGAATCAAAATCATTCTAACATTTTCCGTTCAAAACATGAGGAAACAAGTCAGAATTCACTAAAATCTGTGTTGCTTGTCGACAAACATTCACCACATACCTGTACGAACTGATGCAAATGGCGTGTGGGATGAATTGTTTCACTGATGTCCGATGAACAAACATTTCCTACAAACACTTCGATCCCAAGACAAAACATGACACAGCTCCAAAATTTGAATCCACAAACAGGAAATGATGTCAGTGTTGCGTTCAAGGTCATTAGCTCCTGCATGGCCAGGCCGCAGAAAACTCTGCACATATTCATGCATTGACACAATTTAAACTCTTTTTGTACCTTTAAAGGAAAAAATACACCGCTCCATAGTATACAATGTGACATACACTCATTTACTTTAAGAGATTAGGGATTTTCACAGTACATCATATAACAAATAAACATATCCAGTGTGTTACATATTGCTTTTTCTATAGCTTCTACCTACACTAAACCACTGCTATTTTACCAGTTACTCTAAATCTGTAAGTTGTGCCTTCAAACTCTTGATTCAAGAAATCTGGGAGACACCTGAAGGGGTTCTGTCCAGAACAATGACTATAAATGCTGTTTTTTTCAGCATCTGTCAGCTACTCACTCATTAAGGTTCTGATTCATATTCTCCATCAGGATAAAACTCCCAGCGGACCGTGTGGCTGTTCAGTGATCACAGTGCATAAAAATGACAACCTTTGATTGTGATATCACTCTTTTCATGGTGTATTAAAGACTTTCGTGGACACAGAAAACATGACCAAACTTTGCTGCTATCCCACTTTGTATTGTAGCAGAGAGCAAGGAGTGGAAGTTAAAAACTAAAAAAAAAAACAAAAAAACAATGACTGCTCAAAACTCATTACTGGTTTAAAGCTGTAAATGCTGGTGAGAGGTAGATGTTTTGTGTGTTGTTTCTGTGTTTCTGTGTGAATTTTCCTCGAAAACAGTTGTTCATGAAATCCTGACTCATCATTTCATGGGAGAAAAGGTACCTCAACTGACTTAAGTCAAATTCTGACCTACTGTGAAAAGACTTGGTTTAGTGACAGATATGTATGAGGGAATGGCTTTTGCAGAGTATCATCAGAAACCCATTGTCATAAATGTTAAAACTCCTTGTGTGATGTAGTGGTTGGAGGACAGAAAGGCAGGGGGAACAAGATTTTGGCAGGATTCATGTCTTGACCAGCTGCCATTTTTATGCACCTGATCTACTGGTTGCCAAAAAACTTCCAGGCAAGAAGTATCAAGTTCAGACACAGTTTTCCTTTACCCTCATCCAGTGCCAAAAGATAAAGTGGGTGAAGCCTGCAAGAAGAGATGGGCACCTGAGATAATGCCCAATAAGATGTTCATTATCAAAAGCATTTCAATGTCCGTACATGTGGGGTTACCCTAATAGTCAAACTGATTGCAATGCCACATTCTAGCAGGTGCAGAAACCTGCTTCAGCCTTGGATGTTCATTGTTTTCTGAGGATTTTTCTTTCGGCCAGGTAATCTCACAAGGTCTACTTGGTCAAAACAAAAAGAAAAAAGGAAAAAAAAAGAACAGACCAATGAGATAAAAGCAAACAGATCACACAGCATGTAAAATAATTTCATAATCCATCTAACAATCATGTATTGAGAACTTCTACACCTTGTGTACTTATCTGTTCAAAATTGTAAATACCAAAAAGAAGAAATTTAAGTTTTATCAACTGTCGCACCCTCGACATCAGAGAAGAGACAGGGGCATGGATTTTTGGTTCTGACTAACAATGTCA
Source organism: Chaetodon auriga (assembly GCF_051107435.1). Lineage (NCBI taxonomy): Eukaryota > Metazoa > Chordata > Actinopteri > Chaetodontiformes > Chaetodontidae > Chaetodon > Chaetodon auriga. Next base: position 5,802,839 of record NC_135095.1, on the reverse strand, counting down.
TTATTGGTAATTTGAGCAGTCCAGCATCTACTGTAGGCACAAAAAATGGTTTGTAATACCACTTAAGTTCCATCGGATACACAAGCAGTTAAGGTGGTGAGCTGAAGTTGGTTAGCCATGGTTCAGTCCCATCTGTGATTATACTCCATAGATGCTCCATTGTTCCGTATGCTAGTTATTCCAGGTTATGATATGAATCATGGACTAACATATAAAGGTATGCTGAGGTTTACAGACCACCTGTTTCTGTGAGTTTGACAGTCTGGATATTTACCATAACCTAATCTGGACCCATGATAGCAAGACAGCTAACAGCTAGCTCGACTTGCTGCCTTTTCTAGCCTAATGCAGGACAAATAACAGCACTAAGCTTGCAGGGAACTACAGGTGTGAAAACCCCCTAACGGCACAATGGGTCCTCTAAAATAAAACATTGTAAAGCAGGGCTGCCCACCAGATGTTTCTGGTGAAACATTCATTATTTTAATAATCTGAGCACAGCAGGTCAGTCAGTTAAGGGAACTTGGGATCCGAGTACCATTCTTCATCTTGACAATACAAGAGGTGTTTGCTTTTGGCCCACAATTAAGGGTCAGATCACAAATCACTAAATCAGATCACTAATAGTAGTTGATCAACACTATCTGGGGTTGTTGAAAGTACAGCTATATTTCCTTCCACAAAAAGTGAGGAGAATTCAAAGTTTGACTGTAACATTACAAAAGCTAATTTAATTCATATGCTAATTTGTTGTAAGCAACTACAGTACAGTGATGACTAGACCAGATAGTATGTTAGTGAGCTAACACGCTGAATTAGCTAAACACAAAATCAGTCATGTATCAGTGATGAACTGACTGGCTCACAGTCAGAAACATATGGCCCAGTTGTACAAAATATAATCTGTTGACAGTCAGTAGCTGAAGATTTCCAACATGGCTGGCAGAGATCAGGTGACAGCAGTAAATTCTTTTATGTTGAGATACAGCTCTTCTATTTGGGAAGTAGGAATTCAGATTTCTTACCTAGAGAGTCAGAGTTACATTCTGGTATTTCATAATGAATGAAGGCTGATTAGGTTTATTCCTTTGACCCTTAAAGGTGTGAGATCATTTCTAGCTCACTCCCAGTTTGCAAAAGAGTTGACTTTCTCTTTGCTCTGAGAAGATATTAAGTGTGGTTTGCTGCAGCTGTAGAAGTCCATATGGCTAACAGGAAAGACATTTGGTTCACAGATGATCTATATCTAAAATGATGGTGATGATAGTGGGCTCTATGAGTGGCATGCAGCAGCGTGCCACACTGGCATGTGCATCCTTCCATGGAGTCCATAGCGCAGGCCATAGAGGAACACCAGCAGCCACGTGCTGACTGATGCATCAGTTGCAGTAAAGTCTGACAACAAGTCAACGTGATTCCTGAATTCTACGCAGAAAAATGAGCTGGAGCACAGTAAGTGGTGTAAAGAAAATGAGTCGCTCCTCTGGCAGGCTCATGTGTGCTTTCAGTACCATGTATTGAAAAGTAAAGAAAACGTGGAATGTTGTGTCTGCTACAAATTCTGTTAAAAAAAAAAAATACATAAAGAGCATAAGCGCATAAAGCCGAATATTCTGTCAGTGCCCTGCCTGAGCAATGAGCCACCATGTCCATCAATCTGTTTGTGTTGAATCTGCCCATTTGTTAAAAGTCCTCCTTCTTTAATATTCATTTGTTCAGCCTAATACAGTAATTATTGCTTGTCTACGCTATGAAGCAAGTGTGCCTCGCTAAATAATTCCTTTTTACCAAAAAGTAAAAATAATAACACTTTATCATGTGAACAGTCAGAGCAAGGAGGAACAACACACAGACAGCCATTCAACCAGTGTGGACAGCGCACAGTCCACCACACTGAGACCGATGAATTCAAATTAGTTTGAAATCACGCTGTGGTGTTTTTTCTTCATCACAGCATTACTGCATCACACACACCAGGACACAAAAGACACAGGCAGAGATATTTATGGACCAAGTCGCCCGAGTAACATGTTCTCCAGTCCCGAGGCGCGGCTGGTGCGTGTTGTACATGTCACACCGCCGTGTGTCTCGAGTTCTCGTTTTCATTTCTGGGTGACGGGGGAATCTTCCTGGTGAACTGGCTGAAACTGGCGGCCCTACACCTCGCCCTCGGCCCTTCTCCTCCTCCTCTGTCACTCCCCATGGCTTGCATTGGACATGGGGGTAGAGTGCTGTAGCGGCCCGGGATGGGGGGGGCCTGGCTGGGGTGGAGCACGTGGCTGCCCGGGTGAAGGGTGGCGTCCTTGGAGAAGAGGCTCTGGATGAGCTGGAATTTTTCCTTCTCCTCCCGTAAGAAGACGTCGACCAGGAGCTTCTTCTCCCGTTTGAGCTGCTCCACGATGGTTTTGGGAACGTCGGGGATCACCCAGGCGACCACGAGGCTGAGGAACATCACCAGATTCTGGAGGGTGGAGACAAGAGGAGAAGTGTTATTCAGTTTTTTCTGCAGAACGCCGGCACGCACCTGTCCCTTTCACCTTGCGGAGTATCTTTGCCTCACGTCTCTTGCACCATGCCTCCCTGTGCCCCCCTATGGAGACCTGCCTCACACTTGCAAAGACTCTGATCTAGAAACTTGAGAGACATTGACTACATTTATATGCACTCTAATATTTCATTATTATTCCAAATATGGCAAATTCCGAATTTTATATAGGTTTTTTATATTATGCCATGCCTCTTGCCTGTTAATGGTCAGCTCTGTGCTTTGTAAACAATCCACTGAGCCAATGGTTTGCAAGGCAAGGGTAGACATGTATGCCCAGAAGAACAGCCCGCATTGCAGTGATTTCTGGACGAGAAACTGGGATATCAACAGGTTTTAAAAAACGTACGTTGAAATTAGCATCAGCCCATACCTGGAACAGAATGACGAAGGCCAGTCTGGCAGCCAGGACACACCAGTACTGTTTGGAGAAGGTGTAAGCGTCTGGAGACCAGGGGGGTTCCCTGTAGTCTTTATACCTAGAACAAAATACACATGAATGTAGTGTGGATGGCAAAAATTTGCATGCCTGATTTTGTTAACTTGGTCAGATTTTGCTCTTTTTTTTCTTGATATTTGAGCTTCTACAATTAGGTTATACAGTTTTTGTCTGTTTTAATTGTGTTTATTGTTAATATACAATCAGGAGTCTGTACAGGATGCTTTATTTTGAAAATTTACTGGATTCTCTGTGCTGTTCCTGTGTCTGACTTCCTGCCTGGCTCGATCCACTCTGTGTAGATTGATATTGCGTCTGTCGATATTAGACCTGGCAAGTATTCTCTGCAGAGCTGAGTGGAGAGCTGCTTCTGGGATGCTTCTGAAATTTAGGAGCGAGAATCCATCAACCACCAACTTTCCGCCTCCACTATCGTTCATCATCTTGTGACCCACCCTGATTTATCCTTACCTGGCTGAGACCGAGTGTTAATAAAACACACACTGAACTTGCATTCTGACTCAAAGTGCAGTAAACTTTATTAGGATTCCTTTCTTTTGTTTCCTTTGTAGTAAACAGTCTTAATTGTCCTTGCAAAACAAATGGCAGAAAATTCAAACCACATGTTGAGCTAACAGAAGACGGTTTAAGATGAGGGCAAGGAATCAACGAGAGAGACGAGAGGACAATAAGAAAGTAAGAAAGAGGAAAGGGACGGAGGCAGATGCATGACAGAAAAAATTAGGGGTAACGGGAGAAGAAATGTAGGAGAGAAAGACTGGAATGTGTTCTGTTTATAGCAGATTTAACACAACCACAATAGAATTTATGTGACTGGTCATGTTGAGGATGTAGCTTCATCCAGTAACACACACACACACACACACACACACACACACACACACACACACACACACACACACACACACACACACAGGCGGCATGAAACAGTTGCTCACCAGCTGGTGTTTTGGTCACCAGATCTCATGCATATAAATAAAAATATTCTTGAGCCAGTGTTTGATTTGTAAAATTAGCTCATTGAACAGATTCAGTCATATTTTGCTTTTGCTCTCTTTAAAAAATTGACTTCAACATCACCGAACCTAAGATTTCCCTTATTTGTCGCTGATTCTTGTGTTGATGTATTACTTATTTCACAGACTGCAGATCTGGTACAAGTGCTGCATTAGCAGCCTGTAACAGGCCGTAAAAAAGAAAACAGGGCGCAGTAATGTAACCTGTGGCACTCGGACAATTCAGACACCATGGCTGCTGCTGCTGAATGTGCTGGCTGCAGCGCAACAAGAAAAGATCAGAGAACTAAAGTAAAATGGTGCCAAGTAGGAGCAGGGCTGCTTGAGATGCAGACACATCAAGGAGGCGAGGGAGTTTCTCGGCTTGAAGGAGAAACCCTTCGATGTTTTGTCATTTTCTGTCACTGACTGCTCTCTCATTGAGTTATTGTGGACGTTAAGGTACAAACCCGAGCTGATGGCGAAGTCTGACAACGCGGTTTCCTGTTGGATGCAATCCCTCCTAAACAACATAAAGAGTCCCTCGTAAAGTCTACAACATAAAGCAGGTCTCACCGTTTTTATGCTCAACTTCATGTGTACTGTAATTTTTTGGCCACGCTCACTCATTCACGTTGGGAAATGTTGAAGAATTGAGCAGGATTCAGCCAAAATCAGCCCTTTAGCAGCCAGCCGAGTGGACATTACAGTTAGTGCTGGTCAAGTGACTGTGAATAATGTATGTGTTTTTATCAAAATGGGATTTTACTAGGGGTATTCAAATTATGAAATGCTATTTTCGATTAATGCCTTCAACCGTACGCATTTGCAAACCGTCAGGGACCACAGTACGGACATTTCAGGACCAACCCTCTGCAGATATGTCATAGTTCGTAAAATACTTTCATCTGCATTCATGCCTTTAAGCTGAACAGAGGAGAGGAATGAAGGATAGCTTTATGTGACTGTACTGTTGGGCCCCATCTTCACAAACACTCAGCCATTTCCTGTGGGATGCAAAGTACAACATATAGCATTCCTTTCAAGGCAAAAGCTGGGAGACAATCCATCTCATTGTTATTCTAGAGAACATCTTGAGGCAGAAGAATGCATCCTCCCAAACCACTGAAAGTACAGATACGGATAAAAGCCATTGAGATTTATAGTAAAAGATCAACATTATGTGGAGCTATGGCTAAAGATAGCCGTTTTATTACCTTAAATCTGTGCATTTAGGGCATTAAGATAGACATCAGACAGAGTCAGGTAAACTAAGAAGAGGAAACTGAACGGTCCAACAAAAAGACAGAGGATCAACGGGATCAAGATGAAACATTGTGTGCCAGACATGGAAGGAGAGGTAATTAAGCGATGACATGTTGATGAGCCATTGAATGCACGGATCATAGGAACATGAGCTACATCAGCAAACACAACATGCATAAATCTGTTTCCTCTGTAGCTGCCTGCTTAACGTCTTTACTGCATGGTCAACATAAAAGAAAAGCCATGAAGGGATGCAACCCAGTACCAAAGTACTACTGATCCCAGCAAAGCGTGTGTCTGGGAGCACGGAAGCAGGATGGCAACCATCTATGTGAAATGGTTTAGATCTCTCAACCGGCTGTCTTAAAGGACATTGTATCTGACTTTTGCTTCTCATTCCTTCCCGCTCAATCGAAATCAGCTGATCAACATAATCTATTACTATCAGAGTCTGACAATCATAATCAAAACTGTTGTATTGTGATTTTCATGTCTCAATCAATAGCTAAGTTCCGCCTCCCATCAACAAAATCCTGTCAAGCGATAGGCTCTGTCTCTAAAGACATTGTGACGTGTCACAGTTGGAAAAGCTCAGGTGTAAATGAGAAAATAGTTATGGCTGAATTCCATTTAGCTGCTTCAGTTTCAGGGTGCTGGCTCGCTGTCACGCTGTCATGTCTTACTGGGACACTTGAACAGAGCAGAGCCATTGCTAAAGGTGTACTATGCAGCATTTCCCACAAAAAAGACGACGTCAGTGTCGCTAAATCATCACTCATGACCCACTAGAAGTGTGTGGTGGTGTATTTGCCCTCTACCTTTTTTCTTCTTATTTTGCTGTGTTTGGGACATTGCAACCTTTGGGCAGTGAGATAGCAACTTTGTACGAGACCGTAAGCAGCACACGTCCAAGAGGAAGCTGCAAAAATGGCGGCCACGGCAGTGAATAATGTTACAAACAGTAACTGATAAATCCTTTGTGGTATGCTCCTTTTCCTGCTACAATGAGGCAAAATGTCTGCTGTGAAAAAGGCCTGGCAGACAAACCAAAGTAGGCCTCTTCCACCTGTTTGAGCAGGTAAAATTCTTACAGTTATGTATTCAAGAATTTCAAATATTTCTTAACGCCCTACAAGAGAAAAGGAAAGCAGAAGACTGTCTTTACCATGAACACGCAGCGGTTTGACACGTCAGCTTTAATGTGATGCCTCAGATCAAAGCTTTGTATTGAGACAGCTGACACCTACACACACTCATGAAAAAGCTTCCTCTGACGTCAAAATAGATAAAATGGCCTAATAGAGCTGTCTCACTGAGTACTTGACTAGCAGTATAGAAATAACAGAGGAGGAGGGCGAGATGTGTGTGTGTGTGTGTGTGTGTGTGTGTGTGCATTGTGTGTGTGTTAGCAGGGTCTTATGGTGTCTGATTCCTTCTCCTTATACAGTCATGAGTGCGGAATGCTGCCGGTGAGAGTCCACTCTTCTCTCCCTTTCTTTTTTCTTTGATCTATTCTTCTTTCTCTCAGTCGCTCGCCAGCGTTTTACCGTATTTTGTTGTGGAACAATTTCAAATGTGAACGAACGTGTGAAACCAGACCTCCCATCGCACCACACTCAATTCAACTTAACTCGCCTTAAAATATCATTCTCAAAGAACATTTTTTCCCACTCTTCATCTCTTCCTGTGTGTGTGTGTGTGTGTGTGTGTGTGTGTGTGTGTGTGTGTGTGTGAGTGTGTATTTTCTAGACGCTCCATGTTTGGTTATAATAGTGCAGCTCGGCAGCAACTGGAGCATCTAACTCAATATTAGGTCCGTAAGACCTCTCAATGAGATTATGGCGAGTATGTGAGAGACTTGTGAGTGTGTGTGTGTGTGTGTGTGAGTGTGTGTGTGTGTGTGTGTGTGTGTGTGTGTGTGTGTGTGTGTTCCCTGAGAGTTCCTGCTGCCAATATAGTGCCTCCTGGGATCCAGGAATAAATTTACAGACAAACAAGGGTCAGGCCATTCCCATCCTTAAAACACACACACACACGCTAACCCATCATCGCAGAGCATGGCTGCAGTCAGGTAACGCCATAGTAGAGACCAGTGACCTAAAACAAGAGTATCTGTCGTGTGGAAGAACATGTGTGCTGCATACTGTATGTTTGAGCATGTGTCTTTCAGTTTTCTGTTATTCCAGACACTCTGTTCTTTCTCACTGTTTTGTTCCTCTTTTCCCAGAATTGTTAAGAACAGAGTACGGTGACAACAGGTCTGGCACCCTTTTTACTCTGATCCAAAAACACTTCCATGCTTCTCCAGTTTATGACTCCCCCGTGGCTGGGTACAGAAAGAGGAACAAGATGAGAAAAAACACTGAGCTCCAAAATTCCCGCTCAACGTGTTAAAGATTAGCGTACGACAGATAAAGGCTCACTGACCACGCAGCTCCAGCTGTCACTTTACATTTGCAGTCTGGGAGAAATTAAATTAAAGATCCCTTAGATTGGGCCTTCTCGTCAGCGGGTATCACTACAGTGACCTTCATGTTACACATTTAAGACAGTTCTGGTGCTCGTGTGCAGCCTAACAAGACCACAGCTGTCCCACAGATGCTCGTGTTTTTAGATCTTGTCAGCTCAATTGTGGCATTTGGGAATGAGATGTTTTCTGACTACGATGTCTCACGGCTGACCATGAAAAGCCCCGCACAGTTAGTCATGAACGATGTATTGTACACCACTGATGCCACTGTCACTAAACTCTGAGTGTTGTTGTGTCTCAATGCTCCCTTCTGGCAAGTGAGTGTTAATCTGCAGTGACCAGATGTCCCAGTTTGTCCGGGAGTGTCCCGGTTTCAAGCTGGGTGTCCTTGACTCCTGACAAATATCTGTTAAACACTACAATGAATGTTTTCATTCACCAGCAAACTGTCCTGGTTTTCACCACAGTTAAGATAAGAATTCAAATAACTGTTCTCTGGTCTTTCACCGACTTTTATTACAGTCTGTGCCACTCATTAATACCTAATCCAACATAAAAAATATAATCAATGCACCACACGTCTGAATTCAACACTGATTTGTCTGCATGTGTATCAATCAATCAATGTGTCGTTGTTGCTAGCCTATGAGTCACAGGCTATGATACTTTCTCACCTGAGGGGACATTTTGGGCTTTTAGTGAAATTTCTTGACATCTACTCAGTGGATTTCCTTTAATCAGAAGCAGATATGACACCCATACAATGTATCCGAGTGCGGGATAGCGTGACTCCTTGGCCCTCACTTCACTTCCTGGTGATAAGAGCGTAGCTATGGCCAACTTCCCATCAGCTCAGGGAACAAGCTCTGTCTTGACATAAAGCAGTAGGAATTCTTTTCAAAGTCTTGTCCAGGAGGAGACGATCATTTGTGACATATAAAGCTGATTAATCACGAGAGTTCGTGGTTAACTTGTCCTGTCTCTTGTTTTTATTAGCCTTCATTTATCTGTTCATGTTGGAATTGAAGTTGTGTATATAACAAGTTCTGACCACTAAAATCATCAAAATCGTTGTATAGAACAGGTTTGTGCAACAAAAGCCAGAGCGAAGTCCTTCCAGCTGTCTACTGGAGCAACACTTCAAACCTGAATGCATTAGTTCTTAAATTCAGGACCAAATTTTCCATAATCTCTTAATAATGTGCTCCTTGCCTGCTGATTACACACATCATTAAAAATGTTTTTTTTTTTTTTTTTGCAACAGCAGGATTAAGATAGCGGATAACAGACAATGTGTTGGATATACCCAACATCTGCATCGCTGTCAATCAAACTCTGAAGAAATGGTTAATTTTTGGCTGATATGAATCACGTGTAAAACTGGTTTAGTCTATATTTGTAGATCATTCTTCTCTGGAGAATGTCTGAAAGTTTTCCTGACAGTGGCAACTCTTAGAAATCTCAACCATCAGGAGAATTCATACTTGACCCACGTTTTATTTAGCACTCATTTAGCACTGGGAATACAGTAGAGAAAGCATGACTGCAGAGATGTACAGTGATGCTCTGCCCACTGATGCAGAAACTGTCTTCAAGTTCCTCACATTGCTGTTTTTAAATGTCATTAAATATTTAATCCCTCAGTGGTTGGCTTCTATCACACCATCCATCTATTTATCCATTCATCCATCCATCATCAACTACAGTGCCTCTCCCCTTCCTTCCTCTCCTCTGTTGTTTCTACATTGTTCCATGCTTCCCTGTCTCCAGCTTTATCTTGTCTTCTGTTCAATGACAGTATCCTTCCTCTTGCCATTCGCTGTTTGACACCCTCATCCATCCATTTATCCATTCTTGACCGGTTTTTCCTCCCTCCTGCATACAGTATATTCACACATACAACAAGAGGCCCCAAATTAACTGGGTCAAAAAGACAGAAAGAAAGAAATGAACTGTCTGGAGCATCTGACATGCTCTGAATTACAGAGTTGAATCATTTGCCGAGAGCCCAGAGGCGCTGCCCACAACAAGCAGCTAACACACTGCCTAGACACAGTCTGTACATAGACGATACAGCACTTCACACACTTTTAGACACACACCCCCTTCTTGGAACATCTTCCCGCCTAATTCATGCCTATAAGCATTCAAAGCCTACAATATCTCGACGTGTTTGAGACATGACGTACCACACCACATTGACACAAAGACTGTATTCTTGCACTGTCATTCTTTGCTGCCTTATGTAACAGCAGGTTGGCCTCTGTGGGCGCCGGCCCATGACCTTTTCATCTACAGTGCTTTATATTGATATTATGAAAGAGACGCTTGCCACTGGCATGCGTGAAAATGCATAGTAGATACAATAGTGCACTGTCTTTTGAGGCTTCTAATTTCAAGCTTAATTTGTGTCGTGACAATATCTGTTTGCATGAACTGCATCTGCATCTCCAACCCAAAGCTGTTACTTCCTCCCCCTTCACCACATTGATGACTGAGAGAAAAAGTTCACTTTGTATCATTTGGTGGTTGCGGTGGGGACCAAGACGGTGGCAGAAAATGCCTGCAAATTTTAGTGACAGCAGAGTGCTCAACAATCATAATTGAAGAAAAAAAATAAATTATAAGAACTAAGAACTAACTAACTCTTTGGAGACTCAAGCAGTGGAACATCACTCATGTAATGCTTTATGCAGATGATATATTATTATATGTATCAAATACTGATTTCTCAATTCCAACTACAGTCACTTTAATTGAACATTCTGGATCAGGGTCAGCTATGCCTTTAATTCTGCTGCCTTGCCTGATTTATTGTTTTTTCTGCTATCACAAACGCAAAGGCTTGTTTTGTGGCACAAAACAGAAAGATTGTGCTTCATGTGCAAAAGCTTTCCGAGTTTCTGGTGACTGCAAACAGTAAACAGTAAAGGGCTGCGATTGTTCTTCCGGTGTGAATGTAAGAAAATGCAGATGTTATTCTAAAGGTTTCTCGATATGAATAAACGTTTGAAAGGAAAGAGAAAGTTGAGCTGGAGATGGACATCAGCTCCATGAACCACAGATCAAAGAAAGACATCCTTCTCTCAAATTACATGAATACTAGCAATGAAATAAGCATATAATTGGTAGTTCCTTGTTGTTGATGCAGAGACTTAAGGAGAGTCTTTACGTATTTGGTAAGGTCAAAGCTATAAGCTATGACAAGACAGAAAATGGGGTGCATGGGCATGTACAAGTATCTATTTTTATTGGTGGCTATTTTCGCTGGATTCTGAATTAAGTAAGTATTATTTTCATGAAACTCATTGATTTGTTCTTTCTATTTAACAATGCCTGCCACAAGTACTGCTTCCAAAATCTCAAACTGTTATGTGTTTGCGTGTGTGTGTGCATGTGTATGTGAGTGTGTTTTTACCGGCAGAAGGTGATGTCCCCGAGCTCGGAGTTCTGCGGTGCCGTGCCCGGTTTAAAATTGGACACGTTGAAGTAGGAGAGCGTGTGGTCAATGAAGCCGTGCATGGTGCCTGTCTGACTGAACATGTACTGGTAGACGAGCCGAGGGATGAAGTCCGACGTGAAGGAGATCACAAAGGCCTCCAGAGGGAAAGAGACAGGGTGAAAAAGTGAAACACCTTTCTGTCACAACAAAAAATACACCAAGACAAGAAGTTTTATCCTGGAAATCTGGTGATTCGACAAAGTGAAAGAGGTACAGGGGGTCAAACTGTTTCTTTTTTATGTTTAAAAGCTCCTGTAAACTATGCATTTTAGAGATATTCAATTTAATGCATTGACATCTACTCATTTTGTAGCATTAAATAAAGTGTGTAGTACTGATAGATGCATGATTAGGTTCATGCACAAAAAGGGGAATTTTGCTGTCAGTTTCATTGCCGTGTGTGTGTGTGTGTGTGTGTGTGTGTGTGTCCAATGCCCCAAAGCTCTAAAATAAATAAAAACTCCTGCTGCTTGGTTTTCTGAATCCTCCTCAAATCTGTTTAGTATTAAAAGTAAACGAATAGGATTTTGCTTGCTGGCCAAGGACAAATCCCAAGAAGAACTTTCCTGATTCCACAAACACACACACACACCTTGACCTTCACAGATCACCATGTTAAGGTGTTTCAGGCATAATTCTGGGATCTTACAAGGTCATGACAGATGACCTCTCAGAGCGAGCGGAGAGGTTAGATCTCTGTTCAACATCAACTGTTATCATTGTGAGCGATGGGTACATTAAAATATTTGCAGATATTCACACAACAGAACTGATGAAAGCTGGATTACGTGTTGAAATGTCCCAGCAGAGAAGTTCAAGGTCAGTGGCAAAGCACTGTTATGCAATCCTTGTTAACCTTTGACATCTATTCTTGTCCATCTATGATGTCTTTGAGGTTAACTACCCAAGTCTTTCCTATTTGTTCACATTAATTACACTGATGTCTCAATGTTAAGTTAGTCCTGACTTGAAGTGTTAAAGTGCTTTCTGTGGGACCTTAAAACAGCCACGTTATATAGGGGACACCCGCCTTCATGCATTTATTGTGCACATATCTGCCTTCATCACTAATTCAATGCAGATAGGAAAAAGCAGGACATTACATTAACACTTACATTTATGATGACTGAGAATTTTCCCATTCCACTCAGTATGTTGTACCATATTCCTATAGAAAGAAGAGCAAGAGAGAGGGACAAAAAGAGAGGACGGTTCAAGTGATGAGGATGAAGAGAGCGGAACACACAGAAAGAGGAAGATGTGTATTAAGCACAGTGACAAAACTTTAAATGGGTTCTGAGAGCGAATCTGTACCAGTTTCCCATCGCTGATGAGACATTTCCTTTAAAAGCACAAATGTTGCCCTCATGGTGGCATAAGAGGAAAAATCAGGGGATTACCAGAGTCGTTAGGATTTATTCTCTGGGGACCACGAGTCTGAAAATTCATGGCAATCCATCCAGTAGCTAATGAGTTATTTCAGTCTGGACCAGTGGTGGACTGGCCGACAGACGGACATCACCATGTTTGACATTACCCAGATGAGTTTTAAACAGATGGTCAGAATCTTTTTTACATGTTATCCATCATGTTATCCATATGACTTACTGTACAACCTCTGGGCCTAGTATAGCTCTTCAAAAGACAAAGATTTACAGAGGTCAAGTTGACATCAAGGCTGACTCGTCGAAGAAATTTGAGCTTTCAGCTGACAGCAACAACGTGAATGTACTCCTGCTGCTTGTAGAATCAGCTGTGAAACCCGCCTGGCTGCCTGAAAGGGCTGTTAACCCCAAAAGAATTTAATCAGTGGCTTCAGTGGCGAGTATTTGTGTCCCATGGTGTTTGTTACAATCCTGTGTGGGCGGGTGCAGTATTTATGAGTAACTTATGCTCTGTGTGTTTATCTTTTCCTGTTTCCATGGGTCACATCAGCTTACCAATATCTTTAGCACGTACGGCGACCGGCCTGCGTAGCTCTGTGACAAACTTCTTGGCATCCAGCCTGATCTCGATGACGTTGTTGAGCAGAGCGAAGAGAGGAGCGAGTGGGAATGAAGCCACGAACAGAGAGACGAAACCGAACTGGATGACTGGAGAAGAGAGATAGATCATCAGGCATGCTGCAGGAGGTGTAGTGTGACGAAACATCAAGACACTGCTAAATACAGCTTGGCAAGAGGAGTGAATATGTATGATAGGCCTGTCATGAGGTGGATGTGGTGTTACCATTTGTGTGTCTGGATATGACACACATGCACACATATCCTAACATTGTTTCTCATCATGATTACGCCGACATTCAAATGAACGTATCCATATTAAAAGAGTGTGGTCCCACAGCTTCCAGCTATTACCAGACTCCTCACGAAGACGAGGAAAGGTGAGCACATCATTCATGGAAATTCCACTGCTGGACTGTACATTAATAGTTTTACGATGTCTTTAGGACATAAACACAACCCAAGTCACACTTTTCTACCACGAGCTGCAGTTTAAACAAAGAGTTCCTTAAAGAATTTACAGCATTTTGAAGAAAACAAAATCATATGCTTGTGAGGTTCGTGTTTACCATCATGTTGGTATCATGGTTGTCAAAACGTGTAAAATGCTACTGTCCTGCTGGAACCATTCTTATTCATTTTCCCTATTTCCATTACTGCCTTGCAGCAGAGTTCACAGACAGAAGCAGCGGGTTGGTAATGACTCTAGTCTTTGTCCATCTTAACCTCAAAGCATGTGCCATATTTTCAACTTAAGCCAACTGAAAAGGTTGTTGAGCACTCAGGGTGGTACATTTTTTAAAGAGACAGAGAGGCTTTCCAGCCTCGACACGGTCCTGAAAAGCATCTCGGATCCACCTAAAAAATGCGAACTTCCTGAGTTTCAAGTGGTGCTACAGTTCAAGTCAGCGGGTTTTGCATGTTGAAGTTGCTGTAAATGAGTCTTTTCTGCCATTTGACAGCATCATAGACATGACACAGGAATCAAACCAACATCGGAAGCACACATTTCAAACCGCCACTGAGACGCCGTCGTCAGATTGACAGTCGTGAATGGTCATTTGTCTGGTCTGGAGTCAGTCTGTCTGTCCAGGCCCTCTCTGTGGTTCAGATGATGCCTTTTAAGGTTAAACACTCCACTGCACCGGCTGAACTGGGACTTTTTTTGATTAAACAGAGTGTGGAACTATGTGTGTGTATCTGTGCTGCATGTTTGCGTGCGTGTGTGTGTATTGTTATACAAGTCAGTCTAATTCAATAACCCAGAGACACAACATCCATGACTAATAATTAAAACTACAGTTGATGGGGGTTTATTGTAGAGCACATCGCATCACATTTCTAGTTCTTTGGCTGAAAATGGTTAGCTTCCAGAGGAAGGCTTTAGGTTTGATGATTTTGCAACTGACTTATACATCTTTCTTTTGGGTTGCTCAGTAAATGCTCAAAACAACATGCACCTGCTTCCTAAGAATGTGGAGAGGAAACATGAGAAAGACAAGGCTGTTTGCATGACTTTGGCTGATATACGGCTCTGATCGGAGCCGTGGAACTTTAGCAGTGTGGGAACGGGGAATTCCAGCGAGCCGGAGACGGACGGCTTCACCTCGGGACGCCACGCTGAGACAAAGAGCGGGGGGGAAGAAAATACGGCAGCAGAGCGGCGAGCGCTAGAGGGCAAGCTTAGAATAACCTCACCATCCACCTGAGCCGAGGTTGACGGGTTCGAGGCTGGCCGCATACACACAAAAAGAGGACACGCACACCTTAAAGACACAGAAATATATAATAACAGAGCTAACACAAACCCAAAACTACCCGTTCACACACTCACAGCTAGGTGTGAGTGTGTGTTTGCACATAGAGCTCAGACATTTCTGACATTCCTTCCTGTGCCCTGCAGCGACATCAGCCCAGGCTTCTATCTGTTTTACTCCCCCTCCTCCTCTGTCCTCTGTCCTCTGTCCTCTGTCCATATCACATGAAATCTCCACATTATCATATCGCAGCTCCATCAACACTCTAAACAAACCTTGTCTGTCGATGTTTCCAGTTGTGGAGAGTTCTTCCGTCTGTCCCTATAGTGCAGATATTTCTAATATGTTCAGTCTGGTCCATCTTCTGGAGGCTTAGTGTTGTTTTTTTTAGGTTTTAAATGGCTTTAACCTCAGAGCACAATACTCCTGGTTCACAATCCTTCACATACAGATGTTGGCAGGTTCTAAAGTCAAGCTTGTTGCTGCATGCGTGCTGACTCCATCAAGCAGGAGGAAAATGTTCAGATATATCAAGTTGTGTCTGTATCTGTTTTTCTTTAGAAATTTGTCTCTTTGTTTCAGTCATTTCTCTATTTTGTCGATATGTTTAGTCATTCATTTTCAGTCAGGTTCTGTCCTTTCTGGGTGATCTTTGTCACTGATTCTGTGTTGCTGTGATGGAGCCATGTTAAAGTTTTTCCCTTTCTGAGCATCAGTGTGGTTGTGCAAACTGTTTGTGGAAGCACATAGAGGGCAACTTTAAAATCCGTAAAAACTTAAAGATCTAGAGACGTGCTGATACCAGTCAAGGCTGGGCATGAGAGTGCGAGCTGGTACATATTTGCACATGTTCTGGGAGCGATCCATGGGTACAATATCTGAAGTACTGGGGAATTGGCTAGGCTCCATTCTGCCTTTACATCCACAGTTTTGTCTCCTTCAGTATTTTAAAAGTTGGACTTATCACAACGTCCCACTGCAAAAGAACTGATTGATGAAAGGATGAAGATTTCATTGTGCTTGTGTTGGAAAGGATCGCTCAGTGTGGACTGCGGCTCCTAATATGTCTGACTGTCTTTTATTTAATCCAAGCTGTTGCATCTTTAAACATAAACTAAATGGAAGAAATGTCATGGGAAAGATGGACTCTCCCTTACTTCAAGTGTTTAAATCAACAAATTGAAAGTCTCTCTATCTGTTGTTTATTGTTGCTTTCCTTGAATGTTTGGCCTTCACTATGTAGAGTGGGACACTAGAAGGCTGTTTGTGTGTGTGTGTGAGTGTGTGTGTGTGTGTGTAAAAACCATATCAGAAACAAATTATTATTATTATTATTAATATATGAAGTTTTTTCATGTGTCTCTGGAGAGGACTTCCATGAACTGCTCACCATCATCAGCAGTCTGTCACAGAGCACAAAGAGATATATGACAAATCCACTCATTACTGTGACAAAAAGAAAATACATTTCAGTCTTCCATGTTGATTCCTTTAAATAAATGTTCCATTTTTCAGTGCAGTCTATTTCTTCAAAACTCAAGGCTTTATTTTTCCCCCAAAAAAGTTTTGACTGAGCAGGTGTTACTTTGTTATGACTGCATTTGGTTGTAATTGCACAGGAGATGTACCCACAGCTATGTGTGTGCGTGTCTGTCTGTCTGTCTGTCTGTCTGTACCCTCAGACATAACAGCCTAACACCTGTAGCATTTTACCGGCTCCATAAGGTAAATTTCCCCTGAAAGACAGTGAATCAGTCCAAGTTTACTGGCATATCACTGTCCCTCCTTCCAGCTATTTAACCTCTGAATGACCTTAACGATGACGTTTGACAGATAAAGACACTGTCAATCTTAAGTTTATTCTGATTTTGCTTGAACACCTCACTTTATCTCTGTTTTCTCTCTACCTGGCAGTTTTAAGCAGGATGAAATGTAATGAGCCTCTGGATTATATCTGATTTATGGATTTTTCTTTTCCCATTGTATTTTTTTTTTGTGCCAACCACAGTTAAGACAGACTGGTGGTTCCAAACCATGACACTGCCAAGCTCAACTGAGGCTGAACTGACTAATGTAAAAATGATGTGGAGATTTACAGGTTTTCCATGACTGGTTTCTTGCGTCGGACCAGCCATCGAACGCAACAAATGTATTAAAACAAGTCAAAATTGTGCTTAAGTACAGTAAAAGTCGCTTACTGAGCTTAGGTTCCATTGCGTCAACAGTCATGATTCAAGTCCTTGTCAGGTCAATGTAACTCAGGCCGTTTAAGGAATTTTAACAATTGGCAAATGCTGTTCATAAAGGACACATCCTACAGGTGTGCCCTTTTACCTGAGAAGGCCATGTTGGTCTTCGCAGACACAGATCACATAACACCTCTCAGTATGCACAAGGGTGCTCATTTAAACTTATGTTGGTGCCTAAATGGTTGCTCTGCGCCCCTGAGGCTAGTTTTCTGTGTGTGTGTGTGTGGTGTTTCTGCGTGTAGACTCACTCATCTCCATGTATTCAGGCGTGAGGCCTTCAAAGGGAGCCAGGGCGTAGTCCAGGTTCCACTGCTGTGGAGGCCTCTCCTCGTCCATCTCCTTCTCTGCCGATCCCTTATCCTTTATCGCACGCACAAGCTTCTTCAACTTCCTGAAATGTGCATAAAATATGAACTGCAAATATGATCAAATTTAAACAACAAAAAAAAGGTTAATTTGTACTGAATTTGGTAATTATTCATCAAAGTTAAAACGCTGCACTTGGCACCTTCACTGCAGCTGGAGGAATACATTTCAAATCCTGATTCCAATGGAAAAAAGAAGTGCGTCTCCCAACCAAATAAACTATTTACTTTACAAGGCGCTGAACCTAAATGCTCTTCATCTGTGAAAGTGAAGCGGGGTGGTGCTGATGTAAGCGAGGTGTACACAGTAAAC
Source organism: Chaetodon auriga (assembly GCF_051107435.1). NCBI lineage: Eukaryota > Metazoa > Chordata > Actinopteri > Chaetodontiformes > Chaetodontidae > Chaetodon > Chaetodon auriga. The sequence continues at coordinate 5,784,914 of NC_135095.1, read as the reverse complement.
CTTCCCTGGAACAACAACACAGTCTCTGCGTGTGAAACATGATACACATGCATGTATTTATATAAGTTAATGTAGTGATACTATACGTTTCATCGTGGACAGACCGGTCCAACAAGCAGAAGCTGATTGTATTCAGATTAGCATTCAAGTGAAAAAGTGAAATTGTGTGATGCTAACAAACTGCTGGGAACACAGCGGGGGGGGGGGGGGAGTTTTATGTGTGTGTTTCTGCCTGTTAATAACGACCACTCATGATCAATGTGTAGGTGTGTGTCTGTGTACAGTGTATGTGTCCGTGTGAAGTGACGCATGTATGACCTCTGTGGACAAACATGCAGGACTTGTGTGTAACAGTGTGTGTTCTGTGTGAGTATCGTTGTGTATGCATGCGGGGATGCATGTGCTGTGTGTGCCGCTTGTAAAAGAATTCTAATAAAAGCAGCTAAATGCTTGACTGCATTATTTATTGGGTTATCACACACACACACACACACACACACACACACACACACACACACACAGAACACAGGAGTTACAGATGGCATGGTGCATTCAAGGAGCTACTGAACATATAAATGTTTACTGTCCATTAAACACACACAGTTGCGTACAATATGTCCACACTCGTGGACAAACACACACTTTTTACAGTCTGTTTGAGCATACACACACACACACACACACACACACACACGCACTCTCCAGTCAAGTTACTGGTGCTGGTCTGAAAGGAGATTAGAGGATTCTGATGTAGGTCAAGACTCTCTTACTCTCTGTTCACCTCCTTCACGCCTGGTTCCTTTTCTCTGCTATTGATGATCTGTGATTTCATAACTGCTCATACATCATGTGAAAAATGCATCAAAAGGCATCGGATTATTTGATTCAACCTGCACTGAGTAATATGTTTGACATTTTGACAATGTGAAAGGGGGCACTTGTACAGATAATTATCAACTAACTCTACAACACTATCCAGCTCTTCGCTGAGTGTTAACCTGAGCATCAAGCTAAAGATATATTCTCTCAGGAGTGTTTTTAAAGGACAAATCAACATCAGACTGACAGCCATCAGTGGTGAGAAACATGAATCTACATGGGGTGATAACGTTACACCCAGTACCAGCTTGCATGTAAGCAGAAAAAAAACATTATTACTATAAATTGGACAGCATTTCGGGGCTGTTTTTGCTGCCCTCTAGTGGTCCACATTTAAACTTTAACACACAAATGTCTGAAACAATTTAAATACTGAGTTTTGGAAGTGAGTTTTGCTGTGGGCTACAATATAAGACCTGCTATTTTAGCCCATATTTGTTCAGATTTTGGCAAACTGTCACCATTAAATTATTCTGAATTAGCTATTAGCATTCTGGTTTGCAGTACATGTATGTACTAATGGTTTTACTGGTCAGCTCCCAGTCGTGAAAGCTTTTTAAGTGGATGAGTGTGAGGCAGATGAGTAGATGGTATGTAGATGATATGGTGGTATGCGCCGTGGCTCGCTGATCCCTCGGGATGTCCTGAAGAAAGCTCAGCGCTTGATGAGACTCACCAACAGGTTAGGAGGTCAAGCTGTGCTTACAGCAACAGTAACAGTGCAGCCTCAAGTCAAAAGGCACCTCTGCTGTGTGATGGGTGTTATAAACAGAGCTGACCTCTGATCTGTGGTATTTGCTCGTAAAAGCTGAGCTGTTACACAGGATGAAGCACCGTTGCACAGACATGAGAGGAATGTCATCAGAACAACACGGGAGAGGGAATCTCATAAGTGCTTGTGAGTAAGCATGTGTGAATGTAAGTATGCATGTTAGCTGTCACCAGACTAAATATCCCCCCCCCTTGAGCCTATCATTTGACCGCTTTGTGACTTGGTCGGCACATGCAGAAAAAAAGAATACATTATACTCACGGGATGCCGATCTCAAAGATGTTGTTCTGGATCAGCTGCTTCCCCAGCATGATGATGCTGAGCTGGATGCACAGCTCAATGAGGCAGCCTCCTGGCGCACACTGAGGGAGACACACACTTCATTTGTACACTCAGTCTTTATCATTTTGTGTTTTACTGATTCGGCCCAATGAAAGGAAACATAGATGCAAAGTTGGGTGACAAACCTCTTCCATCCGATAATCGTTGAAGACGTACACGTAGTTTCCAGGTCGACCGGCAAACCTGCGAAAACACACAAATTGAGGACTGAGAGGTCACCCTGTAGTGATGTGTATTATTGGCATCAGGTGTAATCCAGGTTAAATGCAAGGCTTGTTAATGCACATCATCACTGTCCAAAGAAAACCATGTATCTCCAAACATGGAGATTTTGACGTTTTCACATTAACGGACGGACTGAAAATACCCTAATGTGAGCTGAATGCATTGACACAAAGCTGAAGATATTTTGAAGATACATGTTTTGCACAGCACAGCGACGCTCAGACACCCTCCCACACACTCAAGTGCAGGACTTACCGTCCCTTGAAGAAAGCCACGTAAAAGATGGGTGCGTACGCGTTCATAAACTTGAGCAAGAAGGCTTTCAGGATGAGACGCTCCTCAAAGTTGGTTTCTGTTTTAGGAATCTCTGAAAAACAAGTGACACAAGGGAAAGTGTAAGAAAGACTTGGCAGGGTAGTGTTTCCTGAGGTCAGAGGACAGCAAGGGGGCGAGAGAGAGAAGCAGGGCAGGTTAAATGACACATGAAGAGGAATGTATGTACAGTATACTAGGAGTGTTTTTTATTAGGTGATTGCATGAGAACTGTCTGAGAAAAGTGGTGATTCAGTCTGACTCCTGAATTGGAGTTATAATCACTGTGGTGGAAGTAGGTTAAAATACTGGCACTTTTTTATGGCCTACACTCCCTCTCTCTCTCTCTCTCTCTCTCTCTCTCTCTCACACACACACACACACACACACACACACACACACACACACACACACACACACTTCTTCTTTCTCACACCCCCTCCCATTCTTTTCCTCTGTTTCACAGGTTTTGAATATGAATGTGCATGTGGTCGAAACCTCCCGGGATGACTGATGGGATGACTGGAGCATGAAAGCATCAAAGTTTCATCAAACAGTCCACCAAGAGGCAGAAAGCCTCTCCCAGTCTCCCACACTCACAGATGCAGAGTGATTACGTGTGAAAATCTTGATTTTGTTCATTGAGTTGCTTCGGCAACATTTTTGAAATATGCCATCATGGATATTGAAAGCGGCCGAGTTAAACTCTGACTCCCATTAGTAATAAGTAAGGAGCAGAGGTGGATTCAGCTGGACACTGGACACATTTCACTTCTAAAAATATTCTTTGATTGATGGCACATTCCTGAAATGCTGTTTATTTTGAGGAAGTGAAACGAAAGTGAAGCATAAGTGCTCACTTTTCTGCTGGAGAAATATAATAACGACTACTGCACACAAAACTTGGAAATCTTGCAAAAGCCAAAATTAACAACAGTTTATTGGGGAAAGATTTGTTTGCATGTTTACATTTGTGATGCTGTGTGCACATACTGTATGTGTTTAATTGTCACTGTTGGATATCTACTGGGACATTCTACTCTATGTAGGCCATGAGGTCAATATATTGTACTGCTGTGGATATAAATACTGGAGTGTTTGCTTTGTTCTTTATTTAGTCATTTGAATAATTCCACGAGGGATTGGTCACGTATAAATGACATGAATCAACAATGAACATTAATTCATTTACTCATTCATAAGAGCTACAACCTTTTTGCCGCATCTGGAAAACAAATTGTCAGCTGGATTTGGACAAGCTTTTATTCTGAAAGGAATAGTTTGATTTTTTTGGGAAGCATGCTTATTTGCTTTTTTGTTTGTTAAGAGTTAAGTTCGATACCACTTTAGCTTAGTTTAGCCCAGAGGCTGAAGCCGGAGAAGGGGATATCCACAGTCTCCAGGACCATATGACACATCCTCACCAGAAAAACGGCTGTGTAGGTCTTTTGAGCAAGTAGGTTATCGCAACCTATATTTATGTTTATTGTTAGGCTGCGACCTCTAGTGGCCATAGCAATTATGATGGGGGAAAGGAGGAAGTCAGGTGAAGTAATATAAAAGGCAAAAAAGTCCACATTTGTAAGTTGACCATGCATTTGTAAGCATGAACCATGTGACGACGAAGGTGTGGTTCACCTGTTACTGGTACTCTCCAATGGTGATATGTCATTCTGGTAGCCACTGGCAATCGACCTATTTAGCCATAAATATGAGGATGTGTTGACTTTACAAAGCCACTTCACTACACAACCCCTGAGGTCTTTTCCTGAACCTAACCCAGTAGTTTCAGTAGTTTCAGTAGTTTGTTATGTGCTCCATTTTTTTCATGCATGTTTTCTCACTTTGCTCATGTTTCAAAAAGCTGTACTGCACAGACTTCTCAAAGCCACCATGCACTTACTAAGAGTAAATGTATTCCTTTCCGTACCTAGTTCAGTCAGCCACAATGCCACAGCGCCGTAGATTTCATCGAGGATCAGAATAACCACCAGGTTGATGATGACCGCTGTGGCCGTCACCGTAACCCGAACATTGGACTTGGTCTCCGGGTCGGGGCTCATCGCCATCAGGGCCGACACTGTGATGCGGTAGACGATGACGCCGAAAACTGCTGAAAACGTCAAGCCAAACTGGGAACAGAACAGAAAAAAAGGATAAATTATATACAATGAAAATAAATTAGTCATATTTGTCCAATACTTGCAGCGCAGAGGCCGGAATTAATATTTCAAAGAATACATCGATGTAGGTCACTCATACACTCACTTATGTACATTAGCTGTGTCATATACATGTTTATTTTCCTATTTAAAGTGCTTTCATCCATACATACTGAGAAAATGCATGATTCTAAGTAGAGCGTTAACCTGATTTTAATGTACTAACCATAAAGAGGATAGAGGAAACGTTGATGAAGTATCCAGGAAGACGGTCTTTCCAGGTCAGCTTCTCTATGGCAGCCTGACAAGACAGGGGAGGGGGGAGGACAGAGGGGGAAAAGAGAGGAAAAGTTGGCCGTCACTCACACAGTGTCCAATGCTTCATCAACTTCTGCTGGAAAATCTGTGATGCAGAACAGAGCCGCCTTCTGCGACACGACAAAAGAAAAAAAAAAAAGGAAGCACAAAGCTGTTTAATATGGTTGCACTGATTAAAAAACAAATGTCCTGATGTGAAAAGCATTGTCATAGTTGTCTTTCCGCCTTTCAAATGGTGTCTGAAAGCTGAATGGAGAGTTGAAGCAACAGCGGGATTTGTATTTCACCGCCTCCGCAGGAAGTGCTACTACGTCTCAACAGAGAGACATAAAGGAGCACAATAGCCCATTTTACAGTCTGCATCCTACATTTACAGACCAGCCGGGAAACAAATGTTTTCACTCAATTGTCCCTATAATACTGAGACGACTCCCAGCGCATGTGATTCAACCATTTTCCGAGGCAATGGTATGGGAACGTGTTGTGTTGTTTTAGTACTGAAACGAAATTATATGAAAGAAGACGCACATTAGACAGCCATTTTTGTTAAAACATGTAGATAAGTAAATATATGAAGCCAGGACAGTGACATCAAAAATAAAATTGGGCCTGAAAATGATACAGTGGCATTGAAAGACTTGCATTGGGAAAGCGTGAGCCAAACATCCAATAAGAGCCCTGAAGGACACAGTTTTAAGCATCCACGCAGGATAAAGTCATCATAAACAGTTGGACTCAATCATGAAAGTGGTAAAAAGAAAAAAAAAAAAAATCAGGAAGGGGAAGGATGAAAAAAACATTTCAGACTTTGCTAATGCCCTCTAACCTGCTGACTCCACCCTCACAACCACTCAAATTAGTGTGTATGGCGTGATTCCCTGCACTTAAAACCAGCGGGAGAAGCTGACCTACTTGCATGAAAAAGGAAAGCCGCTTCGCTGGCCTGGCTGTGGTTAAATATGGTTTGATCTCTGCAAAGGCAAATGCTGCATCTCCATCCCCAAGTATGTGACCCTCTTTACCCACATACACACATATACCAACATAGCCAGACTCAGGAATCTCACACTCACACAGACGACAGAGTGATGGACAGAGTCTGTACATTGCAATGCCTTTAATAGGGCAATTAGCACGACAGCAGCACCATCTAGTGAACACTTTGGCACAGTACAACCTGCTATGCACACACTCGATTCACACTGACAGAAAACTTGATGCCAAAACTGGTTTTATAAGAGACCATGGAGCATTAATGTTCATTCTTGAGCTTTAGTTTATGCTGTAAGTCCATTTCAGAGCATTCAACGTGTCCACAGATCCTCATTTAGGTCATGTGACAGCACCTGAGCCAGCTCGATTCGCTAAATGAAGGCCATGAAATGTGGCTGAAACCTATGACAGCAAGTAAGTGGACCTTTGAGATTACAACACACCGCAGTGTGTGTTGACTATGGCAGTCATCAGTGAGGTCAATATTACAAAAGATGCCAGAGAGGAGTATTAAAATTAAAGCATGTCACACTTAATAGTTTCTTCTGGGCCAGAGAGCTGCATGTGTGTGTTTGTGCTGCTTGCTTGTGTTCCCTGTTCAGGCCGTTCCATGTTCTTGTTCTGTCTTTGTTCTCCTCTCCTCTTCCTGTCTGGACTGAGGCTTTCTGTCTCTCTGCAGAAAGATGAGAAGTTGTTTGAATCTCCAGCATGTGAACACCAACAGTTAACCATCAGTACAGTGAAGTGGTAGAACAGTGTCCTTCTAATACAAGCTGAAGCTAAACAAGAAATAAAGTGGTATCTTCCTTAATTTAGTTACACTCCCAATCACATTGCTGCCTATCAAGCAACTTGAAGCCACTGTACATCATTTATTTTTCATCAGACTGAGAAGCACTAGATTGATACCTTTGATAGCCATGTGGAAATGGCTGATGGGAGGCAACTATCTATCTCTGCATTAGATGTCAGGACTTAAATGAACTCAAGTATTAGAATTGTGTTATATTTACATTGTGAGCAGCAGCAGTTTATAATTACTTTCCCTTTCAGAAAAGACTTCAGTCAGTTTGTACCAGAGTACAAATAAATGAACACAGTGAATCAACTTACCATGAAGTCACGTGGTCACATGGTCTCTGCAAAGCGTCCAAGTTTCTCCCAAACATCTGGATGTCTCTCTGTGTCTGAACTCAAATGTTCTCTCCTTTTAACTTAAACGTATTATCATTCATACATTTTACGACTTTGCAAGCTTGTCTGATTCCTGATATTCAGTTGAGAGGAAACACACATCTACATACAGCCTTCAAAGACAGTAGGTATTTGTTCTTATGTCCTCTATTAGAAATGTTTTGTTGCATGGAAATGTGCTGAAAGGGCCCATTGTTTACACACCTCACGGTGGCATCCCTTCATAATCTTCTGCCAATATGACCCATAATTGTACCTCCCAGTCAGGCTGAGAGAAAATGAATCAGCCTCTCAGCGGGATTCTTTTAATAAATGTATAAAATAAATAAAAATAAAGTTTTTTTCTCATCTAGCTGCGTACAGTATATGTCGAGCCACTTTTCTGTTTCATCTGTGTATTCAGTGTTCTTTAAAAAGTGCCTTTTGGGCCCAAGCCTTAATTTCAATCAAGATGCTTTTCAGGTCATGTTTTAAACACACACACACACACACACACACACACACACACACACACACACACACACACACAGGCTGTTGAACCTGGGGGATCGACTTATTCGAGGACAGAGACACCTTCAGAGCAGAGGTGTGTGTTTGTGTGTGTGTGTGTGTGTGTGTGTGTGTGTGTGTGTGTGTGATGGTTGGTGGGGACAGCCGTCAGACAGTAGGGTAGTAGGAAGTGGGACAGGTGTTATATTTGGCTCGTAACCTCCGTTGAGGAAAGCCCACCAAAGCCTTGACTTGACAGAGACTCAGTGGTTACTTCGCGGTGTCACTCACTCCCTCTGTTCACCCTCCTCCCTCTTGCTATCTCTTTCCATCTTCTTCTCCTTGTGTCCAAACCCCAGATGTCCTACAGCGTACCCATGAACCCAGTTTGGAGAAAATGACACATCCTAATGTCACATTAGTTTGGCTGGTGCACTGTCAATGACATTGTGAGGGCTGAATATGTCTGTTCTTGTTAAATATGTATAATAATATAATCCATGTGTCCTGATGGCTAACACTGCACGGAGCAGATGTAGCCCAGTCATTGACAATGTCTAATGTTGGTACCAAATCCACACATAGCTGCACAGAACAATACAAAAGCATCGCAAAATTCCCACAATTGAACAAAAACTGTACTTTCTGTGGTTTGCAGCAGAATGTACTTTCTGCTAACAATCCCACAATGCAATGCGTCACACTGCATAGATGCAAAATTGACTGTTGTGTGGTTCTGCAGCTGTTGGTGATGATACAAAATGACTTATAGCTGTCAGAGGTCACATTTTACTGCTCACTGTAAACCACTGAGTGTCTATTACACACACACACTCACAGAAAGAGACACACACACACACACACACACACACACACACACTTCACTGTTTTTATAATTGGTGCCAGAAGCTTAAACTGAACATACCACAGTTGGTGCATTGAAGAAATCCATATCAGTATCAGATTTCATGCCCTCATGCGGTTCCTTCCGATTATGATGGTAATTATGATTTATTACGGCAAAGAACACAAACCTACATCTAATGCTGCCTCTGTAATAACCACTAATGAACGGTGGTAAGCCAGATGGAAGACTCTGCAAGTGCCTGTGCTGGTTTTCCAGTGGTAAGATATTTAAAATCATCCCCTACATATCTTTTTTTTTTAGCTCTCTGGACATGTCTCATATTATTAGCACTGACAGCTCCTCATCTAAGAAATGATTTGAAAGGTCCTGACAGAGGACTGTCTGCCACTGAGGAACAGACGTGGCTTCAGTTAATAAATATACCAGAAGGTAAGAAAAAAAAGGGCATGTTGAATGATGTATGTCCATCATATTATGTCAGGACACATTCAAAGTGCCAAATGAATGCTACTTGTTAAGGGCATGAGTATTTGATTACTGTACATTAGCAGTGTTTGGCATTGGAGGATGTCTTGTGATTAAAAAAATAAAAGGTAGCAACAATAACTATGCCTCTGTCCAGAGAGATTCTATTGGCTGGATAGCTAGTTTGCCCTCCTCGCTCTTTGATGTATCCTCTGGTGTTTTTCGTGTTTCCCGGAAGTTATAGCAACTAAAGGCGGTAAAGGGGGATATGACGCCATTGACAGGCGACCGAATGAAACGCATTTACCTCAAGTAAAATTACATATTTCTCTTCGTCTGAACGAATTATTTGGGATAAACAACTCAACCTATAACGTAGGTCTGGTCGATCGATTTCAGACGTTTTAATGCAGAAATATTAAACGTTTTCAGTCACTCTTAATCCTACAGCCTGTTTCACAGTCTCAGGTAAAGAAACAGAGGGTTCAAGTGTGTGTGTGTGTGTGTGTGTGTGTGTGTGTGTGTGTTTGAGAGAGAGGGAGAGAGCGAGAGATTTCTGTGTCGCCATAGTGACGTTCACTAATCTTACCCCTGGCTTCCTGCCCAGCATGCCTCACTCCCACTCAGCCGCCCTCCCTCCGTCTCTCTCCCTCCCTCTCCTCTAAGTCTCTCTCCGTTCATTTGAACATCTCATTGCCTTTTTCTCTTTGTCTCTCCTCATGTGTCGAGCTCTTTGTCTTTTTTAATTCAGCTCCACTGACGACTGATTTGAAAGTCGCTGCCAAATGCCGAGCTGCCAGAGCAGCAGGTGCAGAAGTACGGTAACGTCATTCAGAAGAGCGATTTTGACAGCAGACGCGTCGACCTGTCGCTGGAGGAGAAGCACAGGTGTAACTAATGATATTAATTCATGATGCTTCATGATTCATGATCCGTCCCACTTAGGTGTTCCACAGAGTTGTTAGCAGAGTTTATCAGCTTTTATTAATGTTATTTGTTACACCAGCGTCTGGCCAATTCCTACTGCACTGAGTAATCCTAAAACAGCTGGGAACTGTAGTTTTTAGCAGACGTCATTCCAACAGGACTAAGTAGTGTATGTGTTGGGGACTATGTTCAGCCACAGATTAATACGTGTTTGGTTACTTGAGAGTAATTAAGGCTCAAAATAAACTGCGGTGTGCGTGCAAGGTACTGAGGGAGCGCGCCACCCTGAGCAACTGCGCGGCTCACTGATACGTTTGTGTAATAGTTTTTGCACAGTAATGGAGCTCTGTGGCACAGAGGAAGTGAATATATCAGGCTGTCGCTACGCACGTAATTCCAACGCAATGCATTACTGTGATAAGTAACTTCAACTAAAATCTAACATCCTCATTTCAAGTCCAGATGATGACACATGCTGTATCACGACACAGCACATTCGCCGTAAATTCAGTGAATACTTTCTGGAAAATGACCACATGGAAAGGCTTATTTCTTATTACATACTCCACAAATAAAAGGTATTCACTCATACTTGATTATTTTTCACATTTTCCTTCTGTGCAAATGTTAAATTATGCATGAAACAAGATATAAAGTATTAATGGGAAAGGATATAAAAATGTAGAAGTCAGACGGGTTCTTTTTCCCTCTGTTGGATATAATAATTCGACTATTACTATTATACTGTTGTAGTGTAATAGATTACGTTTACGTGTTTACATGCATTATTTAATTTGAAAAAGTAATTAGTTACATTTCTAGTTTTGGCCAAAAACAGTGGAATAACAACACTGCCTGTTAGTTGGATCCAGTCATTGTTGTCATTCACCTGTTTGACATTAGTGTATGTCGTAAGTTTTGCTTGTGTGTATGTACTCTGAGAAACCTCCCACACACACGCTAACACACTGTCCAGAAAAGGGAACTACACAGACTGATAATCCCTGATTAGCATCAGCTGTCTGTCTCAGGTCTGTCCATCAGGTCATCTTAAACATGTCATTAACTACGACCAGGGCTTAAAAACATTCAGCAGCTAAACTTGACTTTAGTGAACGTTGTAGTTTTTCTGACTCACTTCTTGACCTTTTCCCGCTGCTTTGGAACAAAAACACTCTCGATGCTGGAGTTTCCAGACACGCTGCCTCTGTTTTCATTAATACAGGCTACTGTTCCCTCACCGCTAGTAAATATACTGATTATTTTTGCACAAATGGAGCAAAAATGCCTAAACTAAACAACTGCCATCATTATTCAGTCACTGGAAATATTAAACTTAGGAAGTAAAATATTTTATGACATCCCCGAGACAGAAAATCTGGCTACTGATATTTCAGTCAACTTCAATTAAGCAAAAAACTGAAAAAAAAAACTGTCGTGTTACACTTTAAATCCCTCAAAGAGACTGGTTGTGACCATCAGATATGTGGATTAACATAAAAAACGAAAGGCGCACAAACAAATACCTGAGGAGTTGAGACTGTAGAAGCCAGAGGATGGGACAGGAAGAGCAGAACAGAGAGACTGCAGCCTGCAGGAGAGGAAAAGAGAGGAGAGGAGAGGAGAGGAGAGGAGAGGGAAAAGGGAGGTCAGGAGGAAAGGAAGAGAAAAAAAGGGAAGAGGAAAGGAAGAAGAGGGAGCAAAAGAGGAAAAAGAAGGTGAGAGGAGGAGGAGGAGGAGGAGGAGGAGGAGGAGGAGGGCAAGGGGAGAGGAGGGGTTACCGGTATTCCTGCAGCCATGGCAGACAGTAGTTTTTGTCTCCATCTGTCCTTCCCTGTCACTGTCCCGTCCTCCAGCTTCTCTGGCTGCAAGACAGAAGGACAGGTTACACACACACACACACACACACACACACACACACACACACACACATGCATAAACATAGAAAAAACATTTGCATAATCAGAGTATCTGCCCAGTGTTCAGACCATCCCCCATGTTTACCTCCACTATGAGTAGCTATGATCTACTGTACTAACTACACTAACTATGTATTTTCTCTGTATCTATCATTACATTGCAGCAGCCTGTTGAAACTAGTAGAGTTAAATGTAAAAAAAACAGCATATGTGGGTGTGAATCCCATTTAATGTATGTTTGTACTGCAAAATGTCTGATATATGCGAGGGATAAAAGCCAACAAGTGATACACGTTCCATGACTGCAGGAGATAACAAAGAGGCAAGGAACCACCCGACAGATAGAGAGAGAGATCTTTGGTGTTGTTCATTTCTTTTTCTTGACTTACAACCAGCAATTGTTGACACATCCAGCAACTCAAAGAAACACAAGTCACATCCGTCAGATTTCCTACTTTTATCTCCAGGTTAGGGTATTTGGGATGGCGTGGCCGTGATCCTGTATCATGTGAATTAGAGTTCTTTCCTCACTCGGGCAGGAAGCCATCTGTTGCTGCAGCAGAGTGTATGTGGGCCAACAGGACTCAATGTGATTGACCCAATTTAAAGATGAAATCTAGACCGTTCCCAATCACTAGATTATCACACTAATGTCTGCTGGACACTCTGGAAACCAAACTATCAGGATCCATCTGGATCATCGGGATCCATGTGATTCCGAATGGGAAGACTGAGCCACATGGAAGAGTGTCACGATCAGATGATGACGTTGTTTATCTCTGCACAGACTGCAGCACGTACAGCACGCAGCAGTGTTTTTAAGATGACATTGCTTTTACTATATATCCATATGTCATCTCATCATCTGCACAAATGAATGAATGAGTTTACTGTGTAATACCTTTCCATTAGTACTGCTGGCAGTCAGGTCCAGCTAAAAGAATGGAATCCATATTTCATGATGCAAACACTCATGACATGGATGGTAAATGTGCTCTCAAGTACTTACTGTAAATGATAGAGGTTTCTTTTCTTCCCTACCTCATTCTTTTTCTTCTTTTTCTTAACTTTCTGCTTCCTTTGTCTCTTCTGAAGCAGGATGGTCTCGTATTTTGGCCTGGGATGCTCCTGAGGGAAAAACAGGACTGAGATGCCTTACATTCACATTGATGATGTTTATATCTGTGTGTGTGTGTGTGTGTGTGTGTGTGTGTGTGTGTGTGTGTGTGTTTATATGGGTCCACACATGACTCTTTGTGTGTGTTCAGACCGGCACATTCACATGTCTACACATATGAGTGTACGTGTATACTGTATATACCTCGTCCTCCTCGATGCCTGTCAGGTCCCAGCTGAAGCTCAAACTGATCTGACGGCGCTTCCAGTGCTCCAGGAACAGCACGGCTACACAAACACAAAAACAATCACAATCACTCTGATGAAACTCTTTCCAATTATCTGCATCTACACTGACAACCTGAGGCTTTAGGGTTTGGCAGTGATCAGCTGATCACTGGCCTTACAGCAGACTGAAAATGAAGAGTGAGCAGGTAAAGCATTGAACTACATCCTCTTGTGGCTACAATACATCAAGAGAGGAATTTTCATATTTCACCTGTCCAACTTCTCAAACACTGCTTACTCACTTACAAATCCAGAAGTTACTAGACCAACTGGCTTTCTGTAACCTACAAATCTTACAACAACATGCACATGCAGGCCATCTTGTTCACACACGCACACATATGCACTCACGCACACACGTAACCTCACCCCAAAGAGACATGAAGATGGCAAAGAAGACGGTGGCGGGGTTGTCGAAGAGGTGTGAGGCTCTGGCGGTGCCGCAGGCGGTGCTGAGGTGCCAGAAGTCACAGGCTCCGTCACACAGAGGACACATGGTGAAATTGAGACTCTCGTCGCACATCTCCTGGCTGAAGGGCGAGAAAACCAAGATTTAGGCCGCACAGAACCTTAAAAAGGATGAAAATTAAATGAAGTTCTGCATTGCCGTTATGGCTTCAGCGCCATGAGAAATGAATGGAACTTTTAACACAAAAGCACGATACAATCCCCCCTTTCTTTGCTGTGACCCTATTCATAGTCAGTGTAGGCTGAATTATCAACCTTTTACTTCATGACACACTCACGCTCACACACACGCTGCCAGCCGTACCTTCTGTGATCCTCCCACACACCCCTGACTAAAGCCAGATACAGCAGGTATCTGGGCAATCCCTGTCTAGTGTGTGTATGTCAGGGCATGTGTGCATACATTTAAATTGTGGGAGGAGGAAATCCTAATTTTCTGCACATTGATTGAACTGAAATGTAGGATTTAACAATTGTTTTCTTCCACAAATGAGGCTGCGATGCACTTTGAAGTACCTGGGTATATTAGTATCCACTGTCGCCACCCCGTAGCCAAAAACAATGATCCCCACGATGGAGGCTGGTATCAGCAGCTGGGTGTAAACACCGAGCCACGCGAAGTACAGACCGATCTTTTCCCCGAAGTACTTCCTGTGGGGTAAGAGGTCAGGTATTAGGAGATGAAAGTGACAGTGGCGTTCATGGTCATGGCAGAGCAGACTGTGGAGAATTAAGCAGCACGCAACACAGGAGTGAGACTCCTAATGCTGTGTTAAAAATAAAACACTAGAACGGAGTAAGAGGTGTTAATCTTTTATTTAGGGCTTTCATTCACTATGCTGAGCTTTTTACGATGCTCAGATGTGAGCAAACTCTGCCTCCTATGCTGGCAGACCTGGACTCAACTTTAACCTAGAAGCCCCAGAAGACATGATTTTAAATCTTTAGTGTTTCTCTGTATCATTAAAGATCCACTATAGTGTGCAACAATCAAGGTTTTAGTGTTGAAAACAGCATTCTAAGGTATTATTTATTATAGTTTAACACAGCTGATCTGCGTCAGGGGTGGTTTGATGAGATTTGACTGACAGTGATCGAGAAACATTAGGAAAGCACCCCACAAAAGTCATCCCATTTTGATTTAAATGTCTCTTTTTCCTGACTGGTGCACCATCACGTTTTCCCAACTTTAAGTTAGTGAGAACAGCTCACAGAAAAACAAGAAATACAGAAAATCTCTCACATGAGAGAATCCAAACCGTTCGAGCTCTGGCTGAAAGATTTGTGTGCATGACTCATAGTAAGAGGCTGATTGAGAAAATACGATTTCAGGGCCTTTAATCATTCCTACACACAAGCATTTGATTGGTGTCACTTGCTGGGGGTAGTACAAAAAGGCACTCAAACGTCTGTCTTAATAATCTGTGATTTAAACTTTTATGCTCTAGTTTCTATTTAGTTAGTGACTGTATTTCAAAGGTAAAATCTGCAAAGTAACAAAGCTAATGAACTTTTCTTTCGCTGATCGGCTGTAAGACGTCTATGATTTCTGTTATGTTGAGCTGATGAAACAAAACCATTAAGGCCTGAAGAGGAACTGATGTGATTTCCACGTGTCGGTTCTGGGGTCACCTGATGAGATCAACGGGCTGGTACTTGTAAAAGGCTGAGTATCTGGCCCACTCGTCATGCAGGACCTGATGATGGACAGGAGAGAGAGAGACAGAGATGGAGTCAGAGTGGGTGGAAGCTGTCATGTGCGTTTACCAGGTGCGGCAGGTGGAAAATCAACAAACAGTCCTCAGAGGCAGAGCTGATCTGGAGGCAGCCATAATCTGATGGGTTGAGCTAAACCTCAGTGGATGAAGCCAGACAACTGCAGTTTGAGGAGCGTTATCCCAAAGCAAAGAGAGGAAAAGGTAAAGGAGGAGGAAGATAATAAGAATATCATCATCCCGCCACAACAGACTTTCTGGTTGAACAGTTGAATGAAGAGGTTGCTATTGATATTTCTCACTTACATTCTGCCCAGAGTTCACTGTTTTGTTTTGTTTTTTTGCTGTTTTATCTTCTTCACGTTGCTAACCTTCACTCCAAAAGCAGTTTCTGTTTAGCTCCATCCTTTGAAATTCAAGTCAGTCAGTGAACGCTGCTTCTCTGCCCCGAGCGCAGCTCTGCTTCTCAGAAATGTTTACTGAACTTAAACTCCAATCTGTGACAGTGTTAGACAGATGGGAAGGAGGAACAATCTCAGAGAAGATGAAACCATTGTTTAGAGAAGTGCAGGTTGCCTGGCTTGTCAGCTGTTGGAAGTTTAAAAGGTCCAGACTTGGAGATGACAGGTGTTTTTGTCTTGTAGCATACTAAACGGCCCCAGCGCCGTAGCACATTAGCAAGGTCACCTTCTGAAGTGCCGGAGCAGCGATAGTCTACTGGAGTGAACTTTCAGTTTTTCATTCGTCAGAGGAAGATAATGTCTACCTGTCTGTCGTTCCTCTCCTCAAGGTGTCCGATGACCTTGTAGTCACCCTGAGGAGCAAGAAAAGAGGAAATCAGGCAGCACATTCTCACGCGCACAGATTTTAAAACAATGTTCCCTTTTTAGGATTGTTAAAATCTACTTCAGGAGGAAATCAAGCTGCAGAGACTCAAAACTTGCTTCAGACAGGAAATATATCACAGTGCTGTCTCTCACTCAGTCGCTATTATCAAATTAATGAAGTGGAGATCAGGGATTGTTCTGAGGACCCTCTCCTGTAGATAGCTTCCACATTAGTGAGTATTAGCTGCTGAAAATCTGAATTTGGTCTTATTTAACTGCAAACTGTAGGGAAATAAACTGAAACCAAAAGGCCGACATGTGGGAATTCAAACCTGACACTTACATCATGGAGAGGGAAGGCAGCGTCGTACACGCCTTTAGCTATCAATGTGCTGATGCCTGGAAGAGAGAGACAGAGAGAGCAGAGCAATGACACAACTCTGAGGGTGCTTCTCTCCCTCTGCCCCGTCATCCAAATCACTCAATCTTTCATGTACATTTTATGTCAATCATGTTCTGTATCCACTGGAGAGACGTCATGATATTTTAACCTTTATATGTCTTGAGACTTCAGGAGCGTGAGACTTTTTGTCCTCCAAAACAGTTTGGGCTGAAGATTGAGTTTGTAACCAGAAATCCAAGCAGCTGGTGAAGTAATAGTTGAGTCAGCGGCCGTCGGTTTACGCCAAATGGCTTCAAGATGTGGCGTGAAATAAAGTGGTAGACATTGGAAAAGAGCACCTTCTGTTATCTTTCTTACATCTAGTACTGCAAGCTGCCCTGTCCTGATATTTTATTGGTTCCTGAGCATGAAATTCCTCTTGTCACTAGTTCAGATTCAGCGTTGTGTTCAAGGACACTTCAGCGGCGTGGTTGTGAATTCGGCCCTTGACATTATGCTCCAAACTTCCTCAATTACATAACTATTTCTTATCATCTCCAGCTAAAAACAGAATTATATTTTCCTGTATTCACACCGGCCACGGAGGCTAATTTAGCCACCATGTATCTGTATCTGCTGCACGCGGTGGAGACGTCAGGCCTCGCCCTGCAGCCTGCACTGCTTTAATTCAGTTTTTCAGTGTCAGGCAGGCTGGGATTGGGTTACGTAGGTACCACTTTTAGTCTTTGGAAAATTTCATGTGGAAAGTTACAGCCTGACCTGTGGGTCTGATATGTCAGATGACCTGGCACACGCAGCTGGCTCTTTCATCAAAGTAATTAATCAATTAAATATCGGTGCCTCAAAGGGGAACTGGGAACTATGCAGTGATTAGCTGTGCTATTAATGAAGCTCACGACCAGCACTCTCCCTCACACACACACACACACACACACACATACAAATGCATAAGTTCTCACTCAACCGGCTAGAAACAACCACAACTCCCAGAGGCCTTTGCTTCAATCTCAGCCTGACCCAGGAAGCCTGACCCAGTTGTGGAGGAGATGGAGGAGGGCAGCAGAGACACAGGGAGAGGGTTCTGCCTGTGAGACAAAATTCATACACCAATAATGAAGAGGGAGGAAAAAATAGAGGTTAAAGAGATGCAACTCTATTTTCGCTTCCCTTCTTCCCCTGCAGCTCCATCGGTACCCGCTGGCTGAGACCTTCTGCTGTGATGGGGAAGCCAACCAGACATATGGTGGAGCACTGGAAGTGAAACGGGTGTCAGCTTTCTATATGGGACTGATGGCTCTCATGAATGCCTCGGCAGACGTTATGTGCACGTCATTAAAATCTACCAAGATGTAAACACTAAGGCAAGGCTAATGTTGACCTGAATGCTGACGGTCTGCAGGATTTATATGTCTCAGACAGTGTTCGACCTATATTTTAACTCATATTGTCATCTTTTGTGTGTCTTACATAGTTAGAGTCTTTTGTAGCTGTTGTTGCCGTCTTCATAGACTTTGAGCGAAGCCACATTCTGGGATCTGCCTGGTGATGGGCAGGGTGTTGCCACAAAGCCCAAATGAAACAAATCGCCAACAAATTAGGCTTCCAAAGATGTAGGTCTCATTATCCAATCACTGTACTCCTTCTTTGTGTCAACTGCACCTCACCTCCCCGCTGAACTCCCAGCAGGCATATCAGTATCACCTCCCACTTCACCTGCAGTCTATCAAACAGTCTCGTTGGATCTGAGAGCGTCAGCACAACCTTATAATGTAACCGACAGCCAGAGATGTTACATAAGTGTTCCGCTACACCTGCTTTCCCTTTTTTAATCTCACCCTTAAAGGGACAATACAAACACTTTGTCTGCTAGGGCTGATCAAGATGTTGCTCATTTCCTGTGACTCAACTATTACTTCACCTGTTATTGGTGTTTACTCCAGCTTCACCGGCTTTTCGGAGGAAGGTGTGAAAGTATGAACCAGTGATCTATACCACAACAGGTCCAATGCAAACTCCTCCCAGACACACACTGTTTTGCCCATGAACCGTTTTTTAACCTCACCTATGGTTTGACAGGTTCGTACACACACCGTCCGTCTCAGGATCTCATACACCTAAGAAAGATGTAGGAGTATTAGACTGGCAATACGAGCTATTCCTGGACAAACATACCACATGGAAGACATGCAGATTAAACACTTACAATTCTGCCCCTTGTGGCGTTGTCAAAGAATGTGTCTTTAGATGTAATGTTGTACCTGAAAGCAACACAAGCAATTCACAAAAAAAAAAAAAAAATGGATGCATATGTTAATTATCTGTGTGTGCATCTCTACATAATTATATAGTGTATGCACAATCAGACTTCAGCCAAATATCATGGTGTTTCTAACAGCAAAAGAAGTCATGATAGCCTGTGTGTGTGTGTGTGTGTGTGTGTGTGTGTGTGTGTGTGTGTGTGTGTGTGTGTGTGTGTGTCTCACAGGTGGAGTTTGTCCCTGGAGAAGCAATGCGACAGAAACTTGGTGCGTTCGTGGTCCTGGTGAGGTACTTTGGGCTGGAAAGGCTGGTTCATTTTCCTCCACAATGTGCTCACACTGGACCCGAAACCGCTTTCCTCTTTCAGCTCATAACTCTGATGAAACACACAACATAGAATTAGTCAACTTGTTACACTCTCATGTCCAAGTGCCTTACAGCTCTGAAGGAAATACACTTTTCTAAAACACTGAGCGGCCCTGTAGAAATTGAATTATCAGTCCAGAGAAACAGCCAGAATTCACCAACAAGTGCTGGACATGGACCCAGAAACATCAGAACTGATGCTGAGATCTCACCGTCTTCGTGGGGACTTTAATCTTGAGAAACTCAGCCTCTCGACACAGCACCGGCCAGGGAGCATGGATTCGAGTGAAGCTGGGGCCGTGGGTCTTTAACTGAAAAACAAACAAAACACCATGTGAACATATGATCTAGTTTGTGTAAATGACTCAGGAACCTTCAAAAGAAAAAAAAACGTGTCTACCCAGTAATGTGGTCCCACCCAGTGGGTACAATGCTACATATATGTCAAGTGTGTCTATGTCCTTGTTTCTTCAGATTGATCTCAAACAAGGTACTCAGGCACATTCTTGTGCACATGCACTTTAAAGTGTCTGAACCAAAGTTTGCCACTAAAAAGTACTTTTTTTTTTTTTTCAACCTTAAACTTTCATTTTATTGGAAAATATATTACCAGATTGCTTGGCTGGAACTACCTGTTTACCAGACCATCTGTCAGTACTGTTCTGCAATCCAATATAGCCGACAGACTTAAGCAGGAAAGACCTCAGTATGTGCTGTGCTTCCCTCCAGTCAGTTGCTTCTCAGCTGCTTTTGCCTTCAGACCTCAAAAGTGGCATCTGGAGCTGCAACTCCACATTTCAGAGTACCCAGCGCTCCTCAATCCAAATTATACTTGACATCTAAACCAGACACAGCCAATGCCTGCCATCAGCCTGACCCACTGAAACGCATTGGCTAACCAGTAGCGTTACTGGTGTTTATGAAAGATAAATGTAGCCTCTGTTCCTAAAGCAAAGCCTGGAGCTCTTCTTCCTCACTGCGTTGCTGTTGCAGCCTGTTCCTGACACATTGGATGCCTTTCTGTTCCAACATCATCTCCACCAAACACAAATAATGTATTTGCTGTATGTGAAATTAAATCCTCATCGAGCTTGCTCTGTTAATGAATCATGGTCCAGTGCCCACACTTGAATTATTATTTAGCATTAAGATGCATTAGCAAAATGTGATAATTGGCAGCTCCAAATAGCATCAGGAGGTACGTGACTGAGTTCTCAACATCAGTGAATTGACAAACCTCCTTCTGGCCTTTTGTAGTTGAAAATTTAACTGAAAAAAAAAAAAGGAAACTATGCAGCAGCCATGATGGAGCTTGTTTGCGGCTTGAGGGAGAGAAATGAATGAGAGCAGAGGCAGCAGGGGACGACAGCCAGGTAACCTTACCCTCCTCAGACCCCCATCAGCTTCTGTGAGAGGGGGGAGTGACAAGAGAAAGGTGGCATGGCAAATGACGGAAACCTGAAACGATTCCCTTTCTCCTCTCTCGACTCCTACTCTCCTGAGATCTTTCACTCCCTCGCAGCACCACCACCCCTCCTCACATATATATTACTGTACCTTCTGCTACCCGCTAGACACTGTTTCACTGACTGATTGACTGACTGGCTGACTCACTAACTGTCACTCTTGCTCTTCTTATATTTCATTATCTTCTGCCTCGCTCACGTCGACAGTCCTTAATCATACAAAGACATGCAGCGGAGCGCAAAGCCACCTGACCTTGTATGCATTGTAATGTGCAAAGACAACTGTCTGTAGGTAACTCGTAGGTTTGTTTTAATGTTTTAACTTGCAACGAAGGCCATCTGTATAAAATAATGCTGTATAAAATATGCTGATCAACAAGTAATCGACTCACAACAGCCTTATAGCTGCGTCAATCTCATTCACATTTGATGCCGTTTTCTGGCCATTTTTCTTACTCTGTGAAGAAATGTGACATCCTAAAGAGAGAGAGAGAGAGAGAGAGTGTGTGTGTGTGTGTGTGTGTGTGTGTGTGTGTGTGTGTGTGTGTGTTTGACTAAATCTACAGTACGAACACACAACTCCTTTTCAAAATGCCAAATGTGTTTCCACAGCTATTAAGTGTGCTCTGACTTGTGTGTGTGTGTGCGTTTGGCTATGTTAAGCAGCGTGAAGTGCGAGTGATGTTCTGATGTTCTGATAAGCTTGGCAGCAGTGTGTGTGTCTTAATATATGTTAATAAAAATAATTCTGCTGGACTGTATCTCACTGGTAGTGGTGGGGTTGCCAAAGCAAGTGTTATGCCTCATTAGACTACATTACCCATAAGCCCTGTTGCTTGCCTGTCCACTTCCCTCTTCCTGAAGAACGTTAACATGTTGGAAGTTCATTTTCCACTGGTCTCTCACACCCACACTATATGCAATCACCAAAAACCCTCTTTTTTGACATCTGACTGCATGTAAATGCGTGGAGTGGAGGTCTGATAGCTCCTCAGTGATGCTCTTGTCTGCTCCTGCTGCTTATTGTTCTGTCACAACATTCAGAAATTAGCAATGATTCAAGGTGTTAAACTGCTACAGCTGCCTCATTCTTTACTTTACTACAGCTCTACCTCGCTCTCCTCCCTCACTTACCTGTGCCCAACGTCTAACAACATCCATGACATTCACCCGCTTGCTCACACTCATTTCTCAGCACTCTCGCCCCTTTTTTCCCTCCTCCTCCTTCCCTTCCCTCCTCTTCTATCTCTCCATCAAAAAGAAGAGGTTATAAATACCTTTCAGCCTAGAGAAGGTTAATTAGTAGAGGGATTTCCAATTAGCTCTTTATCTCTGTAGGGGGGGAAGTAGGACGCAGCTGGGGGCGTCTTTGGATTGGGGGGGGGGGGGGCATCGAATATGAGAGGGTGATCGGTTGGGCGATGGGATGGCTGGGTAGAGAGTGAACCATAAAGTGATGGAGACTGAGAGGGAGGCGAGATGGATCACACAGAGAAAGACAAACGAACACAAAGACGCAAAGACAAACCAGCATGAAAGGTGGTTATTAGCGAGGTCTTTGAACTGAGGTAACAGCTGCAGGGGGGCTGACATTACAGGCTCTCCTTCAGACCTGCAGGTGGGCGGATGCTGGCATCAACCTGCACACACTGGCTGCTGTATTCTGCAAGTACACACGACCTGTTGAATCGCACAAACTGGAACGCATCTTAACTGATCATTTTCTGTGACAACGGTCGCTAAAACCTGCTGCTGTTTGTTTTGTTTTGTTCATTTAAAGGATGAAACGCTCCAGGTTTCTGCTGTACAGCTGAAACATCAGACGCAGAGCATGCTGGAAAAAAAAAGCCAATACCGCTCTTTTAATCTAGCATGAAGTA
The DNA here is from genome assembly GCF_051107435.1 of Chaetodon auriga. NCBI lineage: Eukaryota > Metazoa > Chordata > Actinopteri > Chaetodontiformes > Chaetodontidae > Chaetodon > Chaetodon auriga. Next base: position 5,762,261 of record NC_135095.1, on the reverse strand, counting down.
CTAAATTAAAATTAAAAGGTATTTTCACTTTGTGCTCATCCCTGATATGTAGAGATTGGAGTTGCCACAGTAACAGTTGTGTTTACACCTCATGTCCGAGTCTTTATACTCCTAATTGCCGCCGCAGACAATCATCTCTTCTAAAAGCAGCCTCAAAACCTTTTTTTCCTGCTGCCTTTCAGTGATTGAATAGTTTGCTGTGAATGGGTAAAATGTAGAGTACCCCTGTCTCCAAACACATGTGGGTAAGGTGAATTGGTAAATGTGTTAGCCAGTATCCAGCTTCTCTCCCAGTGCATTCTGGGATAGGCTCCAGCCACTTGCTCCCTACATGTTTAAGGATCTTTGTGGTTCAAACACTATCTGTGATATTCACCATCATGGGTACATACTTAAGCTTCAACCCATGCCTTCCCCTCCAAGAGAACAATGTGTACATTCAGTCATCATTGACTTTAATATTTTGTGTGATTATTGTCATTTCTCTACAACACAGTGGTGTAAACATGGAGGTGTAATGCAGACGAGTGTGCTGGTCTGCTACCTGTTAAGCAATCTGTGTGGAGAGAGTGGTTCTCTATCAAAGGGGCGTCTTGCCAAAAACAGTTAATCCTGCTCATTCTGTTTCCCAAGCCCCCACAGACTGAACTCCTCAGAAGTCCCAGCTCCACTCCTTAAATTAACATCGAGCGCTGATTTAATTAAAAGTGTTCTGTAAGAGGATGTCCCTGAGAGATCAAAGGTGAGCTCAATAATCCTCAGACTCAGTCAACAAGTTGGACATTAAGACGTTCGGGTTTTTTTGAGCATCCAGTTTATGTGAAGTCACACAGGTTGGTGACAAACACGAGAATTTGGTTCAGTACAATGCACAGATTAAAAAAAAAAAAACTTTTTTTTTCATCTAAACACAACGGCTAACATGTGGAAGGGCTTAAAAAGATTAACCCACTTAATGTGTTTAACGTGGCTCCACTTATGTTCTATGAAATTAGTCATGTAATGATGCAGTTGAAACACATTGTGGACTTCATGTAATAACTTACTACTGCAGTGGTGCTGCTATGCTAAACAATGGTTAAATAATAAGTGCTGGCTCAAGATAAACTCCAGTCATTTCAGACTTGGCCAAACCCCAGTAAGTCATATTAAATCCATTAAAACACCTGCTGCCACAAGACTGAGTGAGACGGGGCCAACTCTTACAACAATAAAAACAGTGTAACAGCACCTTGTTGACATTATTCAACCTGCAGCAAGAAACGGAGCCAGACTGAGGAGTCCTACTCAAATATGCTAACAGCTGAAGAATGCTAAACAGCAGGTATGGAGTAAAGTGAATTTTGAGGTTAATCATTAAATACCAAACTTTTATATTAACCTTAATCCCTCACAAAGCACTACAATGCATATTAAAACTTGTTGGCACACATATATTGCCCTTATTAGGCAACAGGTTAACAGTTTATTCAGTGTTTGCATGATTCGGGTGCAGATACAGTCCGTTTTGATGCTGGCACAGCATGAACTTCATGATTTATAATGTGTCAAACAAGTAAAAAAAAAAACTTTGATTTGCTGCATTATTTTATCATCTGCACAGACTACAGTGACAAAATGTGTTCCGGATTGTCACTTTCCTGATTGTATCTATATGATGATTAAGTGAGCAGCAAACCTGCACCTCCAAAACCCTCACTGCCAGCACCTACTAAAACTCTGATGGAAGGAGTGTAACTATGTTTGTTAGTTGTTTTGTACCCGTCACTACATTCAAGTGAGGGATACTGAAGTGCAAGTCTTCCTCTTCATACTGGCTGCTCGCAGCAGCAGATTTGATCTACCCCTCTATCAATGAGATGAGATAAGGAGCTATCACTCAGTCAGATAATCTCATCCCGGCTTAGGCACCATGGCCACACTGTCAACAATCTGATTAATACTAGCCCGCAGACCTCACACGCTGCCAACTGGCAGCCAGCCAGCACACACACACACATCCTCACAGTCACATGTATTTAGTGGAATAGGTATCACACAAACACACACTGAACCCGAACACAAGTCCTACTATGCTGCATTTAAAGAGCAGATAATTCATCCCTGAACGCTGAAGAGCCTGTTGGTAACCGCATCGCATCACTGTTGTAATGTGACAGTTCACAAAACTGCAGGGCCGTTCCTTGCGGCATCCAACAGCTGAAGCGAGCGACACTTCACTGTCCCAAATAATTCATCATAGTGTCGGAGCCAAAGAGCAGCGGCAGTTCATCTGGTAACAAGTGGAACTTTAACAATAGCTACATTTGTACGTCTCTGTGGCAGTGGGCCTGCAGCACACAGACTGTGTGTTCTGCCAAGCCACTACACACACACACAATCCAAGACTGAACTACACACTCTCACACACGACTACTGGTTGCTACGTAACACACAATCACAGCGAAGCGGTTTGCACATGAGGAAACAAAATTACCCGTTTCAGGCGAAATTAGTAAATCGATACAAAGAGGTCAGCGCAGCAGCTGTGTTGGCTGCAGCGAGTAGAGTTAAAGTCTGCCGGCTCACATGAAACCATCAGGCGCTCGTGCGGATTCAGACTCCAAAATAAACAGTAATATATCGAGGTGGTAGACACAAAACGACGTAAACATCACGTGAAAAAGAAAGTGTGGAGTGTAAGTAACTGAATCATAGGTAGAAAACAGTAGTAAATGTGAGCAGTGTGGGTCAAAGACTCAATGAAAATTTTTAAAAAAACATGAGCAGACCTCAGTGTATCTCTATATGTGACGAGATGTAGCTACATCTTATGTGAAGATGCAATTAAAATGCTTCTCTGAGCTCAGTTCAAATGTTTGGAGATCCACAACGTTGGTCTAATCTGGTTCCATAAAGGGCAAAACGGTGTGTTTGATATAATTTGACCATGTGGAACAATCATCAGTCTTTACATTTTCCATAGGATCGACACACATCCACACTATTGGCAGTACATATTGTTGGTTCAAGGTTCCCTGTGTCTTCCAGCAAGTGTTTCTTGAAGAAGGAACAAGGCTGAATGACTCATCAGACTTGATTTTTTTTTTTTTTTTTTTTTTTTTTTCCTTCATTTCTCAGGTTTGCAGGTTTGGTGCAGCTTGCATCGAGTTACGCATTTGTGTGTTGCCCTGGATACAAGCTGTTCTGACACAGAACTTCTTTAAATACCACTTTGTGAAGGATTTTCTATCAAGGCTTCTGTGACAGAGGTTTTTGATTGAATTGTTCTTTGGTCCCCCTTTTCTTTTCCTTCAAGAAAGAAGGAACCATCGGAGGGTTTCGCCCCTTCCGTAGAGTTTCCGTAGGATGCTGGCCATGTATTATGGGTTAACTCTGCCAAAACTCTGCTAAAAGAAGCCAAAAAAGTCTATTTTCTGGTCATTTGAATAAACTGTTATCTTGTGTCATCGAGCAGCAAAGCCCAAAATTTTGAGTGTAGAATGGATCTTTCCATTTTTGAACCAGAAATTAGATTTTGGATGGATGCCCAAATTAAAATTGATCTCTCTTGTTGAGAAGACGTATTTTGATTTTGATGAGTGCACAGTACCTGTGTCGCACTATAGGTACACAAGACACAGGTGGATCTCTCAGCATGCCTTATCTATTATTGTGTCTGTGCTTTGTTTGCTCTTAAGATGACACACATTGATCATCAGCAAGAATGTAACGACTCCTCTGGATCCTCTCTTCTTCATGTAGTGCTTCTGTTATTTTATCCAACAGCAGCTAGATGAGTGAGGCAGCACAACATGATGCCTAACACAGAAAATACAAATTTCAAAGGTTTTATAAAAACCTCGTGACACTAGGTTCTTGCTGGTCTAATAGCCGCGTTACATCCCTCACAACACCTCGAGTCTCACCCACCTCTTTCCTCTACCATTTGAACCAGGTTTCTATGTAGGCGCCCACCTTAAATAACTCATGAAGGAGTTACATCAGATCCTGTGTTGAGATTTATCTTAAAAAATCCTGTGAAGTCAGCAAAAACTAGCTGGGAATCAAATCACAGACTGCTGGTTAATGTCTGAAGTTATAATCCTGGTTAAGCTTACTGGTTCATCTTAATAAAGAACAATGCTTTTTTCCCAAATATCAGTTCAACATCCTTACCTGCTAATGCTTCTTAGCCTACTTAACCTCCTGACTGCCAGTAGTTCAAATTTGTCCTCTGCGGAGGACATTTGTAAACCTGAATATCTCCCACCCACTACATACTACTGAATTAACTCCTTTTGCTATCTACAGAGAACATTTAGGGCTTTTCAATGATTCCAAATGTGAAGAGGTGGGGCTTTGGTACCTTTCTCCTTCTCATTAAGGAAAAAGGTGTCCATCAGTGCGTGCCCGTGTCTGCTAGAGTCTTAATTATATCACCATACCATATCAACCAAGGTGATAATTCCTTAATCCTATGTGAACAGCTTGTTATGTTGGCCCCAAAACACCAAAAATGAGCAAAGCGAAGTTAACTGTTGACTATTAACTCATGTCCCTGATACAGTGACCTGGTGACATCTGGTTTCAGCTCAGAAAAGAATAGCATTAAAAACAACAGCAAACACTGAAGCACCTTTTGTTGCATGCCAATGCAGATCAGAGCAAGGGCTCTGTTACTTGAAACTTTTCCCAGAATATGTGTCCAAGGGTGATTCAAGAGCTGGCTGACAAACAGCTTTTTAAATTCCAAAATTTGACTTACGTTGTCTGAAAAACTCTCAGGACGAGCAAATGTGTTGTGATGGAAGTTTCTGTGTTTCTTGTCTTAAAAGGTTGCTAATCAGGAGTTTTGTAAGTCTTTGAATCCACCAGCAACGAAGAATTTTCACCAAACTCATTACTCACAACTGCATTATGATAATATGATTTTTAAAAGGTATGCAGCAATTTAAGTGTCAATACAGTGTCTTGGAGAGGAAAGGAAGGGCAGAACACATACATTAGCATGGCCATTCATGCACACTCACCTCTCTGTCTCTCTCAATCTCCAGGCCGGCCTCCAGCAGGTTGGCTTCAAATTCCTGTCTGATTAGACGCATCTCATGATCAGCCGGCTCCGTTGGTTCGCTCCCTCCTGCACCTCCAAGCTCCACGAACACCTCACCGACGCTCGCGGCCTCTCCTCCTCTTCCTGCCGCCGCGTCGGAGCCCACCGAAGGGGGAAAGTTGCCATTGGAAACAATGGATAACCTGTCATGTGAAACTGAGGTGCTGGCAGGAGATCGTATGGAGCTGTGCCGCCGCTGATGGAAGACCAAAACGTAATCGACTTTCCGCCGGCCATCAGAAAAGCAAAGGCCTTCGCCGCTGCCTTGAGGGCTTGAAGTTGAACCCACAACCTGTAGGGAGCAAAGAGATATGATGAGGGAATGCAGAATATACACCAAGTACTCTATGAAAACAGGAGTGCCAACCATTGAAACTGCTGTGAGATGGAGGAAATGGACAGGAAATCTCCATCATCCTCTCATCTGTTTAAAATAATCATAACAAGGTATCACAATCTAACCAATACAAACTGTTTAAAGACAGCATACACAGACCCTTTAAGCAGCAGTGGAGTTATGTAATAAGTGTTTGAATGAACTTAAACATCTACTGCACTGTCAGCATACGCAAGCAGAAGTGGCTTTTGGCAGGTTCTCAAAAACACTGAAGTGAGAACCTTCAGCAGCAGAGTGGGCAGTCAGCTCACCTTTGGCAGCTTTATTCTTTATTTAGACAAAGGGAAAGTAGAGAGGGAGACTAAACATGGAGGGCACAAGAGGGAACATTCTGTAGGCTCTGGCCATGATGGGATATTGTTTTGAACTTCCTGAGAGGCTTCTTACTTAGCAGGACAGATTGTTAAAATATGCTGCAGTCTATTTATGCTGTCTGTGTGTGTCATAACACACAAACAACAATCACAGTCTGAATTTATTTATTGGAACTGGACTAATAAATTGACTTGTTTTTGTAACTATAGTCCAATGAATGTCATCTTGCTCAAACTCCGGCCACCAGACGGCTCATAAAAGTGCAATATTTAACCAGCAAAACAGGCTAATAATGGAATGACATTTTACCTACGTTAGCTTGTCTAGCTATATAGCATGGAAGTCATTATGTTTTTATTTGGTTGAAAAAATAAATGATGCAACATCCTTTGTGTAAGTATAAATAGATGGGCACGTGGCACAACTGCACAGTCAAGCTCAAGTTTCTCACGGAGTAGAACGTATTAGCTCAATTTTTCACGTTTCTTTGGCCTGAAACTGCTGTCACTGCAGCTCTGCCATTGGTTACATCTTGCTAAAACTAGCAAGATGAATGCCAGCAGAGATGGCTTTATCTATGCCTGTCTCTTTTTTAACACGTGTACAAAAAATATCTTCTGCTATCGTCAAGAAATGCTTTAAACCTGCAGTAAGTGAACACAGCATTGGTGTGAAGGTGTGACCGCAGCACTTAAACACCATCTTTTCCACTTTGCGTAAAAAGTTAGCATGTTTTTAACTCTTTATAGGTCACTACAAGTGGCCCGCCTCATATCGTAACATTGTTTTCACACAGTCATTTGATACACTGTTGGTGTGAAATATTGGTTATTGCCGCTTTAATGATGTGTTTCACCATCCTGGGTATACATATATACAGAAACACCAGAAAATGCAGCTGAAGGGACTCACTTACTGGTCCTGGCTGTCAGTCAACATGAAGTTTAGCTTGGATCTGGATGATACTAAATTATGGCCTCATGCTTTGTTGGTTCCACTGCCAGATTAGACCAAATGTTTAAAAGCTCCTGACATCTATAGCCCTCAAACACAGGCGCTTTCTATTTATGTTCATTGTACTCTTAACGATGGTGTGGGAATGCACTGCAGTTCATTGATACAGTCCTCGTGGAACAATTTACACCTTCATCATTAATTTATATTGGCTGTGTCCAAAATCACATCCTGTTTGCTATAGTGCAATTTTATTTACTTCACTTACATGACTTATTTGAATAATTCTTGTTGAATGCATGCACAAACGTGTCCAGAATGGAATGAAAACATATCTAGAGACTTTGGAAACATAGCATCAGTCTACTGTCAAGTAAAATAATAATACCCATTGGAAGTTTTAAGAAGTTTTCCTGCATACATTCATTCTATACAGAACACACAACGGCCGCTACCTTCAAACTCCTGGAGCGTTCCCTGAGGATTTTTTGTTCAATGATGGTTTTTTTTTCTTTTTATAAATAACATACTGGGAAGATTCCCATTTGGTTCAGCCTAGTCAGTTCCAAGAAGATGCAAATGTTAGCAAAAGCTGAAGGAAACCTCTGGAGGACGTTCCCTGGAGGTTCCCAGAAGGTTGTTAAATTCTTTACAGAGCCTCAGTTTGGTGATACCATATTTTAACATGGTTAACAGTTTACCTAATTATAGGGTCACACTGAGGAAATAAACAATAATAACAATATTTTGCTAAGGTAAAATCGTCATTATTACTGTACATTACGTTGCCTGCATATCAAATAGTCTCCTGTACAACAGTAATAGTTGCGGGATCACTTCGTGAACAGTGGTTTACAGTGAGGATTCCTCATAATTAAAACTATTACACTGGGTGGTAAAGAAGGCACAGATTGGTCCACAGGTGTGAAGCGGACGGATACTGATGTACTTACTGGGATCTTGTCTTCATTCGGGGAGATCTGCATGCTGTTGCGCTTTAAAGACACAGAGAGAAGTAGAGGAAGAAGAAGAAAAGAGGGAGTGAAAGTTGGCGGTTTTCGCAGGAAAAAACAGCCGGATTCATCACCACCACCTTCATCCCCATCATCCCCAAATGACACCCGAGGTCACTCCAGTTAGTCCACAGCCCGGGAGGAGCGACGGCTCATCTGCACCGGATCACATTGTTGTGTTAAAGACGGATCTGTCAGATCGAAGAGGCTGCGCATCTACACTCAGCAGCCGGATCACATGCTGGTGATACCCATCTATCCAACTGTGTGATCTGGAGGCTTCCTGCGCACCGCCGGCGCTTTTTGGCACAGAGCGTGCCACACTGTAAAAAATGTCCGTCTTCAACGTGTTTTTTTTTTTTTTTTTGTTTTTTTAATCTTGATACTGAGTCTCAGAATTCCGTTTAGGCAATGAAAATTTAAATATTTTTGCCAAATGTATGAGAACTCATATAATTCTCTGTGTGGTTTCAATGGCTTCTATAAGTCTCTGAAATAGGCGACGTTTCCAATTTCACCTGACCGTAAAAAACTCCGTTCATAAGTTGATTTGCGATAAAAAAAAAACGTGAGCTGCTTCAATATCTAATGATTTTGTTTTCAATTTCTTAAATGTCTCTTGTTGTGATTTCGAAAATAAGATGTTAAGATGGATATTTTTTGCAGTGTGGAGAGAGGGAGCTGCCATGGCTGCTTAGACAGCGTGCTGGTGTAAATTGCAGAGACCTGTGTTACTACATAATCACAAAGGCAACAGTATAGAAAATGTGTTTGCTTCTGCCCCAACATTATATTTATATATTTATACATATTAGACGAAATCATTCACACAGCCTACACAGTAGAGACACCTCAATGACACACACACACAGAGGGAGGGGGGGTACCTTCTGAGGCGTCATTCACCTCAGGCTTTACCATTAACCTATTTCTAATATCAGCCTCAATCCTCAACTGAAGTCTTTTCCCCAAACTAACATTAACCTTGAAGTCAGGTGCTCACACTTTTCACTCAGCTTGAAGTCTAATTCCCCCAAATATCTCAGTTACAACTCTTATTTTGAAAGACTACAAGAACAAACCTCTTGAAACCCAAATTTTAGTGAACAGCTCCCTCCATAATCATCACAGATTGTAATATCCGAAGTCAATTTTAATGAGATTTCTTTTTTTTTATTTTTACTTTTTTGCTAACTCATAAAATGATGCAATCCTGTGAAATGCACACACATTACCCACACAGGAAATATTACATGATTAGCTAAGTTTTACAAGTTCCTCCGAGTGTGGATGAGCCGGAACCCCAAGAGGAGGAAGTTTTCTACAGACGCACACACTTTCTGTGGGCCTTTAATCACCTGTAATAAACTTTGTGATTCCTCAGCCTCCTGTTCATCTTTATAAGGATCAGGCTCCAGGATGCTGTAGGACATGGGGTCCAGGCCCATCCCGGACATGTCCTTGGACAGATGGTAGAGGGCGTCGCTGTGGATGGAGGAAGACTCACTGAGTGCTGTGGCCACTTGGATGAAGCCCGCACCGTTGGTCCATGTGCCTAAGAGACATTTATTTTAGAAATGAAGAGGAATATGAATGATTATAACTCAAGGATGAGCATCTTGATTGAAAATTTGGTCCTTTAAGACTGCCCTAGGCAACTTCAGGCTGAGATGTACCTGGAAAATGCTGAAGGAATTTGCTAGCCAGAAGTTATATACTGCTATGTCAGTCACTAAAAGTCAACATTATAGACATGGAGGTGGTGAAGAGGTACTTCTACAGGCAGTGGATTCAGTTTACTGTCGGGAAATATTTCACACGAGGGACCAAACACAAAACTGAAACAGGGTGAATCCAGATCTTCTTGGATGATTCAGCTGTATTGATTCAGGTGTATTTTCACATCTTGTCCTGTGCAGCTGTCTGTTATGTATCCAGGCAAAGTCAACCACTCTTAAACTTTCAAACGCTCACTTCAAATCTCTGCACTTCAAAACAGTCATAAAATCAACATGACAAGATACGGCTCTTCCGCCATAAAAAGAGACGAGATGACAGCAGGACGATGAACGTTATCATCACACATTTGGCTGGAAAGATATGCACTTTCTCAAACAAGGTCACTTTAAGAAAAATGTCCCTGGAGAAACTTGAGATTCTGGGGAATAAGCTGTTTTCCAATGGTTCCAGTTTTTATGCTAAGCTAAGCTAATGGCTGCTGTAATGCTGCAATAGAAGGAACAGTGGCGTGTGCAGACCTTTTCTGATTCCTAACATTACAGCATCTTAGTTTGTTACATTCCTGAGTTTAGAGTGTTTATTCAAAGGATAAACAGCCCTACTAATCCCAAAATATAAATAGAATATAAAGCTTTCATGCTATATTCTTTAGATCCTCAAAAAGAAATTGTACCTCCAAACATAGGCTACATACAACAGAAAACGACGCACATTCAAAAATACTCTCAGTGGGCAGATAAATCAGTCACACGAGGGTGGTATTTGGGGTGGCCAATCAGGTTTCAGGAGAGGCCAGTGCCATGCAGGTCAGCCCCAGTGGAGCATCGAGGGACTTTTTTCTTATCATGGCGCAGATTCACCGTTTCTGGCTTTTAAGGATCAGCATCTTCAATCGCTGCTCATTGTTACCGGAGCCACAAATATGCAAAGTGGCCTCGTGAAGCTTTGTTTCACACTGTGCAAATTGATGCGCGCGTCAGTCAATCACAAACCCCGTCTCAAAGCACTCAACAAGGGACGAGCCTACGTAGAGCCTCAACAATCCATCTCAAAACACAATGGACACAATGTAACTCGAGGAAACAATGATGTGAAAGTCTGAATTTATTTTGCACACAGTGCAGGGAGCCTGGAGGAAACACCAGCAGATTACTTGTTGCTCAGCTACTGGACAGTGTTGATTTTTCAAACACTCCCTGTGTGGAGTTCAAGTGCAGCGCTGACAGAACAGACATTTCTTCATCTTCATCAGTCTGTGTTGTCAGGAGCTGCAACAGATTGACTTTTTTATGTGATAAGGTTACTATGTGTGTGTATGGTTATTTTAGGGATACAGACAGCTGTAGTCATAGTAACGCGGCAGGCCACGTGCTGTGCTCTCATTTCAGTACCACGGACAGCTCTCTCTCTCTCTCTCTCTCTCTCTCTCTCTCTCTCATCCACACATCCAACACTTGAACATACTGAGCGACCTGTCAGCCGGGTCAACGCGGTAAAATAGTTTGAGTGTGTCGACTGAAGCATTTAAGAGCTATAAGCGAAGCTGTTTTATGGCAACAGTTGTGTTCCTGTTCCTCACAGCCCACTTGACAGCAGCACAGTAGCCTGGAGGTTAGAGAGGCAGGCCTGGAACTGGAAGGTCGCCAGTTTGAATCTGGTAGGAGAGGAAAGGGATGAGAAAATCCCGCTTGTATAAATATAAAGCAGAGCATCACAGGGAGACAAATTGAGGCTCTGTTGAACGTTTCTGGATTTTAAGATAAAGTACAGTTTGTCCAACTGAAAACCGTCAGTTATCTATTCCAAGGTAGAGATTACTAAAGAAGGTTTCTGGGTGTTTCATAGCCTGAATTTGGAAATATTACTCATTGTGTCTTTAGGTGATGTGTCTCATTAGAGTGATATCGTGGAAGCTGTCATAATGTTTAATTTAGTGTCATTTGTAGGGGAAATATGTGAAGATTAATATCTATTTTTGCTCAGGCATCACATTTTGTCACACTTATTTCGTAAGGCTATCATATCAAATAACACATTTCCTCTCACTAGGTGCTAATGGAGACAAATTATTCTAAATTGGGGTTTCACTTTTAACTTTGCATCCACTGATTCAGCGTGATGAACGGTGAAAAAGCGTCCTCAGCTTCCTCGGAATGCTGCTTTAAATCAAAACCTTTTGGAGTTTCACACAGCCTCTGTTCCTCAGACTGATTGTGTAAGATAAACACTCTGGATTTTCACAGTAATTTCTAATGACAGAGACAAAGGGCATCTTTCGGGGAACAGCTAATGGGCAGCAGCAGAGCACAGCACAAAGACTTAATGCTGATGCTTTTATCACATGTTGTCTCAGCTCTGGCTCACTGATTGTATGGAAGCCTCTGCCAGGACGCAGCTGAATGCATTTTTAACCCTGTCTTATTTGCTATCATGTCATTACCGTCTTGATTAAGTACTTGTGTATTACAGCTGTAAAGATTTTCAGCATTTTGAAGTGATGCACAAGCTCTGCAACACCTGTTTTCGAAGCATTAACAGAGCATTTTACTGTGCTGGAATTCACAAGAATTTTGTCTGAATTATTGAAGTCCCCCTCTATTCAGAAATGACTTTTACTTACTGTTACTTGGATGTTTGAGCTTCACCGTGCAGAATGTTTTCACATTTATCCACTGAAAGTCTCTCTGTGCTCACCGTTAAGGGACAGTTCACCCCAAAATTAAAAATCTATTTATTCCCTCTTAGTAGTGCTATTTATCCACCTCCTATCCTCACTTAACCCCAGTCCGACATTGCTATCTTATGGAGATTAGTTTATAGCTAAGTACCACTGCTAGCTAACGTTACAGCTCAGCTGTCTAGAGCAGGAGTCTCTCATCTATGAGTAGATGGATGATGCAAGAAGACTGCTAGAAAGTCAACAATGCAGGATTTAAAGAACTTGATATATTGATATTTTATGAAGAAAGAAATGCATTTGACATATTTGTAAAACATAAGGGATGCACACATTGCATTTTGTATATTTACAACTCTTGTTTGTTTGTAAGAAAAGTCCACAGGGCACCTTTAATTTTGAGTTCAACATGTGTATGTGCCACACGTTTGGAGGAAGAATCATGGTCCAATATGCAGCTCATACAAGTGTGATGTGGAAACCTGAAGCCCCAAGTGCCTCAGGTGAAAATGGTCTTTTCAGTGAAGTAGGAGACATTTTCTGTCTAGTAGTTAAACTTCAAGTATGAAAAATATTTGCACATTCATAAATTCTGGATTTTGTTTTTTACGAGGGAGAAGGAGCAGATGACGTTTTAATGATTCTTAACCAGGAAATTAAAGTTTATAGAGGAAAACCCACATCAGGCACCAATTTATTATGTTTTTTAATGTCTTTAAACATGTCTGGAGGGGGTCTTTAATTTTCCACATGACAGCACTGATGTAACTTTCCACATGCTCTATTCTGGGGAAACTAACTACGTGGAAGCCTGGCTTGGATGCCAAAGTTTGGCTGTGTGTGCAACAGCTGGAGCGTCATTATTGGCTATCAATCAGCCATCCCCAATCAAGGATAGTGTATTATAATGACTTTGGAACATAAAACCTCCAGGAGGCTCGATAGTAAATCCTGACGTCCCAGAGCTGCCCAATAATTCCCCTGCCACAGTCAATAAGGCCTGTCTGCATCATTTCAGAGTGTTTCCCCTGGAGCAGCCCGATGGAATGCACTACAATGCACAAGTTGCTTCTTCTGTTTTCAGCTTCTCAACCCCCGGGGCAGTTTCTACGCAGCAAGGGAAGTTTTCATCTAGTCTTTGCCTTTCAGGGCTCACAAGAATGTTGTCACTATCCTGCTGTTTCACTTACACCAAAGGATCATTTGAATTCAGCAGTGAGGCAGAGCAGCAGTCAGCCACGTAAACTAAACGGGATTACCGCCCTGCTCCAGCTTTAGGGAGCACGTGTCTGAGACATGTCATCCTTAAAAACTGATTATTTCTGTTCAAATGTGGCCAAATAGTTCCTCCAGGAGACAAGCTGACAACCGCAAGGACACATCAGCACAGAGGGGTCTGAATGAATGATCGAATTAAACTACAACAGCCTCACGTGCAACTGTATACCCTGCCTGCCGTAAAGAGCTGTCTGTTGATGGCTGCCCCACACGGCCTGCTGACACACACAAACACACACACACACACACACACAAGGGGGAAATGGGAAGGGACAATAGGAGGGTTACTCTACAGTGGTCCTGTCTAATGTGTCCTTTTTGTTGGGTGAGGATACAGGAGGGACAGGTAGGACAGGCCACACAAAGGAGGGTCCTGTTGGTTTCCTATACGTTACCGTGGCACTTACCTGCACAGGTAGAGGAGGGGGATCTGCGGAGAGCCATTTCGCCTCAACTCTGAGTGACTCCAGCCGAGAGGCGGGCCTTGTTTCCTTTCAGCTCCCAGTCAGTCAGTCAGCCATGCTGGTTTGCTGTCAGCAGCAGGTAAGAGGAACAACAGCAACACTCTGACTCAGTAGTGCAATCCTCGGCTCAGCAGAAGCTTAGCTCTGTTGGGATAATACTCTTCTCCAAATGGCTGGCAGGCTAGCAGAAACTCCACAACTCAGCTTATTGTGTACACTCTCCTAATACACTGCACACCGGGCGTGTGGGTAACAGACCGGCTGGCTGATTGTGTGTTTCACAAAAAGGAATTACAGCCACACGCTGACAGGCAGAGATTATTGGGCCCTCTAATGTGCATTAATTACCGTGCCTTCTGTTGGGGTTTAACTGCAAACCTGTGGGGTCTTAAGGGTCCACTTCACAGAGCTTAAGACCCAGAGAAGAAGCATCCCTGTGCAAATTAAAGTTATACAATGAGGAAATGGAGAAAATGACAATTCACATGAGGCACATGTGACGTTAGACTTTAGGCCTTCAGTGACACACTCAACAAGCACATCAAGACAACACCAAAGTCAGGTTAAAGGTACCCTGTGGGGTTTTGACCACTGGTGGCACTGCGGAGCAATGTTCTGATGAGCGGGCCCATCTTTTATTTGAACCTCATACTCTGCTGGCAGAAGCACAAGGATGCAGATTTACACAGGAAAGCACACAGACGATGCCGTACACATTTCTGCTGTTCCATATTAGGCTACTGACAGACAGACGGTGGCAGCAATGCACCAAGAAACACAGCAACTGGAGCTGTAATATTGTCTGCAGTAAAAGATTATTTATCCCATAGACCGTGGGTACCTATATGGATGCAAACCAACTGAGGATTCAAATAGGGCGTTTCAAATGTTTAACAAGGAGGGAAATGCATGAAACATGTTTTCAGCTGCAAGGATCCACACGATGCATTTTGGTGAGAAAGACTGGATGTAAACATGGTGATCTTTGCAACTTCACAGAGTACCTTTAAATCCAAGCAGAGCGAAGCTGCTCTGCATACGCTGCTGCACAGATCTGGCACAAACAATGAATGAAATAAACGATCAATTTGCGGCATGCTTGTGTGTTGCACTGTGTGTTCTACTTCCTCCCAGCCTAATTGCTTGGCCAACCTCCTCAGTGACTAATTGTTCTACCTGATGGTAACTGATGCTAAATACAGATAGAGTGTGAGAGGCAGTGTCAGGTTGCACACGCACAAGCACGCACACACGCCAACGCGCACTCCCCTGCACCCTCGTGTTCTGTCAGTAAGGGTATCTGATGTGGCACACTGACCAGCGGCGCCCACACACACATGCACACGCACCCAAACACACCTCCGCGTTCGGTCTCCAGTTACAGTGGGCACAGATATGGTCAGGGTGTTAAATATTAAAGGCTGTAATATTAACAGCTAGGTGTTGTAATCGAGGAAACTGCTAAAAGGTCAAGTTCAAAATGCAGGCTGCTCTGGTTGACTATCATATTATGGAGCTTTACCAGCTAGCACTTCTCAAATGTTGACTTGCGGGAGTCACCCAAGTTCAATGTTACTCCTGCTGGATTTAAGTTTTAATGTCTCAACATATAACGACAGGGGCCACGTTTCACTTTTTGATTGATATTTAGCTTAAGGGCTCAGTTAATGTGTTTCAAATTGATCGCTGTGTCACCTCGTTCTGCACTGTTCCTGCACAATTTTCTCATGTAAAGTTGCATTGATGCATTTGTACGTCAGTTGTTGCTCCCTAAAGCTTGATTGAAAGCATGTGTGAGATTGTATAAACATCAAACTGCGAACTGAGAAGTGACATATCCAGGTTTCATTTAACATTTGCTCTCTTAAAGCAATAGATCATATTGTAAAATACTACTCCAATAACACGCTGACCTAAGTTCACAGCAGATTTTCTATGGAAATCAGGCTCAAACTGGGCGACAACCAATCTGGGAGGAATGTGGCCGATTCGAAAATCAACCCTAACCTCTAACCTAGTAGGTGTCTGATTCAGGGTTAAAATTGGGCTTGCAGCTGAGACATCTGTACAGATGTCAGCCCAGTCTTAAAAAACCAAAAATGTCCAATGACTCCTTTGAGCAATGTCTGATTGAATGCAAAGCAAATTGTAGAGTTGATGATTACATTCAAAGTCAATGCAAAGACACCAGCACGTGTAAATTCACTCTGTGCGGCACAAATTCACATCCCAAATTACATTAGCTTAGCTACGCTACAAACAGACTTCACCCAAAATACTCCAGAGGAGAAATGTGAATGAATAAATGAATAAAGTAAGCTGTAAAATCATCACCTGGGATCCCCATGCACACACAGCTTTTACAATACAATGATTTCAATTCACAGCTAACAATCAACCCACCCACCCCCCCACCCCCCCAAAATAA
Source organism: Chaetodon auriga (assembly GCF_051107435.1). Taxonomy (NCBI): domain Eukaryota; kingdom Metazoa; phylum Chordata; class Actinopteri; order Chaetodontiformes; family Chaetodontidae; genus Chaetodon; species Chaetodon auriga. Next base: position 5,745,903 of record NC_135095.1, on the reverse strand, counting down.
GACGACAACTAAATGCACCAATGGAGACAGCTCGACAGCTATACAGGTCACAGAAACATCCTGCGAAATCAAAGGAAAAGCATTAAATCTGTGTTTATATTCTTCAAGCCACTTAAAGGCAGCTGCCATAAATAGACTGAAATGCATCACACCCACACATCATAATCATACACATGCACATACAGTATATCAGCATTTAGACGTACATTGAAGTGCATGCACACATCTCACACATACAAGTATTTCAGTACTTGTGAAGACCCTCGTTGCCTTCCCTTGCTCTTAACGTTTAGCTCTACACATCACCTGGACCCACAGCTTAATATGTGCTGATTACCTCCAATGAACCTCAATCCAAGTTCTGACCCTAAAATAACCCCTTGAAGAGGTGAGGACAGGCTAAATGCCCTCGCCGCGGAGATCTAAAAGTCAAATTGTACCTCGCTACGAAAGGAAAGGAACACATTAGAGAACATGTGAAGACACGCACACACACGCACAGGCAGAGTGATTTCCCCAGTCGGCTGATCTGGTTCATGTCTTCCTGGAGAGGAACCAGAGATAATAGAGAAAGAGAGCGAATCGATTCTCGATGCTCCAGTTTCTTCCAGTTTCCTCCCACACCAACCTCGCACACCTGTCAGAGCCGAGGACGTTATTCCATAAAAGCTACAGCGCACCTGAAAAAAAAAAAAAAAAACATCAGCCAAAAGCAGAAGCATGTCGTGCAAAAATATTTTTCTCTCAAGGATCGTGGAGTGATTTTCAACCAGTTTCAAACCCATGGCAGCGCTGTGGATCGGGAACATGTTACAAACAGAACTAGAATTACCAGCTCGTCATTCTGTGTTAAGATGCATTTACATCCATGTCTGTCAGACTCATGTGACACATAGTGAAGCCTTTGCAGGAATTCAATAAAAGGTATTAAGTGTCTTTTTTGTTATCACTATATTGACATGCATGATTCCAGTGAATAATTTCCAGTGAGACTATTTTTACAGAGGAGTTCAGAGGACTGACAGAGAGCTTCATCACATGGTGCAACAACAATAATCACCTGAAGCTCAATATCAGCACAACCAGTAAGCTTCTGGTGGAATACGATGCTGCTGCAAAGAAACTTGTAAAACATGGACTTTTCACTGACATCTTTCCCCCGACACCAAGATTAGCGTCACTAATTCATCTGACCAAATGTGAAATATGGTCACAATCTCCTTCTGTTCCTGAGTTATGGTGCTGGAAAAAAAGGCCACGAAAGTGTTTTTCTAGACCATCATGATGTCAAAGTGAAATTGACCTTTGACCTTCTGGATATGAACTGTCATCATTTATTCCTATGAGACATTTGTGTGAAATTTTGTCATAATAAGCGAATCAATTCTTAAGTTATGGCCAAAAATGTGTTGTCTGTGGTCGCAGTGACCTTTGACCACCAGATCTAATCAGCTGACCCTGCAGCCACAGCTGTTACCAACGCCGAGGCACTGAACACTGAACACACTGATCCACAGCACTACAAGTGGTCAAAAACAGGGTCGCTTTAAGCTAATTAGATGTGATGCTCCCATCTGATTGTTATTCACTGAAAATGTGCAGCTTCCAGTAAGATATAGGCAACAATTCAGGACAGAATTTCTCATCCTGCAAAACACAAAAAACACTGACCGTGGCTGAAAACCAGGTCCAGTCAAAATCTCTCAATGGACTACATCTTATCCAGTGTGTAAAGTTATTTCTTAATGTTTTTTATATATATATATATATATATATAACGGACAGATTGCACAACCCATGGTTCAGTGGAAGCAAAATCAAATCCAGCCATGTAATTTAATCAGTGGACTCGTGCCAGTTTGAAAATAAGGCTGCCTGTCTTCATTTCTCACATAATCTGATTCCTTGAAGAAACATGTTTTTTATGTTCCTTTGGCACTCAGAGCACGATGCCTAAAAAGGTAAAACAAACGCATCGACAACAATCGCGACGCTTAAGAGAAACGGAAAACAAAGGGAAGAAAGGTTCTGCAATCCGTTCACACTCCTCTCTATTCACTGCCATCACGTCCTGGATAAGCCTCCACACGGTTGACATTTAGTAACAGCATATAGGAAGAGGCCGTGGGGAATGAGGAGGCTTGTCATTCTAATCCATTCAGACCCTCCTGTGCATCGACACATATACGGCACTTTAGGGCCATAAAACAGAGGAAGACTTCATACATTCACACCCACTCATACCCACTTTCCTGTTAGAGTAGTGGAGGAAAAGGAGGAAAATATGCAAAGACGTAGGCAAGGGAGGGAAGAAAAGGAGCAGAATGCTCGATGTGGTGTCAGTGGTGAGACTTGTGGTGTTGCTCCATCTTGTGGCCAAAGTCAGTTATTACAGTTGATGCAGTTTTGATTTGGATCTGACTCAGGGTCAGAATCAGGACACGCATGAAAAAGATGGAAGATATGAGAGAGAGGAAGGTCAGTTATTACAACTGTAAAATAAAACACAATAAAGTATTTACAGCACATCATTTTAATCTGATATTGAAAACAAAAGCTAAAACATTTCAGTTATTTTGATTGAAAGCGTTTACAGCAAAAAAAAAAAAAAAAAAAAGCTTGAATGCAAAATATTATCTCTGAAAGGACAACAGAAGGTTTGGATCTTTCCAGCAGTTTTTTTAATGACACTTTAAAAAAAATACTGATTTTTAACCTGGTGATGCTTCTTATAGCTTTTAACTCCAGCTGGGAAGTAACTTGTGCTCATGTGACAAAAAACCAGAATCGAATGTTAATTATGAGCTTGTTGCTTTTCACAGTTGGTTTGTGTGGTCACTTAATATCTACTTTTTATTTCATTCTCGGTGTTTTGATGGTGTAATTGAAATATTGCAAATCATTTGACAGCAGACAAAACTTACACGCTCCACCGTCCTGGAAGAGGTGACCACAGCACTGGTCAGCATGTGCAGAATGTCACCAACGGGCCACCGTAGCACCACAAAGCCATACATGCGCAGCTAGTTACAATCTAGCCGAATTAAATTTGACTTTTAATCCATATGTTCAGAATTTAAATTTCACGAGCACCAAGTTATTCAAGTCGCCTGAGAAGTGTTCCTCAACAATCAGTGCAAGGAAACAGATTGTTAAAAACATAAATAATAAAACTTCCTCCTTAATATTACATTATTTTCAATCTCTGTGAAGGAGAATTGTAAAAAAAAAAAAAAAAAAAAAATATATATATATTTCACAGACTGATCCTTCAATCTTCAGCTCCTCTGGGTCTGGAGGGACAGTGCAGCACTACTTCAACAACCAGTGTGACATGTACCACCTTAAAATGCAAACAGTGTGAGAGAAACGCGCTTCCTCAGCAGGAAAGGACTCTGAATGAGACGGCTAGAAACAGGAAGTCGCTTGACTCTGTGAAAGGATGAAAACGGAGGGTGTACAGATCCACTTCCTCTCTCAAGAGTGGATTCTTATTTCGAATTTTGTCTGACTTGGTCCAAGCTGTGAAAACAGTCGCTGCCGTGGAGCTGATGTTCGCTCCTGGCAACAGAATTAATTCCTATAAACCTTTACGCATGCCAGTGGAAAGTCCCAGGTTATAATCCTCATGGATTTTATTCACTTTTCAGTCACTCTTGCAGACTCTTGTGCAGTTTTGCTTGCAAAGTTCCAGCCTTTTTCAATAGTTTCTGAAGGGATTGGTGTTTACACTCTTCTGCTCTCATTACTCTTCATAAAAATGTCTTTATATTAAAGCCATCCTGTGGTCTAAAGTACAAAATCTGCATCTGAGGGTATACTGGGACTTAATTAAAATAATTAGCATCGCTTTCCAGACTTTTCCGTCCTCTGCTGGACGCTCTTGTAAGACTCTTATTTACATGAAATAAAAAGCAGAAATGCATTGAGGAAAAACTGTAAGACACTTTCTGTACAGAGCGCTAAGTGGACCGTTTCTCCACACCCTGCTTGATCCCCAGCACCAGATGAACAAACCAGTTGATCTGCACCATCCAGCCTTTCTCCCTGCAGATCTCGATCTGGTCCAGCAGATGGCGCTGTGCCTCTTCCTCGCTGCGGCCCACCGTCAGCGCCTCGCGGATGTACTCTATATCCTCCTTACTCGTCAGCTGGGGCATGCCTGTGGACGGCCGAACAATAAAAGTCTGACTTTTCACACGCAACTATTAGTCCTGAGGCTGCAAATTGAAATAAAATCGAAATCTAACAACTAAAACCACATTTCAACGTGATTTGAAAAAGAAATGATAACACATTGGTTTTGTTGAGGAAGGAAATCGTACCGGTCATCAGCATCATGGAGAAGAGGATGATGAGCAGGTTGGTGTGGTGGCGAAGGGCGAGGTACGCCTTCACACACACGTCCTGAGACGGAGACAAAGGATGCACATACACACAAATGAGTGCAGAGGTTACAGAACACCTCCTCCTCTCACATCTGTGCCCTGTGACCACCCTTCTGACCTATCTGACGTGTAAAAAGATGCTGAATGGATGTTTGTGCGTCTGTGTGTAAATTTAGCGCGTTCACACGATCTGCACCTGGAATTTCTGGAAGTGGGCGCTGCTTTTCTTTCCCGATGTTCCCATGACGTACAGGAAGTCTGGCGTGAGCACGAAGGGAACCCACTCCTTACTGATTCCCATGAAACTCTTGTAATTCCCCAGGATGTGGCCAAAGTCGATGTGGAAGAGGTTCCCTACAGAAACACACACACCGGAGAGTCATTCATGTTTTTTTCTTCTTTCTCAACTCCATGCCGAATGTCGACACATACAGACGTCATTACCAGATTCGGTGATCATGATGTTGTCGTTGTGACGATCCCCGATACCCAGGACGTAGGTAGCCACGCAGTAGCCACCACAGGAGAACAGAAACCTCTCCACAGCCTGCTGGAACTACGAACAGACGGAGAAAATCACACCTTAAAACACCTTTCTCGCTGATTTTCCATCGCTTCATTGGGTTTTGGTTTGAAGAATCAGATTCTTGAATAAGAAACTGTGCTGGGAAGAAAAACTAATACATCTTTCACTGTATCAGTAATGCAAAGCCTCAAAAAGATATAGACTCTAGAGGTGTAGGTGCCACAGCTGAAAGTGCGTGTGTGTGTGAGCGTATGTGTGATGACAGGAAAAACCTCCTTCCCGTCTGTCATGCTGCTACTTCCTGTAACGTTGAATAAAACAGAGCAGCTGCAGGAGACAAAACAATCATATCGTGCATTTTCTGTGCTGACTGCCACGGGGCTGCCATGTGCACCTTGTCCTCGCTGACACACTTGTCCCGGAGCCACTGATAGAGGATTTCATCTTTGAAAGCGCCGGTGCTTCCCACGACGCTCTGCTGGATGTTGGCGATGGTGGTGGCGTCCTTGACGATCTCAATCATACCTATAACACAGCAGTAGAGACAGAGGGAGGGGGTTACTATCACACGATGGCTGCGGTGTTCAACTCGTGACTCACAACTGACCTATTCTGTTCCCAGTGGAGATGCAGCCATACGGTAACAGACACAGATCCAGTGATTCAGTCTCCCAGATGGACTCCATGATCAGCAGGATCTGCGGGGACACGGCGGGAAACAATGTAATCTTTCCTCGGTCATTTGCCGCCGTCTGTGCTACGAGTCTGTGCCGCCGCTCACCTGCAGGATGAGCATATCCTGTCTGAGGTCATCGCCGTCTTTGAAGATGATGCCGATGGGGTCTTTGGACAGAGTGGTGGGGTCGGCCCTTTTGAACTGCAGCCACAGAGGCTTCTTCTTGGATGCCATCACTTTACACTGCTCGATCTGAATGCACGGGCACAATAATTACCTTCACATGCTTTATGCTGTATTGGTGCCACTGCCTGCGTATGTGCGTGTTTGTCCCTCACCAGCAGGGCTCCAGCTCTGAGTCCAGGATCGTAGGGGACTCTGAAACTCTCCGGCAGACCTGACGACTGCAGAGTCTCCAGCTTCTGACGCAGCTGAAACACCACTGATGAGCACACACACACACACACTCTCAGCTGTAGTTTCTTGACTTGGAGGAATGTCTCATCTTTAAACCGCGGTAAATTGACGAGTTAGATGCACTGCGACTCCTGAGTGTCAAGTCTTTCATCTCAGCGGGTTCCTTTTGCTCCATTTCAGGCAGCAGCTCACACACATTTTACAGTTTGATGGAGTGTTTTCCAAAACAAAGGGCTTAGTGTCTGAGAGCAAGCAAAGTGGTTGGTGATGTAGCAGCTGCAGCACTGACAATTAGCACATGTAACAGATGTGCCTCAAAGATGGAGCCTAACGATATACTGTGCTTATTCAAAACAGAGCTGCAGAAAGTTTGATTTCCCCGCCTCACCTTGTGCGGTAACGTCGTACTTGTCAGCGGACATGGCCTTGATCTCACGGGTGACTTTCTGCAGAGCGTCAGTCATCTCCACCTGGAGAGCATCAGTTCACTGTGTCAGTTGCTGGTTAGCAGAGAGACTGCAAGTCTGATCTAAAGGGACGCTACATGTCACATGGCTCCCTCTCGACAGGGGCCTGAGGGTAGAGGTTTCCTGTGCAGTCCCTTGAGGTACATTTGTGATGTTGGGTACATAAAGATTGGAAACCACTGGTGTACAAGATATGCAGACTTATTGCTCGCCTGCTTCCTGAAGTCCTGAAGCATGTCCTCGCCACAGCCTCTCAGGTAGGCCTCCAGCAGGACGGCGTACCTCTGCTGGTAATGCATGGACTGGGCAATCTCACTGCGCAGGAACCAGAAGAGAAAATGACCGATACGCTTACTCTGTGGAGAGAAAACACAAGGCCGACTGTCAGTGTCAATCACAATGCATGCAGGAAGCTGCAGGCCAGAGACGCTAATACTGTCTGATTATTATAACATCAGTCCAGATGTTGGTCCTGCTTACCCTCAGAGCTCTCTTCAGCAGGAACCTGACCAGGGCGCTGTCATGGTAAGGCTCAAACTTGACCGCCTGCAGGACACACACACACATATACATACAAACCAGGCAATTTAGCTGCTGATGAAAGCATGAAGTCAAACAGGATTTTCAGGTTTCAGTGAACACGCATGCATGCATACACATGAAAACACATTTTTTATTAATTTTGTTACTGTTGACATGAGAGCCTCTATCAAAACCTGTCTGGATATAGTCCAGACCACATGGTTTTCTTTCAAAAATGGCACCCTGAGGAGTTTTTGACATGTGTGCAAAGAGAATAGAGGAAGAGGATCTCAAGCCACCGTAAAGAAAGCCACATTCAAGACAATGCAAAAAAACAGCCTTTGTAAATGTCTCGTGAGGTACAAAGTGTCATAAAGGTGTGTGAGGCTCCTCAGGGACACGCACAAAAAAAGAGTAGCATAACCTTCACATGGGACCTTCAGTTCAGAGGTTACAGTGTGGTGAGGCAGAAAGTGGACTGTGGCGGTGAAGGAAGTGCAGTGAAAACACAGAGCTCACTGTGCTTACTGAAGGAAGTAGAGAGCGGTTCAGCGGGTCAGAGGCGTGAACAGACGCCAGCCTTGTTTGAGAGGAGTTGCAGCTCGCAGCTGGAAAGAGGACGAGAGCGGCCGATAGTCGGGGGAGGCCTCAGAACGTGGAGTTGGGCTGAGCTGAACAGTGACCTGCTGCGCCGTCAGTCGTCAGAACACAATTCTTCAGCAGCTACTTTATTATAAGCTATGCGAGGTCTATAACAGGGGTGCTTATGTAATTATGTCCTGCAATTGTAGTGCAAACACAAGTAACATTTCCCAGGCAGCAGCATGTCTCTGTGTTCACAGTATGTAGCCTATCTCAGAATACATTCTGAATTGAAACCCTCCACATATCACTGAGGTTCACAGGACACAAAGTCAACAGTATCTGTGACGGGGAGAGTCATTTTCCTATCAGACCAAAGGGCCCTTTGCTGGCCTCGGTCGTTAATTCATATTGCACATGCAAAGCTGACCACAGAGTCGCCATGGAAACACATCAGAAGACAAACACGCAGTGTGTGTCCGCCGAGCTGTCTCCCCTCACCAGCTTGTGAGATCAGGTGGAACAGGAGAGTTAGAGAGAGAAGTGCTGTGTGAGCCAGATGTGCTGTGTTTCACAGACTCAATCATCAGTGTGTTCAAATAAAAAACGATCCTGTGCTTTAATGACTGTAGTTACTGTGAACAATGACAGCTAGAGGTTAGCCCTGACATCACTTGGCAGAGCTGACCACAAAGACTGGAAACAGGCGGACACTCCTCCATGTTTAACTCACTGACATGTTATATGCCATTTGTTTAATCTGTCCAACAATCAAATCAAAGTCTTTGTGCTAAGCTAAGCTAACCAGCTGCTCACAGTAGCCTCAGAGAGCAGACATGAAGCTCTCAAATTAACTCTCTGTAGGAAAGCAGATTCAATTCAATTTCCTTTATTAGTCCCGCGAGGGGAAATTCCAAAATGTGATGTGTCTGAATTTTCCAGTAAAGCACCAGAAATACACATTGGACACCTTTTACAGTGTTATATTAATGACTTATTATTATGCTACAGTTGGTCTGGGTGAAGCAATTTCAACTCCTATATGAAATAAACTTGGATAGCACCTTTAATACAAGACATGCAGCTCAAAGTGCTTTACAACAAAGCTGATGTCTTGCAGGCAAAATCGTAATTTGCATAGTAACTACAGCTGTCAAACAAATGCAGATGAGTAAAAAGCGCATTTTCTTCATCTGAAATATGGTGAAGAAGTGTGAAAAGGCAGAAAATGGAAATACAAGTTCCTCAAAATTGAAGTTTGGTAAGGCACTTGAATAAATGTAGTGAGTCACTGGTGCTTTCAGCTGTGTCACCTTAAACAGGTACGCATACAAAAAAAAAGTCAGAGTAAAGAAGAGAAAAGACACACCTGCACAAGCTGCAGAAGGTACCTGAGCACATCATCATCTTCCAGAGTCTCCAGCTTCCTGACGGCCATCGAGCGAACCTGAGCGTCCGAGTAGTGACAGTCCAGCAGCTGCATGGCCAGGCCGACGTCCAGGCCGCTGAACGGGAACGACATGGCGACAGGTGATGGGACACGGAACCTTACTGAGGACAGATCCATGTGGTGGCAGTGTGAAAGGCCCTTTACCTGCTGTCCCACGCGCTGCTGCGCTCCAACAGGCGGTGTGCTGCCAAAACATCTTCCTGTTTCCCCCACCTGACTGAACCCAGGAGCTTTGGGTAGGCCCTGGCGACAAGAGGGCGGTGATAAATATGCAGCAATGACAGCAAAAACAGAAATGGAAAACAGTGATCCATAAGTACCTGGGGTCGCGCATGCACTCGTGCCTGAAGTGCCACAGCAGCTCTTTGTCCTCAGGACTGAGCGGATGCAGAGGGTCGGTTGCCACGATGGCCGCAAACTGTTTCTTCAGGTGGTTCGGCATCTCCCTCTGACCCCTCTCCCCGCCCTCGGCCTCCTCGCTCCCCGCCCCGACGTCCCGGCCCACGTCGCGGCTCTTGGGCAGCACCACGGGGTAGCAGTACTTGTCCAGTAAAATGGCGATGGCCATGGTGGAGGCCTTGTCCGGGTTGGTGGCCGAGGTGAGCTTGTCTGCGTTGATGCTGCTGCTGCTCTCCTCGCTCTTCTCCGGCATCTTCCACATGTGGAGGATGAACTCGCCCTGGCGGAGCAGGGAGCGGTGGTCGATCAGCAGCAGGTTGACGTAGTACAGAAGGCGACTCTTGGTCTTTCCTGAAAGGTGGACAGACAGACAGAATAAAGCCTCGCTCTAACGACTGTCAACACGACGCAGTGGGTAAATGTTAGCGGACTTCACCATCATGGCTGCCTGTTCCCGCTGTGCTATCCTGGTAGGCTGAGCTTCCCTTGGAGTTCGGCGTCTGGGGCTGCTTCCCGCAAACCACCTGAGCGGAAAAAAATAGTCATAATAGCCAAAAATATATATCTGGAGATTCACTACAATGATTACTACTAATCAATGAAAAATAGCCGCGTCTGTCTGTTTACCTGGAGGTTGAGCCGCGCTCCTTTCGGCAGGTCCCTGATCTTAATGTTAAACTCCAGCCAGCAGTTCCACAGCACTTCTTCACTGAAGGTTTTCGAGGACGTCCTCTCCTGAGAAAGTAAAGGCAGGGTGAAAGCTCTGCTGTCTCTGTGCTTCCTGAACTCGCTGGTTACAGCTGAGACAGCGGAGGGTCTCAGGTCTGATTTGCTCAATCCAGTTTAAAGCTGCAATCCTTCAGATTTTCATAAAATCAAAACCCTGCATTTGCTATAATTTGTGGTCATTATTTTTCAGCTACATCCATTAAATTTATCTACGTACTCTCTTAAGTAGTTTTCATTGTTAGTGGCGGAGTCCGCCATTCTCCTGCAGGATTCAAACTGCTGTCACGCACCAAAGTTTTCACAGACAGAATGCAAATTGAGCATTATTGTTTTGAATTTGATCTCTCTGATATCAGCTTCGCTCTTACAGTCATGTCAGAAGCCACATTAAAAGCATCCAGCTGGTGAAACACTGGGAGGCTTTTAGTGTAAACGTCATGTATTTGTCACTGAGGTGACCAATTGTCAAAAATGTGTCTATAAAATAAGACATGCTTATTTTCAGCATTATTTTGGGACAGCAGTTTCAAATGCTGCGTCATAGCTAACGATTTTAGCCGCCGTGAAATCCACATAGATCACAGCTGTCAGTCTGAGTTACCTGAGCTAAAAGCTGCTGGCCGTGGAAGATGCTGGCCTCAATGAAGACGATGAGCTCTGGGATTTTGGGGAGGGACGGGATGTCAATACCCAGCACCTTCACTCTGAACTTCCTGTTGCAGTCCCACATGGAGATGGTGAACACTCGCTCGTGGTCCTTCTCGTCGATGGTCAGCTGCTCATGGGTGCCTGGCAGAGGGAAGCAAGGAGGAGAATTACTACCACCGAAAGACGGACCGGCCAAACCTCAATGAACTGGAATTTATACATCGAATACACCCAAACAAACACAGTACACTTGTCTTAATTTACCTGCGACTCCGGTGCAGTCGTCCACCTGCGCCCAGTCCTCCTTCTGGACCAGATCCAGGCTGGGATCAGGTGCCGTCTCCAGAACCAGATGGATTTCCTCCCCGTTCTTCAGACACTGACGGATCCAGTTGAAGTTCTGCAGAGGTTTGTCTCCATACAGGTACTCCTCCCTGCGTGAACAGACGCCGTTACTTTCAAGAATAACATAATAACATAATCCAGTGTATTACTTTTACTTTGCAGATGTGTTTCAGCATCTGGCACTCTGTACCTTCCACACACACGCAGCACAAAGTCAGCCTCACACATGTTGTCAGGGATGCCCAGCAAACCTCTCTTATTGGCTGTCTTGGTGAAGAAACTCGCCAACACCTGAACAACATGGAACGCTGTCAGAACGTATCACGACGACAGAAGAGAAAGCCGTCAACATAATGACATCATCTACCTGCGCTGGCGGGTCATCGATGGAGACCTTGATGGTCTGGCTGGCCGTGCCGATGTGGATCACCACCAGGATGTGATTGTTGCTGACCTGAAAGGAGGAACAAATCCAATCTTCTTCTAAGATTCTAAGAAACTTTCCCATCAGATTCTTGAGTTTCCTCATGACGCTTCAGTTTCATGTTTCAGGAAACTTAAATCAGCCTGCATGTGAATTCTGATTAGATGCGTTACTTTCAGGCAATATCACTGATTCATCCTGCTGCTTTGGAACCACTGCAGTACACTCAAAAGGCAATTCGTGAGTTCAACGTTCAATTAATAAAATCCATCGAACACACTCACCTTGCTGAGCAGGTGCTCAGGCAGCAGCTTGCAGGTCACCCAGGGGTCCATGGAGTAGAGCTTTGGGTCGCGGTCAGACAGCTCGATGCGCCTCGGGGTCAGCAGCTTCCTGCGGGTGAACTCCAGCTCGTCGTCGTGCACGTTGCTGACATCAGTCACGTCGTAGCCAATCAGGTAGTTGAGGTAGCGCTGGTACTGCAGGGACTCGTCTGACGGCTGCGGGCGAGGAGCCAGCTGGATCCGCCCGACATCTTTCTTCAGGGCTTTTAAAACACAACAGACGTGTTTGACAACATGTTTTGCGACAGAGTAAAGCAGCTTCTCGGCTCGTCGCCGGTTAGTACCTCTCCAGTAACGAATGCAGTCCAGCGTCTGGAAGACCTGGTGCTTGTCGTAGATCTCACACACGTTGCCTTTCTTCTGGTAGAGCAGGATGCAGTGGTCGGGAGAAAAGCGCTGGTAGAAGTCAGGACAAAGGTTTAAAGTCACCGCCTTCAGCCACACCTGAGCTTTCACCTGCGAGACAAGAGATGTGTACGCAGCAGATCAATAGGAGGCATACTGAAAGCTGCTGCGAGGGCCAGCTTACCGTCCATAACAAATAATGCCAAGTGTTGACCATGAATGAGCGCGTCAGACCTGTTCCACCGTCCAGTTTCCAGCCACCTCCAGCAGCAGAGTGTCGGGGCTGTTTCCGCCCCGCGCCGCGGTGGGCAGGACGAACTCCACGGCGATCTGATCCATGGAGGCGCAGGATGACGAGGTGATGGCCTTCTTTCTCCTCCTCCTCCGGTTCTCTTCTCGCAGGACTTTGGGCTCTTCGTCGCTCAGCTGGATCTGCTTCCCGTCCATCGCCTAGCTTGAGGGGGACGCACAGAAAAATATGCTGAATACTGAAAGATATTTCAGTTTAATATAAGGTAAAACAAGGAAAAGCAGCATTTACTGGCACTGTCAGCCTCCATACCCAAAGCAAAGCACTGAGGTCTCATTGCTTTCTGTCTAAAACAGCTGTGACAATCCAACAGAACTCATTCTAGAGGAAATCTAAACAACTGAAAACTCCTACAAAAAAAGCAGACCGCCATGATGACAGCCACATTAAAGCATTTCTTTAAAAACATACTCATGATCTTGGCTGACTGAAGTGTCCTCAGTCACAGGATGAACTGGCTTCAGTTTCCCTTCTGCTTCTTTCACATCAGCAGAGGAAGTTTTGAAGCAGGAAGCAAAAACTCGAGCCAGCATGGATGAAAGTATGAGTGAACGGAGAAACAGTCTGCCGCTTTCAAAGACTGCGTGTCATTTACATTATTATTATTATCTATAACTGCAGTGAAAATGGACAGTGACAACCCCGCGAGGAGTGAATCAAACTTTACACAGCAGCCATAGCGGAACTGCGTGAGTCTGTGCTGAATGTAACGGGACAGCTGCCATAATTATCGGAAGGAGAAGCGTCAATTTTGTCAAAAAACACATAGTCTTTGTTGGGACTCACCAATGAACGCAGACGGCAACGACACCAGGAGCTTCGGCTGAGAGTTTCGGCATTTATGCTACATGAAGAGACCACAAACCAGAGTGAAAACAGAGTTTTTAAGTTTGTACCAATTCTCTACTGAGGAACCGCTGCGCCTCTCCTCGGGAAGTATGTCAAGCTCGTGCGGCTAACCTCTTCTAACCAGCACAGGATTTCCGGCTTGTCTCTTCAAAATAAACGTACGACGGCTCTAGAAAAACAGCATAAAGAAGGGTAGCCATGAAACCCTGAAGCCATATTTTAATTTTCTGATTGTTAGCTGATCTGCAGAAGTGATGTAAAAGAGGCAAAGGGACTGTTCAAAGCTATGGTGAATATGGTCTCACTTTCAAACAAAAAGCCGGGGTGACCAATCAGGTTTTGTCTCATCCAGACATGAATGTTCACTCCTTGTTAATACACACGAATAATTAATTATTGAAATAATAATTATTCCAAATTCCGTTAGTTTGAAGTTTAATATAATCTATTTTTATAATTTATTTCGAACGTATTGACCGGAAACGTTGATATGCAATCATGTCTAACTGATCTACGCTGCTTTGATATGCAGTTCCACACCATGACCACGAGAGGGCAGTGAACAATCACTATATATACACATATATACTGTACGTATACACGTATATAGAAAACTGTTGTTAAAGAAACTAACTATGCTCTTTTGGCTACTCCACCTCTGACTGAATGGATTTTGCGCTTTCTGATGATGCCTTCACCACCTTGCAGCAGTGAAACATCTTTGATCACAGCAAAGAATGTACTGAGAGATAAAAGGGCTACAAACGTGGCTGCCACAGCAGTGGGCCACTGTCTTTGACTAGGTCACCTGGCCGAAACTACCTGTTGTTCTGGCTGCACGACATGTATTACAGTCCAGCTGGAGGCTATGTGTCTGCTCCTGAAATGATCAACAACATTCATACGGCTTTAATGTGTTTATTGTTCATGTTTACAGCCTGTTTTATCGCCACACATCAGCACTTAACAAGTGCTACATTACTTGCTGCTCAATCTTTGCATTTTCAGGCTCAAATGTGAATACTGTGCTATAAGCATATCATCCCTTTGAATTGCTATTATATGCTCTTGCCACATTATGAGATAATGCCTCCTATTTATCTTAATTGACTCACAGTCTGCTTCCGGTGTTATGTCACTGTGTTGAACAAAAGGTACATGTTTAGTAACTTGCCACTTGTCGTACCTTCCGTTCAGCCATCTTTCATGACTCTAACCCACCCGATGTTTTATTGTTGTGGCGATGATAATGAAGAGAGCGAGTCCAATCTGAAATGACCAATGAGGATGAGAGAAGCTGCAAAGTGACATCAGGCACGGCCAATAGAATCGCAGGGGGAAATATGTTTGTACCAGCCCCCTCAGCCGTACAAGGCGACTGTTTTTGGTGAGTTAAGGAAAGTTCATTGAAATCATTTATGGGTTTTAAAGCGTTGAATTTGAGATACGTTTAGACCATTTGAATGGTTCCTCCATGAACTTGGCACACGAGTAATAATGTCAAACTGTCAACGTGTATTTTTCGTCGTAAATGCAGTTTCGCTGCTCCCCGTAAAGCTTCATTGTTGACGTTAGTTGTTTTGTTGTAACTGTCTTTGCGCAACAGGATGGCTCGTCCATTTTAACTTATTTAATGATATTTTCTCGTTCCGAATCTCATGACGGTCATTAATTTGTCTGTTAAAACACAGTCGCTGGGGCTTTTTCGCGTTTTCGTCGACGCTCCTTTAACTTCAGTGTTTCTACGGCACTTTTGTTTGGCGACAACAAACAACTCTGCTTCGTCTGAAGTGTTTCGAGGTGTAAACATGTTGACACCAGCAGCATTTAACAACACTCGATAATGTCGCAATACCCAGTGTAACAGTATGGTTCATTTCGTGCTTTTTACTCATTTTGAACTTCTTAGTTTAAACGTAACGTCGTTGCCATTCTCAGCACTGAATGAATGGGCTCCTTGTGCGCATGCGCGGACGAGCTGAAAGTTTATAAACAAGAGGGAGTCACATGACGAGAACATTGCGAAATAGAGAGAAGCAAACACGCTCTTATGCTATAAACATGCTCTATCACGTCTGCAAATTTATATTTCAACGTGTTGTACACATTGTATCCATAATCTTCCATTAATTAATGAGGTGGTAAATAAACTCTTTGAGAATGTGTCTAAACGGGTGTGTTATTAGGTAATGGCAGCCAGCCCAGTGTTGCCCTATTATGTCATCCTGTGTCTCCTTATGTCACCCCGACCATTAACAGCTTATACATTACAACAGTAAAGGCTTAAGTTTCTCTTTTTGCAAGTGAGTTCCTGGAATATGGCTAATGCTGACCCTGATGGCAGTATTGTTTAATTTAGCATTACCTTCAAGTTATAATTGCTACCGATATTTGACTGTTCACGTAAAGTGAGGCTTGTAGGCAATGGCATATGCAGTTATTCATCTGTCTGCATGTTTCAGTGCCCGTGGACATCATGGTTTGGGAGATGGTGACCCCGGCTGTGCTGTCCAGCGACCCCAAACATCAGAATGTGCAGGATTCAGAGGCTCAGGGTGAACACACAGGTAGCCTCAGAGCAGCAGACTGCAGAGCTCACCTGCATATGGACTGAATGGTTACTGGCACTCAACTCTGAAAGGGGTGCTGCAGTGATTTAGTGTGGCACATTTTAGACAGCAGTACATTTCAGGGACGTCACAAGAGACAGACGAAAAATAGATTTATACCTCCACTTTGTCAGATTCAGAAAACACATCACTATTTACAAAACACACTGAGACTTACGATGGCTTTTGCTGTTTTGATGCCGTCCATAGTATAATACTTAACAATTCTGCACGACATCCTGTCGTTTGTCTGGTCTTACCTTCAGAAGGGATGATGGATGCAGATGGAGACCCGTCACATGACCTCCTCTGCTGTGAGGAACGCCTCGCCTCCTCACCTGGCTTCCCCACCAGCGACAGCTACATGGAATACGGTACATGAATCAGCAGCATGCACCAGCTTTCTCACATGGATGGATGAAGAGTGAAATGCATCTGAGCATCATGTTTTTTTTCAATCCACCTTCTCAGCTGCTGTTTGTCTTCTCCTTCTAGACGACCTCCCAGACCTGCAGGAGGTGCGGGAGGAGGTGGAAACAGCAGCGTCACCTGTTTACCAGGTGGACTTGGGCGTGTCACACCAGGAGCGGCACGCACACACACACCCTCCCGACACACAGTGGCTGACGCAGCTGGCTCACATCGCCACAGGACCCCAGAGCCCACTGCTCCAGGAGCCCCCTCACAGCAGGTATATTCTCTTTGGACTTCAAAAATATGACCTTAACTTAATATATATGGTTGTAATATGTCTCCACCATCATGTTACACGTTCTGTAAATGTTATATCTACTCAATTCTCTTCCACGGTTTAAATCCTGCCCCTTAGTCAACAACATGGAGTATTGAAAGATATTCTGGAAGCTTCTACATGACAGGAACACTTCTCCTAAACGTGCCATATTGCATCAACCATATAAATGACAGAGTCTCTATGCTGTTAGCAGTTGGTGCCACTTATGAGCCTGTGTCATTTTCAGCTCCTCCTCAGTCTGCCTCTCCAGCACTAGCAGTAATCTACATTCCTACGCCCGGCCTCCTCCTCTTCTCCCCAGCAGCACCATGTCGCCCCCCAGAGGTCATGGCAGGGAGCGTCGCCGCAGCAGGGTACAGCTCATGTTTGCCTGCTTCTTCCAAAAGTGTCTTTTATTATTTTTTACTCACCTCTGACCACGTGCCATAGAAAGCTGTGTGTGAGCAGGTCTGCAGCTGTTGGCTCTATGGCAGCGGTGCCTGACGATGCTGCCGCTTTGTGTTTCCACAGAAGAGCAGTGAATGTGGTTCTGCAGTGTCAACCAGATCCTCCCTGTCTGACGATGAAGACATGGGCTGGAGCTTCTCCTGGCCACCCACTGCCTGGCACTGCTTTCTCAAAGGTAGGTGCGCGCACACACACACACACACACATACAAATGTTCATGCTTAACTCGGCATCTAGATGAGACTAGAAGACAGTGTAAGAGCGTCTCTGTTGAGACTTTATCTCCTCGTGTCTTCTACTTTGCCTTCTCCTACCGACTCATCATACATACACATACATTATTGAATGTAGGATTTTATTTGGGGCTGTTATCTCAGAGTGGATTTTTTCTGTCGCCAGGCACTCATCTGCGCTTCCACAGCGGCTCTAAGGTGCAGTGGCAGGACGTTGAGGATCTGGACTCTGCTGAGGAAGACTCTGGTGATGAGGAGCAATCCACATCACTGAAAGTACGTAATGCAGGAAGCTTGTGGCTGCTCTTAGACTGACAGGCCTCTGGGTTTGCAGTATACCTTGTAAACTGAAAAGAATGAGAATGAAATGAAAAATATGAATGCAAAAATAAATACTCACATATGGAGTAAAACCACTGCTGGCTCTTTTGCAGGGTTATGGCTCCGAGGGTCTGCAGCTGGTGCAGCATTCAGAGATTGTGTTGTCTGGTCAGGCTGTCCTACAGCTGACCTTTGACCCCGGGGCATTTGGACATGCCCCCATGACCGCCCGCTGCCAACTCGATCACCCCTTTTATGTCAAAAATAAAGGTAGGAGCGATGATGAGGAAACAGCAGAACTGTGCAAAACAACATGATATCGACCTCTTTACACTCTGTCTTGGTTTCTGTTAGGGTGGTCGTCGTTTTACCCGAGCTTGACCGTGGTGCGTCATGGGATACCGTGCTATGAAATGGAGGTGGGAGGTGTGTGCCTTCCTCCAGGACACAGAGACGCCAAACACACAGACGACTCTCCGGTCTTTGACACTTTCAGGAGGTAAATGATGGTTTTGAACTGAAGAGCAGCAACAGGCTGATGAACAGATTAGTTGGTGTGTTTGTGTGTGTGTGTGTGTGTGTGTGTGTGTGTGTGTGTGTGTGTGTGTGTGAAACACCTGTTTTTATCTGTGTATCTTCCTCAGTTACGACTTCACTCCTCTGGACTCCTCTGCGGTTTACGTGTTGAGCAGTATGGCCAGACGGCGGCGCGCCTCCCAGTCCAGCGCCGAGGCCGTTTCTCCCGACAGAGACAAATCACAAGGTACTGCACTCCAATTCTCCCAAATCTGACAGTTTATTGTGTAAATGATGAGCAGAAGCATGAAGAACAGTTGTTGCTCAGCTCGCAGAGTACAAAAATACTCAGTTGAGGATGTATTTGATAAAAGAAAGCCTTTCAATGGTGGATGTGCTTAAAACCTGCAGACGACCACAGTCCCGGTCACTCCCACCCTGCTCATCAAAAGCCAACCAAAAGCCAGCATGCCAGCACAGCAGGAAGCAACAACGCCCCGCCCACTAAGTGCAAGCGGCCAATGAACGCCTTCATGCTGTTTGCCAAAAAGTTCAGGGTGGAGTATACACAGATGTACCCAGGCAAGGACAACAGGTGGGTGTGCTCTGTGTCTGCATGTGTGATGAAGCCAGCAACATGTATTGATGTATTGTAAGGTAAGCTCTGTGTGTGTGTGTGTGTGTGTTTCAGAGCTATCAGCGTCCTCCTTGGTGAGCGGTGGAAGAAGATGCGAAGTGAGGAGCGGCGGGCGTTCACCGTACAGGCCAAAGCCCTCGCAGACGAACAGAAAAGACTCAACCCAGACTGCTGGAAACGCAAACGAACCAACTCGGTAAGGACACACACACACACACACACACTGCTTAATCCAGTGCTTTGTACTGCTGTCTAAATCCTCGTCTGTGTCCAACAGGGTTGTCAGGGAAATTAAGGCTGCAGACGTGAAGAGAGAACGATCAGCTCGGCCTGTAGGCGTACAAACACACACTCACACACATTCAGAAGTGACAAGGAAAAGGATCGATGTGGATTCTGATGCTATGCTTGAAAATTATATTTTGTTGACAAAAGACTTGCCTTGATCTCCCAAAGAGAGGATTTGATTCAGACTTTTTAAAGATTCTCACAAATGTTGTCACAGTAAAAAGAGCAGCAGAATCTACTTTTTGTAGACATTTTGAGCAGCTCTCAAAAATACTTCTCTTTCTATTGCTTTTACAAGGTGCTAAATGTAACATTTAAAGTGGTAGAAATCATAATCTGATAATAGTGTTTATAACAAGCTATAAAACAATACATTCTAATGCTACAGAGCACCGTAGCATCTCCCTACAGAGGAGATTTTTCCCAAAACAAAATTAGGAATTAGATCATGTGTATATGACTGGAGTTCATCTCCACAAGTGATTTTACATCAATGTGACAATAAAAAAAAGAGAGATTCTGATCATTTTCAGGCTCTCGCCATATGCTTGAAACAGGTGGAAGTTGTGGTGCTGTAGCAATTTAAGTAGAGAATGTAGCTATTTTCCCAAAATTGTATATTATATATAAAGATATATACAGTACAAAGTATTTTATTGCCTGTATTACTTGGATTTGCACGCAGTGTATTGCACAAGACTACGTATTTTAACCTTGCTTTCGTATCATTTATCATGTAATATTTAATTCTTAAACAAATGTACGCCATAAATTCTCAAATGGTGGCTCGGGGGTTTAATTACTTGGACTTCAGAGAGAAGCAGGCCCTCATTAGAGACAGGCCATTTGGTCTAATTTCTCAGATTTAGAGCTGCTTTTCCAATCATGTTTTTGGATGCCTCCTTGTTTTCTAAAATTTGTGCTGTTAAACTGACTTTTCTGTGGCAGACATTGTAGTACAGAAACAAGATTTTTCCCCTGGCCTGTATTTATTTTACGGCTCTTATTTAAGAAGTTTCAGTAATTAATATGTATTCACACAGGATACGAGACCATATGAGTCATGTCACAGGCAATTTCCATTATTATTAGGGGCAAAGATACCCTCAGTGTAGGAAGTCACATGATATGTTATTGCTTTTGATTCAAACATCTGTATGTGCCATAATATGTTTGTGTATAATCTGCTTGAGGTTTATCTCCCCCATTGAGATCTGATGGCGTTATTTTATGCCGTTTCTAGCCTCTATCAGACAGGTAGTGTGCACACTGAACATTTTGTAACCGGTAGGATGGGAAGAGACAGGTGAATGGCAAAATGACAAAAGGTCTGGCTGAGCTAACCACTAGTTAGCAAACAGGACTCCCCCAGGGCTGATGGAGCACAAGATAGAGAAAAAAATCTACATATATCCCATATAAGCCCAGCTTCTGTAATGTGATAGTATCTCATGTACTGCGTGAGTGTAAACACGTCATTTGGAAGTTGACAGGCAGGCGGGAGCCCGGATGTGTGAGGCTTTAGACACGTCATGTGATCGGATGAAAGTGCTTCATATAGTGCAGAGTGTGAAGGCAGGATTTGGATCTGTTTGAGGTGTAAGTGCTTGAGAAAGTGACAAAAAAACTGAAAAAAAAAACATTGAAATATTCATATTCTCACTGTGTAACGAGGTTTATTTTTAATGCACTATATACACTTTATCTTATGTGACTGCTGCAGTATAATGTGTAACGGCAAATATTAATATGATAATATAGAAATATCTGTTTTTTGGTTTTGACTTAATCTTTGTTAACCTCTCATGGTTGTGCATCGATTATTTAACTTGTTTGTCTTTACTATCATGTCGTGCACAGGTCGATCAGGGGAGACAATGCAATACAGTGTATTCTGATATAAATAAAAACATGAAATCTGCGATCCTATTGGTCCCGCGTCTGTGTGTGTTCAAGAAAACTAAAGGGATGAGGTTTGGGTCTAAACAAGAACGTTTTATTTTTTCCCTCCCAGAAAAAGAAACAAGTTTTAAATCATGAACGAGGTTTGCTTCAACCTGTTGTTATATACATACTGCACCAGTTTATGGCTGGAGATAAAGCTAGAGACATTAAGCTGCTACTGTAATCATAAAGATAAAAAGAGAGAACATTCCATTAAAACTATAAACATGATCAATATTTCAGGCTAAAATTATCAAATAGAATCGACACAGTTATATATATGTGTGAATGACTAGAAAATCACTTTTATAGTAAAATAGAAAATATATAGAGGTACAGTATAAACATACAGTAATTTGGCCTTTTGATATATTCAGGGATATTTACACAGAAAGAGTTCAGACACATTACAGTTAGTCTGGTTTGAATCACTGTTTGTGCCATTTTGCATCCCCACACGAGCTGAACAAATGACGCAAAGCGCGGCACAGAGAGAAGCCGCAGTGCTGTTTGAAAGTGATTCAGAGGTCGATTGATCGTGTCTGACGCAACGGAAACATTTGGACTCCTTCAAAAAGAAAAGTCACAGCACAGTGGCACAGGGATGCAGATCCAAAGTGAGTTCAGCTGCTCGTCCCGCTGTCTAAACACCAAGTGTTCGCAGCAGCACGACGACTGTGTCTGCTGGCTTTCTTACAGCTGATCGGATTGATTGATTATTGTATTGCAGTGGTGGTGATAGAGGCTTGGATATTTTCCGCCCGTGGTGAAAGCTGGTTATCATTAGAATCCATTGTTAACTGACACAAATTCAACAGGGACTGTCGGGTTTGAGTATCACTGAAAAATCCCAGTTTACATAAGAAAGGAACGAGCGCAACGAGACTTTAAGAAAATAGAAAAAAAAAAAAAATCACAGATCATTATTTTGGCATATTAGTCACATGGTTGTTGTATCAAAACAGGTTTATAGTACAAGAACATGAATTACAGAAAGGCACGGAGTACCAGAGACCATGGAGCCAGACAAGAACAGAGAAGCTCGACAGCAGTGAACACCAGCAGTCTGTCACTGGTGAGGCCTTTAGAGATTCTGGTTCTTCAAACCACGATTCGAAATAAGGGTGTGTGGTAGTTTGAGCCCCCAAATCTGCTGCTTAATGTGCGGTGCATAAAATATGATGAAGGACAGCAAGGAGAAAGTCCTTTCCTGCATCTTTTCCCGTTTTTTTAATTTTCAGTAATCTTGCTTTCACGTTGTTTGTTGAACTTGGGTTTTTGTTGGACTTGGTTTTGCCCCCTTCCATCGTTAAGAAAAATCATGTTCGATGACATGTCGAGAAACTCATTTCAGGTTGAATTCTTTTTTGACATTTTTTCGTATTCATTTAGGTTAAGGTTTCCGGCCGTCTCTCGGGAACGGCTGGCGCTCGGCTGCTTCGGGCTGCACGCTGACCAGCGACAGGTACACAGTTGAAAAGTCTGAAGGTTCTTGTTGGAAAGGCAGTGAAGCTTCTTTGGTCCCACTTTCTAATAATGAGCCCGTTATAAAGAGCTGCTGAATTTATCAATGATCACTAAATGATTTCCAGATGTTTTATACATCAGAGCTGGTGTTTGGTCTTTCTACCCTAAATGTCCAAACATGGTTATAAATCCTTGTAATTGATTAATAAAGGCTCATTTGGTCTTCACTTTCCAAGAAGCCATCACATCTGTAGTTATATATGATAACAGAGCTTTAATGAGCAAGTCTACAGTTTTTAATAAGATACTACTACATGGACTCTGGTCCACATCGTCTGCAGCCCTTTTCCAGAAATGCTTGTCTAAGCAGTCAAAGGGAGCATTGTTTATTTATTGACTAACCATTAATAAAGGCATTACTTAACAAAATATAAACCCTGTATAAAGGGTGCCTTATTAGACAGCGGTACCTTGTCAGTCATAGAATGGCTGCTTGGTCACTTTACATCAGAAATGAGCTGTGTGTGTCTGGTGGATTCTGTAGCATTGTCTGCTGTGCATGCTAACGCTGACGGTATGTAAATAAAGGTTCTGCCTTTTAATGACCCGTCTGCACCTGCCAGTCTTGTTCAGTGGGCAGAAAGCGTCTGTCTGCAGGCACTAAGGCAGGCGGCTAAAGGAGCCGGAGCTCCTGGTAATGGCTCATCACGAAAAGAGGGATTTTGTCGTAGGATATGACCAAACGGGAGGCGCCTCGACACCTACACTGATTTGGTTTATTTTTCTGTTTTGAATGATGATCTCTGATTGTTGAACACGGTACATGAAAGCGTTAGCATGCTCGGTGGACACAGCTATGAACCACAGACGCAGAAATGATGGTGTTCCTCCTCTCATCACATGTTGGGCTGATCCTCAGTCACCACAGTGGTGTGTGTGTGTGTGTGTGTGTGTGTGAGTGCTCGTATGCTGCGTTTTCTGTGTATGCGACATGTTTGCGTGTTACATGTGTCTACATGAGGGACTCCAGGCTCTCAGCGACGTTGGTCTGTCCCAGTGGCACAGATCCGTTGGTTTCAGGACTCTGCAGGGCTCTCTGGTCTTCCTGGCTGCTCACCAGACTCAGCACGGCTCGGTACAGATACTGGTACTGCTCCTGCGGGGGGTGAAACACAACTTGAGGGCTGAGCCGTGGTTCATTATGAAAATATTTCTCGCCAGCTACTTTTTCCGATATCACGATTGTCATAAGAGGAGAATGTCTGAGATGAAACTGCTCAGCTCGCTGTCATTTTAAAGTTGTGGTGACGGAGAAAAGAAGGAGCTTTGAGAATATTACATGTGTGTTTGTGTGCGTGTGTGTGTGTGTGTGTGTGTGTGTGTGTGTGTGTCCCAGTACTTACTATATCATTAAAAACCCCAGGCCTCATGAGGTTGGTCATCCGTGCCACCTGGTAGACGTCTACTGCTCCCTCCTCCTCCAGCTGACTGGACAGGGTGGTGAGGGCACAGAACAGCCCTGATGTCGCGCCTCCCAAGCTACACACACACACACACACACACACACACACACACACACATAGATTTACCCTTACAAAGTAAGAACAACATGTGAAATGAAGGAGCGAGGCTGTTTGCGCTGTACTCACGGATCATGTACAACTGTAGGTGCCTCTGAATGTCTGCTGTGCTCTCTGACTGATTTGACCAGATCGAAACTGTTCCTGATGGGGCTGTCTGGGTTGGGCCAGCAGGTGGCGCTGTACTGACGCACCTCCAACACATAATTGTTCTGGACGGAGGCAGCGAAATCCAGACATGAGGGACTGAGATGTGTGTGTATCTTTGCATGTACATTTGTTAAACACAGTGGATTTGATGTGTGTGCGTGTGTGTGTTACCTGTGGAGACTCCACTGTAAAGTCCTGTACCAAAAGTCTCTCGTCACTGGACAAACACACATGCTCTTCCCCCGAGTAGGACACAGTGAAACCCTCAAAGCTCATTGGCTGGTCTTTACCGGGCCAGTAAACACACGAGTCTTCACTCTGCCACAAACAGGGAAACATGGAGGAGTGTGTGTCAGATTGACTGCGTATTAGTACTACACAGAGTATGTGAGGCTGTGTGAGTGTGTTGTACCCGACAGTGTGTGTCAGGCAGACGGACGACAGTGTGTGTGTTGTGCTCCCAGATCATTCTCCAGAAATCTGCCACCGTGCTGCTCAGAGGCGTCTGGCTCACGATGAACTCCTTACTGTGCTGATGTCCCTGTGAAAAGACGAGCAGCATCGATCTACCGCCAAATGTTTCGTTCATGTATTCAAAAGGATCCAGGTTGAAAAATACTAGTGTCACCCTTTCATAAGACGGTGACAAATCCAACAATTTCCAGCCGTCTCACCATAACGTAGGAGGCGTTGATGTACCCTGTGGAGTTTGTATCTGAAGCGGTCAGGCACACTCTTGATCTTTCCACTGTAGAAAAACACAAAGACAAGAGCCAATGATCCATCTTCACCACTCTGATAAGCCAGCCAATCACAACAAGGCTCATACTGTCGTACACTTTAATCTGCCACTGATTTACGGTGTGATTATACGTCATTTTTCAACAGGACATCATGATCTTCAGTTTAGGAACATGTACAATGTAAACTCGGTATCAGCTGTAATGAACAAAGCTCTCAAAAGTAGATTTTTTTTACTGCTGGCCTCTCTTCAAGACCCACCTTCAGGCCCTCATCATGTCAGTAGATATTGTGCTTCACATATTCCCAAACTCCCACAGCAGCCCTGCTTACCAGGCATCAGCGCTCGGGCTCGGTTCCTCTCAGCGTTGCCGTCCCTCAGGGCAGTGCTGTAGTCTGCGTGCTTTGCCTGACGTTGACTGATCAGCTGAAACACAACAGAAAACACGCTTACATGTGCAGCATTCAGTGTGTGATAAACCAGAATGTGGAAGCATAAAGGCCAAACCAGAGAACAACACAGGTTTAGAATCATGCTGTACCTTGAACTGTTTGTCCATGCGCGTCCTGCCCGACGCCCCGGGGGTCAGGAGGTCAGACACATAACTGTGCAGGAGGTCAGAGGTCACCGAGGTGTCACGGCTCAAGATGGCCTCCACCAGAGCATCGTGGATGAACACGTACTGCTCCTACAGGTGAGCAACAGGAGGAGGATGAACATTAAGAGCATCGTGTGTGCGTGTGTGTGTGTTTTGGATGAGTCCACTTACCTCCGTCTGAACCAGGAAGTTCCTCTGCGTGCGGACATGCTTTAGGAAACCAAGAACGTTGACCGTGCCCTGATCCTGGATCTGCTGCAGCATGCTGTCTATCACTATGTAGGTTCCTGTCCTTCCCACACCAGCACTGTGACACACATCACATGTCAAACACACCCCCTCGCCACATGGAAAATGTGAAACAGTAACACACGCGCGGTGTACCTGCAGTGTACCAGCACAGGTCCCATCTCCTGTGTCTGTGCCCGGGAGGATGCTCTGATGAAGGACAGCACAGGCAGAGTGTATTCTGGGACGCCCATGTCCGGCCACTGGGTGTAGTGGTAATGGAGGACTGTGTGTTCAGCTCTCCTCTGAGAAGCCTGGAGGATCAGAAAGGGACTTCTTATGTGTGTGATTTTGCATTCTTCTGAGGAGCTTTCCAAAGCCTGTGTGTTTCAGGTTGAACAGACCTAGTTCGAGTGTGCGGTGTGTGTGGAGTACCTTATTTGTGGTATCTCTGACAGTGAACGTCCGCAGTGTGTAGTAAGCGAGGGTCTTGCTGCTTTTCAGGGTCACCTGGTATGGGCCATATTCCTCCTGGTTCTCCTCCGGCCAATACTGGTCACATTTTGTCTGGAGAACGATGACAAAGATAAAACATATTTCCCTTAGGAAAGTCTAAGAGAGAATCTTAGTCTTAGATTTGCCAGGTGGCCGGATGCACAACTCCACATGAATGCTAACACATTTGCTTTAACTTCAACTTTCAGCTTAGATAATGTCCATCTTGCATCAAGTGGGCAAAGAATCAATAATTATTTAAAACTACTTAGCAATTTAGCAGCTAAATTTTCAGAAATTGAAACCTAATGCATATCTAATATCAGCTAAAACCATTTCAAAACCTGTCTGATACTTGACCATGCACGATAAACATCATGGTAAAATGTTGCACTTGTGTTGGCCGTCAGTTGATAATCACATTGACTGTTTTGTGTCACTTTATTCATACTATTTGAATCGCTCAACAAGAGATGTGGCAGTGATTCAGATTCCTGAAACCAGGACTATTCACTTGCATGTTGCTTGCAGGTAAAATACAATTTTGGTTGTTCTGTTACACATTACTTCAATATTAATGTACATGCTCTAAAGCAGAATACATACACTACTGAATCTCATGAAATTTTACTGATCTCTGTGGAGAAGCTGCTGTTTGTGTTTGTGACGTCCTACCCGTCCTTTCTCCTTGAGGTTGGTGATCATGACAATAACGGCAACATTCTGCTGCCAGATCATCCTCCAGAAGTCTTCCCTGCCCGCTCTCAGGGGCCCCTGAGCTGCGATGTACGCCCTTGTTCTCTCGTACCCCTGCAGAGGAAACCACTATTCAGCCATGCAAACACTGGACGTGATGTGCGGCACATTTTGGAGGAAAAGACCCACCTGAGCTACAATCTTTCCAGCAAAAAGCTCACAAAAGCACACTTACATCCACAAAGTTGGCGTTGATGTAGTCGCCGCATCTCCCATCTCTGTCCAAACTGCTGGAGAGCTTGACTCTGCTGTGGTCATCTGGGAGAGGAAAAGGTTCATCAGTGTCATCGCTTCTGGTTTTTACAAATAAACAGACATGTCGAGCAGTGACGTACAGGCCAGTATGTTGATGTATCTGTTCTTGCTTTTGTTGTCGGGGTGATTGGAGCTGTCGGCGGTGATGCCCATGTCCACTGTGCACGCCTGCACCTCCTGAAAAATAATAGAAAACACAAATAAGATCTGGATTAGCTGCTCAGCGCTGGAGCCATTTGAGTGAACATGAATTATGGCTGTGTTTTTGCTGGACAAGCAGCTTTATTATCTTTTTTTTTACTCTTTTCTTGGTCTGTAGTGGTCTATAATATTACAACACAATGGAGACATAAGCACATGAAAGATGTCGTAACTACAATTAAGGTTTGCGTATGGAGGAAAAAATAAGGTTTTATGGCAGACAGAGAAACAATAGCCCATTTTAAGGTTATCTTAATCTCGACTTCACTTAGTAAAGTGCACACATACTAAGGCCAGCTTCATATACAGGAAATAAAGGTATAATTCATGATCGATGCAGGAGGCTGATCCTATTGTATGTGACCATGGTTCAATCTCCATCTGAAAATATGTCTGTACATCAACTTGTAATACAGACTGAACTCTGAAAGGCAGACAGCAGCAGAGAAAAGCAGGTCTTCCTCAGATAATTCTTCACTATAACACTAAAAATTAAGCTTTATTATTCACCAGGTTTGCACTCAGTATCACATCTGACATACAGATGATGCAGCGTACAAGCAGACGACTGGTTTGTCACCAGGGGGGGTCATACAAGGAAGATTTCATTGAAACAAAACTCTGCTACAGGAGAGGGGTGATACTGTAGGTGTCTTACCTCATAGGATTCTCTGACAATCTAATGGAGGGTGGTGAGGATGCAGAAAGCACGACGATGGTGGTGGAGATGGTGAAAGGAGAGTGGGAGGGGGTGGGGGACAAGATGAGACAGACAGACAGACAGACAGACACAGACAGACAGACAGACAGACAGGGAGTCAGTGCAGGTACAGGAATATGGGGTTCAGATACACACAGAGAGGCGGTGCTAAGTGGGAAATACATGGATTCCCAACTGAGCTGTGGACTTAGATTGAAACCATGTTAGCCATGTCCTCTTATTCTACACTGAAGTATTAATGCATCATTTGGATGCGCATAAACCTGAAACACCTGTGTCTATCTACAGGTTGATACTAACACGCTACTTTAATTTTTAGGTTTGTTATATATAAAATGCAGAAACACTGTAAGAAAATACACAAAAAACACAAGTCGACTGGCTTTTACATGGGAGAGGTATGCCTGAATTAATCCTGTCTGTGTGTGTTACTCAGGAGGTTCATGCTCGGAAACACATGTGACTAATGTCATGCAGATGTACTTATTGTTGAAACTAACCCACAAGAAGCTCTAAAATACACAACAACGTAAAGATACGATCAGTTCTCCACGTGCAACATTTCTAAAACACAGATGGAGGTTTGACCACCCTGAAAGCTTGTGATGTTTTTCTGGGTCAAACCCTGCGTATCAAATTCGTAGTTCTGCCTTCAGTTTGATGTGTTTGCATATTTGAATTCGGATTCTGGGTTGAGAACCAAGAAGCACTGCCAACGTTTCACGACATGTTGTACATGAACGCTACACATTACCTCTGTGCTGAATGATATTCCTAAAGAACATGATGTTAATAGAGATATGGAAGAGCATTAAGGAGCTATGACAAATGAAGCATTTCTTTTCAAAGTATCTTCTGGCTCTTAACGTTCCCATTGTGAAAAATGTCCACAGACAGACAATCATGAACATTCCACGCACCTCAAACTCCTTGGAGAAAGTGTTGGTGGTGTGCAGCTCCATGACGTGCTTCACAAACTGCTTCACTGTCAGTGGCTCGTGACCGTCTGCAACCGGAGAGTGGACATTTGTGTGCTTAACGCTGCAGCTTAGTAGCATTGAGAATAAAGTCCAATGAGCGTGTGTGTGTGTGCGTGTGTGTGTGTGTGTTACCTGTAGCCAGCAGCATGGGTGTAGATGGAGCGGAGATGACTTTAGGTGATGCACTGTCATCTGGGTAGAAATTAGCAGCCTGGAAACAGTTTCTGTGACACAAAGAAACCAGAGTCTCACTGAAGTACACAGGTGAAATTGATCCAGGCAGGTATTGACCCTGTGTGTGTGTGTGTGTGTGTGTGTGTGTGTGTGTGTGTGTGTGTGTGTGTACCTCCAGTAGATGAGTATGCCCACCAGCACCAGCAGACAGAGGATGGTCAGAGTAGAGACGACAGCCAGAGGAACCACTGTCCTCTTCTCCCTCTCCACACCTTCGACCAGCCCAACCCGAGACTCGTGGCTGCTGTTGCTGCCCTCTGAGAGAGTGAGAGAGCAATAATGATGTGTACAGCGTGGGAGTGTGAGAACGCACACAGGCAGAGGGAAGCAGAGATCATGTCAGAATAATGATCTATCATTAACCCCTCTCACATTATTCTGTTATTACTGTACAAATATTGATTATTGGAGCCTTTTGTGTTTAAAGTTCCACCAGCAATAACCGTGTTGTCATGGCTCAATAGTCAAAACAAAGAGTGCCACCTAAGTCAGACTGTGTGGGTTAGTGTTACCTTGTGTGTATGAAAAGGTGCATGTGAGAGGGAAAAACCTGTTGCATTCTGTCACGGAGCAGCAGAGCAGAGGGAAAGCTGAGCACTGAGGTACATTTACCTTCCGTTTGCTCCTCCGTGGCCCTGTTGCCATCTGTCAGTCTGAGCAGAGGGACGAGACGCCCGAACACGGGACCTCTGGCAGCGTCAAACAACAATCCGTCCACACTTGAGAACGGCTGCAAACTCTCTCCACTAAGAGCTGCATCGCTGTCCTCTCTACCACCTCTTTCCATGTGTTCCTCACTCTCCTGATCTCCATTTCTTTTACCAACACCCGTGTCCTCCACAGAAGAGTCACCCCAAACAATGTGACTGTCGAGACCTCTGTTTCCACCCCCTTCATCATCGCCATAGCCATCCTCTTCACTGCTGTCAAACAGTGGGAACTCTGCTGTCGGCTTAGAGAAGAGACCACCTCTTCTTCCAGATACAGTTTCTTTGTTGCTGTCTTCTCTTTCATCACCTTCGTCACTACTGGCCTTTCCACCTGCAGGTTTGATACCTTCTTTGTCATCACTGACTTGATTTCCTTTTCCACTGCCCGCTCCATCTCCACCACCCTCTCCAGAACCAGGGGCGTCCTCAGGCCAGCTAAAACCTCTAAAATTGGACTCGATTTCATCCCCGCTGCCTCTCTCAGTGGAGATTGTCTTTCCGAGTTCAGCCTCACCTTCAGCTTCTCTTCCTTTGAGCACATCATAACCTGCTGTGCTATTGAGCTGTCTGGCACTCTCATTTGTTTCACCCTCCACTCTCTGACTCCCAGTGTCATGTACTCCTTCTCTTGCCATCTCTTCTTCTTCCTCACCACTTAGCTCACTTTCACTCTCCTTCATTTCTTTGACTGCCACTGTTTCACACTCTTTCTTGCCACTCATTCCTGCGTCATCCGTATCATCAGCTGTTTCACTGTTCATCTTAACTCCTGTTGATCTACTCTTCTTCCCAGTGTTATCCACCTCAAAGCTAATAGCTGAATGTGGAATAGTCGACTGGTGAGTCTTGACTGTGGTAACTCCGTCAAATTCCTGATTGAGCCTGTTGCTATAAAGGCCGGAACCTACTCCACTTCCCTCTGCTGACATGTCTGTGTCGGACTGTTCTGAGTTATAAGGAAAGAACGAACCTTTAGAATCAAAGAAATGGGAGTCGGGGTCGTTGTTGTGTTTGTCCGTCCTGCCTTGCTCTTCATTGTCGGGACGCGGCAGGGTGTTCAGACCGTCTTGAATGTGACCATCAGCTTGATTAGGAGAAGCATTTGGGGTACTTCCCTCTGTTTTTGATAGGTCGATGGTGCTCGAGTCATCACCACGCAGCAGAGAAAGGGAGTATGCAGTGATTAAGCGCTCCTGTGAACTCACACTGGTAGAGGTCTGAGGGTGTTCTAAATCCATTTGCAGATGGACGATAGAGTGCTCCTCAGAGGACTTGCCATTATGATGAAAGATAACGCCCCTCCTCTTATCTCCAGGGAGGGCAGGAGAAGGACGGAACCTGCTGGTGTATTCATTAAAAGTGCTGAGTGATTGAGGCGTGACACTGAATAAATCTCCTCTGGCAGAGAATCCCCCTTCTGGGACAGAGACTGCAGGGTCGATGATCGCTCCACGAGGTGTGTTAGCAGAGTTTGTTAAGCCAGAGGACTGAACAATGGCTGAGTCCTCACCCTTTGATGTGGGTGTATTTGCTGCAAGAAAAGTCACAGTAAAAGTTTGAGAGAAAACTTTTCCAGGACAGCCACACTGAAACAGGTCCTTTCAAGATGTATTTTTCATGCCAGGAAAGGTAGAAGAGATGAGAACGGAACTTCCCAGATACGGTGCTCATGACAGGTGTACTGAAGCTGAGAAATTTAAGCACAATGGCAATGCAGAGAAGAGAACCAAGAGTTGGATGTTATGTACAGAGTTCCTGAATGAAGAGATGTCATTAAGCAACTCGGCGAAGACACACAGTCAACGCACCATCAAGATGAAGTGAACGGTGCAAGAAAAAAACCAGCCACCAGAGCGCACCACCGAGACACAGAAAAGAATGCAGACCCAGGAGAGGAATCCCAAAAGCAGACGCTAGTCACTGAGCTTGAGTTCAGTCAAGTAGATTATACAGAGCTGGGGAAAATATGACCTCACGTGGAGTCGCAACATGCCGCAAGAATTGAGGAAGAGTCGAAGCGTATTTCATTTCTGGAACAGTTCGGAGAGAGAAGCAGCAGCTGATTGTCACGCTAACCATCATCAAGGCCAGTTTATTCTTTTCAGCCAGCACCATTACCACTACCACCAGCGTTATCTACATCATGCCACTATACAAAATGCCACAGAGAAGGCAGAGTACAGCCCAGGGACTGTCACAGAGATTCAACCCACCATAATTAAGTCAGCTGTCTTCCCACCACAAAAGCATTTATTCATACCATGCTGCTGCTGTGTTAAATCCCTCATACTGGAAATTCATAGCCACTTTCAACAGGAAGTAAAAGTCATATTCCTTATAGTATATATGACATATGGTTCTTAGGTGTTTTATCTTACCATTAAACATGGGCTGGGTTGTGTGCATCAGCACCCTGAGCAGCGAGGAGGAGGTGAATGATTTATAGACCGACTCAGCCAGCGTGTTGCTGGCGGTTGCCGCCCTTGCCGTGATCCAGACGGAGGAGGGGCTGGAGGGAACTGAGGTGATGCTTTCTGGTGGAGGTCTGTTCACAGGGCCATCGCCGCTTTCAGAGGACGGCGGGGAAACTTTGTCTATTATATCACCTGTGAGACAGAATGTACACAGTGACACGACACAACATGCAACGTGATCTGATATGACACCTGTTGAGCCACAGCATGATATGATGTGGTACGATGATCTGACATCATCGTCATGATGTAATGTAGGAAGTCGTGTGATGTAATGACACATTGCATCATGTGATAGGTTATATTAATCAAGTCATGAAGTCATGCAGCATCGCGTTACAAGAAAACCAAAATGAGAAATTTTAATATTTTAAGATCACATATTAAACAAAATAAACTGCTGATCAAACATTTACTGAACAATACCAGAAAAATAAGAGTTTTTGAGACAAAATTAGCCAAACTTCATCAAAAGTGAAAAGCCATTTGACTAGCTGATCATGTTATTTATTTGCAATGTTTATGAAATGTATAAATTTGATTAAATATTTTTCAACTTAAAATTAAGCTATGACGGGTCAACACATAATCTAATCATATATATAATATAATCTAAACATGTCAGTGTTAGTGCTGGTGTTAATCTAATCAGAATCCTGGTAAGCGTCCAGTGAAAGAAACATCTTCTGGTACCTATTCAAATATTTATGAGCTTAAATTCCTCTCTGGCACAGCATGAAGAGCTGCAGCAGCAGCACCAGCCCGAGATGTTTTTGGTAAACAAGAGCACTAATGAAAGAAAAAGCTCCCTCAAACAAATCTGACCTGGCAACACAGTGGCAGCGGCAGGCACTGTCGCGGCAAAGGTGGTGGTTTCGAGTGGAGAGTTGCTGCCTGTGTCTTCATAGAAGACGTCTGTGACTTGGATGTCCTCCACAGGAGGGGTGTAGAGGTCCGACCGGGGAGAAGGGAGGCCGCTTTCATCGCCTTGGTCTAGATCCATTGGCTGCAAGTAGAAGAGGCACAGAAAGAGTGGGTTTCTTGAATGAGGAAACTTCCAGTATTACATTTAATCAGCTTTAAGGATAAAGGAAATAAAAACATTGTTTTGTGAACTACCTCATGTGGCAACACTGACAACGAGGCTTCTTCTGTGATCTGTCGGCGTATCGTCGGCGGGGCGGTTGTCCGAGCAACTGGAAACAGGAAGCCTGGCTGCTCAGTTAAGTCATTTACCCATATTGCACTATTGCTGTCAAAACCTGCTTTGGTGGGCGGCCTTTGTGTCAGGATGCTCCGGTCCTCGTCAATCCAGTTCTGATCCATTTCCTCTGGTTTGGACCTGGTTTGGTCGCGGCTTTCCGGTTTCTTCTTCGCATTCTGGCTGAGTCGGGTTTTCTGTAGAACGGCAGAGTCAGAGGGAGTCTTTGGGGTTGAACGGGTGCCGACCTGGACCGGGGGGTTCTGGTTCGCTTGGGTCTGGCTTCCGGGTTGGTTCTGGTAAACTCTGGTCTGCTCCACTGGGACCTCCTCCACGGGGCTGTGGTCCTCGGAAGACAAATCCACCTGATTCTGGTTCTCTGGTGTCTCCCATCTGGCTTTGGATGAGCCCTACCACAGAGGAAAAAAGCGCCACTGTGTCACAACATGTTTGGTCATACGCGGCATATGATTACACGACATCACAAACAAAAACATGGAAGGATTTTAATGCTAACACTGCTTCCTCCTACAGTGCAGTTGTCCTGTCTTCTTCAATATGCACATGAACTGATAATAAGACATAATGTAATCTCCATTAATGCAGTGTGGAGGAGCACAGGCTGTGCTGAGAAAAACATGGTAGCATTACAGGCTTACTGCAGTTTTTTTTAATCTCTCCTAAACATGCTGGAAAGTCCATTATAACCTTTTCGTACGGCTCTCCAAACACTCAACGACAAGCCTCGACTGACATAATTACAATTATTTGCATAATAATTGCATTCGCTGATACGACTGAATACAGGGAAAACTTCTTCACTGCAAAATAATTCAGCGAAATGAATGCCAACATGCGGAGTGATGTCAGGTCCTACCTCCCTGTTGCCTTGCAAGTCTTTTGTGACGGCGTCAGAATCTGAATCACTTTCTGCAGAGAGAGGAAAGACAGGCTGTTAATTGCAGATGAGTTGTAAACTATGAGCTCTTATTTTGTCGAAGCTGTGCGTGTTCGTACCGGGGTCTTCTAACGGCATGTCCACGATAATCTGGTCGCTCCATCGACCTCTGAGTCCGTTGGTGCAAACGGCAACCACCTGAACTACGTAGCTGCTGTTGGCCAGCAGGCTGGGGATGATGGCACCCTGCAAAGTTACATAGTTAACTATATGAGATGCATAAGAAAGACAAATAATGCACTTACACATGTAATGTAGGTCTGTAAACATGGTGGGGTTTATATTTTCTAACAGGTTTCATTTGTGTTGTATTATGTCGGTCTGAATATTGACCGCTCATCTACAAACAAGCAAAGGATTGAATACACACACACCAATACTGCCGGTCACAATAAGGCATGCTCAGTGAGCCGTTAAGAGGCCAAGATTGATCGTTACCAGCCGATCACTTTGATTAATCCCAACAGCAGTTGGAACGTGACCATGACAGATAGAGTGAGAGCGGCTGACAGAATTCTTACAACTGATTTTCAAGTGTCTTGAATGACTGTAATTTCAGCGCATCATCCGTTTGGAAGTTGAATGTACGCAATGATGTGAGGAGATTCTTTCGTACCACATCCTGGTCTCCGTCAGTCCTGTACTCCTGCTTGCTCTGGTCTTGGCCCTGCAGCCTCTGGTAGGTGACGGTGTACCAGTCAATGGTGGTGTCATAAACCACGCGGGGACGCTCCCATGTCACCACGATGGTCGTGTCGTTCTGGGCGTCAGCCTGAACGTTCTCCGGCTCCAAGCTGCAGGCTAGAGACAGCAGAAAGAGATAGAAAGTGAGCAAGATTTGGTAAAAATGGAAGATATTCATGAGTGCGGATGTAGCAGAAAACGCAATAAAAAGCCTGAAAGACAGAGATGAAAAAGCATGAAAGGTATAACTGGACATCTAAACATGAACCGCACAGTGCAACGTCTCACATCAAGTTCAGTGTTGCTGGAGGTAACTTGATGTTAATCGACTGTGCCGAAAATGGAACAAAATCAGAAATACATTTTAAACAGCTCAGTTCAGGAGGTGAGCGTGGCAATGAGTGGGAGGTGTACGTGCATGTGTGTGTGTGTGTGTGTGTGTGTGTGTGTGTGTGTGTGTGTGTGTGTGTACGGCTGCATGAATTTGTTACAGGCAAAAAGACCCTTTTCTGAATTTCTGAATACTTTATTTCAATTTCAAAAAGAGCCGCAAAATAAATTGCCTGCGCTGAGAGCAGCCGAGGCACCCAACTACAAAGTCAAGCTCCCTGGCAACTCAAAAGACCTGCTTCACTTGAGGGTCGACTTTATGAAGATGGAGAGCGCCGTGAATTATATCTTTTGATGATCATGACTCGCCTGACCTTGGAGGACAGAGTTACAGCTGCAGAGGAAGCCGAGGACGGGCGATATTTTCAGTCATGGCAACAAAATAAGACTAATAATCTAATATTTATATTGATCCCTGAGGGGGGATTCGGTTTTCTCCACCGCGCTGTCCAAAATTTGGTGGAGATCAGCCAAAGGATTTAAAGCTTTAGAGCAGTGGAGACTCTGGGTTTAAGTCTTTAGAGCCTAATAAGGAAGAATTTTTAATGTACAAAATTCTAACATGCTGGATCTGCTGGGAGTCAATAGCACGTTGATCAATACAGCGTCTCCGCCAACACTCTGCCGGTCCAAACTCACTTTCTGGCTTCTTTCAGAAGTGATGGCACGTGACTTTTCAGCTCCATCAGCTAAAAAGCACAGCGTCAAATTAAGCTCAGCGGGATGGTGATGTAAAAAAAAAAAAAAATTATTCTGTAAATGTGAGCCCAAAACAGTAATCAGGAAAAACAATGACAGAGGAAAGTTGTAGCCAAAGCTGCAGTCATGTAGCACAGTTCTCTGTTCTCCACCTAGCAAGCTGCTGGATGGCCCGCGGGCACTGAGCCCGCTCCCATGTCAAAACAAGCTCAGCGCGGAGAGCGAGAAGACCGAAAGAAAAACAAAAATGAGAACTCAGAGAAGAGGTGGAGAAGACGGAGAAAAGGGTCAGAGAATGGAAATCAGTTCTTTCATCTAATCCAAAAGATATTCGCCTTAGAATGCGATAAAACAGGAAGGAAAGCAGCAAAGTCTCTGATTTGAGCAGCTGGAACCAGAAAAGCATTTTTCAACTATCTTTGCTTCAAAATATAACTGAAGCATTTGAAAATGAGAGTCATTTTTCTGACATTTATCAACTAACTGCTTCAGCTCTTTACTCTTCAGGCTTGTGGTTTTATGTTCATACTTGTATTAATTATTCAGCTAATTTCAATGCTTTTTTTAAACCTTTAAATTTCACTGAACTTCATTTGACTAGATAAAAAAAACATCACTTTCAAGCCAAAAAAACTTTGACATGGTGATATATTATTACTAAAGAGTCTTGCTTGTGTGAAAATGAGCCTGTTTGTGTCAATGACCAGACTACAGTGGTTGATGAGGACAGATCTTGGGGTTTAGTTTAAAAAGACTTGATGAATAAATCGATAGAATACCATTTTAAGACAATTTGGTTTAAAAACTGACTCAACTTGGTGAAAAGGAAACACAACAGGAAGCATATAGCCATGTTTGTCAGTTCACAAGACGAACAGAAGAGTAGAAATAAAAGCTACTGAAACAAACAAGTGTCAAGCTTTTGGTTGCGGCGTGTGATGACGTACTGGGTGTGAGCACGTCCTCCACTCCGGTGTACGAGGCAAACACCTGACCCATGAACTGCTGCTGCTCCCTGAAGTTGTTCTGCAGGTAATCCGTCAGCATCACGTACCCAGCCTGCTCCATCGTCATCACCTCGCAAAACACCTCCAGCTGAGTGCCGAGACAGGAGACAAGAGAGGGTGAACGGGGAGGAAGCGGCCGCTGGAGCAAAGACACTAAACATGCGTCCGTTGCATATTTCCAGTTACTGTGCAGTTGCCAAAATAAAGCCAACGCTGCTTCCTGCGAGTGTGTGTTTGTTTAAGAGGTTTGTGTTGGTGCCAGGCGGAGGCAGAGACACAGTGCTGCTCTATTTTTGGTTCGCGACAATGTGCCCGTGTCATGCCTTGCCACCCCCGTTTCAATCATGCAAACGCAGACAAACCCGAGCTCACAAACACACACGTATATAAGCACATAGAGCGCACACACACACACAATCGTTTTCATGACCTCATTCTCTCCATTATTCTGTTACATAATTGATAATTATTACACAGATGATTTCATCCAAAGCCTTCGCTCCTCGGAGGTCCTTAAAGGTCGTCAGTCTGGATGGGAGCTGCAGTAACATTACAGTGGCAGCTTGTGTTGCTGTTGCTTGACGGGCTTTTTCTTACCAGATGCCACGACAAAAACCCTGCTCCGTAAGTTCCCATTTTGACTAAACCTGTCACACGGCATCACTTGAATGTAGCGTTTTTGGTTGTATTTTGTGCACGGATGTCAAAGACGGCTGACCTGAAACCAGCCACTGCAGGCGGCTGATGTTGACTTTACAGAAGCTTTAAAAATGTCATCTTTCTAAAATAAAAGTAGGTTGATTTTCAGGACTTTTACTGATCTAAACTTTTCTTTTTTAATTATTCTGACACACTACACGACTCTGGCTGGATGCATATAATATTAAGAACTGACCTTTTGCATCATTACGCTTTCATTAGACACAATGCTGCATCAATTTAGTGATTAAAGCCGCTGGAAGTGATTTGAAAAGAAGCTTTTTTTCTTCACACCAGTCAGCTGTGCTGGAGGATGATGCTGATGCTTTAGAGTGCATTCAGGTTAAAATAGTGGATGAGCATTAAAACATTAGTCTATGTGTTGAGATACTGAAAAAGAAATGAGCATTCGTTATTTGTGTGTGACCTGACCTGTATTTCTGACATGGCCACTGTTTGCTTAAAGACGATCCATTCCACCGTCTCAGAGCAGGGGGGTGCAGTTAGTGAGCCGTTGTAGATGTAATATTTATCTGTGTTATTGGGAAGCAGGGACCGCAAGGTGAAAGCTTCCATCGACCCGCTCTTACCTGGCAGAACAAAAAAAAAAAAAAAGTCCCATCAGAAACAAAATGTCACAACAGGTGACAGTGATGCCGCAGAGGCAGTGCGTACAAACGACTTACCAAACCTGCTGACGGTGTCGACGGCCTCTACAACAGGAGTGAAGTTCTCGTTTTCTTCCTGGCTGATCTGTGGAAAAGAACTTGAGCTTTCACAGACCGGCAAAAAAATATTCGCTTTTGGGGCACAAATCAACAGGTCGACCTACTTCAAAGAGCACGGCCAAGGCGGCGATCCTCCCTCCTTCCCTGATAGCATCATCCAGACTCTGGAAGTCATCTGGATCATAACAGTAGATCTGCATCTGAATGAGAGACGGGTAGGTTAGCTGAACTCACGCTTCCCTGGCAGACAAAATGTGTGATGTGACGGATAGAAGAGCTGATGCTGTGTGTTTCTGTACCTCCAGAGGATATTTCATCCCATTCAGGCTGTGTTCAGACCCATCTGACGTTGCGTTGCAGCGCCCCCAGTGGAAAGTGATTCGACCAACACGGAACCTGGAGCTCAGCCCTCCTCCGCTCACAAAGAACTCCCCTTCCACACTGATGGCCACTAAAACACACGCATGCACTCAAGCTTACCTTATGTAAACCACCCTGTTGTTACAGAGCAGTAATATACACTTTAGAGCTGAACTTGTAATGTACATTAAGATGCAGTTAGTTCAAGTTTTAAGGAAACTCGACTAACAGAGTCGGAGGGCTCGGCTTGACTGACAAGGCTTTCAGTCCCCAATACTCAGCGGTGACAGTTGCTGCTCGGCCACCAGACTCTAAAGCTTTGTCCAAATTTGGATCTTCTGGCTCTCAGTAACTGCCAAGCTGCTGTTTTTTTTTTCCATGGTGAAAAGGACATGACAGTTTCTGGCTGCAACAACTTGAATATTTTAATGTGTATATGCATTAAATGTGGGTACTGTCGTCCCTCAGCAATGTATTCTGGCCTTCGACATTTGTCAGCTCACTGATAATTAACATAAACAATACTTAAACCTACATCGACTGATTATTTTGGCTACTTAGAAGCAGCCGAACCAAGCTCTAAACATAACAATTGCATATTATTACCATATAAAGGCAATAAGTAGCAAATTTACGGAAAAAAAAACTGACATTCAGGAGCTACGGAGCGACATTAGCCTTCATTTAGAATTGTATTTCTGGCCACCTGATGGATATAGGTCCCATATTCACTCTCTTTTTAGCTCCGTTTTGGTCTCCACCCATATGTACACCAGCTTTACCTCTTTATAGTCACCACTGGGAGACACCTGCAAATTTCAAGTGAGCAATCTCTCATAAGAACTCTCTGAGGCTCTTTGTTGAATATAACATTGTGTTTAGTGAGACGGTGAAGGCCATATATTTCTCTCATGAAATCATGACAGCTACGCAATATCTGTTTTAATATGCAATTTCCTCTCTGACGTCACGAGAATAAAATTATTAATTTAGGACCATTAATGTATAGAAAGCGCACACACGCAAACACTCAGCCCGGGCTGTATTGCAAAGATGGTGAAGATAGCTCAGACAGCTTTCATTTGTTTATCAGGCCAGACATCTTTCCTCTGACTGTCTCCTCACGTCGTCCTCATTTCTCCCCTCTCCTATATACATTTTTTCCTCTTGCTCTTTTGTCGCCTCTTTTCTGCCGCTCAGTTTCATCTCTGCCTCTTGACATCGATCTTCCTTCTTTCTCCACATGATCTCTCGGTGCTGCCGTCCCTCCGGTTGCCTCTCTCTCAATTACTCGGTCTGTCCCTCCTTCGCTCTCATTATCTGACTCTCCTTTAAATCCTCGCTGCTTCTGTCTCTCATTAACCTCGGAGTTGTGAATCATTTTCTCTCTGCGTCTGGAAAAGTTAAGCTTCTTTCCACATCTAGGGATTCGCATGTCATGTTTTACAGCTCCGGAATAATGTCAAAATCATTTCCATAGATTGAATCTACTGCATACTGTCTCTTCTTCCTCTGGTTGCTGCTTCAATATGCGCTTGTCTGGGGTTGAAAAGAAACAGAAAAACCCTACATGTCACTCATCTTTCAAAAGAAACAGCTTGTGGTTTTGATTTCCTGCACGATGGCATCGCAAATATGGCTCCCGCAGTTACACATATGTACGAAAGTTACACTTGGGAACAGCTTTTGATCATTGCCAAATAATGCATGGGATTCTTATGGATTTATTTCTCAAATAAGCAAACCAAGCTGCACAGGAGAGGTAGACAGAGAGGAGTGGAAGTACATCAACATACCAGTCTTCCCATTGTTGTGGATGGTGCTGGACTCCGCCGTCAGTCTGTCCCAGCCGTCCAGCTGCAGGTTCTGGTACTGCAGCCTGACTTGGGTAAACGTCTCGTCGATGTCCACAGGAGACTGCCTAGCGCTGTTACAGGATGGGTACTTCTTACCCCAGTTGCGCTGGTTCAGGGTGCCTGCATGTGAGAGAGGCAGATAAATGAAGACACAGTGTTCAAGGACTGATCTGAAAATGTCAAACTCCCTGAAAGCTCGTTATAAAATCCCTTCGCTGACAAAAAGCAATCGAGCAGATTTCCCTCCTAATGTAAAATTCGGCGGCTGATATTCAGACACAGAGAGCCAGCGAATTACACACGTGTCTCAAAATGGCTTCGATGCAGCGATGAATTTATGGATGTCAAGGGTATTCATGTTTAATTTATCTGTACGATACATTTAGAGAAGTGGGTTTCTGTTTACAGACAGTACGGCAAGTGTTAAAAGAGTGTAGCTCTAATGATGGCAGATGGTCAAACTGTAGGTGAAACATTACTGGTTGGCCTCAGGTCATACTTTATTCCAGCACTATAGTGTGTGTGTGTGTACTGTTAATGCATGAGTGCATGTCTTGTACATTTCTCCTGTGAATTGTGTGTGTTGCACAGCATGAATTCTGTTTACACTTATTGATATGGTGTGGCTGTGTGTGGGTGCCTATTTGTGTGTTTTGAACAAGGCTTTTCACATGAATAATGTAAGAGAATATGAACAGCATCAGGCCAAGGGAGGAAAATTTGCAGCAACACGCAGCACAAAAACCCCCCAATCACAAAAACTGAGAGGGAAGAGCAAAGGGGACAGTCTTCTATTTCAGTGCTCATCAGATTTTTTTTTTTTTTTATTTATGAGCACATATGAATTTACAATTTCGTCTTGACTGCTTGTCACAGTATCTACTGACATCATGTGTGTATGCTAATTTATTCTGAATTTTTGGGAGCACGCCGTGTATGTACAGTGCTTTCACGTTTGCTGACATGCGGCGTGTGCATGCGTGTTAAATATTAATTCGCATGTCCAAGTCACCTGCGTACACACTGAATTACTGTGTGTATCTGTTTGCGAGCATGAGCAGCTTCTCGTCTTTGCATGAGTGAATGTGTTAATTTACTGTGCACGCACTCATCCGCTCTTAACATTCAGTCATTTCCTCCGGGCACAGTCAGGGAAATCTCGCAGTCTTAACTGCATTTATTATGCTGACTAAAACTTCTGAGTTAAAGACGCAGCGGACAACATTGGAACACTGAAAAAATATGTAATGTAAAAAAAAAAAAAGAAAAAAAAAAGCTCAAAGCTCATTGCTCAATATTTGAAGAAGCAGTTATTATTACATATCGTCAAAGAAAATCACAGTTTTTACAGTGTTAATGAGTTACAGGATAGCGAGTTTCATGTCTACTTTATCTGTGCAGAGCAAAGACTTACTGGATAATGGAAATGCATCATTGGACACTTCTTATCCAGTGCTTTGTTTTGTGTGTGCGTGTGTGTGTGTGTGTGTGTGTATAAAGTAAAGACCCAGTAAAGACAATGGTCTAATGAGGTCAGAGCAGATGGTTCAGCTGTAACTGGTCACACATGACTTAACAGGTATTGGCTTTACATTCCTTGTTGCGTGGGTTTTGTGTGTGTCTGTGTGTGTGTCTGTGTGTGTGTGTGTTTGTGTGTGAGAGAGAGAGAGAAATAGAGAGAGGGATATTGTTTAACCCAAGTTCAACTAAATCAATTTCATCTTTGCTGTATTTCTGCCTGGTTTGTCAGCCACAGTTGAACCTGTGGAAACAG
Source organism: Chaetodon auriga (assembly GCF_051107435.1). Classification (NCBI taxonomy): domain Eukaryota; kingdom Metazoa; phylum Chordata; class Actinopteri; order Chaetodontiformes; family Chaetodontidae; genus Chaetodon; species Chaetodon auriga. The sequence goes on along the minus strand of NC_135095.1, from coordinate 5,702,786 downwards.
ACTGAGGATAATGGCGAAAACATCTTCTAAGTTCACCGGTTCAGCAACATCCAGCCGTATTTTATTTACAGCGGTTGTTTACTCGTCAAATACGCAGTGTCTCAGAGTAACAGTTGTCTATTATCCTCCTGTAACGCTGCGGCTTCTGGACACAATTGGAGTCACTGTTTGTGTGATGTGGAAATAAAATGGCATAATTTCATTATAGCTTGGTAAAAACGGAAACCACTAGATCAGAATTCCAGCTGAAATTGTTAAGGAACTATGAGCCTAACACTAAGGGAGGAGGAATATTACATTTTAGCAGTCACAGAATACAGTGTCAGTGCCATTTAGGTATAGATTTGATCACTGTATGTATAACTGAGCACCTCCAGTTCTGTACATGTGTGCATCACTGTGCTGAGGAAATTATAGGGCTTTGTCAGCGTGTCAGTGACCACATATGGCCCCTGCAGCCGCATCCGTCAGCATCTCTCTCACATACACACACACACACACACACACACACACACACACACACACACACACACACACACACAGAGTTACTCTTCTGACATAATGCTACCATGGCAACAAGTAGCTGACAGGTTGGAGAAAGGCATAAAAAAAAAAATCCCCTGAAGCTAGACTTTCCTGTCTTCATTTAAATCCATAAACACACACATGCACGCACACTCACTCGCGTTCAGTCAAGAAGTAAAATTTAGATGATTAAATATGGAAATTACATTTCATATCTCTGAGTTCCACCTGCTTTTTCTCAGTAGTCTCAGAATAAAGTGTGCTGATCCTGCCAGAGTTCCTATTGTTGTCAAATTCATATGGGAGACTTTTAAAGCAGAAAGTCTGCAATTCTGAGAAGAAATTACAGGAGAATCAGTGTTTTTCCCTTTTCCCACTCCCTCCATCTCTCTCTTCAAACAAATTTAAATAGAATAGATATTATCACAAACAGTAAAATGTAGGTTTCAACTTCCATAGGAAGAACTGGAGGACATTTGCTCAGCATCTGCATTCTTATGCTCACTAAATTCATGCTCATAAAGTATTCAAGTATCTAATATATTTTAACATGTACATTTCAATAATTTTGAAAGCTGCAATGTTGCAAGAGATGGGAAAATAAGAGTAAAGATGTCTGAAAACTCTGCTCCGCAGCAGCTCAAAGTGCAGTCAGCTGTTAAAGTGGTCAAGGCAGAAACCATTTACACCTGATGCGGCGGCTGCTGCTCTTTTTACCCCAACGCCCCAATCATTTCGGCTCACCCCTCACTCTCGAGGGAGGAGAGGTGAGACGAGAGTGAGGGGAGGACAAAGAGGAGAGAGGAGATACAGCAGCAGAGGACGCAAAGGTAAGAGTGCAAAGAGGAGCAGAGAGGAGGTCAGACAGAAAAGACTGAGGAGAAGATACAAGAGGGAAATGAAGGAGGCAACAAAAAGAGGAGGCGTAGGGGACAAGAAGTGGAAGACAGGAAGGAGGAGAGGGTTTTTCTCTGTATATACACTGTTGCATTGCACAGACACATATGTGCATGTAATGTCTGTCTGCCTACACTTACACCAATTAAGATCCTTTGGAGGAAAACACACACACACACACACACACACACACATATATATAAATATATATATATACACATATAGAGAGAGAGCTGATTTCACCCTCTGTGAAAAGGTTCTGCACTGCTGAGCGAGCTAACTGCTCAGACAACATGCAGGATTATCAAATTGAATAATGTAGGGCTTGACTTTTGGGGGGACTGCCGGCTCCTGTTTGCATCACTGCTGGCAAAAATAGCTGGATATGTATCAAATATTAAAAGCAAAAAACGACTGCTGCTTTAGTTTCACCCACGATGGTGCTTTTGAATCTCCATCATTGTCATGCTGGATGGATAAAAGCACATGCAGTTGAAGTGTTTAACCTCTTCCAGCACACAGTGGGCTCCAATCAAGACCTGAAAGCTTCTAGATGTAGTCTGTTGTGGACGTGGGCACATTAGTTTGGGACTACTGATTTTGTGTATTGTTCATTCATCTGTTGATTGTTTTTCAATTAACTGATTAGCATATCACATAAACAAGGCCATAGAACCACATCACCCCACATTTTAGTAGGTAGAACCAATGAATACATGATCTTTTTCTTAATAAATCACAAATCAATTCATCAACATATCATTACAGCACTGATTAGTTTAATTATTGTAAACACAGAGAAGGAAGCCCTGAGCAGCCTCTGTAATAGACAGTTCAGTTCAGAGCAGACATACTGACACATGACAGCAGGAAAAGAACAGGTGTAATTAATAATCCACTTCATTGTCCCTCTGACGGGGCTCTGGCATTGTGTCGGCTGGCTCAGTGGTACGGCTACTGGTGCACCCAAAGTGAATGGAGCCATTGTTAATGTTATTAATAACCTGTGTTTTTCCTGCTATGACAAGTCAAACTGTCTGCTGTGAGAAAGCTCTTTTGTGAGTCACCTGGGCACATTCGGGCAGACCATTGTGACCTGCAATGCCAAGGTCACGTGACCGACAGAGAGGGCGACAATCGGCCACTTTTCTGCATCATAGCTTAGCTTGTTACTTGTGCTGTAAGAGTTAACTCATAATATTTCTATTATCAATTTCCCCTCAGATTCTTTGGTAAGTGTGGGTCTGTTGCAGAGCAAAAAAACTTTCACCAACACTGCACAGATGCATGGAGAAAATTCAGAAAAAAAACAACAAACATCTTTTCCAATAATTAATCTCTACTGAAACGCAGCATTGTTTAGCCCACAGCCAGTATGGGCAAAGAAATTTCCCTGTACAAGAGTAATACTCATAACAGCTCACACAGCCAATAGTGGGTGGTCAGCAGTTAACATGCTAGCAGTTCAGCTTGCTAGAGGCAGTGCTAGCTTCTGGCCCTCGTTTTTCAAACCCACTTTTGACAAAACCGTGCCCACTTTGGTCTGACGAAAGCCTCGAAGGCTATGTTCCCATTAAATCTTCAGTTGTTGTCTTGCCAACGCTGCCTGGTAAATTCTTGTCTCATTTGTGGTCTGATAAACAGTAAATTCATCAATTTATAGTCAGAACTTAATCCCATTACTCTGCACCAGACACCCTCTGAACACACAGCTAGGAAACAGCATGCTAGCTTGCATGCTATTCAGCTAATTCTTGTTTCATTTGTGGTCTGATGAACAGTAAATTAACCAAATTCAGTGGGCCTAAGTGGGTCAGAAAAAAAAAAAAAAAGAGGGGTCCTGAGACTCTCGCCTTGCATGTCATAGTGGTTCCTCAAGAGCTTCCTGGTCAGACTTGGAGGGAAAGCCTTCAGGGTTTCAGGTGATTGCAGATGATAGAATGAGTACAAGGCTGATTGAAAAATCACTTCTGAGTGAATGGGGAGGACGATGGGAGGCTACAAGGCTTATGAAGAACGTATTTTTTTGGAAAACACCAAAATTACACTAGTATGAGCTACAGCTTGTTTCTTAGCACAAAAAAAATAAATCTCCCTATTCTCTGAAACCAGTTCAATGGTGGATTTACTATTAGAGAGCGATTGTTCTGTCATAGCTGGTGTCATGCGTTTCAATCAGTTTCTCAGTGTGCAGTGAAACTCTGATTATAACACAGCAGACGCCTGAGCAGAGAAATAAGAACTGTTCCTTTGTGTGAAAGGAGACTTCAGTCATTTTTATTCTGCAGAATCGATGTCTATGAATGCATTCATGGGTGCGCACACACACACACATACACACACTGGGGAAAAAAAGGAATCGGCCTGAGGCTGACAAGATCTAAGCTATTAAATGAATCTATTATGAATGGCAGAGAAAGGACTACACACACACACACACACACACACATCACTCATCCAGTGAGATCCACTATGTTAATGATGGACTGTCACACACATCAGCAGCCAGCGTATCTGACAATCAGACCTGTCAGCTTATTCGAAAAGAAAAGAAGGCTGTGAATCAGAGTACCCGTATGCTCTTCATGTGATCTCTGCTCCGTCTAGACGTGTGAATATGAAAAAGTGTCTGGAGCGAGAGGCGGCCTGGAGAAGGCTCTCTGTACAGAGTTACTTAGTTAAATATTAAACAATGGCAGACTGGCTCTGAACGGATTTACTGTATAGTCGAACGTATACAGTCAAAATAAAGTGGCACAAAACTTACTTAAAGAAAAGAACTATGCTCCTTTGGCTCCATCCTCTGATGTTTACCTTAACCAATGAGGTTGCTCCTGTCTATGAGGAAATGTTTGTATAATTTACAGCCCAATCTGCCCACCTGTGACTGTCAAGGAGAGCAGATTACACTGGCCAGGTTGGTAAACAGGAGCATGCTGTGTGACTATTGGTTCTGGAGTCATCCCAGTTCACAGTTAGCTCTCACGGCCGTGTGAACCCATTAACCCAGTTACATACCGGTGCAAGCGAAGAGCAAGGAAGGAAAATGGGTGACAGAGAGTGTGTGCCTTTCAAATAAAGGAACACACGTACACAACTCTGCATCATTACCTCATGTCTCCCACAAGGCTCCAGAAGCAGCCGCACAGACAACTGAGCAACAACTGGAGCAGAAGAGAAGCCAGCCTGAAGTATTTGGTGACTAAGAGAGCAGTTGAGAACATAGTGGTGGTGACCACACACATGTCTACAGAAAAAGAGACAAGAGACACGCGAGAAAAACGGAAGAAAAAACACAACCCAACAGCTTCCTGGTTGAGAGACACTCAGAAAACTGGAATCAAAGCTTCAGAGTTCTCCTTTTGTCACACTGGGAGAGCCTCGACAACCGCTTTTAGACCCTCATGGGATTAAAGCCCTCTGATTAAAATTGTACATACAACAATAAACTGAAGAGGCCCCTTGGATTAGAGGCTAAAACGTCTTAAAGTTTTTACAATCAATTCCAGTTGGCACAGATTCAAGCATCCTTGGATGGCCATGACCTGGATGACTGAGAGTCCTCACAGAAAACAATAAAAAAAAAAAAAAAACAACAACTAAATCCTGAATGGATTCAAATCAGTTTAGGTTAAGGGCTTCCAACAGATAACCTGTGATAAACCAGACAATAATCATGCAATCACGCCCACAAATCATACCCAGCAGGCAGCATCATCATGGCTGGAACCAAAATGGATGAGAGTGATGAAAGCGAAGGAAAACAGTAGAGATGCATGCAGTGGACCTTAAAACCAAGCAGCTAAAAGACAGTAAAATGCTCTGTAGAGCTGCATGCCTGTCAAATGTGCACAAAGCCTGGCAGGTTTAGTCGCATCTCTAAAATGAGATGATTTACTCACTTTACTCCATCGCACTTTAATCACATCTCAAACTGCATGCATGTGTTAGAATATATGTGACAAACCTTGTTATGTAAAGACAGTGTTTGTTGTCAGTCCTTTTGTCACACAGATGACAGACAGCCAGCTACAATATCTTGAAACGGTTCTTTTGATGTTATCTTTTCATCATTTTTAAAAACACTGCTGACAGTTACACTTAATGTTTACATACCAGTGAAGGAATCAGTGTAAGAATGAATAGTGTTCACACCTGTACACTGATCCATTAGCATTTTAGGATTGCCATGATTAGTGTACATTTTACATCAAGAATTCATCTGGGGATTAATTAGATGGATCTATCACACAGCCTCATGCTGCCTGTGTAGTCTAGTCCTAATGATTCTGCTGTACTAATGAAGGGTCCACACATGATTTTTTTCTTGGAAACTATTGCACTATTCAACCAAGAGTGTGATCTGACTCTAAATGCAAACATCCAAATCATTTGGTGCCTGCCACAGTCCAGTTCTCCTCCGATCAGATAACTCGGAACATGAAGAAACTATGAACCGATGTGGACAGGCAGAACATGTATTCATGTTTAAAATCTGTGTGTGTGAACGCTCCCCAGACGAAGTACCAGGGGAGGACTTAAGCCTGCTGCACCCCTGGGTAAAACCTAGCTGGATCAAGAAGAGAGAGGAGACACACAGAAGGAGGAAGAGACATAAATACAGAGGTGCAGAAAAAAAGCCAACGGACAAAGAAGTCAATCAGTAACCAATTCAACACTTTGATTGTCATCTAATTGTATGCTAATCTAATACGATATTTCAGTGGCTTATAATGCTGTTTCAATGCAATTTAAAAAAGAAGTAGTATCAGAACAGTATCGCTGTAGTATTCCTGTAAGGACTTGTAGTTTTGTTGTGATATTTTGATCAGTATCCTTTGAAAAATGTATTGCGTCCCGTTGCATTTGCCTGGAAGACGAAACTGCGGATTGTCACAAACACAAACACTTGCACACATACACACACAGCAGATGGGGCCCTGGGGGTGTCTTCCAGGCAGAAACATCCCGGGGACCCCCTGGAGACAAAGCGGAGAGTAACGATGAGGACAACATGGAGGACGAGGAGCAGGGATTCCTTCACACACGAACATGCACGGTGTACCTGCAGGCTTCATGTTCATACTTTTAAATACTGAGATTTCAATTTAGACAGAGATGAAAACCAGAAGCTGGTGCTGCTGTAAACCACAAAATCACAAACTGATCATATACATGATCTCTGCCTCAACTAGGGCTTATCAGCCGGAGTGAATGTTCTGAGTAATGTGATGAATCCAATATGATTTACAATCTGCATGGAAAGCAAACTTTTAGATTTAGATTGTTTAATATCAACATTTGATGAAATGACTGCATCATGTGAAAGGGCTTGAAAAACACAGAAAATGTTCACAGACCTCTGCAGTTCCCCTGATGCCTGGATCTGACCCAGGCATTAGCTGCACAGAGCAGTTTAGCATCTTTCAGCTCATTGTTTTGGTTTTACAGCGAACAACTTGACTGATTTGGCTCACTGTCGGTAATTTGAAGCACAGCAGACAGCCGTTTTCAGCAACCTGCCCAACTTCATGCACTACCAGACTCACTGCACATGAGAGTAACTGATCCGAGTGGAGGCTGGAAGCTGTGCAACTGAACATGGACATATGTACATTTGGGAAATGAAACATTAAGAGGAGAGACTGGATAAATATTTAGTGTTTTCTCTTCTCCAGCATTCACAGTATGATTCTTTTAAGACACGCTGAAGGACAGAGCTGCTCCTGTTCATCCACATTCATTTGGGATTCATCTTCGATAGCTCATGCCAATTGTTTAATACAGAGAAAATGGAATTCTACCTCTGTAATCACTTTATATTTGTATCTTTCAAGTTCACTGTGCAACTGAATCCTCACACCAATGTTTGCCTGTAATGATCTCCAAATTATTTTTTAACCCAGCGTGGATGGGTAAACACAACCGACTGGCTTGTCATGGAGAAAAATGTTTGAACTGGTGAGTCCCAATTAAGAAAAAAAAATTCTGTCACTGCATTTTAGTTACTTACGAATCAAAAATTCTTGATCAAAACCAAACAATCCCGGTTTGTTTGACGCAAAGCTGTGTGATTTTGATGTCGCCTAATTTTCTTCCTTCTTCCCAATCTTCCTTCTCTGCTTCTCTCTTACTTTCAGCTGAGTTCTTCTTTTTCAACTCCCATTCTCTCTGTCACTCACTCTCCTGCCCCCTTCTTTCATTTATTTCCCTTTATTTCCCTTTGTCCACCCCCCCCCCCCCCCTACTTCTGACCCACCTAAAAAGCTGTGCACAGTGCCTCACAATGAAGTGCGTTTCTTTCACATGTTAATGCTTTTACTCACAGCTCAGTGGGCAGCACAAGGCAAGAAACAGAGCTGCTGGGAAAAACAACATTGTACACACACACACACACACACACACACACACACACACACATATGAGACAGGAATGGCTACAGTTACAATGAATCCAAATGAACTGCCACTGAGTTGTGATGATGAACTTCCAGGGCCGACAAAAAGGAAAATGTAAAGTCTGTAGTATAGAATGAAGAAGTAATCAGAAAGAAAGAAAGAAAGAAAGAAAGTGCTCAAGAGACACAAGCAAGATTACAAATGGAAGTGAAATAGACATGGAGGGAAAGGAAAGGGCGTCTCCACTTCATTTCTATTGCAGACGGGCTTTTCATCATTCATGACCACTTCAGTGTATCACACTAAAAAAAAAACCCGATTACACTTTGCCAAGCAGGGTGTGTGTGCCTGGGAACTGATTGTTAAGATTTGACAGAGGGAAAGAAAACAATCTGAAAGATGAAAATAGATGCGCGTCTATTGATATTCATGCTGCTTTGACTAATATGAGAAGGAACAAGTCGAACAAACAACATCTCACAGCTGCACTGTGGCGTGTGAGTGAATCTGGCTTGAGTCACTGCATTAATATGAGCCCATTAAAGCAGGGCTCCGAACCAGGTTTCATATTTAACGCTGTGGACATTTAACTGGATGTTCAGACCCATGAAAATGAATGAATAACTTCATGTGGTTACATTTGTTGGATCGGGTTTCATCATGGTTTTATGGGGATCTTCACACGCTTTCTGGTAAATAAAACACAGCGTTCATCATGGAGCTAACGCTGTGCTGTAACAACATCTCCTTTTTTTTTCCCCATTCTGGCTCTTGAATGCAACGTCAAGTTTTTGAGTGACATTAGCTGTGTGTCTTCACAAGGCTTAGCTTCCCTTTAAAGCAGCTGAGTGGCAGGGCTTCAAGGACCAGATCCAAACACTGGACGCAGCACACCGGAGAGCTGCACTGCTAACTCTCCTCTTGTTACTGACTGCTCAAAATGTCCCTTCGAGTCATCGATACTTATTCCTGACAAATAGTTACGGCAGAAAAATAAAGCAGTTACTTTTATGAAAAACATTACTAGTGTTTTTTTTTCTCACTTTTCCTGCAATTACTATAATTACCTGAGACCTCTATCAGTAAATACCCATTTGATTTTATTAAATGGAAGTTTATTGTGCCTGTTTCAGTACAACAAACAAATCAACATTAAGCTGCTGCTCTGATTTATAGTCATGAAGAAGCTGAAGTTCAATGTGACCTTTACACCTTTTGCCTGCTTCCGATGGTATTATGAGCTCCAAATGACATGTGTCAATTATTGCCAACAATCCACGCGGGGTGCAGGTTAATAAGTTTAATAGCTCAGTATTTAGCCCACCGATGACCTCCAGATCCCCCCCGACCATTAAGAGGTTAATCTCTCCCTGCAGGACCATTACGGTTTGTCTGTGTCCACTCTTTGTTTCTGACCGCGGCTTAGCCCAGTGGAGGCTTTGTGGCGAGTTAGCTGACATCCTGGAGCCATATGGTCCGAGGCAGATCAAGGCTCTCTCACGGGAGATGCTAACCGATAATTCCTCCGATTCATGTGATATTCAGAGTGTTCGGGCTGACATTTGCCAGTCTGGTGGGGCTGCTTCCCAGACCTGTTTGCTTTTAAAGGTGTCTGTGTGATCAAGAGGGCAACTTGATCTTTGGGGCTTCAAAATTGAAACTTGCTGCCACTGACTGATGGTTGAACAATCACGTTTGAGGCATCTAAGAACAGCAAACGGCTCATACAGACCTGAGTACGACCAGTCGATGTCATCAGGGAGCTTCCTCAGGCCTCGGACCAGCGGCTCTGCTGCCACAACTGCAGCAGAGAGAATGACAGAAGGTTTATTAGTATCATTTTGCATTTCCAAAAACGCACACAAATGCACTGACTGACAGGTGAAACCACGACCACCTGCTGTGTGACTCTGCCACATGGTGAGTCGCAGGCTTCTCCTGTCATTCAGGGGATACACTGACAGCCTGCCTGGAAATAGGCCGACTGTAGTTTTCTCTGCAGCCAATCTTGAGATAATTTAGGTGACAACAGCAATATTTACAACAGACAAAAGATGGCAACGACCATCTTATTCGGAGTCATCAGTTTGATTTTAATTGGACAGTTTGGGGCATTCTTTCTGCTGCTGCTGCACGTGTAGCGATTAGATTCCCTCTACAGCCACACAGCACCTAAGCATTCTCTTCAAAGGTGGAAAATGATTTGTGACACAAGCGTCTGAGTCCGCCCCCAACCCACATACACACACAGGGGTACCAGCATACAGCACTTTAAAGGGTGCAGGAGGGAACTGCATTGCCATTAACGTCATTTTTCTCAATACACACACATACGCAGACACAGCGATCTATTTGGTGGTGGTAATTTTCACTCAGTGACAGTCGAGGATAAAATGATGCATGAAGTCACAGTTGGAGGATTCAGTGTGTGTGCTACTAGCCTAACTGATTCTTATGCTAGCTGTACATTCGCTAATAGCTTTGTGTCCCCCTCTTGCCACATGACACATAAAAACATTGAATAACACACACACACACACACACACACACACACACACACACACACAGAGATACACTTTCTTTATATTCATGTCTGTCTCTCGTCTCATCTTTGTCCTCCTGCTAACAAGAATGAGTTCATTCTCTTTGTGATGCTCAACATCAATCTGTTGTATCTGTGTTATAAAATGTACGCATGGACACGAACACTGTGCTAACCAGTCAACTCCCTAATCATTTCATTTGTGGCGGAACAGTGAGCTCATGTAATGTCAACAACACTATCAAGTGTTTCTTGCTAGTGGGAAAGTTTTGCATCCAAAAATCCCAACATTATCACATGAACTGTGCCAAGATTCCATTCCCATTAAGGTGACACACCAACATTTGCGCCCTGTGCACGGGTTTTGACAATGACACCGTAAAGCACTTAAGACACAACCAGATGGCATATTTTACGTAATCAAAACTTGTACAGATGGGCACTTAGAGAGCACATAAAGTCTAACAAAGCCTGCTGCCGAGCTACGGAGGTAGGAGCAGGGGTCACGCGCTAATACAGATTACAATGTACATTGCACACAAACAGCATGAATAAATAAAAAGTAATGGAAATAAAACAATAGAGCCTCTCTGTTTTGATCTTTCTGTGCACAGAAAAACTAAAAACCTCTCCTCCAAGAAGATGAAAGCCATGTGTCGAGTCAGATTTGGGTCACGGGCAGCTACCACCGCACCCACTGCATAAGGTCTGTCCGTGCGACACAGAGCAACACAGCGCAATTCTATTGTTTACTGTGTACAGCAGACACATCAAAACACTGGGAAAATTCCTGCACGTGTGTGACAACATGCACCCATTCACACAGCAAACTGTCTGCCGTCGAACAAAACCCTTCTCTATCATCTGTAAGATCTTCTGCGTCAATGAATATTCAACAAATCCTGATATAGTTGCAGCCACAGGGGGTTTTAATGCTGTACTTCACACTTGTTTGACTGACTTTTGCTTTTTTTCTCAGCTTTTCCCCACAGAGACTGATGCTTAAAGGCACTCACACTCTGTTGGCACGAACGAGCATCATCCTGAGCATCTGCCAAAACAGTGACTTGACATACAGGAGACTGAAGCCTGACACGAAAGCTGGAAAATAAACTGCAATCATAGAGAGAACAGCATTACCGTCTGTAATGCGTAAATATTATTGATTGGCTCCATGATATTAACCAGTTTGCCTTTTGCAAATTACTTTGTGAGCTCATGTTCAGGAAGCAATTCACAAGCCAGATCAACTTCAGGAGTCTTTGTGAATTAGCTTATGCATTCAAAACAGTACTTTGCTACATTAGCTAGCTAGCAGTTAGTCAGCATTAGTAAGCAAGCCAGCTAAAACCACAGTATCAAAATTTCACATGCGTTGCGGTAATGTTAGCTTTGACTTTGGACTTTGTTTTGGACCCCGTTTAAGTCATTTCCTGAAGTGAGCTGGCTCCAGTTCGAGCTAATTTTAGTTGTGTTGCACACTATAGGTCTCATTTTACAACCTGTTCACATATTGGCAACACAAAGCACTTCAAAAATCTTTTCTTTGGTTCTGCTTGTGGAGGTTACAAGCAGACTAGATGAAGAGCGCAAGCCAGACTACCTATGAATCAAAAGTCTGAGCAGCCTTACAATAAATTCTTATTCTATGTCATCACAGCTTTCTTCGTGATATCTCTTCACTGTTAGATGAAGCTCCATCTTGACCTCAGGATTGAGTTGATAGTCCTTAAAAGAAAATACATGTGGACATAAGAAATGAATTGGAATATGTAAGTAATAGAAATGTGAAATGAAAAGGTTAAGTGTAGGGCGTCTGTGTCCTATAGTGAGCCATACTGTACTGACAGAAATGCCAAATACAAGACCAATATACTATAAAATTAAGAACTGTGGGCTGACTTAAGAATGAAGAAGAAAGGAGGAAAGAAAAAGCAAAAGAGACAAGAAACCAGAAAGATTTCATTGAGCCATAGATTACAATTACAAGATCATGTCTACATTGACGGCACTCCTCTTAAAATAACAGTTAATTCAGGAGTTTCTTTATAGCCTCGTTTCCCAGCGCGATGTGTGTGTGTGTGTGTGTGTGTGTGTGTGTGTGTGTGTGTGTGTGTGTGTGTGTGTGTGTGTGTGTGTGTGTGTGTGTGTGAGGCTACGCTGTCATTCTGACTGTCATCTGTAACTTCAGTGTATTTGATGATGACATTCATGTTCGCGCACAGGAGGAAAGACTGATGAGGCGAGTGAATGAAAGCAAGCAAAAGGGGAAAAGAGCGAAGAATGGAGTCGACTGTGGGGTTGTAGCGTTAATAATGGCTTCATTAGCATCACACTGTGAGGGATTTTAATCTAGTTTGCCTTTGGCATACCGCACACCCACACATACACACACAAGCACACAAATAGACCCTAAGGATCACTTGTTGTTTCAATGTGATTTTTGAGAGCTTATTAGACAGAATTTCCATTTGAAAAGGGAATGTAGTTAGAATATTTTGACCTAAAATAGGAAAACTGTACAACTGAAATAAAATTTACATATGAGAGCTGCATAATCAGATAGTGGAAATGCATTAAAAAAATATTACAATACTACTGTTACCGTAGCCACACTTGACTTGGCCTCCACAAAAGTGAAACCACAAGACCAGATGGAACGACTTTGACATTAGTCGCCCTTTATGCAGCTCAGTCAGCTGATGTGTCCTGATGTGACTGCTGAGTAAAAGTTTCTTTGAAACATCTTAGTGAGGCTGCACTCACAGGAACGTCTCAGTTTTTCTCCAGTGATGGACGACACCTCTTAGCCCACCACTGTGTCTGAGAGGCTTGGTTCAATAAAGCCATACAAAGGCTGTTGGAGGAAGAGGATGAGAACTTTTTGGAGTGTTCTTAACATTTATGTGGTGCTCAAATTAAGCTCAAAATGGTAGATAGCATTTAGCTCCTTATAACACTGATAAACAAGAGTCAGAGGTCCCAAAGTCTTAGTATTAATTCTGCGACTGCAAGACCTTCAGGCAACAGTGTAAAAAGTCATCAAACATATAGCTGTCAGGGTGTCCCCAAGGCTTAGGGCTTAAGATGCTGACCATGAACTGCAACGTCCCGACATGGAATCTGGCCGGGGACCTCCTCATTTCTTATCGTCTGTATTATTTTATACTTTGGGCCACAAGATTAGTTATGAGCTAGTCGTACCGTAAGCGGTGAAGAGACACAGAGATGCAGTGGCTGCCAGTCATTGCAGAGGATTGAAGTGATGAGTGCTATGCAGGTGAACAGCCAGGAGGGAAGAGACACCGGTGCTCAGCTTTAAGAGCACAACAGATAGTGATGGGACTTCAATGCAGCAGGCTGGCCATGCATGAAGCTCACAGCTGAATCACTGTATTATTCCACCCATCTGCACCTCTATCTGCTTTATTGGATTTCCCAAGAGGCTGCAGAGACCTGACATTAAAGGTTTAGACGAGTGGCAACGAGATATTTCCACGGATGGTGTTTTATTCATACAGAAAAGGTCAGCAGACATGCAGTTTTCCAATGCTCTGTTTCATTGTCGCGCATTCATACACCTTGTTTTCAATGCCTGAATCGAGCGAAGTGAAAGCCAAATGAATGAACCAAGGACTGAATTCCACTTAGAAATCTGCAACAAAAGTAGAGCCCAATTTGAACTATGCCCTGTGCGTTGGCATGAGTGAGAGCGACTCCACAGCTGTCAGCGTGAGGCGGAATAATGGAGCCAAATGAAAATGTGTGTCAGCCAGACACCTGATACTCTGACTGCAAGCTCCTCTCACGCTAAAGTGTCAGTCACTGAGGGTCATTTACTACAAGCACCACTCATAAACAGGTTATGTGATCAAAGCATGTCGAGGCGACGCACGAGGGAAGATCATTAGCTTTCACTTGTCGACCAGGTGAATGTTAAAATTCCTATCATGACAAAGGACTTTGAGTCTGATCTTATAAGCATGTATATTAGATTGTGAAGTGGCTTGTTTAAGTGCTTGACTGACAAAACACACACAGATGAATTTACATTCTGTAATTACCTCTCTACATGTAAACCCCTGTCATGTTCATTGTTAGTGGCAGAGTCCGTCATTCCCACAAAATTGCCTACCACCATGGAATCACTTGAACTGTTGCATGCTGGTATTTCAGTGTTACTGTTTGTAATGTCTCAGTTATATCAGCCTCATGGTTTGCTGTTGACTCTCTAAACGCCGTATTAAGCTCATTTAAACCTAACCTTTCCTACTGCTGCATTCAGCTGGCAAAGCACACGGCGGCTTTCATTGGGAAGCAGTTGGACAATGTGTTTGTGACCAAGTGCTTTCTTTCTGGTTTTTTTTTGGCATTTTTAGTCATTTTGTGCATTTTTTTTTGGACAGCAACAGAGAAAAAGATACACCAGTTGTTCTTTTAATGTATTTCTGACAAAACAGTTGCTCAAGGAATGTCTGCCGTGGTATTAAACTACACTGACTGTTATCACGGTAACCCACGGTGTTACCAAAGCAATCACAAAGGCAAGGGTCATGAAACTGAACTCTCTCCCAACGGGCTAGTGTGTCCCCTCAGATCCTCTTGCATCAATCCATCACGTTCTGCTCACTCCAGGAGTGATTTTGTGATGAAGTGTTGAAATTTACTGGTCTGGCGCACTGGCCTTGACCTGCGCACTTCTTCAATTACCGATTTCTTATGTTTCTTGGAACACCTTTCAACGACCCAGAAAAGAGGGGGCGTGAACTTGTTGCTTTCAATCAAACATACAGTAGATTGATGGGCAGAGAAACACATCTATCTGGTCTACAGCAATTTGTGAACCTTGGAGATTGTATTTGATAATTGCTATCTAACTGCACTGAATTCAAGTCTAACAATGACTCGCTCTAAACTGATTTTTTCATTAAGTACATGCAGCAACAGCTCGAGATTGCAGTTTTTTTGGGGGGGGGATGGAGTCGCTGCAGGGAGGATTCACTGAAGCTGGCTCTATGTTGTTAGTGTTGGAATAAGTGAGCCGGTCCCAGCTGAACACTAATGAATATACCGTGTTGGATTACAGGACTCCAGGGGCTGATTTAGCCCGAATCCCTGCGATGAGGGAATCTTTCATCTGCTACATTTACACCGGCATAAACTGATTTTTAACAGCAGATGTGATTACTGTTGTCCCATTAAATGCGGCCCCGTGTTCCTCCAGGGAAAGGAAGTCTGTGTGTTCAACCCACAAGAGTGAAAGTGTCTGTACGGTTCAGTGAATTCATCTATGAAGGCTTTAGTTGGAAGGCTGATAAATGAGACTGTGTGAGCTCTCCTAAAAAAGGACTGCTTTAAACAAACTATGCTTTCAGCTGATTCGGTACCAAAGCATGAGCGGAGAAAAACTGCGCAGCAGAAAACTATGGTTGTGGAAGTCGTAGTGGATGAACAGGCAGACAAAGGACTTGACTTGGACACAAAATACAACAAACCACTAACAGCTCTGAGGCTGGACATTAAGTTTGTGCAATTCAAAATAAGTTTCTTAAATAGTAACACCATGCTTCCTCCTGTTTGGGTAGCTCTCAGCATCAAGTACGTGAACTAAAAATTTACAGAACTACTGTTAAATATCTTTTCCCAAGTGAAAGGACGAGACGACAACTGCCATAACCGATCAGTGATGAGCGCATAACATCCGCGTCACATAAAACGTGACACCTGTTGACCTCGGCGTCACAAGCGCACACACCCGTCCACGCACATTCACACACGCCACATACCTCCAGGGGCCAGACTATAACTTATATAGCATTCAGCTGTGTTGAGTGTCAGCTGGTTTAATGAGCACGCTTGACTTTCGTCCACCGTCTCACTGTTTACGTCTCCTTATCTTCCTCCATCAGCCTCTGTCTGATCTGCTGCAGCTTATATTGGAAAGCTAGCACGGGTCATTAACAATAATGGCTACATGAAGACAGGGCAGAGAAAATAGAGAGGATCTATAACCTGGTTTCTGGATCGTGAACATTTTAACTTAAGTGCTGATACGACAGTGCACATCATTGTTATTTACTCATCTACTTAAATGGCCATTTAATAGCTGGAACAATATTGGATATTTAATTACCCATTTAATTAAATCCCAACTATTTAATTAGCTGTGTGCAGATTTTTGTTTTGTGGATAAGGAATAAAAAGAAAAGCATCTTCTCTAATAAGTAACATAGAGGATATACAGTATAATGACATTAGACATTTTGGCTGGTGCAGCTTTAAAACCACAAATTTGTCCACATGCTGATGCATAAGCACAGGTATTTTGGACCCTTTATGGTCCATTTGTGCCCTGCCACTAATAAGCACGGGAGACGTCTCTCGTTCCTCTCCTCTGTCCAGCTGAATGAACGAAGCCTCACAGTGAAGTCCGGCAGCACAGGTTATGACTGAGTGAGATTAAGCTCCTTATTAAATGGAGGATATTGTTTCGGAGTGCGAAACAAACCGCGCATTGTTCCACAGGGACACGGCAGCATTAAAGCTGCAATATAAAACCTTATCAGACAAGCCTATCACTGGGATCTCTGTGTGTGCGCGCATGTGTATGTGAGTGTGTAATAAAGTGTGTGGAGTGTCTTGCACTCCAGTTGTTCTGGTGGGGACAAGGGAGTCAGATTTGAGGTGACCATGGGAATTTGGGGCCCTGTGCTGGAGGTGGTAATACAGATGAACAGCTGGGGGGGCTGAAAAACACACATGCACGCATGCACACACGCGCACACACACACTTATACAGTGTCAGATAACACCCCACCATGTCCAGCCGGATGGGGTATCACACATTCTTTCACAGCCCTTTGGTTCCACAAAAGTCTCATAAAACCAAACTGTTCTGTTATTTAAAACTCTGCTCAGCTTCGACCAAACACACACACACACACACACACACACACACACACACACACACACACACACACACACACACACACACACACTGCTGACAACTGAAAAGTGATTGCTGGTCAGATTCTGCTGGTTCTCTACGTGACGAAAGCTTTAGTATATTTCAGAGGAAGGTTTTTCAGAGGCAGAGCTGCAGACAGCTACTGGATTGGCGTTAGTGAGATTTATTCACCCAAACCCATTTCGGATCCTTCGTCTATTGTGACCAATAACACTACAACGGCAGCGGTTAGAAAATAAAAAAAAAATCCATTGTGCTCCAACCACATAGACAGCTGCAATCATACGAATTAATAACAGCCAGCAATTTAAATGAATAATACCCACATTGACAGCATGAGCCAATGGGTTCAAAATGTGTCCTTCTGCCTCTTTGCGCATCAGTTTAGAAGCATAACTACATCTTCAAGTGCTACATTTGAACTTCAGCATTGCGTCCATGCTGAGAATGAAAGGAGGTTGTGCAGATTCAGGCCAACAATATAAATAAAATCTTTGAGAAGCTGGAGCTAGAGAGCCATTTCTGCTTGATAAGTCTGGTTCTTTGTTTCATTCCAGCTGAATTTTCTTTATTTTGATATCTTGAGCAAACTAATGAACTGAGGCTTGGGTTGCAGCCAGGTGTTACGGGGATGGATGAACATGTTTCTTCCACATTTTATCCTGGAGCGGAGATATTTTTGATGAGCTGTGAGTGGCAGAGACCCTGCAGGGGACTGACCTCAAATCTTTGCTTCGGGCTAAAAATCAAACCAGGGAAGGCAGGACTTATCTTATCAAGAGGCTATGAATAAATGACCCGCATATACACACGACACATGTACTCACATACACACTCAGGGCATCAGACATGAACATACACAGATCTCTGAAAATACAAGTATCAAAGAATATAATTTAAAGCATATTACATGTGTAAACAGTAAAGAGAGTGTGGTGTGAGATGACATTTAGGACACACACACACATACAGTACAAGAGGGAGAAAGCATGGGGCGCTGTAGGAAGGGAGCCAGTTGGCAGATGTATGTGTGTCTCTGTGTGTGTGTGTTTAATGTTACAACCCAAATGCTCACCCGCCCCAAGTGTGTTTTCTGTGCATGCAGGCAGCGAATTCTGGTTTATGCACTGAGCATGTATGATTGCACATGTCCACCTCAGTTGTGAGGGAACTCTGTGTGTGTGTGTGTGTGTGTGCGTGTTTGTGTGGCTCACTAATCTGCATGCCTAGTTAGAGCAGCGAGATGCACCATTTCCATCTGCTCGGCACAAATTGAGAAAATACTGCGTCCTGTGTGTGTGAGTGCGGGGAAATGAATCTGTTTCCACACTGCAGGGGTTCACCTCACTTTTAGGGACAAAATGTGAGTTGTCATAACGTAAATCATTCAATTTTAGGGTGAAGACTTGGGGTAAGGTGAGGTTCAGGCCAAGGTTAGAGTTAGGCAAGCAGGGTAAGACTCCAGAAAATCAATGTAATGTTCTCTGAAGTGATGGAAATACAACTCTGTGTGTGTGCGTGTGTGTGTGTGTGTGTGTGTGTGTGTGTGTGTGTGTGATTAGTAACCCTGCAGCATTTCAGAGGAGCAGGGCTGCAAACTACATCAGCTACTGGTAAAACGATAATAAAAAAAAAGACTTCAAGATCTTCTGGTGTCTAAAAGCACTGATCACTATTTCACAAGGAGAGCAGAGCCTGAAGTTTGCTGCTGTTTTAATCATGAGAAGAACATAAAAAACGAGTGGAAGTGCCGTTTGTGCACTGCTGGTTACACACACCAACTCCTCCGTTTAGAAGCAGAACTTTAAAAATCATTCAACTGGCTTATCAACGAGTGCCGAGGCCGTGGACAATGTGCTTTCATTGAGGAATCTAGTCGACATGTTTTTCCATCAGCATTCAGTCCGAATCAGCGGAGTTTCCATGACAACAGTTCACAGCGTCATGACAACGGAAGAGCCCCCGATGGCGCGTGGAACACCCTGACTTCCTGTCGGCTTCCTGCTCCGACTCTCTCTATCTCCATGGATACAAAACCATCCCTTCTCCTCTCTATCTTTCAGTGCGGGGTCGCGCCCCCAATTCCTCACTTGTCTGGCACGCGCACACACGCACACACACACACAATACAGAGGGATAATAACACCACACATGTATTCAGAGAAACATATATGCCTTCACAGACCTGCAAACATAACACTTGCAAAAATAAAAGCATGCATGTATATTTATAAACTCACACATGGGCATTACAGTCTGGGAGAGCACTCGAAGTGCCCACCCAAAGATTTCTATTCAAATGTGTGTGTGTGTGTGACTAAGGGGGGTGGTTGGCTGGTGGGGGTGGAGGTTAATCAACTTTCAACCAACTGACTGGTCACAGCAGCAGCCCCCCAGTGACGATCCCCACGGGGAAAAGAAAGTCCGCCCTTTTCTTAGTTAACTTCCACTCCATAGACAAGCCTCCATTAGCTTTCAGCAAACCGATCGGTTTCAGTTTCCACTTAACTTCATCGTGGCTGAAAAGAAGAAAACTATCTACAGCTTATCAGATAAGAGCCTTGTGATAAAAGCCTACTGTGAGAAATTACTTTCGAATTTCAACTGTGATTCCTGTCTTTGTGTCTCTCTTTGAACTCCGAGCAACGCTCCGAACAATAAAGGGGAATATTTGTCAGCACTTCAAGAAAAGCAACTTGTGGTGCCAACTTTGCATCTTCTCTGTCTAACTTTCAATCAGAGCCTACTGTTTTTCACAGTGGGCTCTCGCATGCAACAGAGCTCGAAAGGAAAAAGAGAATCTTTAATTTGAGAAGTTCCGTAAAACTTCAAAGGATGCTCCTGTTTTCTGACTGACTGCCTCACTCGGTGTAATGTGACCTTGCTGATTGAGATTACGTGACCAAATTACAGTTAGAAAGGAAAAACGAACCCATTCTCTCTAATAAAATGCAAATGTAAGGCGTAAAGTAAGTAAAACTTTAGTTATAATTCGAAATGAGAGTTACAAAGACACAAATACTGAAGAAAAAGGATAAAGTTTAAACAGGAATTAATACAAAAAAACATTAAAGACTACACAGAAGGCAAGCACACATTACAGGAGCGTTAGACACAGGACCAACACAACAGAAAGGACAATACTATCAAACAGAGAAACCCCAGGGCTGTGACTGCAGACTGTACAATCAATAGTGGACGTAGCCACTGTGACGTCACCCGCTGGTTTGGGGACTGCTGTTTGGAAGCCTGAGTTTGGCATTATGGCCATCGCCATCTCGGTTTTTTGGAGTCAGAAGCGACCATATTTGGACAAGAGAGTGGAGCTGCCGTGGATATGCACTGCTGTTCTTCTACGCTGTTTGGATCAGACTGAGATCTGGAGAGCACGCTGCGGTAACGACTTGTCGATCGCAAACGGGACCAGAATTTAGAACATGAGCATCAGGCTGCACTGAAGAATACTTGAAACTGGCTACTGAGACCACAAACTTGGGTCATTTTCTCATACATTTACATAAATTTGGATTTCTTTTTGCAACCAGATTTAAGGCATTTGGGCATCGGCTTCACTTTTCACACCCCCAAGCTCAACCACTTATTAAACTGCCTGTGAAGGGACGCCTTCAATCCTGAATCAAGCTCTGCTCTATAGTAGGGAAACAGGAATATGAATGTAAATGAATTAGTTCTATACCAGAGCAGGTAACCATATTAGACTAGTTCTTATTTAGATTGAGGTTAATAGTCTTTACTTTAGCACTTCTTCAACTTCACACAAGCATCTAGTGAGGAATTCCCATTAAGTATGTGTGTGTGTGCTTGCCCGCGTTATCATGTTTGTACACGTTAAAGCCATCAGCTGGCCAGGCAAGCAGTAGTGAAGCTCTTTCCCTCTCCGGTAGCCTCAGCTCTTGGTGCCAGCCTTTTAAAAAGCAACAGTGGCTTTTGTAAGTGGGCACCGACAGAGACAGACGGCCATTGTCAGCGGCTGTAACTTCAGACAGACCTCCTCAACTGGAGAGACCACAGAGAGAGCATTGGCATTTTGTGGTTTCAGTGACTTAGTTTCACTCTTCCTCTCCTTTCCACCTTTTGTCCTGCATGTTCCTGCCATCCTCCTTTTCTGCCTCACACTCCTCGGCTGGTTTTCCCTCTCTGCTTCCAAGAAGATATGTGCGTTTCTGTAGCAGGACAATCTAACATTGATGCCCACCTGGCACGGCGATCGGCCAGCTGTGCCGAAACACACATCTTATGCACTAGTTCTTGTCTTGTATACTCCCCCACCCTCCCGCACAACATGTCCAGGTCTTATATTGGGATGACAACCTGATCATACAACTCATTTTATACGCACTGTACTGGACAAAAGCAAAAAAAAAAAGCTCATCCAGATTTTGGTGGACAGAAGAACTGTAACCTAAGCCTTCTACTAGTCCAGCAGAAGAAATATGCCACTGAAAATCTCTCTTTAACAACAAAAACTATCTTGCTGTACAGCCTTGAACAGCGGCTCTGCACAGCTTTTAGCTTGCTCCTTTGTAGTGGACAGCAGCTGTGGTTAGAATGGATTCAGAGCAGTTATGATGGATTACAATGGAGTTCTCAAACACTTCTCAAACCACTCCTGCAGCATAATCCACTTCTCCGCTGTTAGTCCTCGTGTTCAGTATGTTCGTAGCACTCAAAGTCATTCCACATCATAGCTAAATACACTAGCCCCTTGCCTCCTCGTAACTCACAAGCTCCACCAGGATGTGTTGATTTACAGCTGCAGTTCAACAGCAGAGGATGGATTATGCTGCAGGAGCAGTTCTAGAAGTTCCTATGAACGTTTTGATACTTTTACACGTGGCTCTGGGTCACCACTGGTCTATTGTTGCTGTTATCTGCCAAAGAGCAAGCTCTAAACTTTTCAGAGAGATACTGCAAGTCTACAGGCAGGGTGAGGATTTGATACTGAGATTTGGAGTCAAGCACTGCTTTAAGGGTCAAATCGGGTGAAAGCGAAGAAGTGAAAGTTTCTTCAATGTCCTACTCGAATCTGTAACCTTTGAACACAAGCCTTCTGTGTAAACAACTCATAGTGCATTAGAACACTTGAGGTGACAAACTCCCTAATGTAATATTTAAAAGTATTAGGTTTACATGTGCGTCTGCTCTGTACAAGAATCCAGTGCAAGAACTTTAAACCACTGAATTTCACTTTCAGCTTCGAGACTTTGTGCTCCTCCCAATCACTGCCGACGAGAGCGGCTACCGCAGAAACTTTTGAGTGACATAAGTGTTTCACTGAGCTGAGGTTCCTGTCCAGGCTGCTCAGCATCAAAGAGATTCAGCTGTCCTCGTGGCACAGACCGGCTTTAAAATAACTGTACGCTGCCACAGTGAGAGCAGACTGCAGCTAAGTGGATTAAAGAATAAGAGCACTTATGAATAAAATGCTTGAGATGGAGAGACCAGATGAAAAAGCAGCAGAAAGAGGGGGAGAGACAGAGGGATGGAAGACAAAATACCACAGTAGAAAGCAGGCAATCAATTATTCAATGTAACATCTGTGGTTTTGAGCGATGCCACCACCGTGATGACTATAACAGTGAAACACACTTCAATTAGCACACTCGGGAAAACCAAAATGAGATTTGTGATAGCACCCAAAGAAGGACAAAGTAGTCAAATCTATGAAATCGCACAACATTTCGCTCCATTCTGCGGAATTAATGATGTGTGTTAGGAAATGACATATTTCTGTTTTATCTTATAATTAAACTTTTCTCTACAATATCATAATCTCTGAAATTTCTACGCCAAAAAAAGAAAGAAAATCTGATTATACTTTTTTTTCTGCTAAAAACCAGACAGTTAAGGCGGCTTTGGAAAATCTTTCTAACAAGATTTATTTCCCTCAGTGAAGATTTCTATTTGGCTGGTTTACAGAGCCTGACTCCATCGGGCTGTGTGCGAGTGTGTGCGAGTGTATGTTTGGAAGTCAGCGCGCACATAATCGCATCTTAAGCATTGAGTTAAAGCTAGAAGGAGGAAGACACAATTATAACTCGTGTGCAGCTGCAAAAAAAAGAAGAGCAGAAAAGTAGAAAGAAAGAAAGAAAACAAAGTGGTGGCTCATATAGTGTGAGTCAACACTTTGGCATGGACTGTGCTGAGACTGTGCTTGAGGGTCAACATGAAGTGGAAGTGATACATGATGCTGGAGCCAATGTCCCTATTTAAGGTAACGGACCTGTCTTCTAAGTGTGAGGAAGTGGAAGATTTCACAATTTGTCAGCCTATAGTGCAGCACGAGATAATCAGCAAGGGCCTAATTACTGTGGTATTTAACTCACATGTAAAGTTAACCGAAACAACGTTTCAGTCTGGGGTGAACCAATCGAATCCATCAGACCGACACCGCCCCACCCCATCCTGACCTTATCAAACGGATGACATATCAGCTGGGTGAGAGTGATCCTCATTAAAGGTACCCCGTGGCGTTTTCTTGTAAACAAACAAAAAACATGTTCACATTCATTGTTACTCACCAAAACACACACCGTGTGTCCTTCAGGTCGAACATGTTGAATGCATTTCCTTAGGACATTTAAAGTATTTTGAACCCTGCATTGTTTATATTTTATGGTTACTAGCTTGCGGTCTTCTTTTTCCCTGTCTTTACTTGCACATTTCTGCACCTATAGATCGGTGGAATAGTATTAAACATTACTGCATCAACCCATACATGTACTTCTGTAAGTTCAGCAGCAAGTAAGATAGTTTAAAGGTAAGCATCATACCCAGTTTCATCCCTACTGTAGTTCACTATGCATCTGCCTATCCATCATTAGTGCTCTCTACATATTATTTATGAATCCTACACATTCAGTATGCTGTGTGCCAGTATTTTGTAGGCAATTACTATTACACCATCAGGCATCCTATTATGCCACCGGATGCAACCCCCCTGGTTTGCATGCTCGGAGTGCACCGGGCGGCCAGATGGTATCACAAGGAGACCATATGATCACTGAACTCACATTAAGCAAAACACACTATGACATGCTGTATGGTGGTATGTTGGGGACATTTCTTCAGTGGCAATGTATAGGGAGCCTGTAGTATTTGCTGTATTTGATAGTGGAGGCTTTTTTTTTTTTGTTAGGATTTGCAGGTACCAACTGTTCACACACCCACACAGAGAGAGACACATGCACACACACACACACACAAACACTTATTGAGCCGTTGAATCAATGTCATGCAGGCTGTGGTTGTGTCATTCCATCTAACCAACACCATGCACCATCAATCTATTCATCCAGCAATGCATTTGTCAACACTTCCAATTCAAACACAGTGACTAAACAACTCACTAAAAGTATGTCTAAATAGGAATACTGACTGCAACAAGGCAACGCACAATTTACCATGAGGTGGTCCTCTCATGGTACCACATTATTGCACCAAAATTCTGAAAATGTAGGAGTGAGTCATCCAGCAAGGGAGCTGCCTGTTGGGAGTGATTAAGGGTAGAAGGAGTCAGATGAAGAGCAGAAAACAAAAGAACCAAATGAGGCCTACAGAGAGAGGAGCTATGAGAGAAGAAGGGATGAGCGCAGATGCAACCATCACGCTGAGCTGAATCAGATTAGTTTTAAATCTCTAACCAGGGGGATCACAGGATACAAAAACTCAAAGCTACAGGGGCTTCCAACACTTGTATCTACATACATTCACTGTCAAAATGATGCATCAAAACAGGAACGTAGCCTAAAATCCCGTTCCTGCTGAACTGCACATATGGAACCAGGAGGTGTGATAACCACTGAGAAGTCAGATGTATAGAGGCGACCGTGCTGCTGCAAAACCATATGGCACCGTGAAGGACTCCAGCTAGAAGATCGTGTTCTCACTGGCAGAACTGCTTGGACAAACCAGGCCAAAATGAGATCACCCACGACATCACAGCGACTTGTATGTGTGTGTTAGTGCGGGAGAGGCTGAGTAAGAACATGTGTTTGTGTGTGATTTTGAGTGGTGTCCAGGCATATTGTGGGACAGATGGCTGGAGGATGCTCTATTTCCTTTCCCTAAAGGAAATAATCTTCCTCTCTCCACATATCTAAACAGCATCTTTAACACTAACATTTTAAAGGAAATGAACCAACTCGCGGCAGATGGTTGCTTACATGTAAACGTGCAGCCACAGCAAAGGGAATCAACAAGCTTAAATTCGCAATCATCTGCTGAAACTGACTCGACTGCTGCAGCTTCAGAGCTTAAACAAACTTTGAATGTGCAGAGACGTTTCTGAAATTGACCAGAAAAAGATTTCAGACAGCCAGCCTATCCTGGGATGACTTGATTCGAACGATCTCATGTTAATTCAGGAACTGCTTTCACGTCTGGCGACAGCAGATGGAGCTAGAAGTTAAAGGCCACCGATATTTCTGGGAACTGTTATCTTCATTTTATGAAAGAGCAGTTGCAATAACGCTGCCGTCATTAGAAACAACCAATCAGACGCGAGGGAAGGCTTGAGGAAGGACAGAGCTCACTCATCCCGTGTATCAGCGTTTGTCTCTTTCTGCACCAATTTCCATTAAATAAAAAAATGCCCCATGGGCTCATCTGAGTTAATCTGATCATGCAAAATCTCATCAAAAGAGAACATGCAGGTTTGTGTTCAGGACATGAAAACGCTTGGAAGCCTCTGATCTCGGCCTCCTGAATTGAATGTCATGAAATTTATCTCCTGCACTTTCCTTGAACAGATGACGGAATAAGAAGAATTAGACAACCTTGTTAAGGATCAGCGTTGAACATTTCAGCATGCTGTTCCATTTCCACTTAGAAAAGGTCAAATCAAAATGTCATGCAAAGCAAAACTGAAGATCAGTGAATGGGGGGGGGGGGGGGTACCGGGGGTTGTTCATGGAGTTCAAGTAGCTCCTCAAATCTGGGAACTTCTTCAGCTTCATTATCAACTGTCGTGGAAAACGCTGTGGCCCTGCGTGAACAGATTAAACTGAAAAGCTGATGATACATAAGACATAGTGTATGTAGTTTATGTCAACCCATTTGGATATTTGTGGCCGAAACCAGTAACATTGGAGCAGGAAGAATCTCATGTCTCAGCTGCTCACTCATTGGCTGACATCCATTGATACACCTGTAATAAACTAACCCTGGCCAATGTATTAGCCTCGCTCTACCCTGCTTCTGTCTTGTGGTTCATGACAGTGATAAGACTTCTGCTGCATCTCTCTATCAAGAGCATGAAGTGATTATATATTTCAGAGCTTATTAATCAAAACACCAAAACTCCCAGTTGACAGAAAACTTGATGGTCAAAAGTGAACTTCTCTTACACAAGGAGAGCCATGGAGCCGCTCACCATCCATAGTGGAAAAATCAATATCTGTAAGTTTGAACTGACATATAGATCTACAGTATAGAATTGATCATTTAAGCTCAATAAGGTCTCAAAATTCACAAGAAAGCATCAATTACTTTTGGAATGTCTCTCCCTATGAGAAAAACGTAGATGGACCTTGGAACAACAGTCAAGTTTCTAAAGTCAAAGTCCATGTGGGAGCAGTTGGAGCATCTCCGTCAAATCCAGACAACAGAACACACCGAGCGTCGTCACACTGCACAATTTCATTCATACTTCAACATGTGTTTGGAGGAGCCGCTCAACCTGTTCAAAGCATGACGAGGAAAAGCCCTGCAAGGACTGCACACCGTTCACTTCAACTAAATCTGAGTGGATTCTGCAGCGGTGGCCCATGTTGTAGGAACACATTTGCACGCATGTTCTAACAAATGCCATCTACACGCAACATTCATCTTTCTTTGCCGCCGATTGCAAATTTGGAAACACTGATTCAAGTCTGCAGGGTGTTAAATATCCGAGGGAATAAAAGAGACGCACAGCTCAATTTTTTTGACAGCGTTCAAAACGTCCACACATCACATGTCAGCCACCACAGTCAGTTAAATCCGGGTGTATATATTTTTTTTAATCCTTCCCAGTTTCTTACCTATTTGGCTGAAAAGGAGCAGCTGAGAGATGAGAACATCGGTCCGGGGAACTGCCATCTCCATGGCGAGAAAATGAGCCGTGAAGAGGCAGAGTGTCGGGTTTAAAAGGGGCGGACGGCAGGTCGGGCGCGTAAAGATGCGCTACCAGGTCATCTTTCCTCCTCTGCTGCCTCAGCGGAGCGGCAGGGCTGGATGCTCGGATCGGTCTGGCTCGAGTCGGTGCTGCTCGGCTGTTGGCTTGGAGGAGTGCTGGCTCGCTGGCTGGTTGGTTGGTGACGGACGCGCACTCACGTATATCGCAATAGGAGACGGGCTGTGTGCGCGCCGCCCACTGCCCTTAATGGAAATCACTGTATCACTCCTGTAATATTCTTATGATATTACTCCAGGGACGCGCTGGGCGCCTGGAGCATGCAGCGGCGATTTAGAGGCTTTTATCTGCTCGGGCAGCAGCGTGGGATTCATATGATACTCAGCCTGACAGCATCTGTGGAACGAAACGATGTGCTCACAGAGAACTTAACATACTTTGTGGTATTACAACAATATGAAGCAATTTTGCATAAAAATGCAGCAATGATAAAGACAAAGTGTATCCACACTGTATCTCTTACAGTGCCATAGTAATGCCAGGACATATTTCTGTACCACACTGTAGAATTAGGTGTTTGGCACCTTGGCTTGTCATTATATAAAGTATAAACCTTTCTAATATTTTTATCCCATAACACTGTTAGGTGCTCCACAGTGAGATACAGCGATGTCCTCTATGATCATGCAGCAGTTGTAAGGAATGATGGGTAGCTTTGTTGTACTTGCACAGTATACATGTGATTTAATTATTTTAACAAGTGGTGGATCAGAAACAAGGACAACAATTAGCATATGGGGCCCCTACAGGTGAGTAAGACAGCAGTGACATCATCAGTCTGGCTACTTCCAATGTCTAATATTACTGTTGAGTCTCTGTTTTGGAATATCATGGTGACAAAAGGTTTCATCTGAGTGCCTCACAAAGCTTTAAGGTGACTTGAGGAGACACTTCAAAAGTTTTTTAGGTTTTGTATAAAGCGGTGCAAAGAAGCAAGAATGTGGATCCAACCAGCAGGACTGTCCCACAGAGGAATCAGCGTGTGTGTATTTGCAATGGTGGGGAGATTTGGCATGAAGTATGCAATGTCAAAGCTATGTGTGTGTGTGTGTGTGAGTGTGTGCACACATCGTGTGAAAAAGAATTTGTGTAGCTTCACAAGCAACAGGCTTCAATGGTGCAACAACATGCGGTTGTGGGAGCTCGTAAGTGTTTGTGAGAGTGAGTGTTACGCACACACTCACTCTCAGGCTTCGGTCACACAATAACATGCTGCTCTCATTACTCTGTGTGCATTAATTAGCATAAATTAAGAGAGATAATCCTCTTTAATTCAGACGGGAGCCTTGTCTCACTTGTTGGACCAACATTTTTTCGGATGCTTGTTACAATATCCTCTCTGCCTCTGTGCTTCCGGTATATAAGCCTGTGTGTTTGTGTGCGCGTGTGTGCGTCTGCGCATGTTTGTGGGAGAAAGGGAGTGTGGCTTGTGGAATAACAACATGTTGGTTGTATCATCAGCCCGTGTGATTACTGACAAAAATAGACAGAACAGAGCACAGAAAATTAATGCTACTGGGAAAAAAAATGACCCCTTATTGAACCTTAAACACAAAGACACAAGCACACATACAACACATACACACACATCTTTTTTTTTTTCAGCTGAAGCCAGATGAAAAAATGCCAAACTAAAGCAACATCACCTTAACAAAACACACATGTGCACGCACACACACACAGACTTCCTGTCTGCTCTGACAGGTGTAAAGACACAAGCTGTGTGGCGAATGATCACAGCGCGCTGTCGCCTCCTGCAAAATACCCTGAGCTTTTTCAGATCCTGTTGCTGCGGAAAGCTGATTCGGTGTTCACTGCACACAGGCAGCTATGGATTATGGATTATGTGTTTGCCCTCCCTTTCCTCTCTCTGACTGTGTGTTCATACCGTGAGTGGAGCAAGGTCAACAGCTCAACAGGAGTTCATTTAGGTCAACCACTGTCGAGAATCTGGTCCTGCTCGGTTTATCATGCAAGATGTCCACTGATCAGATTTTCATGAAGCTTTGGCAAAAGACGCATACTATAGCTTCTTTCCATCATTTCTGATTTCACATTGGTTCCTCTCAGGGTGGCATGGGGACTTATTGAAATAGTCTCTATAAAATATTGACTAAAACAGGTGTTTCTGCTTTGAGTCTGGCAAAGGGTCATTATAAGCATAAAGGACACAAGACTACAAGCATAATAAAAACAATATAGATCAATTAATAGTGCTCTGATTACCACGTGATACAGACAAATTAAGTGCCTTCGAAAACACATCCTCCTTTGAAGTGTTTGCTGTCAAATAATTTCTGTCTTCCAAAAGTTCAACTGAACATGTCATCAGTAGACATTACAAAAAGTGACAAAAGGATTTCCATTAAAACGTTCCGCTCCTAAATCACAACATCCACGTCATGTTTTGATTACGTGCATGTGTGGCGTGAGTGTCCTAACCCCCTGTTGCCATGACAGTGGATGGCGAGTTGACAGTGATATTGACTTCCAGCGGTGGCAAGTGGAGGTCAGCACTGTGGACAGCAGCAGCCTCACAAGTATTGGTCAATGTGTGTGTGTGTGTGTGTGAGTGAGAGAGATGCCATTGGTCGCTGTCTGCTATGGAGGAACAGAGCTCCGTGTGTGTGCCCCTGCAGATTAATCAATGATGCTTTATTTTTTTTTAAAAATGGCTTCTACAAATGGTTCTATGAAGCTTTTTTAACTAGCTGAGCTACACAGATCCAGCATGTAAGGCAGGACTCTATGAGCAGACTGATAGTGTTGGTACCTGCAGGGAGAAACACAGGTCCTCTGCTGCACACTGACCAGAGCTCAGCATCTTATGAGAGACGTCCTGTGGAAGAAAAAGAGAAAACAACCATTGGGGTCATGACTCAAGAGA
Source organism: Chaetodon auriga (assembly GCF_051107435.1). Taxonomy (NCBI): domain Eukaryota; kingdom Metazoa; phylum Chordata; class Actinopteri; order Chaetodontiformes; family Chaetodontidae; genus Chaetodon; species Chaetodon auriga. Next base: position 5,672,375 of record NC_135095.1, on the reverse strand, counting down.
GTGATGAAGTCACAGACATCAAACTGCAGCCTTGAGTGTAAGTTTTAGCCATTTCCTAATTAACATCTGCACTATGTCAACAGATAACAGAGGAGGAAGTCGTTGTTTAGATGAATGCACTTATTGTAGATAAAGAGTCCCACTCACCTCAATGTAGGATAAAATCCCAGAAAATGAGACGTCCATTCCTTTAACTGTATACAGCAGCTCCACATACTGACTCCCTCTGACAGCACGGACATGAGCAGAGCAGTGTCAAAATATCAGTCGTGTTAAAACAAACATTAAGTACACAACACGTTCCACAACAGTCCAGCGAAGCTTCCACTCACTTTTTGGCCATCTGCTCAATGTTGTAGCCTGGACTGGGGTCATTGGAAATCTGAGTGGAGAAACAGATCCACACAAGTTTTCACACACATCGATCACATCCAGTGAAAGGTGAACAGTCGCTCTAATGAGGACCATAACGGCACACACCTTTAGAACTCGAGCAAACCTGTCCAAACAGTTGCCGACCGCGATGTCGATGGTCTCCCCAAATATTCTGTACCGCCGCTCTGAGTATGCAATAACCTGCACAGGAACACAAGAGTCCAATTGTTACATTTGTACCACATCAGCTTATACCTCAGTGTATGTTACAGCTCTGTCAACACTGTTTCACAGACAGCTGATAACAGGAAGTGCTGTCCAGAAGTTCTGTGCCAAAGGAAATACTGAGGCCACCAACCTGTGTGTTCCCTCCACTGACATAAAGCACGGTGGGGTTGGTGGCTTTTGTGATGAGTCGGCCCATCTCAATGTGTCCAATGCAGTGGTTGACACCGAGGAGCGGCTTCCCCCAAAGCTGTGTGACTGTATGAGCCACCAGAGCCACCGTCACCAGGGGAGCACCCATACCAGGACCTGAAAGAGTAGAAGAAAAACTGCTGTTTGATTGTGTGATAATTAGGTAGCTAGCTGACCAGCTTGTTCAACTGTTAGTGAACACTAGTGGTAAATGCCAAATGACTAACACAAAAAAAAAACACAAACGAATGCAGTGAAGTTCAGAAATGACAACCAGTGCGTAAATGCAGGTTCAATAGTTCAAATGTTTCTGGGAGGTACAACCGTCGGTCATCAGCATAAGAATACAGAGATGCTACAGTGACAAATGTAAATGGACTGTTTCTACGAGTAAAATGTTTTTGTTTATAAGTGAAATTCCAGTTTAAAGGCTTTAAACAATTTGATATTAAGTGAAATGATGTTGAGGTTCAACCAGGAACTGAAGATTGCATGTAGGTGGGAGTTTGCGCTTGTGTTTCTTTTCAACTGAATATCAGGAATCGGACAAGTTTACAAAGTTGTAAAACATAAGAATGATAATACATTGAAACCAGGCTTTACTCACGTGGTGATTTCAATGTATTTCACAACAATGGAAACAGATAACAATGGTGTGATCTCTTTGACTCCTCTGTTGTACATACACGATGAACTTGTAAACTGGCAGCTCTAAAAAAAGAAAACCTTGCTATCTCACACTTTCCTCACAATATTTACTGTTGATATTTCCAGTTCCATGAGGAGCCAAAGATATATCAGCATTATTTTTATTTCAGTCTATGTCCTAATTAGTTAGCAGGCAGGTTGACCTATGAGCCAGCATTGAAAGACAATGTTCCTTTAGGGAGACTCTCCTCTAATTAGTAATCAATAAACTCTTATTGTAGTAGAATCATTATTTTTTAAAGATCATCTCTCTTAAAGGCAAGAAACAAACAAGGAATCAGAGACTTGGATGCGTTGTGGGGAGTAATGTCATGGTTGTCATTTATCATCGGCATCAACAGCTTCAGAAAGCACTAAGAGCGACCTGCCTGCATCTTTGTGTGTGTGCGTGAGTGTTTTTTTTCCTGAAACTGAAAGTGTGCAAGAGTGTGTGTATTCAAGTGTGTGTTTTGGGCTTTTTACCGACTGTGTGTGTCTGACTGTGATCTGACATTTACCTCCCTGGCATACCAAAGGTTCCACCACACATCTCTCATCTCGCACTTACACACTCTCTACCTGCCATGTGAGAATTGAGGATAACAACCTATTAAGACAGTTTTTATCCACATATAAAACCACAATTTCTCAAATTATTGAACTCTCAGATTTCTCCATGAAAAAAAAGATGCTGTACCGCACTTGTAAATTCACACACGTAAGTAAGACATAACTGTTAGCACATGGTGAACAAATGGAGGGACTGAGCAGAAATCAAGGTGTCATGCTGTGCATACTCATTATCATCTCATTAACCAAAGTCCAATGAATGAGACCAAAGTGTTTATATAACAGTTTCTATGAGTCACCAAAAAGTGAGATAGAGAGAGAGAGCTGGACATATAGATCAACCAGTGTTTATACAGAGATGCTTCACGGACAGTAGCAGAAGGTTCAGTGCATTTACAACAAATCTCATACACTGGTTCCAAAACACATCATTCTTTAAGGCTACTCTCTTCTCCAGACAGCCATTGGTTAATTTGAGATAAACTTACACCTTACAAACTTACAACTAAACTACAACAGCCACAGATATTTAAAAAAAAAAAGAAAAAACTTTGCATCCCATACGGATTGTAATGGACTTACTGTAGTTTTGTTTTGTCTGTGCACCTGTGTGAGAGGTGTGTGATGGACAGAAACCAGCTGTACCGACTGGAAACCAAAACCTGCAGTGACCAAAAAGAACAATGAGGTTAAAGTGAGGTTAGACAAGACAATTCACCTGACAGACTGGTGTGGCTTAAAATGAACTACTTTGGCCTAGAGTCCGCAGTAAATAGACCTTCCCATCTTAACCTCCTCTGGGGGTCCAGGCTATGCCTCACAACCCCTTGCACCTACTGTAAATCCATCTTGATAAGTGTCCTGTGTCAAGTACTGTCAGCCTTCCTCTGACATCCTGGCTGAGCTGACACTGACTGACAGGTGACAGCTGGCTCATGGCCACCGCAGCTTCTCTTCTGTCAATGAAGTAAGCGGTACTCAGTTGTCAGATTGCTTTTGTGGTGTGTGAATTTAGATGAACAATCCATTCTATGACAAGGCCACAGGCTTCACTCATTTGGTTTTATTTCTTCTGAGCCACAACGGGTATGGATTAATAACTTGTTATTTATTATGGGACAGGTACTTGTTCTGGCAATACTCGTTAAAAAATTAAGACATACTAGTCATGATGACAATGAATAATACATCATACTGCTGCAATCTAATTGCCCTCTTCATGTTTCCGGTCCTCTCCACATACAGTATAATCCAGTGCCACCTCACGTGGCAGCTGCAGACACTGCTGCTGAGAGGGAAAAAGGAAATGCTTTAGTGCTTTTAATAGCCTGAAAATGGCACTGTGGATCACCTATCTCACTGGTTTGTTTATAAAAATTAGAGTTTCAAACAGAATGAGAACATAATGTCTCTCACGCAGCATCTAAAACCACAAGTCTGTGACAGCTATGTGATGGGGAGAGCATGCAATATCCAACAGGGTGAGCCACTAAGGGTGCCAGGATTCAAGCTTCAAGCTTCAAACCCCACTGATGGCATCTGTGTTGAACATGTCCAATTAATTGTACTCGTAAACAACCCTGACGCCCTTAACAACAAAACTGAATATTAACTGACAAATACAAATCTTCCAACTATATTCAGCTTTTTTTTTATTTTAATAAGGCATACTCTTACATACTCTAATGCACTAACAGCTCTGAAAATTATAGGAGGGATGTATTTCAGCTGGAGGTACTGGCTCAGCAAAGAAAAGCCATTTCAGGCATCAAAGGTCACCGTGAGTGATGTTCAATTGTTAACAGAACATCCTGAGCATGATCTCAAGACTCAAGAGAACTTTATTGTCAACCGATCCATATAAAAGGACAGAAAAGGGATAAAATTCGTTTCTCTTAGGCCAGTGGTACCACATTTAACATTAAGCAAGACAGTCAACGTACAGTGCCCAGACATAAACAAAAAGAAGTGCGAAACAGTGCAAAAGAAAGGACAAAAAATGAGAAAATGTAGAATGCAGTCTATTGTACCATTGAGGATGTTAGGAGAGGTTTGCGTAAAGTGGGTGTGTACACAGAAATGAAAATGTAAATTTGTGTGCCACATACGATAGGCATGAGGGAGGTGCCCATTCTTCATCACAGACTTTCAACACAACTTTAAAACTCTGCCACCATGTTTTTTTCATGCTTCATGTTTTTTTTTCTTTTATGCTCAGCTACCTTTGCACCGCAGGCAGGCACCTCCTTCTCTCGTAATGTGCATTTACCTGAAGGTCCTTCAACCACTCGATTGCACAGGACTGATGTCACGTGAAAGAAGCTTCTCTTTCTGAACATTTGTGATTTTCTTTTAGTTTCTAAAACAACATTCTACCTGGTACAATGTAAATCCTGACAGATAAAACTCAAAATGTGTCTTCTTTACCCACCAAGAGAACATGTGATAAATTAATTCTTCCCACTAGGGCAGTGACATGCAACCACTACTGCAACTGACAATTTCACAATTTCAGCCACTTCAAAACTGATTGACTTCAAAGTTTTATTTATCTTATAGTGCTTTTTCTGCAAAAATGAATGACACATGTTAACCTATGCCCATGTATGTTAACATCATCTTGCATAATGTCCTTGGACAGGAACTTTTTGGCCTCCATGCTGGAGCAGACGAAAGTAAAAACACTCACTAACAGTAGAGGAAACAAACTTGAAGTGAGGTCAGTAAATGGTGTGTGATATGAATAGTGAATGAAGGTCTGTCTCTGAAGCAGCTAAAGAGACACACTCAAGTCGCAGGCACACAGGGCGACAAACACTTACTTTCCCTAAGAAGAGGGCGAGCACCTCACCACTGCATCAGAGTACTTGTTTTGTCGCTCCCTTAAGTCCGCTCAAGCACACAACTGAGATGGATTGCTGCTGGGCGCCATGGCAACCAATGGGGCTATTCTCCGTCACTGTGGCTGAGGGAGGGTGAAGAAGAGAGGGAGAGTTAATCAGCAACACAGTTTCATTCCCCTTTTACTCACTGCCAAGCTGTACATGCACACAGACCAGCGTTATTGTACATTCATGCAGCTCTGTGACAAACTCTTGTGCTGTGGAGGAAACGAGGTTCGCAGGGAAGAAACAAACATTCACAAAGTTTCCTCTTCTTGATTTGGCTGGCACATGAATGCACACACACACACACACACACACACACGTCCACACATTTTACTTTTGGCATTCCAATTCTTGGGGAAACATGCAGAAAAGTGTCCATTACAGGTTCTGAGAGGCTCAGCCGATGTCTTCAAATGTCTTGGTCTGCTTGACCAACCGTGCAAAACCACAAAATAGGATATGAAACAGAGGAAAGAAGCAAAACCTCACATGTGCTTTACTTTTGTGTTAATTAACTAATTGATTAATGGACTTCAGCACTAGTCCAAGATATGCAGCTAATTGTGACATTTTTCTGGATGTGATTCTGGTGTTTGTTCAGTACATATTACTATGTTTAACATTTTCTTTAAGAACTAAGGCATTTTAACCACTAAAGATGTTGAACACAGTAACATAGCTGCCATGTTAGTGTCAAAACGCTGCATAGTGGTCTAAATTGAACAAATGACACCCACAAGTGAAAGCTGGTAAACTACAGAAGGATGCTAACGTTACCTTACCTAATGGATGACTTCCTCTCACCTGTGGCTTCCTCTCAGCCGGATTTATCATGGCAATAGTTAAAGTTAAATAAGGTACATGAGACGCCATATTGTGTTAAATGACGTTGTCTGGATAAATTGTGTTTAGTTTACCTTTATTTATCTAACGCCGGCTGTTAATGTTAACAGGTAATGTTAAACACGATCAAACTTTAGTTTGATTTTTTAACGAACTACGCCATCACCTGGTACGATTCGCCAATCACGCCTTGACGTCATCACCAAGCGACAAGGAAGTGGTGCTGTGCGCGTCCTTCACTCTACTCTGTGTAAACACGTTACAAAAGTCGTGTGTTTGTGGTTGAGTTATGGTGTATCTCGTTGATTTCACGAGGTTTATGCAGTGACAGAGGCAAACAGCAGCGGTGTTTGAGATAAAGAAATCCTTCTGGAGGTTTTAGCGTTTGATTCGGTGAGTGACAAGTACATACAAGCCAACGTAGCTATTGGCAGCTTACTTTCTTGGGATTTGCTGAGTGATGGTTGAAAACAATTGAAAATGAATTACTTGTAGTCTAATATTAAAGAGAAAACGCCACAGTGGTGTTATGTGGGTTTAATTAAGACGTCGGGTCTTTTGAGGCTCACGTATGCATGTAAATTCACAGCATAAACATATGTTATAGCCAATAGTTCAAACCTGAGGGACATTTATGAGCATCAACAGCTCATCGCATAAAGTTGCAGAAGTACTACAGTAATGAAGAGACTAATGTTTATCAGAACATATGTTAATGTGGTTTTTAGGGTACCCAATTGTTCATAATGGTATTTTTCAGCAATTTTACCCCATTTACTCCCCTTTTTCAAAACAACTGCTGGTTGATAGAGAATTTTCTAAATATGTGAACAGATACAACATTAGCATACAACACCAGCATATCCACAATATAAAGGACACTGTAAAGGAGGGAGGAAACTTAATATTTTACAATGTCTCCCAGGATAAAGCAGCCATGACGGCTCCAAACTCTGCGGAAAGGAAGGCCTGCTGGGAAGCCAGAGACCTCCTGTGGAAATGCCTTGATGACAACGATGACAAAGCTGCATCCTGCCAGAAGTTCCAGAGCGAATTTGAGGCAAACTGCCCCGCTCAGTGGGTAAGCTATCCCAGCTTTTTATCACTGTGGTCAGTGAGGTGTGAGATCTATATTTAGTGCAGACCACGGTGTCTGAAAGGTTGAACCGTGAGCAGTGTATCAAAGTCTTCCTTCAATCTTTCAGTCAGTCTTTTGTATTTTTCTTGACAGGTGAAATATTTCACCAAGAGGAGACACTTCCTGAAATACAAAGACAAAATGGAGAGAGAAAACTTCATACCTGCGGCAGGCCCCCAGCAGCCTTCCTAACCACTGGACAGCAGACCCTCAACATCTCCAAGACTTTAAGCCTTATTCAGACCAGGGCGAGAGATGCAGCACCTGGAGAGGAGTTTTCCTCACTTTATTGTTGGCAGAGCACCTGAACTTCACCTTTATCATTGTTCATTTGGACAGATGTCAAGATTCGTCAAGAAAGCGTACATATTAGAAGCTTCAAGTGGCAGCATGAGTGACCTGTTCGAGAATTACTCGAGCTGCCTTCCTCAGAAATATGTGGCGTCAGTTCATGTCAACCCGCCCAGCTGGTCTGAGACGTGATAACAAAAAAACCAAACAAGAGGGAAAAGATCCACATTCAGAGAAGATCACAGAGTGGTTTTCTACCTCTGCTTGGAGTTTGGGTTGAATGAAGTTTTTGTACATGAAAACCAGTCACAAGTCTCAATCAATTCAATTCTAATTGTGTGATTTTACAGATAAATGCTGATCTTCACTGATTGCTGCTACTTACCTTTTAATTCCAGGACAGTGCCGCATTAGGCAAAATCTCTCAAGTGTGATTGACTTGTGGTGTTGTATGTAAATGATTTAAATGTAAATAAATAAAATAATACATACAGTCAGTGGTTTTAGTTGTTTTATTGTTGTGCATGTATAATGTTGTATCATCCTAGCTCTAGTTTTTGTCTGAGTAGGATATGAAGGAAACATCAAAGTATAACACATAATTTAGGAATATTACAGCTCATTTGGAAACAAAAGCACATTATATTACAAATCTGTATGTATTTACAAAGGAGTGTGGCCCCTGGGTCAAAGGTCACTGCTGTAACACCATCATGATGTAAGAGACCTTCAGCAGAACTGAATAAATTACAAAAGAAAAGCATAGGCTTTTGATTCTGCCTACGCTTGGACCTAAACTTACAATGCAATGATATAAAAAAGCCACAAATTACACTTCAAATTTGTGTAAAAATATAAGGCATATCTTGTATATTTTTTGCACAGTACAGTGAATGTTATGTGCAAACCTTCTCACCACCAGACGACAGTTATTTGTGTGTATACTGTGATTTGACAGCTGATTGAACAAACTACTGTACCATACGACCCTGTGCTACCTCACTCTGTCTCTCTTCTTAAAGGCTTTGGATGCTGCGTTCAACAGTGACTCAGGACTTGGAGGGACTCTGCAGTCTTTCTGCATTCACATGCCAGGAGAGAACAAATAAAGACCAAACGTGGTCATCCTGTTGCTTAACATACTGATGTGACAAATTTCATAAAAAATACAATGTCTGCGATAATAACTGTTGCTTTTGATAAAGGCTTGTTTAAGTGTTTTTGTACATGCTGGCGAACACAGACTTTCATTTTCATGGTCAATGATCATGATATTGGCAAAACGTAGGTCCTCAGCTGGTACAATTTTCTCAGATTTTTCACCAGGCTGAAGTCAAAGAAGTGATTAAGGAGAACACAGTCAGGGGTCTTGTTTGTAGAATACAAAGCACCTGGCTGAATACACAGATTAATGGCAGGAGTGTGTCTAACCTCTCAAGTCTACAAGCCTTCCAAACTGCAAGAAACCACCATGAAAAGCTACAACAGAAACCGAGTCAGCATAAATTCCACAATGGTATGACTTTCTATACCTTAAATACAGCACAGGTTACATTCTTAATATTGTAATGAGTTTCTCAGGCTGAGAAAAAGCACTTAGACTACAGTGTTCTATCGTTTAAGGAGGGTGGTGGTGAGCTGAGATCCCGCACTGCTCTGAGATTACAGCAAGTAACACTGTTAGGGTTAGAGGTTGGATTCCCACAAGAGACAGTGACGCTTTAAGTGTAATCTGACCGGCAACAATGTGGTGAAGGCACAAGTGGTGCTGGAAGGCGCTTTGGGTAAACGTGGCCAACAAAACACCAAATGTTCACAGTATGATTGGGCACAAAAATCAGCTTCAGAAACTTTGGTAAAGACATCAGACAGATATTAAGAAGCCTAGATTTACAAAGCAGATAGCAGCTAAGAACATCTATGGACACTGTAGATCAATTTGCTAAATGTACACAGGCTTTTATATCTTTAGAAACAGATCATAAAGACTCTTATGAAAAGATACTGGCCACATTTGAAAGTTGCTCTATGTATACAGTACATAATCAGCCACAGTAGAAGCCTCTTTTCATGCATTTTATCTTGCTTTAATACAACAGTCTGCTCTTTCTTTGACACTGGGCAGTGTGCCCAAAGTGATATATTAAAGCTAAATTTCAGATTCACTCAGAAAACCTGTCACCAGCCCACCATGTTGCAATGTATGTGATCTGGTTGCAGAGCAATACATTTAAGTGCAGCAGAAGCATGCAGTAAAAAGAGGCTTCCAGCGACACCATTTTTCTTATTTCTGTCAAAATGTGAAATAATCCACAGAATATGGCATGATGTGGCTCTGGAAAGACTTTCCAGGCAGCTTCTAAGAAACCTAACTCATCATTGTTTCTATCATAAATCAAAAAAACAAAATCTGTTCTTGATCACCACAAATAGGTTTGTAGCTTTTTAGTAATATCTTCAGTGATTCGGTGAAAAGATAATCTCCATCAAACTTCGGTCATGGAGGTAAAAAAATATGTTTTTGCTGGAGTTAGTGCTCCATTCAGAGGCCACTTTGACGGAGGCAATCTGTATTCCACACAGCACCCCTTTATGGCCAAAAAATATATAATTTTTATTATTCTATCGAAGCAACAGGTCATAGTTTTTTGCTCTCCTCCTCTCCTTCTTCCCTCCATCCTTCTTCTTCATTCAGGTCCAGTTTAATCAGTCTAAGAAACAGCTTAACTCTGAGCAAGACCGTCCTCTTGACACGGATTTTTCTTGTTGTCTTTCCTCACAGAAACACTGCCCCATGTCGTTCTCTCTTTCTGTCTTTCAGTGATTCATCCCCTCTTCTTCCCACTGACCCCACCCTGCGGTGGTTATAAGCTCCCGGTGACGTTCCTGGCCACTGCCCAGGCTGGGAACTCAGTCAGGTTGAAGAGAGGAACCCCCCACGTGGTGATGGCCAACATCACCACCGCCACGCCGATCAGGTTCACCCCAAAGCCTGCTTTCACCTGAAGACGAGGAGGAGGAAAATGAAAAAAAACAACTGGTTATATGTGACAAACCTGAGTTGTATGCATTCATTCATTTGAAAATTAAGTATCAGAATTTGGTGTTTTGGTTTCGCCAAGTGTTAAGACAAAAATCTGATTACATAAAACAAATTGGACACATTGTACTGTTGAGCCTGATGCTGCAGGTGCAGAGAGAACATGTGACTTTGTGTGTGTGTGTGTGTGTGTGTGTGCGTGTGTGTGTGTGTGTGTGTGTGTGTCGTACCATGTCGCTGATCTGCACGTGGCCGTAACTGAAGACAATGGCGTTGGGGGGGTTCCCCACTGGAAGCATGACCCCAAATGACACACACATGGTGGACGGGATCAAAGTGTGGAGGGGGTTGATGTGCAGCGTCTCTGACTGGATGGAGGGAAGTGGGTGAAGAAGAACAAAGGGGGTAAAGAGAAAGAAAGGGAAAAGAAAGGAGGGAGGGTGAGAGGGATGGTATAAAAACAGGAAAGGAAAGGAAAGGAATTGTAGAGGCGAGGGAGAAATGACAGGGGATAAAGAAAGGTAGATGAAGGATGAGGAGAGGGAGGAAAATTGTGTGATGTTGCAGCAGACATCATCATTGTTTTTACAAATTTTGGACTCTATATTGTTCAAAGCACCACCTGCCTTTCCCTTTGCATTCTTCACATCAAGTCCCTGCTTTATTAATGCTTCATCTCAACACAAAAGTCTGAATTTTTGTCAGCACTTTTTTCTCCTCTCTGGTGTCCCTGTGTGAGGGAGTGTGTCGTACCAGCGCTGACAGGATGGGCAGGAAGACGGTGAGAGTTGCCGGGTTGGAGGCAAACTCTGTGACCGCCGACACCAGCAGGCAGGCCAGCAGGGTGACAGCCCAGGGAGGAAGACCACTCATGGGCTCCAGCTGTCTGCCGATCCACACTGACAGGCCTGACACCTGCACACACACACACACACACACACACACACACACAAACATACATAAAACACGTGAGCATCCTCAAATAGTCTGTCACCCTCAAACTGCACTCTGCCATCAACTGAGAAATTAGCCACAAATATACTATTGTCTCTACATAGTTTTCATATTTCATGTTCAAGTATAATGTACTTTCTTTATCACTTAAACTATGACTACAGGCTCTTTCTAATACCAAATTCCATCACATTATCACCTTGAATCTCCGCTGACTTTCATGAGATGAGAGCCTGAGGATAAATCCTGAAGATAAACATGGCGCCTAACCTTTAACATACAATGGTACGGTGCTGTAATAAAACAGCACACTCAAACGCGTGTGTAGTACCTTGCAACCAGCAGCCAGTGCATAGCCTCCTCCCACCAGGATGACGATCTCCCATGGCATCAGTCTCTGGAAGTCCTTCCAGGTGATCATGGGAGCCAGCGGGTCATCATCATCTGATGGGTTTAAAACCAGAGAAAATATTTTAATGCAGCTCGAATGTTTTATTTAAGAAGCATCAAACCTATGAATCATTTTGTCATTTATAAAAACAGTTTTGTACTGTTTTGTTTCGGGGTGTCTGCTGAAAGGGAACTTATTTTATTGAGTTGTAGTGTATATACAGTACATGAAAAAGATATTTTTAGTAACACTTTGTTACAGGTAATTTCCACTAATATAGAGGAAAGAAGAAGTCCACTTAAACTCAGGTCAATAGTGTGTTATCATTTATTATTGGAGTCCAGTCCAATGTATATGTTTACCTCTCTGTGTCTTAAAAAACACCATAAATTGTAAAAGGAGACAAAATGCCTTGCAGCTGTTTGCATGTCTACATCTGTGTTCCTCATGGGTTACGGTGTTAAGAGGTGACTGGACTGAAGGGTGTCAGCACTATATCATGTGTTGAGCAGCACAGCAAAATACAATAAATGTCAGACTTCTTCAGTGTTTTTCAAAGTGTTGCTCAACTGTGGAGAACAGAAGTGTCTGAGGTTGAACTGTTTTTCTGTTAAAGCAGAGGTTTCTCTGACCTGGTGAACCTGTGGTATACAAGCAATAAATCAACATGCACAGGCTGGTAATACAGACAGGAGCGTGTTGAAACAACAGCTGTTTGCAGCAGGGCAAGGAGACTGTGCATGTGATATATATGTGTTATTCATACATTAAGGGTTTTTTCTGTCTTATTTTTCTATTAACCCAAATTTACTTCAGTGTTTCCATTGTATATTTCTATTGCAGTGCTGAACAACTTCACTTTACGTTGTCCCATATGTTAAAAAATCCACATCTGGTCCCCCCGAAAAGATAAAATAAGGGTAGAAGAGCCGTATCAAAAACAGTCAGTTGGACGAGTGCTTGGTCCTGACCTGTGCTTTTATAGCTGGAGGAGGGGGTGGAGGAGAAGGGTCTCCTGGCAGGGATGAGGAAGAGCAGGAAACCCAAAAGGACGGACACTGTCGCATCAGTCCTGTAGCCTTTCCTGAGGAGGAAAATACCCACATTAACACATAACATACAACGCAAATATAAAAGACGCAGAAGAAGGAGAAAGAAAACCTCCAAGTTCCAAGTAAAGTGTTCTTATGGTGCAGACTCTACGTGCATGCTTACAGTGTTATCGAGAGATCCAGCCAGCTTCTCAGCTCTCTGCTTTCATATGTGAAATCACTTAAAGTGAAATTAAGAAAAGCGTTTCCAGCCATTGCAGAGGATAGTGTGATCCTCACCCCTGTGCGATGGTGTGTCTTTATGTATTTTTGACTGACAAACTGCACGACCTACCTGAAGCCACTCACACCTGTTTGATCACTAACACTCTTTAGGGTGTGTGCAGCATTATGGCTACTCACTTCTCAAAGAGAGAGGTCCAACCGGGCACAAAACCAGGCTCTCTGGTGAACCATAGCAGAGTCATCAGGATGAAGAAAACGCCAGTCACCACCTCCGGGTAGCTGACACACACACACAAACACACGCACACAGAAACCATAAAAGCATGTGAGCAACAATTACATGAGTGATGGTTATGCTCCAATGTCACGTCTGGGTGTGTGAGTAAGACACACACATACACACACACATGCAGGTTACTGCCAAAAATCTTGATGTTTATTGGGACTTTGTAAATCAAAAAAGAATAATTGTATGCATTTTCAAACAAATTTTTATCAGTTTTCTGGATATCTTTCAATGATGTATAGAGCTGGACATGTTTTGCAGTGTTTATAAGTGCAACCACGAGACAAACAGCATGACCCTCATGCAAAAACACAACATTTTCCTATGAGTTCTGTAGGTGTGGTAATGATGCTTTTCAGTCTGGTTCCCACCACAGTTGGACTGAATACATTTCCATTATATTACCTCAGATTTCTCACAGGAATTTACCATATTCGCATGAACACAACCTCCAAAGTTCCAACTATATTCAAACAGGAAAGCTAGGACGAAAACACACACGCAGAAGCATGCATACACACCTGATAGGTCCCAGTTTTGCATACTCCTCATGGATCCTCCTCTCTGACAGCATCTCTCTACTGGTTTTGCGTTTCTTACTCAATGAGCATGTTTCCCTGAAGCTGAACACACAACAACAACAACAACAACAATAATGTCAACCACACGGCGACCTGACACACACAAGAGGCGCCATGGCTCAACAGTGTACAGACAGAGAGATCATCATTTGAGTCTATAATGATACGATGCAACACTCCTGTCCAGCAGGTTAGAAGCGTCAAGTAGGACGCACACACCATCATAATCACATAGTAGGCTATAATCTGTGAAATACACACCAAAAGCATGCACACACTCACTTGCAGCCGAGGAAGAGGAAGTGCAGCCAGAGCCAGGTGAGGACCAGCATGATGATGGCGATGGGAAAGCTGAAGATGAACCAGGTGCCGAAGTTTATCACCTTCGCATCTGGATAACGGCTGGAAAGACAAGGAGAGAGACAGAGAGAGTTCATTTGGGATGCTTGCACATGTGTGTGAGAGCGTGTGCAGGTTGTTGTGCGTGAACACGTATTTTAAACAGTATCGGCTCATCTCTTTAAAGGCTGAAACTTGTGACCACTGACAGCAGCTGCAGTAAAACCTTATCAGAGTTTGATCCCCCGTCAGCTGCCTACCTTGACTCATGTGTTTGCTTTGACTGACAGCTGCTGTCATTCTCATCTCCACACTGATAAGAGCTGAGTCAGTGTGAGCTCTGTGCTGTGACAGTAAAACCGGCGGGAATGACGGCAATCTGAGCTGGTTTAATAACTACAGGGCAGCAGGCAGAGCGGAGGGAGAAAAAAATCACATAAGAACAACTTGTTAACCTTTCCATCCTAAAGCTTAAAGGTATACTGTGCAGATGAAAGTATTTGACAAAACTGAAGATGACGCATGGGCTGTAGTTGCAGATCTCGATGCTGTCTTGCTAATGTTGGTTGTCGAAACAGCTTTTTAGGCTGCATGTTTCAGAGCTAGTCTTTGAAGTAGCACAACCATGGGTACAAAAGTCACAACAATATCTGATGGAGGAACATTTCCAAACAAGGGCCAGACATGCATTGTCCTTTGCATAGGTATTCTGCAGAATGAGAAAAAATGTGACTCTTCTCAGGTAATCACTTATGACCCACTAGAAGTGTGTGGTGGTGTATTTACCTGCAGAAATCTCAATATGCAGTAACTTCAATCCCTCATTTTCACTGTGAATCTATTTTTCCAGACTACTCTTTTGAGGGATGAAGCAGAAGAGAAGCAGCAGCAGAAGTCGTAATCGCGGCATCCACTAAATCCACTAATTGCATGTTGGCATCTCTCAGAGATTTAACGCGACCGCCACCGACTCCAATCTGTGTATTTCTTCGAAAGCTCTGCATCATAGACAGCAGAGGCCACAAGGGTCGCTGACATGTTGACACGCGCCATCAAAGTCAGTGCCAGTGTGAGGCCCCGTGAGAAACGTTTGCCCAGTTGACAGTCAAGCTTGTTATTTTCAGCTGCATAAAGAAAAGAAGCCCATCGTAGGGGTCGGTGCCAGACGGCCGGCTGCGCAGCGGCGTAGCGGTCATTCGTTTTCAGTGCGCTGTACAGGTGATGAAGTGTGTTTGCTCAGACGTGCTTCAGTGAGCTCTCTGCTGCACGGACGCTAAGTAGGGTAAAGGTGACATTCAGAGGTGATCATGTATGTGCTGCAGAAACAACTCTGCCATCCCTTCAGTCATCCTCAGTGATCCAGCACCATCAATGACTTTGTTTCAGTTGATTTATATGGAAAAATGACCAACAGTGAAGGTAGCACCAAGAGGAAACTTAGGGACACCAAAAACATCCAATTACAGCAGAGACTAGTTTTAAGTACAAAGTTAGCTCTGGTTTGGTCTCCAGCCAGCCCTTTGAAAAATATGCGAGGGTTTGTCATTATGAACGAGCCCTTTCACATTAAGAGGAGTCATTTTCTCCATTCAAGCATAAATACACTGATAAGGCAGCCTTAAATACATCGAATTATTAAGAACTGATGAGCAAACAGCTTCACAAAGGTTACACAATCATCTAAATTTGTTATCTTGATGACATTTTGATGACTGTTTCTCGTCTGCAGTCTTTTTTTGATCATATCCTGTTAACTAAATGAAAACCACAAAAAATCCATTGCATTCACACACACGCACTCACACACAGAGACACACACACACACACACCACTCATGCCAACAATTCTGAAATCTTTCTTGCTCTTCAGAAACAGAAAATCTCTGTGGAGCACAAAACATCAGCTGCAGACTGAAAGACAAGTTGAATGCTTGGCCTTGTTTTACCAGCATGGACTTGTTGCAGACGAGGACTTGGACTGACTGACCTGAACAAACACACACACATACACGGACACACAGACACACACTTACAGAAGTCGACCTCGGGCTGTTTGACTGAAATTTGAGAAAAAATTCAAAAATTCTAACCGAAAGGTATAATTCGAGGGGATTTTCCTATTCGCTGCTTGGATTGGTTGCTGGTCCTCATAACATCACTTTGGGATTACAACTACAACTGCACACACATACACACACACGCAAAATCAAAACCTAACCTTTGTCCAACAAGCTGCGACATGAAGGAGGCCATTCTGCCGGGCTTAGTGCTGCGGCTGGAGGAAATCGGCTCTGTCAGGGCTGTAGAGGCTGATTAGTTTGATCTCAGACCCTGCCTGCTCTCCAGACACTGAGTTAACGTGAACTGCTTCAGCACGGCAGCCAAGAAATCAATCAAGCTGTAAATGTGTTGAAAGTTGTGATGGTGTCTACAGGCATCCTGAGCTAATACCAAACCAAAATATCTGTCTGACACCAGTTTGTAAAGCTGCTTTAATAGTTTTCTGTCAGCAGATGTTTTTTTTTTTTTTAACTCATTACACAAGTTAACATGTGTGCCCGTGTGGACCTACGTGTTAAACTGCTCAGCAAAGATGAGGTTGGTTGATGTGCCGGTGATGGTTATCAGACCGCCGATTGTGGCAGCGTAGGTGATGCTGAGCGAAAGGCATTTACAGATCATGTGATCCCTCTTGGTGGGATACTGGGAGTCTCTCCTGGCCTTCACCCGCTTCACATTTGGGATTTCGATGGCAACCTGAGAGAGTGAGGGGAATACTGTGTGAATGGAAAACGTTACTGACGTTGATTGAACTTCCTCTAAGAACCTGTGTGGGTGTGTTCCTAACCTGAGGAAGGTGTCCGTTGGTGTGTTTCATGAACTCTTGGTTCGAGACTGGCCTTAGACCCAAACCATTTACCTCCCCGGTCTGGACCTGAGAACAAGAGCGAGAGACGTCACTTTAGGTATGAAGATTTTTCTGTTGCTCTGCTCCTAATTATTCTTCTGCCTACTTGGTAAAAAAAAAGCCTTTCCAGCTCTCACCTCACTCAGTGTAGAGAGCTCCTGTTTAGTGCAGTCACTGCTGGAGGGAGAAGAACTGGAGTTACACCTAATACTGATAATCGAATGCATGAGACGCTATCGCTGAAAAGTTGTGTACAAACATAATTCGTATTTTACGAAGAGGTGAAGTAGCTAAAGAATATAATACAAAGCTGAAATAGTTTTCAAAAATTATTTAACCGATGATAATCAATCTCTTCAGTTTTATGAGGTTTGCTGCACTTTCTCCAGGCCAACAGTTGAAAAGTTGGCAGTGACTATGGCACATGCTGGGAATCACTGGGTATTGCAACTGGGAGGAAGAAAATGAGGAAAAATCCACACATGCACCGCACACAGTATGTCGCAAAAACACACATACCTGTCGTTGCGATAGAGCAGCTCTAACTGGTTTTTGTCCAGGTTCTCTTCTTTGTCTGAAACAGCTGCAGACAACAACATTCATCAGAAATGGAAAAGGGTTGGATGCACAATCCTTTTGGATTTGCTGAACTACTGCTGCTGAAGTACCGCTGTCATCCTCAGGGGCCTCAGTGGTTTCGGAGTCATTGTGGCTGTCGGCCAGGCCGGTGCAGATCAGCTGCTGCAGGACGGCCTCGGCTATGGGCATCACCATGGCTGTGGTGGACGTGTTGCTGAGCCACATGGACAGAAACACTGTGCAGCACATGAATCCCAGCACCAACCTGAACGAGAGAGAGACAGTGACTGATGTGTGTGTGTGTGCGTGTGTGTGTGTGTGTGTGTGTGCCTGTGTGTGTGTGTGTGTGTGTGTGTGTTTTTAGAGTGGGATGTTTTGATCAGACCTCAGTCTCAGTGTTGGATTTAGTGTGTGTATGATCAGCTTTACCGAATGTGTGACTGTGTGTGTGTGTGTGTGTGTGTGTGTGTGTGTGTGTGTGTGTGTGTGCTGCTCACATGCCAGGCTTGGCCCCTGCAATCATCACCATGCGCAGAGCGATGCGTTTGTGCAGGTTCCACTTCTCTATAGAGGCTGCCAGGCAGATGACTCCCATCAGCAGCAGAGTGGTGTCCTTACAATACTCTGCTGCCACCTGAACACACACACAAACACACACACACACACCACCCTTACTTACAGAAGTCGACTTCAGGCTATTTGACAAAAATGTGAGTAAAAAGACAGAGAGAGAGGCACATTAAAAAAAAGTTTATATACTATCAAGACAAGTTTTGATGTCCATTAAGCAGGCAGGGAGGCGCATATATCCTAATGATGTGTCCAAGGAGCAGCATGGAAATGCAGAGTAAACGTGGGCCCAACACATAACCTTGTGGGACTCCTTGTGTTATGGGCACTGAGTGGGATTGATGGCCCCCCATGATGACAGATAGGGTGTAAACCACTTCAGTGGAGTTCTAGATATGTACAGGAATGACTAACATGTCCAAGATCGTTGGTGGCACAAGATTAAATTTAGGAAAGATAAAAAGCACAAGATCTGAGAGGACAGGAAGGGCCTTTTGGTTGTTCCTTCCTTCCTTCACCCATTTCCCTACTTCCCCCTCCTTCGTTTGGATCAACATTTACAGTTTGCCATTTGTTCTTCCTAATCTGCTCTACTTCCCACCCGCAGGGTTCACGGCCTTGCAGCATTATATAAACCTGCGTCTCCTCACCTCTCACCTAAAACCTGCTGCACTTCCTCCTGCTGGACATTTTTACACATGGCTCCTTCTCACTCTCTTTCTCTGTCATTTCCATGTATTGAAAGGAGTATCACAGGAGAGGAATGACACAGGATGAATGCTTTGAACGCTCCTCTTCCCTCCATAATAACTGTAAAATAGTTAGAGCACTTAAATTAGCAATTTTCTAGACTGGTCTGATGAGCACTTATATAGCGCTTTACAAAGCTGCCCCTCACACACACTGATGCAGGTTCCTGCCATTGGGAGCAATTAGGTTCAGTGTCTTATACTACAACACAAGGAGAGGATGAGCCAGGGATTGAACCACCAACCCTGGGGCTGAAAGATCCGCTTTCAGTTCATGGGGTAGCTGAGCCTCAGCTACCCCATGAACGCGAAATGCATTACAGACTGAAACCAAATATAATGTGGCCGTACCAATGCAACTTGTTTGTCAAGGAAGATAGTTAGTGGAGAAAGAAATGGACACTTTGATGCTGGCTTTACTAACACATCTATATTTGAAATTAGAAAAGTTTCCGAGCACTAACTGTTGCTTGATCATGTTGAAGGAGCTACAGACTGGATCAAGTATTAGTCAAGAAAGGAATTAAATATTCAAATCCTCACTGATGAATTACACAAACTGACAGACACAGAATAAATGCTACTTATACTGTACAATTTACAGTCTGGTTATCTGTCCTCTGTAACTTCCTTGGCTCATTTGTATCACTAATACATTTAGAAACCTTACTAATCAGTTCTAATTTAGATTTACAGCCAGCTGTCATTACTCATGGTTTTAGGGTCATTTCTAAAAAAAAAAAAAAATCAACATTATGACTTTGGTTATCACAGAAATTTAGGGGAAAATGACAGACCAGATTAAAAAGACATTTGTACTGATGCCATTCAACACTATGTACCAAACATAGCTATGTGCTATGCAGGCATTCGGCCGTTCCTCACTCATGGGTTCATTTGGAAAATGGGGTGTGGGTGTTAGGAGAAACTGGGAGTACGATAATGGACTGAAAATGTTGCATAAAGCTCTGTTGGCAATTAACTGAACACCATCACAAGAGGCTTACAGCAGTGTTAACAGGCAGCTTTGTCACTGTTTGTCAATGCGATTTGGTCACGAGGCGTACAGCTCACTTTTTATGTAACGCTGATAAGAAAGATGAAGAAGAGGGGGGAGAGTTTAATGGAGAGGAAACTTGTGTTATTAGTGTGAAAAAAGAGGTGCCGCTGTGACCATCAGTCAAACCAATCAAATCTCACCGAGGCCGAGCAACAGACGTGGCCGTGGTGATGACGGTGGAGAAAGTGTTTGAGTGGCTGATTGTAGGTGTGTTTGAATGCATGTACTCAGAGATGAAACCACGCTGAGAAACATCATCATAATGACGATGAGTGCCAGGTTAATGGGGTTTTCTGCACGCTCCACAGAGTCACGGCTGATAAAACCTTTACAGCTGAGTGATGACGTCTGGAGTGATATGTGATATGATAAGTAAAACCGCATTATAAAACCCTAATGGAAAGTTATATGTACCTGAGAAACCTCCCACATACTTAAAAGCATACAGAGAGATGCAAATGGATCGTAGTTCATGAAGTTCAGTGCACAGAAAGACCTTTCACCCATTTTCTTTCTGATCTGGACTTACTGTACATCAGCATATACAGCAATCTTGTCAGCTGATTCTTACTACCAGCACAGTAACACGCTGTCACGACCTTGCACCCCAGCAATCCTGCTGGTTCCCTGCATCGCTGTTAAGCTCTTTCCCCCATTAGAGTGACAAAGTTTTCCATCCCTTACAGAAAAACTGAGCTTCACAATGGCTCTTCAGAAACCTCAATAATAAGATAAAGAGTAAACATGAAGTTTGGTTAGCACTATAACATGAACTTCTTGGCTTCCTGCCTTTTGCTTCTTACCTTCATCTGAGATCCAGCTACTTGAGAATAAGTCATTATTGATTTATTATGTCACTTACCTCACCAACTCAAGCTAAACACCGAACAGACAGACAGCCGACTCACCTCGCTGGACTTCAGTACCCCAAAGAGCGGATAGAGGAAGGCAGGAACCAGAGCAGCAGCACCGAGAGGAACGGCCTCAGACACCCAGTAGACTGCCGTCACCATCAGCACGTACGCACAGCATGCCTCCTGTAACGGTGAAAACACATCATCGACCAGATAAGACACAGGTTCAGGCTTCTTTGTCATACTAACCACACCACAGCACAGAGCATTTACCAACCAAAACAAACTTTTAAAAGAACCTTTTCTAGAGCAGGGGTGTGGAACCAACTGCATACGACCGGAAACTCAAGACACCAATCACCTCTTTTCAAGAATAAACAAAATAACATTCTCTTCTGAGTGGTCCCTGAAGGCAACATGCATGAAGCAGTCGACATCACATCAATGCATTATTACAAATGTCAAGCATGCAAATGATTATTTGTTTATTGAAGTAAAAGTCAAGCCAGTGTGTCCTAAGTTAGTTTGTGTGGACGAGCTCACAGTGATGAAAAAGGCTCATCTTGAGGGTCATTACAACTGAAAACATGCTAAACTGGGTGAGCTGCAAGGATAAATGCACTTAAAGTTAAAGTTAGCGCTCTTTGGTAGAGTTTGGGTATCCAACAAGCAGCTTTCACAAGACCACATTCTGACAGAGACGGTGTTCTGCAGCAAGTTTTGTGGTGAGTGAGCTAATAGCTGAGAGGCTGAAACCTCATTCAGATGGAGAATTTGTGTAGGAGAGCCTTGATGCTGCTGCAGAGCTGCTAACACCAGACAAAGTAAAACTGTTCCAAACCCCTGATTCCAGTCTTTATGCTAAACTACGTTCAGCAGATATGAGAAAGGGATCATCAAACATATTGAGCCATATTGAGAAAGACTTCGAAAGGCTTTTGAAGCATTATCAGAAACATTTCTGGTCCTGGTTCAATATGCAGGAAGGATGACTCACTAATGAGCCAGAAGCTAATACAACAGACACTGATACTAGCATCTAGTCAGTCTCACATATACATACTGTACATGCACAGAAAGCACATATCCACACCTGCTCTCTTATAATATATTAATTCATTATTGCAAGTTTTTTTGTCATTAGTATGGTGTGCATGTTGTGAGGTGTTACTGGGACAGTGGGTCTCTTTCACACACACACACACACATTCACACACAAACACATACACCGATGTTGCATTCATCTAGTTATGGTTATATAATATCGCCACACGAGCCTCTCATACCGCTCTTTCGCAACACCAGCAGGCTTAGTGACAGGCTCTCAAACCTTAAAAACTAAACTCGTGACATTCGTTAAGACCTTATGAAAATTACCAAGAATTTCATTCACAAACCGTTTACATGCCTGAGACGACAACAAAGCACGAAATAGGTGTGCACTGTCATGGACATGCACAGCACTGAACTGCTCTCTCTGCACATGGTTTTAACTGTGTGTAATATCTGGACTCAGTGTTTGATTTGTTAACTTGAGCATTCCCTCTTCTGCCACATGCTGTGTGAGCTTGTAGTACTTTTATGTAAGAGGAACATTCAGTGTAACATCATGCCAGTAACAGGTCAGTTAATCTCAAATTAATAACCCCAGAGCGGGGAGAATTAGCCGCGGGGCTCCAGGATGAAGCATGTCCAGACCTGTTCAGACCTCACAGCTGTTCAAAGCCATTGACTGTACAGAAATCACTTCCTCTAATATGGTAGATCACCTGCCAAGTGTGTTACAGTTACACACTCTACAAAGTCTCTTACACTCTAGGCGGTCTGCATCTCTGTTTAAATTAGAGCTAGCTGTCAAGATGTAGCTCTATCAAAACAGTGTAGAAGTACAAACACACGTAATCTAGATCTAGAAACCTTTTTCTATCAGAGGTCATTTCAATTTTTATGACATCCTTCGAGAGTAATATCAAATTATTGAATTGATGACTGCTTCTCATTGGTGAGGCGTCTGATGTCAGAGTGTAGTGATGATATGTTCAGTTCCTTTTGTTTACTTTACATGTCCTGATACCTCTCGCCAAATGCCTGAAGGAGCTTTCGCACTCAGCAGCAACTTCAGATGTCATAGCAACTTTTGTTCTTGCAGAGTAGGAAAATACAGTCATTCCTCTTTCCAGCTGCAGTTGCCACAGCTTTAATTTCCCTTTGAATGATTTCACATTTGAAAGCAGAGATCTGAGAAGCTGCTAGAGCTTGAGGTTCAGCTCTTAAAGGTTCTTGGTAATGTCCACCATGAAGGCTGAATCACACAGTTTCTACATCAGGTTTTCATCTTCATCTCTGTGAATTATTCCAGACAAACAGGCGCTTTGGAGCAATTTTCCTTTGTCCGGTGTCAGCAGCTCTGCAGCAGCAACGAGGCTCTCCCTCACAAATTCTCCTTCCGGGTGAGGTTTCAGCTTCTTAGCTATGAGCTCCCTCACCACAAAAACTACCTGCAGAACACTGTCTCTTTTTAGCATGTTTCAAGCTGTAACGTGTCTTGAATCAGCAACTCATAAGCTCATGTCAGATAGACAGGATAGACCACAAAATGAAACAAAGGACACATGAAAGTGACTTTAATCAGCTGCAGCTTGGTATTGGCTTGGCTTTCATGCCACAGGTTGTCACTCGAAAGCCACCACCTCTGCTTCTTTTGGATGCTTTCCTGTGGATTTCACTTGGCAAGAGGAAAGAGGCATTTCCAGGCATTAGGCACAGCTGTTGGATTAGGCTGAGAACAGAACAAGGTGTTTGGGATCATAATCAAGGAGGCCCTCGCCAAAGAAAATGTTACAACAATTTAAATCCTCTCAGAACACACTTCATAAAGAGAGAGCATGTTGTTAAAAGAGACATTTAAACAAAAGACAAACTGTTCACGATCTGCACAAACTGCAGTTTGGTCAAAAGCTGTTTCTGCTCATTAGCCTGTTGGTGTCTCTCTCCATTCGGTTAACAGTTGTTTCAATCTGTACGTCTGTCTTAACATTCAGGAAACATGAGGTAAGCGAGGGGCCTGATAACGAGATCAAGTGTGTGACTGTTGATCCGTCACTCATGCTGAGAAGACTGCAAACAGGAAAAGAAAGGTGGCAAGAGGGAACTAAAAAAAGGACAGATAAAACGAGACAAACATGTACCATTAAATAAACACAGGGCGAGGGAGATACACACCAGAGATGCTCTGATTCAGCAGTCACTGATCATTGACTATTGGTCTCTGTCTATCAGGAGATAGCTTCCACACAAGGACTGCAGCTTCAATCAGATGCTCAAACATTCGTGTGTGCTTCTTTTTCTCTGTTTCAGATTTGCGAGTTAAAGCCAAAGTGCTCGGTAAGCAGAGGGGCAGGAATCACTGAGTGGCTTATGCAACCTCCAGACTTTATACTGAGACGTGTCAAGGAGCAGACGTCAATACATGTTGCTATTCTGATGGGGATGTTTGCTTTGAGGTTTCCGTGTAAGAAATGCTAGCAAGTGAACCAGTAATAGTTTTTTAAGTCGCGCAATGACTGATGCAAATATAGAGTTTTCAGCTTCTGTGAAGAGTTGACATTCAGAGCTGCTTTGTTTTTCCACTCTACCTGCAGACTACGTGCGGATTTACTCACATTTTTGGGGAAACAGTAGACGACAGAGAGGCAACAGCTGCTGCGACAAGCATGAAAATTCAGATTTTTTTTTCTTTAAATCTAGGCGAAAGTTCACCTGATTTTCGGAGGCTGTAAAAGAATGTGATGCTGGAGGTGCCTGAGGTGAAATGGACAGTGTGTGTGCGTGTGTGTGTGTGTGTGTATGTGTGTGTGTCAGCAGGCTGCCTGACAATCAACACTACCAAGGCTGGGAGGTTTGAGCACTAATGGAGCTTTCTCTAACAATCACATCATTCCTTTTTCAGCTTTTTTTTTTTTTTTTTTTTTTTTTACACACTGAAAAATGCATAATCAAAGTTCTCCATTATTCCGCAGTCTTGGGCTGCAGATTATTCATTCTTTTAATAACCATTATGCCGAACTGCAGATACTGTATAACTCTATATATGAAGAATAAGGAAGTGGAACACCTATGCTGTACCATGGCCATGCAGAATTCTGACTGGCCAGAGGATGCACATCATTTTCAGATAAACACACGACTCTGATGCAACAGCTGCGTTAGCATTCAAAGCTAATACTAATAGCCACTTTTTTTCCACTAATACACTAGTTTTGTTAACAGTGCATCAACCTTTATTCCATGGTTGACTTCCAAGCGAGTGCCAACACAGGATTTCTTTTAAAGCTTTTTTTAGCATACAATTATTCTTTTGAGATGAATTCTAGGCGACATTTTTGTCTTAATTGACTGTTAGACAGTGTACACACAGTCCTTGACTCTGATGAGATCCGTCTCAACCACATAAGTTTATAACAACACATTTCATTTGTTGTTGATGTGATCTTTACACGCAAACTTCCAACGCTACAGTTTTCCCATATGCTAATACCCCAATTCTAACAATACCCTATTTGAAAAATACAGACCCCAGAGGAAGATAAGGCACCACACCCTGTACATTCATAAAAACATGCTTTCAAAATGCTTGAAAAAGCAGAAAATGTTGGCGAAACAACTCTGAATAATGGAATTGCGGCTGCTGATGAACAGACTGCTTGAATGCCTGCAGCGGACATCAATATTATCAATATGTACAAATTGAACTGCCCCTGCCAGCCAGTGAGATTTTTTTTTTCTTTACACGGTCATGATATAATTATCAATTGAGGTTTTGAACTAAGTATTTCATCATTGAACCATTTAGCTGGTTTGCTGTTGACACAATGTAAGCTTGTTGGCCAAGCGACTGTAATATCCGCTAAGCTAACCATCAGCGGTTGAATCAAGTGTAAACAATTCACATTAATATCAACATCTCAGGGTGCCTCTGGTTGGAAGATGGTTGACAGCATTAGATAATCAGACAGGTCTACATTGTACCTCTCTGATAGAGACAAATATGGTATCAGTTGTTTTTGTATCTACATGAGGGGCATCTCCATGACCTACAAACTTCAATCAGATGAGACGTTTTTCCTCAAATCCTGTGAGTTCTGCAGCTGACAGGCGGGTTTGTGTCTCAACATGTAGCACAAACCCAATGACTGTCTCATCAACTCCCTGCTATCTGTGGACAGTGTCGGAGGTGACAGTAGCTTAAGGTCTTTTTAGAGGCAGATTAGGTCATGGCTGAAATCTGTGTTCACTGCATCAATCAGCAGAGGGTTAAATGGGCTTTTAAACTGACAGATAACAGACACACAAACACACACTCGTGTTTCCATCACTTTAGGGGACATTGCATAGACTTACATTCATTTCCTGGAGACTTACCCTAATCATAACCAAAACCACTAGTTGCCTAACCCTAACCCCAACCTTAACCCAAGTATTCACACTAAAATTTAATGATTTACAGTTTGAGGACTTCTTCATTTTGGCCCCTTAAAGAAGGCAATGTGACTGCGTACAGATTCAAATCTGTGTTTTATACACATACGCAGACGCACAGATACCAACAAACGGACAACACACAACAAACGTCACTAATCCATTTGAATCTAAGAGAGATCTTATCTGAGATAAAGTTTGCAAAGAAGGGAGACTATCTTGAGATGGAACACAGCATTAAAATAAGGTTTCTTTTACCATTTATTTTGCGAAACCTTTACAATATCTCTGTCAGACAATCTGAAATGGCTTTCACTTTCAACCAGTTACCTTTGCAATGAACATCTGTACAAGAGCGGTGCAGTGAGGAGATGGATGTGGATGCACCACAGGCGTAGCTGTGGTTCATCAGGTCGTGCTTCGTCACATCGAATGTGAAGGGTCGGATGCACCAGAGTAACTTTGCAGCCATGCTAGCAGCACAGAGGTGCTCTGAGCTAAATGCTACCTCAGCTGGATGACATGCTCACAGCGACAATGCTACCATGCTGTGTTCAACATTCAACGTTCAACAGTGTGTTAGCATGCTAACGTTTGCTAATTGGCACTATGCACAAAGTGCAGCTGTGGCCAACAAGAACATCATTAGTTTTTAAATTATTTAGTTACAAACTAATTTATGGCATACATAGAAAAGTTGACCTGATGATGGTGCTCGATAAAAGTTAAGTGATCATTAAAGAAATTAGAATCCATCCTGAGGGGAACTTGGATGTCTGTACCCAATTTCAAGACAATCCAATCAATAATTATAGAGTCATTTAACTCAGAACCACAAATACCAACCTCATGGTGGTGCAAGTGGAAACATCTGGGGGTCATTAATATTCATCCTCTGGGAATAATGGATATTTGTACAAAACAGGATTTTCACTCCATCCAATAGTTCAGATATGTCAGTCTGGACCAAAGCGGTCGCCCAGTTGACTAATGCACAGTCACTGCCAACCCTAGAGCCATGTCGCTAGCAAAGCTAAATATGGGACATGTCTTCATATCCATGTACATGTCATGATGGACTCATCGTGTTCTATAGACTGACGAGTCCACAGCTCTCAGTTTACATGGGGATGCAAAATGGCACAAGCATGACTCTGTGCACGCCTGAGTCGTCTCTCTAGTCTGACCTGGCCTGACTGCATCCAACAGATGTTCTGTCCTGCTGCAGCTGGACACAGTACCACTCCAAAAACACACACTCACACACACACTTTCCGAACCCCCGCCAAATTCTTGACACAGTCTGGGGTCCCTGATGTCGTAAGGAAGCCACGTGGGGGTCAGAATCCAGCGTGGTGGTTGCTTGATTATATAACTTAATTGCTTGGATTGTTTCTTTCTTTTTCTTTGTAGTGAAGTTTTTGTTCTTTTGTTCTTTCTTGGCCTCATCCTGCGCCACCTACTCGTGCCAAACATCCACCAGTCCTGACATAACAGCAAGGCTCCTGGGCGACAACGTGATTGGCTGACGGACGACTTGCGAGCACGTAACAGCTCCTCTGAATATTAATGATTTTACAAGAAACGCAAATAACCGGAGCTCATTTATAACACATAAACACACACCTGTCACCACTCATAATATTACTGTTGAGATGGTGGTTGTTTAGCAACTACCTGAAATTTCATATTAATGACATGCTAATGAACATGTGACCACACAATTATTCATTAGAATATCAGCTACAAGCAAACACAGCTGTCACATGTTAAAGATTATTTAAATACATTTAAACTTCAGTCGCTTATGTTATAGGCTACTAAAGCAATATCACCATGTGCTAACATAATAGTTCATCATGACAAGGACATAAATGATTGGCTGAATATCTGTATGCCCACATATTGTTTTAAAGGGCATTTCTTGCTAGATTTCCAAATGCTACAATTTTTAACCCTTTTTCAAGTTGCATTTTCTAATTAAGGAGCATGCATGTCTTATTATTGATATTTTGGATTGAAAAGAAACACTATATACCAATATAACTGATAATAAAACCAAATTTTGTAGAAGGTTGGATGGTTACAAGAGGTTTCTGGATTCTGGAAATATGTTCAGACACCACCGTCTGAGTCTTTCAAAGACTGAAGAGGTATTTATTTTTCAGGGAAGCAGACGTTTGGCGGTGTGAATTGAGCTGAACTGGGGTTGAAGTGGACCATTTAGACTATAGAAAAACATTCTGAAGCTTGAATTTTTACTGCTCGTCACCATCTCTGTGAGTGACTGGAGCCAGGAAACTTGCTGAAATCCCAGCCGAGCTTTTCTCAGGATATGATACAGCAGTAAATGCTCCTCACAGCGTATCGTTTAATCTGGCATGAGAGCTTGCTGACAAGTGAGGAAGATTTAGTTTCCTCCTGATACTTAACCAGACTAATCACACAGGTCTGAGCCTCACTAAACGTGATCCTGTCTTAATTCCAAAATCCTACGCAAAACTCCACTGAATGTCTGAGAGCCACATTTCATCTGAAGGCGAAATGATGGTGGTTTAGTTAAGAAGCGATAAGAAATATGATAATGAATGAGACAACATGTTTTTGGCATCATACAATTCTCATCTCATCTGTCATTTCTATGCATTATCACCCAGAATCACAGCTCAACAAATCTTTATCTCGATGTGTCATTGAGCCTTCCGGGCAGCCCCTGTGTGTCTTGGAAACCCAGATCAACACATTTTATTCATACAGGTGAATTCTTGTAAAGATTGGACTTATGCAGATTGAGATAATCCGATTGTTTCCACATGAGCTACGAGGCAGAATAAGGCCGATTTCTCCTCCTTTCCAGTGGCTCTCACAGCAAACAGTCAGACTGAACATGAGCCTAAATGCGTATCAAGTTGTTCACTCTGGTTTCCCCCCCACCCCCCCACACTGATCTCCATCTCATCAGCATGTTGCGATGTCTCCTCTCCACACACACAGCTCAGCTGATGATCGGGACAGCTCAGGACAAGCATTCATCAAACAGAAGACAGTGTGCCTTTTGATTGATTCTCTCTCTCTCTCTCTCTCTCTCTCTCTCTCACACACACATACACACACACACACACACACACACACACACACACACACACACACACACACACTAAAATCCCATCAGGACACTTCAGCCATTAGCAGCAACCAGAAGGAGCATCAACAGATCAACTGGATCTTTGTTTATTGCTGTATCTGATGTTTTTGAGGTATTTATACAGTTTATTTATTCAATAATGACTAACTGAATAACTGATTTTGAATAAAAAAAAATCAATATTGTCATAAGCAGCATGTATTGTACTTTCATGTATGTTGTAGACTTTGCTATCTCACCTATAATATTCTTATGAGAAAGTGGTATTCAGCAAAAAAGAGACAATTTTACCTCCTTTTTCTTTGAAATGTTTGAGTGTCGCTGTGGTATTCAATAATTTACTGGCTTTTTTTCACACTTAAATGTGCTTAATTTCTAATATAATACTCCTAAATTCCTCTTACAGTGAGTAAGTAGTTTAATAGGTGTACTTTGTCACACTTTATCAGTAATCACCCTTAAATTTAACCATACGTTTGCATGTGCTCTTATTTTGAAAATTCTAACTTTCTGGCAGAAGTTAACTTTCTGTTTCTACACTTACACTGAAAATATACACATATTTATTTTGCTTGTACTCACGCTGGTGGGGTGGATGAGCGGTAAGGGAAGCAGGGACAGCGGGATGAACACCACGACGATCAGCTTCCTCGCCTTCCACAGCTTCCTGAACAGATCCATCCTGGCTGCGGCCTCTAGCCTCATGGGTGACCCGGGGCTCTGGGTCGGACCGGCCACAACTCAGCAGAACCGGGTGTGAATGTCACAGACCGGCCGCGGACGGCTGGAGGCAGGAGAAGGAGGGAAGCAGTCTCCTGGGAGTTCTGTTTTGGCTGTGCGCTTTTACGCACAGTCGGTGGCCGGTGACCGGATCTGTGTGTGTGTCTGTGAGGTGAGTGAACTTCCTTGAACTTGCTATTTCGAATCTGAATTTTACTCCCACCGTGTTTGACTCACGTGCCATGCACCACACCGAAGCCCCTCTCCCGTTCTGTGCGTTTGACGCCGTGTGAAGGATCAGGTGAGGCTGCCGGCACTTTTATCAGCCTGGATAGGTATGCTAATGAACCACGACTTTTCCACACCCTCTCTGGCTGCGCGACCAATCAGAGTAAAGTTTGCACAAGTGCGTGGGTGTGCGCGCGTGCATGTAGAGGTGTTCGCAGCAAAACTGTCTGTATGCAGGATTATAATGGGGCCAAAAGGGAGACACTGTGAGACATAGTAATATTAGAATAGCAGGGATGCTAGATAAAATGAAATTCTCCAGGAAATGAAATCTAAGGATACTATAAGACATGTAAATAGAATATTACAGAATACTTTAATAGATGAAGAGGAAGCAGAAGATACCGCAGCACATAAAAATGGCCATGCATTCAACATGCTATGCAGTGTTTTAGTGTGTATGTGTGGCCTTATTTTTTGCTAGCCATATAATTAATTAATGGTTTAAATCAATAAAAAAAATTGAATTACATATTTTAAAATCATATAATCCTAAACAGAAATACTGAACACATCACCACGTTTACGCAGTGAATTAAATAAGGCTGCAGTCACACACTGCCCTCTAGAGGACACGCTGAGTCAGTGCGAGCAGGTGCATTTTCCAGACAGCAGCCTGCAGAGAACCATTCATATCCTAAATTCACATAACATAAATGTCACAGTTTATTCTATATTATTGATCCATCTGTTTTAAGAGGAAAACAATCTAATTTTATTTTTTTGCTAAATGTTTACAAAGTTTTCATCAGGGCCAGGCTCAACACACTTTCACTGGACCGCACAGAGGAAATGCAGTCCTGTACGTTTTCAGTGTAATTTGTTTGTTTCCTTTAATTCATCTAAGAATACATTTGATTTACAAAACTGAGAGTCAATGTCACTTTTCCCATTAGTAAGAGATGACAGAATTAGACCAGTTTACATGTTTAGACTCATTTGGCAAGAAATGACTCACACATGAGTCATTCCATGTTGTGCGACAAGACTTCAGATATAACACACAATTAAGACTTACTTCATTTATGGTTGACTTCAACTACTGTTGAATGAGGAAAACAAACACTTTCTGAACTGCCTCCTTTTTGTGTTTGTAAGAAACAAATCTGCCCTGGAATGAAAACTGGTTGATATCACTGGGTACTTGTTTCATTTAAACTAAGTGGATTATATTTTTTTCTTTGTTGTTTATCTACAGTCGCAGGTTTATTAGACTTCATTTCAGCATCACGTGCTGTTCGGTCTGGTGCAGTTTGCATGCCTGTCTGCATGTGGGGGCAGTATTAGATGTTGCGAGGTCATGATTATTGGGATTTTGGGGAACCAAAAAAGTTGGGATACTGCGCCAAACATAAATAAAACAGAACATGATAGCTTGACAATGACATTTGATACTCAATTTAAAACAGTACAAAGACAACATATTTAATGTTTTACCTCCTGAGCTTCATTAAGACTTGGAAAGTTGTGGAATGCTCTAAGAACACCTGAATCTGATCACTAAGTGTAGCTCACATATTTCCTCACCATCCAGGTTTGAACCAGTTTATGAAACGTAAAGTGTCATGCCAGGAGCAGACCTCAGTCATACGTTACAAAACACCTTGCACACATCAAGTGTTACATGAAAGCGGTGCATTTAAGACCATGTGCGGGGTCCTCATATGACAAAACGTACTGTAAGCAGCACTGAAACTCACCAAACAACCAAAGTGTTTTTCCTCCATTGTGTAATGAGGATTAAAACTTAGCTTCTCACCCAGCAAACCAAAACCGTGGCTGCCTGGCAAAAGCAAGGAGACGATTCAAGAGCTTATCCACTCAACGTAGGGTCATGTGTGAAAACGGAGAAGAAGAAGTGACTTTTATTCCAATTGTAATGAGGAGGGAATGAAGGAAATGTACGAATTATTTCAGAAATATTGTTTAAATCTAAGGCTTCTGACTGGTGGGAATAGAGCGGAGCTACACAAAGTTTGCTTTTGTGTGTGTGTGTGAGTGTGTGTGTGTGTGTGTGTGTGTGTGTGCGCGTGCGTGCATTTGTGTGTGTTTGTCTCCTCTCCTCACCTCTGTGCTTACATAACCCAAATCACTCTTGGCTAATTCTCACTAAACCTCTTTTAGTCTTAAACTGTGTGAAAATTTGTCAATGGCTTCACACCAGTCAAGCGGAGCTCACCAGTGTGTGTGCATGTGTGTGTGACAGTGACATTGTTACTCAGTCTCATTATCAGTCACAGATACATGGAGGGTTAGTGACAAAATGTACCATCTAAGTTCAATGTAAGTGTTCAGTTAAGTGCTCCTGTATTAATCTGTTTCACGCAGTAACAGTATTCATCAAACTGTGGGTGACATCTCTGGACTGACAGCTGCCCGCAGAGCCTCTCAGCTGGTGCAGTTAGTTGAAGCTGGCCTGTCTGTGTTTGTCCTTCTGCTCCACCCTCTGCTTTTGATTGGATTAGAGTCAGGCTGCGGTGCAGTCTGCAGGCTTACAGCTGCTGCCAGGTATTCATGAGACCGTTTTGCTGGGATTTTCAGAAACGTGAAGGTCATGAGTACAAATTGCCCGAGACTCCAACTACAGCTAACAAAGACAAACATTTCTTTAATTATATCTATCCTAAGTTATGGCCTCAATGCTGCTTCGACAGGTCTCCACACTGTAAGAAATATTAATAGATTAACCTTCATTTTAAAGAAAACGACAGCCTTAGAGCTTCTATAATCAATATTTTTATAAAAACAATGTACAAAATGCCCATCAAAGTGACAGTTGATGAAAGCAGATATACAAGTCTTACAGATACTAAATGTTCATATAAAAAGAGGCTGACACACAGAAGAAAACCTGGGGAGAAATCTATCAATTTACATCAGTCCCCCAACTCAACAGTTCTAGCTCCGCAGAGCATTTTCACATCTTTCAGATCCATTCACTCTACCTGCTCTCATCATCAGCTGAATTTAGTGAAAAAGCTCTGATAAACTCACTACACACCACCTGCTCAGCACCAAGTGAGCAACTGATAATACGTCAACTTTGTGTTAACTGCTTATTTCTGCTGCCCCCTACTGGCCAAAAGACTTACATTTAGTCCTTCTGGGTGCTGAAGTGAGTCGTGAATGGATTAATTGAAGTACAGAGAAGAGAGAGCAGAGAAGATCCTTACACCAGTGCAAGTGACACTAAAGAGGATGGAGGAATATTAGGGACTAACGGAACAAAGTCTCTAAAAAGCCACAATGCTTTTTCACAATAACCATTTTTTCATCCCATCTCAGCAGTTTTTGCATCTCATCTAATCATCCTCAAATCTTACTGATTAGAATTTCTTATAATATGTTCCATGACCGTTAATCCAACCCCCTACAGTTCATCTGCAGTTAACATGTAACAGTAAGAGGGTATCTGTTGAGCCCGAGGCGGAGCTGTCCAGTCTGCTGTGGTGCTGAATGCTGTTCATGAGCCCCACCTTGTTTTGCTTTTGCCTCCATGGTGACATGACACGCTCATATTTTTAGAAAGGGGGTTTTGTAAAGGAACACAAACGTTTTTTTTAAGTGAGAACGGCTCAATTTGTGTGACCGAAGATGGTTTTGGGGCAGTGCGGGGAGCAGTGAGAAACTCAAACTGCAATGGCAACAAAAATCCACTAGATGGTGCTGTGTACTTCCCCAGTGCGTATGATACGTTACTGCTCGGTGTTTCATATCCGAACTGAACACACTTGAGTTCATGACCGCAACCGTCTGCAGTTAAACACCAACAGTGTGCATCATGAAGGAGAGCAGACACAGAACATACCTTAAAAGTAAAAAAAACCTGCCGGCCGCCACATTGATCACTGCTGATCATTTCATTTGGGCCACCAGCGGATTCTTTCTACCCATGTTTTCTCTCATGCTTTTTTTTTCCTTTTAACATTTTATTAAAAACTTCATTGTCATGTTCTTTTTTTTCCATTCATTTTTTTTAGCACTCTGCTGGCCGTCTTTGGTGCTGCTGATGGAAAAGGGGAGGCGGTTTCCCTCTGGATTAGAGCTTAGTGAAAGACCTGTAATGTAAATAGAAAATGTACTGCCAGATTGCAGCGAACTCTGACCTCAGATTAGGAATCACATCCAATACGCATGAGACGCACACACACACACACACACACACACACACACACACACACACACACACACACACACACACACAAGCTTCAGATTGGGAACCAAATCTAAATCCATATGAGTCTGTTTTTCACCAGCTCCGCAGCCCTTTCAATCTTTTAACCTTCATCCCTCACAGATGTAAAATCAAATCTGATTTTGTATGTATTCCAAATGTTTCTTTTTTGAAATACTGAAATTTCACTTGTTTAATTTTTACCAATTTATGCTTTGTAAATCCACATCCTCCCTTAGTTTCAACATATAAAGTGGTTGATATGCACCATGTCACGTCACCATGCCGTTGCCTTCTCATTGACCTTTTGCACAATCCTGACTAATCACTGCCTGACTACATTAGTTATTGACTCTTACTGCAGCCAGGTCCCGCAGCGTACACCAATTGGACGATCAGACAAGCTACAGGGGGTCCCAAAGTCTCCTCACACAGTGTCACTACACGCTTATCTCTCTGACTGCTTATTTCTAATCTGCCAATGCTGCTCGTCTCCCAAATTAACGTCGAAGCTGCAGGGAGTCACCCAAAGCTCGGATCTCCACTTAAATCCTTAGAGTACAGATTTACAAGTAGTTCAGTGTTTCAGTCTTGAGAGCTGAGCGGTAATCTGCACGTGTGGGAACCAGAGAGCAGTGGAAATGGAAGCAGAAACTTTCCTTTCCCTTCCTGTTTCATCATGTCTCACCAGCCTTACACTCCTCTGTTCAGCTGCTGCGATGGCCCAGTTTCCTCACACAGATCAATAACTTCATCTTATCTCGTCTTTCATACTTAACCTCAGTGATGGAAGAGCTACACCTCAAGACAATGAACCAGTGTGAGTGTTTTTTTCCTTAAGAATGTGTCATTGTTCTACAAATAAACATATACATAACTACCTGTAAGGGACATGACTCTCAGCAACACGCCAGCAAAATGCCTCTAGAGGATACTTCAAGGACACTCTAGCAGTGGTTTCTCGTGAAGGATTACTCACCAGCTGCTTCAAGGATTTGAACCAGCCGCCTTCCAGTCGTGACCCCGGCCCTTCAAATCCCCTTCCTCTTGTTTGACCCCTGCTTCGCATCTCTGGGGCCAGACGTGCTTTGTCGCAGCAGGAATCAGAGTCCCAAAACTCAGAGAAAAACACTTAAAAGCAGGAGAAACATGAATCCAATCAGCGAAGATCCTTCAATCTACAGTCCCCCACTGTGCTGCAGTAAGACTCAGAGTTTTATGCAATGAAGATGTACTGAAAGTAATGAGTCGACTGAGTTTGGGAGCAGACAGGTCCGGAGAAGAAAGAGGCATGGGCCCAGCTGGAAGTGAGCAAAAGATTCTCACTAAAAATAAAACATCAAGCCTGGAATGTGAAATCAGTCATGATGGTGTGCTTGGAAAGAAAGAAAGAAAAAAAAAACATCTTTATTTTGTAATACCTGAAAATTCTTTAAAAGCAAAAGATGACTTGAACTATGTCTAATCATGCTAAAATGACTAAATTGCTAACTTTAGATCCCACTGGTTGATTAATGTATGATTTAAGTGTTTATTAATAAGTGATTTGGACATTTTTCCTGACTCTGAAGCCGTCAGTGAGACATCTGTCGAGGATCGTGTAGCTACAACAGCTGGCTCCTAATCTTACCGTCACAAAATTAATTGAACCCACTGGATGTAGCAGCTCTGTCATGGCATGTGAACACAAGCAACAAAGGAAGGAGGCAAACACAGACAAGAGCTGCGTTCAGTGATTTCATGGTGAAGTTGTGCATGCAGGTAATGGTCTAAACCAGGAGAGCAGTCCAAGGATCAGACAGAAGGTCAAGGAGGCAGGCAGGTTAGCGGTGGAAGGGTTCAAGGAAACAAGAGTCTGAGGGCGTCTGATGGTTGGAAGGAGAATGGCATGAGTGTGCTGAAGAGAGAGGCGACTGAAGATAGGGACAGAGTAGAAGAAAGAGCAGAAACAGGACTGAGTGACCGCTGTGAGAAGCTCCAAGGACGCTTACTGGTTAGTTGTTGAATCATGCTCTTTTTGACGGGCCATGTCATAAACCTGTCAAACGTATAAGAGCTGGCACCTGCAGAACAAACCCTGTGAAAACAACACTGACACATTGGACACAGAGCAACGTAAGCATCCGCCTGGAGGACTTTCTGTCCACCCAGTGAATAAAAGTCCAATGTTCCCCCTGCTTTTAGCTCTGTTTGAGAGGAATATGTGGCCTTTCTGCTGCTAAATGCTCCACAATGTTCACCGGCTAGTTGCTAACTGTGTGAAGGTAAAACAGTAAATTTACAGGCTATAAAATCACAACAATGAGCTGGAAGATGCTAAAACACTCTGCATGTTTCACATCACCTATGGTCAGTTTATCCCCCTGTTAACATAAATATATTGATTAGAGCAGCTTTAAGCTTGAAGGCATGGAAATGAAGGCCCAAACCTGCAAATTAGAGTTAGCTGACAGCAAACAGAAAAGATGTTCAGACTTAAAGCTTTAATATGTCAAACTTTAGTAAAGTATCGTCGGTGCGTCAGTGGAATACACAGAGGTTTCTGGACGCTGCAGAGAATCCTGTTCCAAACCGCGGCCCAATCAGAGATGCTTTTGGCTCCGCGCGGCCTCGTTATCCCCTGATTCCTCACGTGAACGTCTCCAGATCTCCATCATTTGAGCAGCTGCCACAGATTTCTTGAACCCCAGTGAGAAGGCCTGCCTTGTCCTTCGTTAACCTCTCGTTAGAGGAAAGCCCCTCTGTCCCGTGTGACCCTGCACTTCCATACTTAGCACTGATTATTGGCTTTATGCACTGCTGTGCTCCACACACGCAATAAACAAACACGTACACATACATCAATAAACCGTGTCCAGAATAGGGACACACTGACAAAATACGAGCCATGAGAATATGCATGGGTGCACATTCACAAATACACAATGTGTGCATGTGTACCTGTGTGATTGAACATACAGAGAGACAGAAATGCAAACCGAGGGTGGCCTGAGTCAAGACTGAGCTAAAGTGCATGTGTGCGCGTGAGTGCACCTGCATGTGTGCATCGGTACGCTGTGTTTTGGAATTATGTAACAGTATTTAATGTGCTCTAAGATGTCGAATTAAGGGATTAGGTTGATAGTGACAGAGCTGCAGATTGACAGTCTGAGTGTGTGTGTGTGTGTGTGTGTGTGTGTGTGTGTGTGTGTGTGTGTGTGTGTTTATGTGAACAGAGACAGATACTGAGCCTGTGTTTCTGTCTGGCTGATAAGCTCTGAAGCGAGCGCTGTCTGTCTTTTCATGCAGTGAAAGCTGCATGTTTTTCCAGACATCAGAACCTTCCATCAGGATCATTTGAACTTTTTCGGGACTGCGGTGTACAAAATTAGCTCTTAATTGCTCTCATGCCTATCAGACCTCACCTTAATTCTAAAAGGAGAAGAAGGTGTTTTCATCTGCATGGTCTCCAGAGTGTCAGAAGCAGGCTATCGATGAGAGCTGTGCCCGTACACCAAAAAAGGTGGTTTCAGGTGTCAGGTTTTAATTGATGCTGGGAAATGCTCTCAATGGACAG
Organism: Chaetodon auriga; assembly: GCF_051107435.1. Lineage (NCBI taxonomy): Eukaryota > Metazoa > Chordata > Actinopteri > Chaetodontiformes > Chaetodontidae > Chaetodon > Chaetodon auriga. The sequence continues at coordinate 5,634,218 of NC_135095.1, read as the reverse complement.
GAAGTTGAATCTGAAACGTTGGAGTTCCTCTGTCATCATATATTCTGTCCTATGCACATGCTGAATTTTATCTTGGAGAGACTTCTTTGTGAGATAATCAATAAAAAAAACCCTTCAGTTTCACATTGACAAAGAATGGAGAGTGACGCGTGCGAATGCGAGTTTCATCCCTCTCATCCATATCTGCCTGGCTGCTTCCTTAATCCTCATAATCCTTCTCCCAAGTGCTATCCACTCAAACTCCACTGTCGGTAGCACACAGCCCTGCAAGCAAACACTGTTGTCCTAAAAGTGTGAACATGCGCCGGACATCCGTCAGCACCGCTCGCTTCCTGCTTCGCCCTCCCATGTCTGACTTTCACCCTTTCAACCCTCCAGCCATCAGCTCTCTTCTGTGCCCTCTTCCTGCTTCGTGCCATGAAGCGACTCATCAGATTAACACGATAATTCAATGTAAAATGCAGAGCAGATGTTGATAGTCTGCTCAGTAACAGCCTCATTTGTTTGCACTAGTTATACATATAGTACGTTTCATAATTAATGTGGTGATGATTTATTCATGGGAAAAAATGCTGCAAGTAGCATATTAAGAACACTATATATTATTGATGGTTAATTTTCACACAAACCTTATAGTCAATACTGGTAATTGCCCTCTGATCAAACTGTGCTTCAGTGCTTGAGATAATAAAACAGACAATTACAACAATACATGTTGAAAACACAATTCACAAAAGAGTATTAATACAAGTACTGAACATCAATAGAGGCTGCATTGTGATTAATTTCCCTTTATTCTGGCACTTTTCCTCAGTATTGCATTATACCACATTCTTGCTGAGCAATAGTCTAATCAAATGTATGGAAAAAGCCCATGATGAGCGCATAAAGAGGGTTGGGGTCTCCAACTGGCTCAGCTCATACTGTATATACAATACAAATAGGTTTGTTATGTGGGAAATCTAATGAGCTGTGCGTCATTGAGCCACAGCATCGTCTTCATAGATGCAGCAAGGAGCATCCTCGTGAGCTTCTACATAATATATACATCTGTGCTGCTGAGGCAGTGAATGTCGCAATACATGAAATTCATTTCAGAAAGGAAAAACATGGAATATCACTCAGAGCAGAGCAGGAGTCACCCATGTTTTATGGGACCAATCAGGGGTTTGTTTGTTTTTTTTTTCAGCTCATGAATTGAATCTGGGAAGTGACAAATAAAGCGGATGAAAAGGGTTCAGCGTTATGCAGTTTTTAATAATTATCCTGTAACCTATGTATAAAAACTTTACATTTCCAAATAATACGGCTGAGGGCCAATATATGGATTTCTCCTTCGTCTTCCTTCACCCGGTCTAACAACTTGGGTGAGGGAGGTGCGGGTGAAAACAAGCAAGTGCATTAACAAACAACTGCCTTCACACACATCCAGCAGACACAGAGCAGCTTCAGCATTTACAGTACATGACAGGGGTCCACAGCTCGTCATCTACATGTTCCACTTTCTTCATGAGCTAGTTGCTAACTTTGTCTGCTGTCCGGTGTGATCAGGTAGCATACAAAGGGTTTATAACAGCTTTTTCAATGAGAACATTTGCCTGAACGAGTTTGATGACAGTGGAGCTGCATGCTGGAAAACCAAACTCAAACCAAAAGGCCTTGTGGAGCAGAGGGAAACCGCAGAGTTGGCTGTGTGTGTTTATCACTATGAGGGAACTCTTTCGAGTTACACATAAAATATTGATAAGCTTTAAAATAAATGTTCGAAATTCTTCTACCCAGATATCATAATAGTGGGTGTTAAAAGAGGTCTTAGTCATCACTGTGTTGTATTTTGCTCAAACATTTCAAGTTCCCACGTCCTGTGTGTTCAGACCTTCCCCTGCCACAATTAAAACCGGACACCTGAAAGCACCTTGTCTGTTCAAACACCATTTTCTGATTTATACTGATAGGATGGGTATTTTTTACCATAAAAACCCTGCCTAGAGCAGCTATAATTTGATGGCTTAAAATAAAATCTTGGATCCATCCTTTCAGGCCTTTCCTGTGTCCACTTTGGCAAAGCCGTGGTTGTAAATAATGTAGTTTGCAGCAGCAGAGCCCACCGCGTCCCCATTTCCTGGCCGAACATTTGATAGAGGGCAGCTTTCTCAGGCTAAAAGCGCTGGATCTCACTTCATCTGTCTTTCTCTTCCAATCTCTTGCGGTCTTCTCCTCTCTCTGATTGTTTTCCGACCACACTTGTCATCGCTCACTCTGCCTGCTCCTCTCTCACTCTTTAAACGCTCTCCACCTCTCTGTCTTTTCTTTTTATCTCTCGATCTTTTTCCTATTTTTGGTCCCAGATGCATCAATTATTCATGTCTTTGCATGGACTTTCTGACTAGAGAGCTATCAACAAGAGCTAACAGGGTCATCATATCACACCTGAGTGTCCGCCTATGACACATACAGTCCCACATGAGGACACATGCACATGCACGCACTCCCCTGCCTACACGGGAAGGTAGGCAGGTACTGAAGTCACGTTTTTCAGCACAAGGATGCAAATGAAAGATGTTCAAAAATAGTCATGTTGAACTTATTGAGCACCACTGTTTCATTGAACTCTTCTACTTCTCCACCTGAATTGCATTAAATTTTGTATAAGCCATGGTGTCAACCACATGACCTTGGCGCCACAAGGCCGTGGTGCTCTCTATATCAGCTCATATTCAGGCACTGTAAAAGAGTCAGGACAAAATTGTATGATAATGGTGACACACTGCAAGAAAACATTGTGTGATCTGAGAAGTGTGTGTAGGAAAGCAAAGTACTTGCGAACAGCGATAACAGCAAAGGAGCACTGCGAACAGTCTGACATTAGCCCATAAGGTCAGCCTTGCAGAGTGAGTTGAGCTTTTGCTACAAGGCTTTAGTGTGGAAGAGATTCACTGAGAATAAGCTATGCCCTGCAACTGGAAGCTGAGCTCACTCACCAGATCGAAATGAACGGAGTAGAACTCGCAGGTGAGCTCATTTTGCCTGGATACAAAAATGATGTGAGGTTAGATCTGTTATATGAAGTGCCTGATATGATTATTGCCCTTGGTGATTGGTCCAATGCTGAGATGTTGCATCATGTGTTCAACATAGCTTACAGCGTTGCAGCATTGCTGTGCTGTAACCTCCTAACACAAAACTATCAGTTCTGCTTCAGTTTTCAGTCCACGTTGCAACCAATCGTACTCTCTGTTCAAACTGTATACTATGCTTTCCTCGAAGAAGCACTGACTTGAGATGTCGCCCATCCTATGTTGGGCCATCAGCTAACTTCGGCCATTTTCACACCAATAGTTTGTTCTAGTCAGAATCATTTGGGTTGGTGAACTTGGTGTGTTTTCCCATTGGTTTGGTTTCTTTTCACACAGAGAAAAATACAGAGAAGAAGAAGAAGTGGGTCCTGATGAAGATCCACTGGCCAAATATGATATTGCGCTAGCCCAGGTCCAACCTTGATTAATTCGCCAGCTAGTTGCTAGCAGCTGTTACATTCGCTCATCCACATCCCTCTACGCAAAGCACACCTGGCTGCAGAGTAGCCTAGTAGTTGGATCGGAGTGAGGTTGGATCATATTCCCACCACAAACAAGCCACTCCAGAGGTCCTTCGGGACCAGAGTTTCATTTACAGCTTTCACACCAGCCCAGACAAACCGCACTAACAGTGCAAACACATCAGGGTTAATTCTCAAACAGGTTCAGGTGTAAACGCTCCCTTGGTGATTGTTTCGTCACCTGAGTGTATCAGTCTATCTGCTGCTCAGTGTACCGCACTGCCTCTGCTACAGTACACTGGGTTTTTCGCTGGAGGTGCTTGTGTCTTATGTTGCAGCCACACACTGATGTTATTTTTTTGTGTTCTGTTTCCTCTCCTGCTTGTTACTGTGTTGAACTGAAGGTCAAAAGCTAACCTGCAGTTTGTGATCTATCCAAAAGCAAGTGCTGATCACTGTAAGTGGTTTTCCAGTAAAAGTAAAAGAGAAACCTTCAGCTATGTATACAGTCGATACACTGAAAAAACTGCAGAGTGAGAGGGCAAAGCGGTGAGAGGGGCAGAGCTGCAACCAGGAATATCAGGACTTAAGGCTGCATGAGTTACAGCTCAGCACAGCTCAGCGAATGAGTTACTGTTATGCAAGAGCTCAGTCCAGCCCAGCTGGAGATCAGAGAGAGAGGGGGAGAGAGAGAGAGAGAGAGAGAGAGAGAGAGAGCAGTGTGAGCACGAGTGAACGAGCTGAGGGACAGAGAGGAGAGGGCTGGAGAGGAAACAGCAGCAAGTGAGCCGAGAGCAAGCAGATTACAGCTGGATCTACCACATATACACACACATGCGTACATGAGCACACACACTCCCTCACTTCCCCTCTTTCTCTGTCGTACCTCCTCGCAGCTCGGCAGCATCATGAGCAGAAACACAGAGGGGGTTTTCCTCTCTCCACCCAGGGAGTGAAGAGAGAAGAAGAAGAAGAGGAGGACAGACGAGAAGAAAAAATAAGAGGACTAAGAAGGAAGTAAGAGAAGAGGAGGGAAGTGGAGAGGAGGGGGAGAGCAGAGGAGGAAGACAGAAAAGAAGGAAAGGGAAGCGTCAAACTTTCCTCCAAGGACTCCTTCCACCTCATACTGGTCCAATCAGAGAGCCTAACCATGAGGCTGTGACTCTTCTTTCCACTCACAGAGTTCTTCTTCATCGCTGCCTGACCTCATGTCTCCAGAAGTGGGACACACTCAAAGCACAGGCACCCGCCTCTGGATGCTGCTGTGCCCCCTGCTCTGTGCTCTGGTCCTGGCCAGAGGCTCCACGCTGAGCCCGGAGGACTTGCAGAGCACCGCTGCCACGTCGCTGCCGGAGAACTGGACCGGCACGGCGATCCAGCTGCAGCCAGACCTGCAGACTGAAGCCCAGACACAGGCGGAAACACAGACTCTGACAGACACGCCGACTCAGAGCACCACCAGCAACTACACAGGTGAGTCCGTCGGTCACTCACCTTTGATTCCCGTCAGTGTGAGGTTTAGTGATGCTTCAAAGGAAGAGTTTGGACCCAACTCTTTCTTTGAAGCACCTCATGTCAAATTGAAAAACAGTGACATAAATTCATTGGTTTCAACTTCTCAAATGTGAATATTCTAAGTTTTCTCAGTCGTCTGTGATTGTAAGCTGAATCTCTGGATTTTGGACTGTTGTTTGGACCAGAAAGCTTTTCTTTGGAAATTCTGGCAAAATTGCCAATGCAAGAGTTCACATCATGGTCACAGACTACACTTTGATTGCCAGTACCAAAACTTTTAATTCCATAGCATCTAGATTTAGATATATAAATATAAATATAGCTATGGTTAACTGTGTAAAACCAGCAGCTGTCTTGTTATCTGAGCGATGGCAGTAAAACCGACAGAAATTGGGATGTATGGAAATCCGGAATTAATCCAAAGAAGACCTGCAAAGTTCTTGAAACTGTAAACTGCTGTATTGAAGCCTGTTTCTCAACTGATGTGTGTTTCTCATTACCTTAATCTGAACCTGAACTTGGCTTAAACCCCAAGTATCCTCTGTGATACTACTAACTGAGCCTCGCCATAATCCTAACCACAGGAAGCAGTGTGTATACAGGTATATACAGTACATACTGTGCTGCCAATACTTAAACAAAAAAACATGACATTTTATCCAAAAACAAGTCTACAAAAGTAGCTTTTTTCATGGACTGGTTGGAAGCTGCTTTGCAGTTTTTTGCTTGAGCTCTCATCCAAGAGGAGACTTACTTGCTCTGAGAAACCTCCACTCTGTTTTTTTTTTTTTTTTATCCACATGCCGTGAAAAAGTATTCTCAAAACTAGAAAAGACTTGTTGATCTACCTCTGGAAACTTATCGAGTTTTAAGTGGCCAAGTAAACATGTCCTGCAATGTGTGTGTGCGTGTGTGTGTTTATCTGTGAGTCCGCACTGGCTCTGTTTTGCTTTTTGATCAATGGTAAATCTGCATGTGAGTGTGGTTGTAGTTTCACATGCATGTGCAGGTTTGTCAGTGTGAGTGCATGCATGTGCGCATGTATGTGTAGGGGTATGTGTATGTAGTGTGTGTGTTCTCTATGAGAGTGGGAACATTTTTGGAAGAGCTCGTCGGAGGGACTGTATTCTTATGTATTATGTCCACATATCACGCATTTATACAAGCACAGAAGCAAAAGCCTGAGTGTCACTACATGTGTGATTCTTTTTCTGTGCTCTTGTCTGCAATTACAGAAGTGTGACCGCATACAAGCAAATGAGCACTTTTAGCCTGTTTTTGTGTGGCTGCATGCGCGTGTGTGTGTGTGTGTGAGGCGGCAGGTGATGCAGTTAAAGACAGTTCGTTATGTCCAGGCTGGAGCAGCTCAGCCTGAAGAGAAAACTGCAGCGCCGCTCGCATGACTTCATCTCCACTGGAGCATGAGCTGCCTTTCTCTTCTCCTCCACTCGCTCTGTCCATTCCCTCTCTCTCTCTCTCTCTCTCTCTCTGTCTATATGTCTCTCTCCTGTTTATTTTCTGCAGCCTCTCTCTCATTTGTGTCTCTCCTTTTGTTTTTTCTCCCTTTGCCACTTTGTTCCTCTCTCCTTGTTTTTCCATTTTTTTATTCCCTCTGAGGGTCCTTCACTTCTTTCCTCTTTTGTTTCCTTTCACTCTCTCTCTCTCTCCTTCTCTCTTTCATTTTCCACCATTTATTCTTATGTCCCTCGCCCGCCCCTTCTTCTCACTCACGTGTATGCATAAATAGCCGACTGCCGATGACAAAATGCAAACCTCACGTGCCTAATACACTCAGAATACACACATACGCACACACACACAGGCATTGGAAATGGACACACTCGGCCCAAACTACACCAATCTTCTTAAGGGTTTAGAGAATAAACAACACAGTTGCTCGTTTCATAACGGCAGCTCTGTCTGACAGAGCAGGAATAAGCACTTTATACTTTAATAACACACACACACACACACACACACACATATGCACACAAAAGCGCACACAGGTGATCAGCTGGCCTGCCACATCGCACCACATGCACGAATTACGTCACACCCGAGCTTTTATGTGAGAGAGCTTCCAAAAACCGTAAATCCTGGAGGTGTGATTAATATCAATGTGTGTGAGTGAGTGTGCGTGTGTGTGTATGACAGTATAAACCACTTATTCCCTCTAGCATTAACAGATAAAAGGCCCTCGTTTTGTTTACTGTTTCGCACCATAGCCTATTTGACTCTTTCCTGCAGGTCTGGATTACAGCAGCAATACTGTTTGGACATTTAAGCCATTTTACTTTGAGCTTTTCGAGCATAAAACCGGCCTCAGTTGTCATTTATTGGACAAAAAATAAATCCAGTTAAATATAGAAGGCTTTTGTACCATCACACTCACAAAGAGGACAGGAAGATAAAGCTGGAAGAGGTTTTTAATAGCAGTTTTTTTCTAGTCTAGGTCTATTAGATGAACCCAAACACAGCTTCATCGCACCACCCACTACGTTCCAAATGTGCTAATTTGAAATGATTTGAATTACACTAGAAGTCTAATTTAACACTGTTACGTATCTAAAAGTAGATTTTGTTAGAGCACTTTATTTATACTCTGTTGGATTGCCAGTGTTTGGGTTGTTTCAGTTCAGTTTGCATGCATGCTAGCCTGCTGGTGCAAAAGTGAGACATTTGAACCACTTCACCATTACCTTTCAACCATTTTTACCTTTTAGCTGCTGGTTAAGCTCCATTTCTGTTAGGTATTTCAGCCATGAATCGATTGGCTGACATTAACCAAACAAACAGTTTGGTTAATTTCCACATAAGTGAAAACATGCAGTGTCCATGGGTCCAGCCGTATATTTCACTGCGCTGTAGCGATACTTTGCTGATTGCATGTTGGGTATGTATTAATGTAGAGAGCGGACAGCACAAAATGTGTAAAACCTCAAAAAGGCCACATCTACTGTTGTTTAAACCAATACCTGAATCCGTTTTTTGGATTCATTCATTGAAGTTTGCAAAGCTTGTATATCACAGAGAGGTCAGAGGTCAACTGGAAGTGATATATTCGACAGGGGAAACACAATCTGAAAGTCTTCTCATTCCCTACATCTGCTTACCGAGTCTGCTTTTAAAATCAATAATACTGGTGGTGCAGGTTTAGCGTACAGAGCCTTGGAGCGCTGGATCAAACCGGAGCTTTCAGGCTCCATCAATACAGGCCGTGACTCATTATTCAGCTCATCCAGGAATCCTTGCTGCTGGCTCTTCCTGGAAATAAATCGATCAGAGTCCTGCTATTGATTAAGTCATCCTCAGGTACTCCACCTTTCACGTTAGACTGCATTTACATACTTGTAACCTGTGTTTTGATCGCCTCTGAAACTCCAGTTTTGTGTTATGCTCATGTAACTGTATCACCACACAACCGGATATAGTGACCCATTGTGATCTCACATTGGTGTAGTATGTCTTGCTCTGCCATATCTTACATTATGCAAAGCTTTCATGCAGCATGCACTACAATACATTCATAACCAAAGTACGCTTCTCATGGAAACATGAATGTCTGTACAGAATTTCACTGCAATTCACCCAATAGTTGTTGAAACATTTATTCAAAAACCGTAAATGTTAACCTCATGGTAGCAGTAGATGAATAGTCGGGGGCTGCCAAAGTCATTAGGATTTATCATCTGGGGCGCATTAATCCATCCAGTAGTTGTCAAGTCATTTCAGCCTGGTCCAAAGCGGTGGACTGACCAGTGCCATCCCTAGAGCCAACTCACACAGCTAAGAACTCGGAGTTATTTAAAATAATAGACAATAGAAGCAAAAAAATAACAACTTGATGCAACAAGCCCGCAAGTGATATCTCTTGAGGTCCAATTTTACGAAATGTATGAAAGCAGGAACAAGAAGTAAATGAGGCAGGTGCAGGGAGGCAACAAATGAACTCTTGTTGTGTATTGAACATCACAGACTAATGAACAAAGTAAGGTCAGAATGAGCAATGGAGAAAAATCTGTGTTATTAAAAATGTGCTGTTGTCTGCCATTTTTTGCCAGATTTTTTTCACCTAAAATCAGAGTCAGACTAGCTGGTTGCAGACGGAGTTGGTGGTGAGAATGAGAAGCTGCAGCGGTGTAGTTGACTTCCCATCAGGAGGATCTGGCCGCTGATGAGCAGCGCTTATTTCAGCCTTAGAAAAGCAGTAAGCCTTAACATTAACACGGTAACACAACCTATTAACCTCAACAGAGTGTGTGAGAGTTAATGTTAGTGTTAATCCCGCATTGATGCCTATATCAGTTACTTAGCAGGTAGTCTGGCTCTTAATCTGGCCAAGCAGGGGTTGACAGTCAATCCTTACCGTCTGTGCTATTATTTTCTCTGTGATGACATTCTGTCTTTAGCCTTTCTGTCCAAAAATGCTCACTATACAGACTTTATGCAGAGGTCTCTGAGATAGTCCCTTGGTGTCTGAAGGTACAAGCTCTACTTGTCTCTTATATTCCAACCAAAAGGAAGCACAGGAGAATTATGGTGAGTAACTAAAACCTCAGAGACCACAACCAAGACCTTGGAGCTCCAAGCGACAAAAATTTTGAAAAGAATCCATTTTCCTGAACAAAAACAAACACAAATGTTCAGTTTTAGATGCAGCACCTACCACACGATGACAATAAGCTGCTTATTAAGTGTCTTTAAATACGATCGTCGGCTAAATACCCCCAATGTAAATGTGAAATGTTACAATGCCTTTAATCTGATTAACTGACGGGCAAAGCCAATTACCTTTGTCTATTCCAGGCTATTTCTAGCGCAAGAAATCCTGTTAATGACACGCTAAACACCCAGGAATACAGATGCACACACTTACCGGTGGCAGGGAGAGTCCTGTGTATTCTGAAGCCAATTACTTCTGTCTATTTGAGGTTTTTTTTTTTTTTTTTTGCGATTGTAGTGGGAGCCATACTAGAAATCTGCCTTCGCTTCACTTGTGCTGCAAAACAATTTGATCCTGTTCTCATATACAAAAGAGCCAGATTAGTATCTTGTAAGACTTTTGAATTATAATCGTCTTAATTCTCAAAGGTTTCTTTTGGGAAAGCAGCAGCACCTTCGCAAACAACTTAAGCACAGGCGGGATGTAGACGTCTGCAAACACACACATGACCCATAAGAGGAACTTCTCTGGGGGCACATACTGTACATGTACAGTCAAGAGCACGCACATACGTATACGCACTCTCAGTGCCAGGGGTATTTCTGTCATCGACACACGCTATCGTCACTCCTGAGCCCTACTGGCTTCAGACAAAGAGTTCTTTCTGTCTTCTTGCCTGTCAATCCAATATGGCTGCTGGCAGTGGCTCAACTTCATTATTACCTTCCCACGGCTTAAAACTAGCACCGCTTACTGAACAAAGTCCCTGCCTGAAATGAGCCTTCCCTCTCTGGCCTGACAGTTGAAGCTGAATGGCAACGACTAAATGGTTGTAGGAATGAAAGTGAAGCAGGCAGCAAAGACAAACACCTCCAAAAATCTCATCGAATCTGTTTTTGGCACAGTGTGAAGCTTAGCCTCATCAATGAAAACAATAATTTGACAGTTTGGGATATACACTTGTTTTCTTTATTACCGATATGCCTCTCATGTCTCACATCATTCTGTCACTTCTGTACAGTAGAAATGTAGCTGAAGCCAGCAGCCAGTGAGCATAGCTTAGCACAAAGACTGGAAATGGGGAAACAGCTAGCCTGCTACGAGCACAAAATGCTACGAAATGTCCCAAAAAAAAAAGAAATCAATCCATCAAATGCTCTTGCTCTGTCATTTCCAATTTCCTCTAGTAATAATGGGGTTTTGGAAGTGATACTTCTCGGTATATTTCTCATTTCACTTCCTACTTTTCCAGAATGTCAGAGTGAGTTTTCGTTGCCTTTTCCCATTTGGAACAAAGTGACATCCACTGTGGCTGAACACGCAAGAAAAGAAAGTGGAATTTAAGAGCTTGTGTGCCTTTGACATGTAACTTTGATGAAGGCTTTCAGTTCAAATGTGCTAGTTTTTCTGTGCCAAGAATTTATTTTTTGGTTTTTATGGCATCCGTTGAACATCTGGCCTCAGCCAAGTCTATTCTCTGAAGATTTGAGAGCAGCATTAGTCCCCTCTGGCATGTCAGTGAGGTTAACCAGTCAATCAGTGATGTCTGTAGCTCTAAATTAGGCCTATTGTTCCTGCTCTTTTTACCTGGACAGATTATCCTCAGTCAGATTCTGTCAAAGCTGCCAAAGGAGACCTTGCTTACCTTTCAGCTTCTACCTCTGGGTTCTGCATGTTGTCAGCATAAAGTCTCAACCAAAAAATAAGCCCTATACATATGTCACTTCATTTCAGTCTGCTAAGCATTTGGGACTCACTGGATACAAGCATAAGTGCATGGCTGAAGCAAACATGCATGTCTTTATGTGTTTGCGCAAACACACACACACACACACACACACACACACACACACTATGCAAGCGGAACGAGAGCCGGGGGGATTAGGTAATCTGTTCTGATACCACGCATCAGTGAGGTGCCACAGAAATAGATACGCCGATGGAGAGAACAGAGAGGCATGATGTTTGTTTGAGGGCAGATGACATACAGCTGGAGCAGCTGGAGCAAAGGGACCAAAAAAACACTCGGGAAGGAGAAGAATCAGACAGGAACACAAGGGGGAACGAGATGAAGCTACTCAGCCATCAGCCAAGAATGCCATCTTTCATTAACTTCAGCTGAGACTTTTAGCGTCTGGTAAAGTCTGACTCAGATGGAGTTTATTTTTAACCGTTGTTTATCCAGGGAAAACTGACCAAGCATGGAGGAGGGAGAGTCTTTCCCTCAGTCTGCTGAGCTGACGTCTAACTTCCAGTTGCAGGGTTTATCTTTTTCTAATTTCATTCTCCGTTTCTGACTTTGCTGTGTTTCCTTCTTTACTGAAAGAGAGCAGACAGTCTACTGCTGTTGTTGCTGAGCTGATGTTAAAACAGATCACTCATATTAACTAAAAATAGACTTTGTGAGTACGCAGAAAACGCATAGACGATGGCTCATTTAGCACATCAACTCCAGAGATGCGAGCATTAAAGCTGCACTAATCAAAACTTTAATTTTAACAATGGATCAAATGATGCGTGACGTGGAACAGGCTTGTTATAGTGGGGAACCTGTGGAGAATTACCGTTTCAACATCTTTCAGTTCATTGTTTTGGTTGAGTCTCAGCACCAAGCAGGCAAAGTTAGCCAATAGGTGAGATCAGGAGAATTTTGCAGGTAAAGAATCAAATATTTCCCTCAAGAGTTGGTGGGGACCCAAACAGAGCTAAAAGGAGAGTGATATAAAGTAGGACTGAGATTTGTTGGATGGCCAGAAACACAGACAGATTATCATTCATGTAGACAAACTCTAAATGAATGATAATGTTGCTCTATCTGCCAACTGGATGTGCAAATAAGCAACTGTTTGCTAACATGTTTACTGAATCAACCGCGTGTTAATATGTGATAATATGGCAATGTTGTTTTTAGAGTCTGTTTTGCTGCCCCCAAGTGGCCGGAAAAATGAATTGACACTGCTTCAAAATACTGAGATCTGTTCATCCTTTCCATTGTGCAGCAATAACAAAAAATATATGATCTACACTGTACTTAAAGGGGCACTCCACTCATTTTACACATCAAAATTAGCCTAATTGGTGGGTAGCTAACTATGGCCATGGACTGAGACAGACAGGGAGAGTCTAACACAAAGTTGCATTATGGGAAGTGTGATCCAGTGGAGCTTGACTGACATAAGACTCCAGGTCTGGATACCGGTATCTCAGCTTCTTCTGTGCACAGATTTGGACCATTCCTTGTCTAATCTGTCCTCTGACTTTATGAAAGTCCAATACTAAACCCGTGGAGCACTGCCACTTTGACTATTCACTGGAGAAACACATTTGGACTGATAAATTTTCCCCCGCTCCCGCCACCAGTGATAACATTTAGAGGATATACAAGTTAAACTAAGCAAGGAAACTAAAACGTACAAATAATGTAAAATAATCTTAATTGTGAGCACTAACACATATGAGAGACACTCCTGGTTACATACAGAGACGGTACAGCAAAGATTTGACTCAGTCATAAATTTATCAGAGCCTTGCGCATCAACAGCACAAGAAATGAGTGTCATATCAATGTGGGCTTGTCAGCTTACCCCCTAACAGTGTACCTAATCTTCTCCAATTTAATAAAATACAGCATATCCCTATTCCATTGTTCAAATGTTGGAGGATTACAATCTTTCCATCTAATCAAGATTTGTCATCTGGCCACCAGCGTGGCAAAAGAACAAAGACTTGAATGTTATTTAAAGTGAGATTTTGTGTCTCCGCACCAGCTAAAGTAAGGGAGGCTGATGGTTCAGCTTTCTTTAAAGGAATATTCGGGTGCAAAGCACTTCTTGGTATTTTTTGATTGGGGTGAGGCATTAATGATCACTTTATAGGGTGAGGTCTTAAATTTGGGGTTTATGTAGTAGAAAAATAAGTGAGTGACTAAAGGTCCTAACAAATATGTGTGTTTGGGCAGGGAACGCTGGCATTATGTCATGGATGTGTCTGACATGGGTGCATCTAGCGAGTGTGTATTTGTTCTGTTCACCCATTCTGTGCATGTGAACGTGTATGTGTGTGAATCTTTAATGCAGAGAGCCTAATCTTTATTTAATCACAAACTATTCCGAGTGCTTCCCTGACAGAGGCAAGCGGGGAAGGTTTTCGAGAAGAATGCAGCAGAGTGGATGCTTGGTCGCCGGCGTCAGGTTGCCAGGTTTGGGTGTCCAGAAGTGTATTAGAGCCCAACTGGCAGCTGAACACTTTGACTGGCAACCCACAGTTTCCACGATGACAGAGAAGCTTTCTGAATGGCGCCGAACCAACATGAAAGAGCAAACAGAGCAGAGAGTCAACACACACATACACACACAGAACTGATGTAGTGTCCTCTCTGTGTGTGTGAAACACACACATCCTGGGCATCAGTACAGATTCCAGACACACACACACACACATGCACACAAACACGCTTTACTTGCATCCAAACTGAAGTCAAGAAAAGTGAACAACACAGCAAAGTGAACATGTTTTGTATGGATGCTGGGCTGCACTGCACGGTGTTCTGTTTGTTCACTCCACACTGGTGTCATTGTTCCTGTCCTCTGTTCACTGTATGTCAACTCACGGGGAGGCGGGTGTTACCTCTGCGTCTTGGGGTTTGTAGGGATGGGGACAAGTTTCCTGCTGTGGCGTGGCAACAGCCAGCAAAAAAAAAAAAGCACCTCAGCCAGAATCTTAAAACACAGACTGTCACGTAATATGTTCAATATTTTATCCGCCTTTATTGAGTTAAAGGCTTTTCTTTGGCAGGCGGGTTTGTGTGTGTGTGTGTGTGTATGTGTGTGTGAGGAAGCTTAGGAGGTGCATTCAAGATTTAAGTCCTATGACTTTGTGTAAGTTTCCAGAGTACGTACTGTATATACCTTAGGTAATGAGCTAACTCCTGTTAATGGCTGATAACAAGGTCATACACTGATATTAACATAAAATCATTTATAAGGATGGTCGTGATGAAACCACAGTGAGTAACATACACCTCAATTCACTGCAAAAGTTCAAATTACCCATAGGACACTGCAGCACCAAACATCGAAGTTATGACAAACAGCTACAGCATGAGTTTGTGTCATTATCTCAGTATTATCATGGCAGCAAATAACAGCCTGTGCAGCCAAATTAAATTTAAGATTTGCTCTTATTGGGATACTGTTTACTAATTCTCCTGTAGATATAACAAGCAATGCTATAAAGCCCAATGAAGTCCCACTGAAAATGACACTGAAAGTTTATTAACCTTGCCGTGAACTTGATCATGATCGATATCCCCATGTGGTCAGTAAACAGATAACTGTGTTGCTCTGTGCCACGTGTGAGTCTTAGCGACAGATCATTGTGCCGCAGCTCCTGCTACTGTAATGAGGTCTGATAAACTTGCCAGATGAATCTCAGATGATAATTAAAAGCACCTCAGTTTAATTAAACAATATCATATTGGATTCATTGAAATGCTAATTTCAGTCCTGAGTATTCTTTCACCAAGAGATTCACATCTCTCAAACGCAAATGATGTTTCATTTTCAAGCGGCAACAGTCTCCTCACACTGCAAACAAAGACGGGAGACTGGCATTGTTTTCCAAATCTAGCTATTTTATTCCCCAGTTAACTTCATTCATTCTATTCAAACAAATGAAGTAACATTCAGACCTGCGTTTCTGATGGTTTGAAGCTTGGATCTGGGTTTCTCTGCAAGTCTTTGCTCGAGCAAAAGCCAAACGTGTGGAAAAAAAATTAATGATGTGTTTCAAGAGAGAAGTTTTGAACAGAATCTTGTAGCAATCGGACACTTTCTGAGCTTTTGAATAAGCTGGAAGTCACCAAATACCCACATACACACACACACACACACACACACACACACACACACACACACACACAGTGGTAGCATCGGTAAAAGGTCTCTTAAGGGAAACAGGATGGCTTTTAGTTTCCCCTTTAAGAAGTCAGCTTGTCCTTGTTTCACTGCACTGTACCCGTTGCGCACGTGTTTGGTGTGTGTGCCTTGATGTGCGTTCGTGTGTGTTTATGCGTGTGTGTGTGTGTGTGTGTGTGTGTGTGTGTGTGTGTGTGTGTGTGTCGAAGGGGATGCTGTCATCTTCACACAGGATCACGGGATCCTCTCCCTCTCTGTGTCTACTGCTGCAGAAATCCTCCCATCTGTCGCTCCTAATCAGCGGAGAGCAGCTTGCATGTTCACAGGGTCTTACAGTGGGATGACATCTCTCTTTCTCTCTCTCTCCACACACACACACACACACACACACACAAAGAGAGAGAGAGCTTACACTAATACTGACACAGCAAACTGCAGCATCACGTGCCCCTCTGGCTGCTACTCATTAAAACATCATATTGGCAAACATAACACCATGCTTTAATTATCTTTTCTACGTTTCTTTTAAAATCAAAAGCTCTTTTAAAGCTGCGCTAATCATGATTTTTATTTTAACAATGGAAAAAAATGGTTTTGTGTCATGTGTAAGGTGGCTCTTAGTGACAGACCCACAGAGAATTATCATCCAACTCCTAAGAGGTAAACAACTGATTTTCACACACAGTAGCATGATCTTTATATGGTGTAATTTGATTTGGTGATCGCCCGCTTCTGTCACTGATTCAAGTGAAAATGTACCTCACCAAATCACTCAATACATGCATTGCACTTCCTCCTATAATAAAGACAGATGGGGTTTGTGTAGTTCTTATTGGGCAGCTATCCTTTGTCATCACAAGTAATCGCTGAGTCATCAGCACTGATCAATAAGCCTACTGCAGATATCATGTGGTCATCATGTGCTGTGGTGCTGAAGTAAAATCACGCTTATTTTCTCTTTGATTAAGATCCTTTGAGGGATGTTTTTGAGCAACTAGCGACGCTGTAGGTTTACATGAGATTTCCTGAGTGGCTCAAAAAATCCCTGCAGCACAGTCTTACAATAGCTGCTGCATCACGAGACCTCAGATGTATTTGCGTATTGTAGCATGAGGAAGATAAAAATAGTACTCTCTGTCTCTACCGCTCTCCGTCTCTCTCTCTCTGTCCGTCTATCCAGTGTAACTGCTAATCTCAGGCTCTCAGCATTGAACAGAGATGCTCTGGACTAAGCTGTGTCTGTGTTTGACAAGAAACAGGAGGGAGAAAGAGAGAAGGCAGAGAAACAAGTGTGGGAGAGAGGAGTAGAAAGAGGCGAACGGAGACAATGGAAGAGGGGCTTTTAGAGTTGATAAAGTTCACATTTTCAACACAGATAAAAAAAATTCCAATAGTTACAGTGGAGTGAGATAGATGTAAATGTTATGAGTGGTTCAGATTCTACATGAGGCCTGTTTACAGAGGTGTCATAATCCAGCAACGGTCAATTTAGAGTCCAGGATGTGACCAAAATTAAATGAAGCAGGGAGAAAGGGCAGGTTTTTGACAAAGGAAAGAGTGATAAAATTCAAAAAACTCCACAGATTATTTAAAAAAAAAAACAAAACTCACAGATTATAGGCAAACACACAGAGATCCCGGAAAATGTTGAAAAAACTATTGGAACCGTTTTCTTTCTTGCTGAGAGTCAGCTGAGAAGATCGATACCACGCTCATGCCTCCATGCTAAATATGAGGCTACAGCTGGCAACCTGTTAGCTTAGCTTAGCATGAAGACTGAGGGAAGTAGCTAGCCTGGTTCTGCCCAAAAATAAAAAACACTAAGACAGTCACTACTTCCTAAAAACAGATAGTAAGATCAATCCTTACATCTGACTCTTGGCAAGAAAGTGAAAATGTATTTTCCAACATTTTAAACTATATCATTTCAGGAGCATTTTGTATAAAACTGAGTAGCTCTCATGAATCTTCCATATTTATGTGTCTCTCTTTGATCAGTGAAGTGACTTTCTGCTGCGTCTCCTCTCTCCTCAGGTCTGTCCTGCGTCCCCGTCCTGCCACCACGTCGCGGTTCCTTCTATGTCGAGAGTGGGACAGGCGTGTCCATCGGCAGCGTGTTGGCCTTCTGGTGCAGAGAGGGATACCAGCTGGTCGGCAGCGACAAAATCTACTGCAATGTCAGGAACGGCAAGCCGCAGTGGAGCAACTACCTGCCCGTCTGTGAGGGTAAGGAGGTTTAAGCAGGTTTATTTGGAAAATCAAGCAGATTTTCAGCTTCACTTTGCAATTACTCATGTTCCAAATGAGCGGTTTTCGTAAGTGAGTTTTTTAGTTCACAGCAGCGACTAGTTTCCCCCTGCATTCAGTATGAGCTGCTCCATTCCAATGGTTGGTCTAGTTCTCATTTCTCACATCTCGCTATGCATGAAATGTGGGTGCAGCTTGCATGTAAAGCACTGCCGGTGCAC
Source organism: Chaetodon auriga (assembly GCF_051107435.1). Lineage (NCBI taxonomy): Eukaryota > Metazoa > Chordata > Actinopteri > Chaetodontiformes > Chaetodontidae > Chaetodon > Chaetodon auriga. Next base: position 5,616,119 of record NC_135095.1, on the reverse strand, counting down.
GACACTTTATCATGCTCAGGGAACATGCCTCACTTTTCCTCTCAAAATGTAAACATATCGTGGGAAATCAACCTCTTGCTGACCGGAGAGAGAAAATAGCAGAGAAAAGGTCAAATGTACTGAAAACTATTTTTATCTATCCAAGAGTTTATTAGAGCGATAAATGAAAAGTACACAAATGGTTGTTTTTTAAGATGTTGGAATTTTCTTTCTATTGCTAAAATTTGTAAATTGTTCAGTCAGGAGGCGAGACATGATGTTACTCCTTTTGTGTTTTAAGTAACAATCTCAGATTTCCATTTTGCTCTCTTTGGTGCCACCTATGGTGATAAGTGGTAATTGCAGGTGTTTTTTTTAAACTTCATTTCTAGAGATCCAAACGTGTGTTTCATTGCAGTCACTGATCTTTCCGTGGTCAGTCATAGTAACCATTTACTTGCTATGCTAGCTGACTAAGAAAGTACACTTCACACACAAATGAGAGGGAGTCTGTTGCAATAGCGCCACCCACCCTCTCTGGCGGACCAACAACTGCTGACGGAAAACGTGTCACCACCCAGGAATGTTGTTGGTACAGGCATCAAGGTCATAATACTGCAAACGCAGGGGCCACTGTTGACCACTTGACAGTCACTTCCTGCAGATCTGCTGATAAAATACATCTTTTTAAATGTCATTCTCCCCCACAGCCATCCCCAGACCTGAGGACCGCGGTCTGAGAGTGGCTGTGTTGGCTTCAGTGGTGAGTGGCATCGTCATCCTCGCCATGTCCCTGTCCTTCCTCATCTGCTGCCTGCAGGAACGATCCAGTAGGGACCGAGCCAAGAAGGAGGGACGGAGCAGGTAGGGCTGGAGAGAGGGGTCCCTCGATGTGCAGTAACCCCCTGTTCTCTGACTTTCCCCCTGCTTTATGAGGACTGCCGAGCTGAATTGGTTCTCCCTTCCTCAGGCGCAGAGAGAAGCGCTCGGCCCGTCGCAGCGAGTGTTGGTTGGAGCGAGAAGAGGGTGAGTGGGAAGCTTTCCCTCCTCCCAAGATCTTCCATCTCTCCCAGAGGATGAACCCCCGCCTGGCTCCCGACAGCCCCCTCTATCTGACTGGAGGACTCAGTGGATACGAGAACAGAGGATACCAGAGGTAAACTGGCAGCACTCACATCACGGAGAACCAAATATCATCATGCAAGGACATATCATACAAAAGTATATGATCAGGCTATGAATAGGATAAATAATTCTGTGTTTTCTCGCTCTGTCTTTCAGGAGTCAGGAGAGTTTGCTGAAGGCCTCCATGCCAGGACTCTACCGCTCTGAGTCTCAGCTTTACCCGCACGTCGTCCTGCAGAGGGTCCCGACTCCGACAGCGCCCTCTGCCCCTTCTGCTCCATCTGCCCCCCTCTACCTCCACCTCCCCTCCTCCTCCTCCGCTGCGTCCTCACCCGCCCACACAACCGCCCACAGCCAACCTCACCTAATGGCGCAGTATCCTACCCCGACGTACCCGCCCAACCCCAACACAGCCGTGCCCGCCTACCCAACACCGGCGCCTATCTACCCCAACCCCAACCCAACACCACAGCGGCCGTGGCAGTAGCTATGTCTTCCACTTTCCGTGTCCTGAAGCGGACATGAAAAGAGGGTGTACAAATGGAGATGCAGCCGGTGTTGAGGCTCCCCCTGTTACTGCATGCTCGCTGAACTTCTCCTGCATTCTGGACTCAACAAGAACTGAACACTGGAACTTTTCCTTCACTCTTACTGAACCTCTGCTGCTGCACTCTCTGCAGGAGGAGTTCTTTGGAGAAAGTCTTGATTTCTTTTAGCCGTCAGAAATTACAAGAAAACTTCAAGTAGCCGGTAAACAAGGGAACACAGGACATTTGACTTTAAAGTGTGACGTTTGTGAAAGAATAACCTGCGATGAAGGTTCAGGAAGGAGTGCGGCCGCCACTGTTTAGGCAGCTCAAATCTTTCAGCAGTGTTAATTTTTTAAATAGTTTATTGTTAGGAAAAGGATCCTTATCAGCCTTCCTGAGGTCCACATAAAGTAACCCAGACAGATATATACAGCATATGTATATATAAATATATATATATTTGCTTTAAAACTAAAGGCTTAACATGAACTTCTGAAATCTCACATGTGATGTAATGAAAGGTTTTGGGTCACTTTACAGCTCTTGTTAATATGTCCTGGAATTTCCCTGCACTGTGTGGAGAAAATAGACCAGCGATAGGGATTTATGGGTAGCAAACACACTGTGATTAAAGGCTGCAGCTACTGAATGCAGCCCATTTTCTGCTGTTTGTATGGATTTAATAATGCAGCGGTCGCTTTCAATTGATCCTTTCTCACGAAACTTGTTAACTAAACTTAATATTTTTGTCTGTGTTTGTTTCTTTTTCTCTGTCTGTTCTGAAGCAACTCATTCTGTCACATAATTATTGATGACAAAAGCTTGTTTTATGGTCATGGCAGTTTGGCTGGTTTTCTGTCAAAATCATTCAGGGCCCCTGATGGATTTAGGAACACGTGGAAGGCGCAGAACTGGACGCAGACTGGAAATTAGACCTGGGTCAAATAATAATTATCACAACTTGAATGCCTTTATGTCTGGTTTGAGCCCTAAAGGTTGAAACAATAAGTTGTTTATCGCAGACAGCCGTGCAAAATTGATTGTCAATTTCAAGAAAAGCTCTTGTGTGATTCTGGCCGCTGTTTTGTCTTCGCTGCACTGCAAACTGCACAGAAATGCACTGATATGTAAAGTTCAAGCAGGGAGGGAGAGAAACTTCTGAACCATGTCGACCTATGAATTCTGAATCACTTGAATTCTCTTAGCTTTGGCTGCAGTTGTGCAGCAAATGTGGATTTTGCTCCAAATGTCATTATTTTTAAATGGATAATTAACCTTTATTATTTGCTTGGTGTATGTACATGCATTTTTAATCATCATCTGCCCAACAGCCCCTTTAATGTTGTAGTCGGTTTACTCTCTTGCTGTGGGGGTTTTCTTTATTTTTAATAGGAAGACTTGAGTAGACACACTAACAAATCTGCACTTTACATTTTTGAAGGGGGGGTGGGCATAAACAGTTTGGACTGGACGGTCCTAAATGTGTTTCTCTTACTGTTATTATTAAACTCTGTTGTATAATAATAAGACTGCCATAAAAGCTGAATAAAGAGACTTTTGTTTAGTTGAACAGATCACACTGGGTGATTTCAGTGTGTGCTATTTTGGCAGAAAAGAGGAAGAAGAGGAAAAATAGATGAAGGAAGGAAAGAAATAGATGAAGGAAGGAGAGAAAAGAGACCTAATTCATCATAGTGTCATGACAGTTGAAAATGAGGAGATGACCTCATTTGCCTGCAGAGCGACAATGACGCAGGAGGAAGATGGAGTGGTTTGTCTGTTCACACTGGACTTTAATAACACCTAAATAAAAGATGGCTTCTGCTCAGTTTCTGCTGCAAACAGTATGGTTTTAAAAAATATGGTAAATTGAAATATGTGGCAAAGCTGCAGTGGTGCAGTTTGGTGGGGATCATTTAAAATTTGAAAGTTTGGTCCAGTCACATTCATGGGAAGGTAGCATTTTCTATCAAATGGAAATTTTTCATTAAATCCAGGCCGAAGTCAATCTGAGCATCATGCATTCATGCATTATCAATTTTGCACTGATTTCTTTTGAAAAACACACAAATAGACACAAATAAATGCATGAAATTCATCAGATACAATTTTACAGCTTGAAGTTACAGCCTTTGATTAAATAAGAGGGATGGACATCATAGGCGTTGGTCATAGGTGAGCGCTCATTCCACTGAGTGACCATGAGCACGATCTGCATGCAAAGGAAAACTGGCAGTAAAATCAGGCAGCGTACAGACTGCAAGCAATGGAAATCACCTGTACTGCAAAGATGGCATCTTTGCGCTCAAGAGTGGAAAATCAAAACCTGCTCATTTGTTTGGTCTGCTCTATAGATTGTTGTAAATGTATATTTGCATGCAAGCAAGAAGCGACTAAAAGTGGCTGCAAATGAGAGGAGAGGAGAAAGAAGACCTGCAAAGAGGTACGTTTGAGTTTTGTGCTTAGCTTAAGCTTTTCACACCTTAACAGCTTAAAGTAAAAACTTTCAAAACTCGACTAAAAAAAAAAATGCATAAGACGCTGCTACAGAGAGGCCAATTTGAAATGAGTGGGCTTGTTTAACTAAGATAACTTAAAGGGTCAGTTCACCCAAATAACAACAAAACATGTTTCCTCGCTTACTTGTAGTGGTAGCTGATTGTATTTTTTCCAGGTTTTGAGATTTATGCCTCCTTCTCAAAACATCTGTAGTGCTGAAAAATGCAATTTAAAGAACTGAATAGCAGCATCTCTTTCCACAAAAGAACACTGTAATTACTGCACTTATAGCACCTTTGTGGTGCAAATGAGCCACTGAGAGCATCTGCTGAAAGTCTGAAAATACCCTCAAAACTCAGCAGGGACGCGCCACAATATTGATAATTCTAAATGTGCCCAAAGCCTCTTCTACTTCCATGAATAAGCCTCTCAAAGTGTTCAAGGGCCTAATGCAAGACAGGAAGAAACAACAGCGCGAGTAAGATTTAAAGACGTGCAATTTTCCATATTTTCAGACAGGACTCATAAGTAATGAGTCAGTGATGTAGAGCTTAGTGCACCTCCTCGTACATTCCATAAGTGTCTGACACAGGATGAAGCTAATGATCATCACTCTCTTTGACTTGGCAGGATTTGTTTCGGTGTGACACCGCATGAGAGATTTCCAGCAAGCCAGCCTCTCCTCTTGAGATTTTCAGCAACATGTCCAAGGAGACCACCAAGCCACTTGAAAATATTTTGATGAACGCTTGTGAAGTAGGGTGGAATGACATCTGGTTTGTCAATGACATTTTCATCCTGATCGTAGGGGTGGTGGCTAACACTGCCCTGCTTTGTCTTTTTCTGCGGGAGAAGAAATCACTATCGGCCTCACAGGTAGGTGCAGTGCTCCCAACCTGCTCCTAGGTAATTTAAGGTAATTTATGGGGTCAAGGGGCATCACAGAGTGCGATTCATGTGTGTTGATTTATTTTTTTTCTGGAATTAATCAAAATTAACATGGTATTTCTTTACAACACGCCATTATTTTCAGAAACTTGAACCTGACCTAACCCTGTGTCTGAACCTTGTGTGTCTTTCAGGTTCTAGGTCTGAATGTTGTTGCAATGGATCTTATCTACCTGTGTATACTGCCTGTCAGCTTGTTTTATCACACTCATGAACAAGGCAATCATTCAGGTAAACACTGCTGGAGACTGGTTTTGATTCCATTGGCAGACAGGACCCTCACTATAACCCCCAAGAGCCTAGTCAGACCAAACAGTGGACAGGCAAAGCTAGAGTAGATGCAAACTAGTGAATGTGGTGGAGTAGTAGCAGAGCTGAACCAGTATATATACTATCAGGCTGATTAGGGGAAACGGGAAGCAGGTGAGTGAGTAGGCAGGGAGGATCGGTGGTGGAACTAGTGGGAAAGGGGTTACTATAGGACACAAGGGAGTAAACAGAATGAAAGGTGTAATGTCCTGTAATTGTCTGTTCACCTGACTTTTCAGACATTGCCTGGCAAGATTCCAACATAACAAGTCCAATGACTCATGCAAGAGACATCTTCAGTATGTTCAACCTGATTGGCTGTCCCCTGCTGCTGGCCTGTATGTGTTTTGAGCGCTACCTGGCGGTGATCAGGCCTGTGCTGTACCTGAGACTGAGGAAATGGGAGTATCGAGTGGCTGTTTCTGCTGTGGTGTGGTGCGTCACCTTGTCCTTCTGCGTGGCTGCAGGTAAGTGCTGGGTAAAGAGTTCAGCATAGAAGCTCTGTTTTTATCTCCCAGCAGCAGCAGCCAACACAGTGTCATCATGGACCAGGCGAAATATAAGGAAAGTATTAACATGCTCAAAGAGCATGTTCACTGAGCATGCTCATGTTTTGGGTGGAATTTAAGTGTTTGCAATTAATGAACATGAATGCAAAATTTAACAATTCACAAACTGTGTTTTAAGGCACCCGGCGTGACGGATGGCAAAGGCATGACCCACCCTACTCTGCCTCTGATTGGCTTGCCCTGATAATCGTACCCTAACCCCAACCAATCTCGCTCCTCATACCTCATGGAGTACTAGTCAATGAGGGGTAATTGGGCGAGTCATGACTTCACCATCCTAGGGAAAAAAATGCCATGATGTCATTGCAAGTACAATTGGCAAATCAGACTGCTGCAAAGTTCCCCCACTCAAGTAAAACTCATTTTGTAAAGGACCAGTTACCTTAACTTCCCAACATGCAGACAGACTTGTAACTAAAACTGACTGAAGAATTTCAGAAATCAACTTCCCTCCAAAGTGGACTTAATGTTTTGAAACTTCCATTTTCATGCCCTTGTTTTTTATAGGTTTAGCTGATGATATCATAGCCATTTTGACACCTCTCTGCATCATCATCTCCTGCCTCTTCCTCATAATGGTCGCCTGCCTTGGGGGTGTGGTCTGGTCCCTGCGGCAGCAAAGCCCCGCACACACCACCAATGGGAACCAAGCCCGCTCTGAGTCACCCCTAAAGAGAAGGGCAGTGGGTAATGTGCTGGTTGTGGTGGTACCTGCAGTGATTTCTTACTCGCCAGTCCTGATGATGGTTCCTATATCATTATACGTATACTATTTGAATAACTCTGTAAATAAGGTCATGTGTCAAATTTTTGAAATATCCGTGTTATTCCCCAGGTTTGGTGTGCTCATAGGTCCTCTGTTCTATCTCTCCAAGGCAAGACAATTGACATGTGCTAAACTCAGATTGTGATATCAGCACCAATATCAGAAAAGAGTCAATGCTCAAAACTTTGGTCGACCCATCCATTGTCTTTGTGGTTCTTCATACTACGTCACCTGACTTCCTCTTAATATCAGAAAAGATATGTTATAATATTTAGGATATTAGGTATGGAGCATTTTAAATCTTGGGAAAACAGTACAAAATCATTTGCAAAATCTCAAATTTTAGTCTCATAAATATGTATCCTGACACCAACTACATTCTGATTGGTTGTAATTTCTATCACGTATTTTCTGCTGTTTGCAATTTGAGAAGAAAAATTTTGATTATTGTTTGCAATTATTCCAGTTTCTCTCTGATCTTTTGTTGCCTTCATTTTTTGTGTTTGTTTTATGAGAACTATATTAATTATAATTGTTATTAAGGTATGAGTCTTTAAGTATGAGTATATCTGGGATGTAACACAGATGTAATACCATTATAGACGACAGCCATGTTTTTTAAAAATAATAAGTGATCACAACATCCCATTGTCCTGCATGTTTGACCTGTGCTGCGTCTTAAACTCTCTTAAATAAATCATTTTAAATGATGATTTGTGTAATCGAATGCTTTCTTTGTGCACTTTGTAGACAGGGCAGTGATTACTCTGCACAGTAAATTAGCAAATGAGGAGCTATGCATGAGATTCCTGCCTCTTGCAAAAATAGCCGCTACTCACAAATTAAACTTAACGTGAAGACAAAATAGACTTCAGAGCATTTCTGAAAAAACTGTTTTACTTTCAAAGACTCCACCCTCCATTCCTCGTTACAGCAGATAACATCAACGACAATTCGCACATACAAATATCTGACATTTTGTCTTTTGATAGCAGGGCATGTTCAGTCTGCTTTAGTGCCCATTTCAAATGGCACTGATGGCAACAGAAAATATTATCCAGTACCAACACTTCTGCTTTGAAAGCAAACAAGAGTGCATAATGACTTACAATTGAACCTTGTCAGAAACAACATGCGTTCAAGGCAACACAATCACATTATACTTTCAAGATTTTAGGAACCAGTGATATAACCAGAGTTTACATGTGCTGTATGAAGGCCAGTCACTGAGTTTAAAAGTGAAATCCACCCTCGCTTACTCTCACACTGTTAATACCAGGCAACAGTTGCCTTTTCAGGGGTTATGCTGTGGCGGTATTCTGTGATAAAACAGGGAAATCTTTAGGTGAACTCAGTTTCTTTCAGCTCCAGGTTATTAACCGGTTGATTTTGGCATTAGGTAAGAAAATAAATAGCTTGATAATGTTATCGTTCATGAATGTGGCCTTGCTTAAACTTCAACCGGTCTCGAGGCTGCATTGCATTCTGGCCTTTCTCGCTAATGAGGATGTCAAAATTGGTCTCTGCTCTGCTTCTCCACTGATAATACAATTACTGTAAATACTTTAGAGAACCACATCATTTGTCGTTATCAAACCCAATTGAAGTTTGAAGGATTAGTTTCTCCTGGTCCAAAAATGAAAAAGCCACCAAAACAAATAAATTAATCCAGCAGAGGCTGTTCTTTTTAAAAAACAATACTGAGATGCTTCAAGGTGGAATTTTCTTATACAAGATACAGTTGTGGTCATGGGACATTCAGAAATAGATAAACTGCGACATCACTTTCTCCCTCACAACACAAATACTATGGCTAATTTCTCTGCAGTGCCATTGCACAGAAAGGTTACAGAGGAGGGACCTACAAGACATGACACAACAGTATTAAGATCAGTCCTAAAAACAAGTTGGCTTGTCCCTTGTTAACACTGGAAAACATTCTCCCATCCATGGTGGACCTTCAGTATTTTCCCAGGAGTTCAGTGTTCAGTAGATTACCTTCACAGAACTGTCTGGAGCACAGTAAATATGTGATATGTGAACACAGAGTATAGGCATACAAGGGCTCAGTCCTTTAGTGCACATTCAGTATAAACAGACACAACTCTGTGGAGGAACACTCCCTGTAAAGACCCCCTCCACTCAATAACGTGATTTTTATCAATGGATGCTGTTCGGGATTTTACTCCAGAGGTGTGGTTTTCACCTAGTGGGCTGTCGTCACATTCCTCTGCTTAAGCAGTACGTTTCTCAATTTGATACATCTGCACTGAATTTGTAGCTGTGGTCCAACATGCAAATTAAAAAAGTGCAAAGTGGGAGCGAGAAACCTTCAACATACACCCTAAAAACGGACTTTTTGGTAAAGGCTGCATTGAGTGGTTGCACTTTTGAAACCAAAGATGTGTTGTTGTGTTTCAGCTTGCTTCTCCTGACAGAGGAACATCAGATCAACCTGAGTTTTGCAAACAAGTGGACCATTTCCATGTCAGCTATTTATCCTGGGACCAAAACTGTAAACAGGAGTCAAAATTCAAGTATTTCTTTTATCAAAAACAGTCCCAAAGTAAAGCTTTCTCCATGTAACGCACTTCCTCTGTTGTTTTTGATAGTGTTAATAGCTGGCTGGTAGAATCCGACAATGTGTGCTCACCTCGTATAATTTAGGTGTAAAATCTTTTGGGCACAATTTTCTTTTATCATTACTCAGCTGGGTGTACGATGATTCTACACCAGTCAAACTGTATGAGAGCTGCTTGGCCAGTTCTGTCTACATGACGGCTGCAGGGTGCATCATTTCTTAGCAAGAATCATCTGGTCTAAATGATACAGTACATGTGCTCTGTGTGGCCGTGCTAGCTAAAATCTTCCTAACGGAGTGTAATTGGACCAGTGGTGGCGGTGGGTTTGGTGTGAGGCCTGAGGCATCTCTATGGTTGCATATTCAATGAGTCTGCAATTCTCAGTAAATCGGAGAAGGGGTACACATTCTTTTCAGTCTTCTTCAGTACTTACTGGACACAATGTCAGACAAACACTACTCAGCAGAGTGTTTTTACATGATTTCAAATGTGTCTGGAGGGGACCTTAAAAAAATTTAAAAAAAAAAAATGAAAACAATCAGGTGATTAAAAACATGTAAGTCATCACTGGGTTCCGAAAGGTTTCGCAGATGTTTGAGGAGTTTCTCTAGCAGCACTGCACACATGGCAGGAGTCTGATTTTCCTCCAGACCTCGGTCAGTCATTGGGGCCAAGCAGAGCCAACAGATGCATCGCTCTGCTGCAGAAAGTCTTCAGCGCCTGAAGTGTCATTGAGGAAGACACTGAATCACCACAGGCTCCGGGGATACTAATCGCTTTTTCCGTCAGGTGGGAGCCAGGGGACCAACAAGGTAATCACAGTCATAATAATTCCTATTGACTTTTATCTGTTAGGCTTCCTCAAGTGCGACTTGTTACGGCTTTTGGTACAAGTCCAGTGGGGTCGGTTGTGCAAGGCCGGATCAGTCTGTCACAGAATGAACAGCTAAACACCCAAGTTGTCGGCAAATGACAAGAGAACGGCACAAGAGCATGTGAGAGGGGCAGAACGTCTTTTTAGAAAGGCCAGTGTAAATCCTCAAAGACCCCCGATTGGCCCATGTTTACGTCCGTCTCCAGCAAGCTCATGATGACCGCCATGGCTGCCTCGTCGCTGCTGAAGTTGTTGAGCCCTGGCACCACCATGTTGTCCAAGTCCAGCTGGGACGACTCCCCTGGGTGGGACCGAACAAAGGAAACCCCAAAACTATATTTGATATAAATATATTTAAGCCCTACTGGGCAAATGTGACTTTATCTGATGGCTTTTCTGAAGACATTTATAGGCAATTAGTATTTTAATATCAGCAAGGTGTGAAGAAAACACAGGAGGATTCCACTGAAAGAAAGCAGTTAAAAAATACTTCCTGACAGTACCTGTGCTTTCAGAAGTTCCACTGCTGGCGCCTGCTGCTGTCCCTGAGTCCGACTGGGACTGTGATGAACTGCCTGCTGCCTCCTCTCTGCTGGACACCTGGAACAAGTCGTGTCGTGTTAAAACACTGCACAGGGTCTCATGTTTCACCTTTCTCCGCTGAAGTGTGTAATTAAACCCAGGAAAACAATTTGTTGAAGCAGTCGATCTGTTAATCAGTTGGGATGGCAGGCAAACTGTAGTGGATGCGTTCTTGGTGTTCGCACGCTTGAAAGCCGCCCTGACGTCATGATCAGAGAGGCCGATGGGTGTGAAAGGTGCACCCGCGCATTCATCGACCTCTGCTTCAGCTGCTTTTGCATGCTGTTAGCATAAAAGATGAAATCTGTCAGAGTTCTGACACCTTGCCACATGTCTGGGATCCTTCTGGAGCTGTAGTTCCACTTTCTCCCTGTCGCCACTTTTTACCTCTTTTACTGCTCTTCTTCCATTGTAGGTTGTTGCTTTATAATTGTCCATGTTTCCAGACTGCAGCTCTTTCACTAATTAAATCCACCACAGACTCACTGAACTGGTTCACAAAAAGTACAGCTAATACTTATAAACGTAAAGAGCATAAATTTGCATATATTTAGCAGAGCTAACGGAAATGTCTGGATAGGTCCAAGCCTTCTTCATTTCAGTATATATTTGCAGAAACAAATCTACCAGAGTGTCAAAACACATTTCCATGTCGACTCCCTCGCCTTTGCTTTTAAACCAACTTATACCAGCTTACAGTGAAACAAGACAAACAAGAACAAATATTTGTACTCAGTTTATATAGTACCCTGGTCAGGAGGCCAACAAGCACACTGACTAAGGCACGGCTTCATAAATGCAAACAAAATGTGGATAATTTGTGCTGTAATGACAAAGCAGTCACTCACACTCCTGCTGGTTTGTGGGGAAACCAGTAGACATTTCTCCTGGGCCGGACCAAACGGACTGGGAGCACCGCTCGATGGAGAGGAGTTCATCCTGCTCAAAAACAGGGAGAAACACAGAAGGTAATTTATTAGAAATATTCTACTAGGCTATTTTAAATGTTTATGTACATACAGTGTAAACCTTTGGAATATCTTTTCCTCTTTTATGGACACTACCTCTGTGCACCGTTGCACTTACTCATTTCCATGCCAACTTGTAACCTATTTCACCATATTTCTCTATCTAATACAAACAGCGAAGCAGTGCAGCTATTTCTGTTTAGTTTTAACATTCAGTACATATACAGACACAAAGCACCTGTAAGAGTCAATGAGCTCATTGGCGATTTGGGTCCCGATGCTGCCTGCGTAGATCATTGTGCCAACACCGCTAGAAAGTCCAGGAATTACGGGTATTTGCTTTGTGTCTTCTGCGAAAGGAAAATCAACCTTTAGATTTAAAAGAAAAAAAAACAGACACCAGTGACAAATGCCCACATGAATATAGAGTATGTATCTCTCACCCTGAAGTGCTTTTGAGCTGCCCGCCTCCTCATCTTTTGCATGAGCAGGCCCCCTGCTGGTGGAAAGCAGTATTTATGCTGTTATATCCATGAATAAACTGGCACTTTAATGATTGAAGTGTTAAACAAACATTGCATCTGAACACCTCACAAGTGCATCAATACTTACGAGATAACCCTGTTTAAAGACACGATAAACTCAACTTCTTTGGTCCATGGGTTTGTGAAACTAAACCACTGACTTTGGAGCGAAACATAGGAGCCGTATTTTGTTTTGAACCTGTAGCACGGCGTCTCAATCTTCTCTTTGCTTCGAAGAGCTGCCAAGAGATCGGACACAAGTGTCATCGCAAAGCACAATGTGAAGTGGACACTTTCTCGAACTTCTCCAAATCCAAATTCAAGTTGCCAGCCGTGGTTGCGTTGCTCCATCACCTTGCCTGTGTTTCTCTGCGAGGTGCTGAAGGTCGTCCTGGTGGAAGTACTCATAACACGACGTGCCAAGAACTTCCTGCGGCAAATAACCGATAACCGCCGTGGCTCTGGGGGGGGAAAAAGGAGAGGATAACGAGGGAGTTGAGCTTTTTTTTTTTCTGCCGTTCTCAGTCTCCTTTGTTGTCTCTCAGGATTGTGTGCTGGGTCAAAAACGGTGTTGAGCGAAAATGGAATTAACAGCACGGCATACATGAGCCTCTCCACATAAAACAGCCAGCAGTCACACAGGGAAATGTGATAAAATGATTCACAATACTTGTGGTATGAAATTACTTCCCAAAAATGAGAAGAGTTTCATGTGATGCCATCAAGATGCTCAGCGCCTTCTGAGAAACAACAGCAAAGAGAAAGCATTTTATCCACTGACAGGCCAACTGATCGGCTCAGAGGCCTCCTCGCCAAAACACGCCTCTCCCATTTCTTTGTCAGTGGAACTGTGAGTTTAGACAGCGGGACATGAACAGTTGCGGGGTTAAAATCCGGAAAACTCACCGCTGGTCTACAAATGTGAACTTGCCGTCAATCGCACAGCGGGTGACGAACTCGGCGGGCTTGACGTTAACGTCTTTGGTAGGCTGGTGGGACACGTGAGAGATGAGACGGCACACCATCACCAGGCAGGTCAGGCTTGAGGTTTCCTTCTCAGTGTCACCCTCTGAGTCCAGCTGGCTGCTCGGCCAACTCCGCATGTATCCCGTGCAGTGGAGGGTGCAGTATCTGTAAGTCTCTGCGGACGCGAAACAAAGCCGTGTGTCACATCTGGAAATTCTAGAGAAGGATAACGCGTTGTTTTGCGCATTCATTCCTACTGGTGATGGCGATCTTTAACCATGAGTCACAAATATTAAGTTTCTTTTTTTTTTTAAGGAGGCTAAATCATTTCCTCAAACTGCTGCGCACTGGAGTGTTTCCCATTTCAAATGTGTTCCTTTGAATTGATTTTGAACTAGACTATTAATTACACACGTGTGACATTGTTAGCATTCTTTTTGCAGCAGTGTTTTTCTCAGATACAGTGGTTTAGTCTTGGTTTCTTTCCTTCTTTTTTCTTAAGTTTGCGTTCGTCAAATTTGCGTTTGTGACTGCTGGATGTGTAAATGCTGTAATCATATGATGACAAGGTCGTCATACTAACTTAAAAGGTGATGATTTGTCAATATTGTGTTCATAACTTGTTTGCACTGCCCCAATTTGCCAAAATGAAATAAAATAAAAAGTTCTTGTAGGCGTAACCTTTACCGAAATAAATAAAGGCTCTGTTAACTGATTTACTTTTATGGAACCCGTAAATAACGAGTCATTCAACTTATATTATTGTATTTACATTATCCTTATTACGCAGAGTATGATAGAGAAGGTTGCTTAAAGTGAATATTATGGAACCTGTGAGTTTAGAAGTCATTGCTTCTGTTCTTTACATACTGCAGTGCAGTTGTTGAGACTGACCACTAGGTGGCGACACAGCTCCGTTTTTTCTGTCACTACAACTTGGTTTACAGTAAGCGGGGTCTGGACTGTCTTCTGTCTGCAGTTACACAAGGCTGTAACACTGACCTACTTCCTGTGCAGAACTAGGCATCTATTTTGGAAAAAAAAAAGTCTTGATCAAACTCTGAATTCTTTTCACCGAGAAATGACATTAGGAAAAGACACATCTGTGTGTGTTTTAACAACAGACTGGAGCAATTTTTTGGTATGTCATCACATCTTTACTTCTTTACAACATTTAAGTATTAATGAGACATTTAATTTGTTTGGTTTAGAGTTGCGCATAAAATCGTCATATAGTAGGTTTTGTTCGTTATTTTTATGGGAATTGAGGTCACACAGGCTCACACACTTGCACTCAGCCTCGGCAAACGCTTGCCAACAGGTGGAGGGAGTGGGCAGGGGGGCCACAATCCACCCACATCCACCTTTGTCCACCCCTCCAGATCAGATCATTTCTTTATTCCCTCAGGCGAGGCAGGGCATACATTTTCCACTGCACTTGTTTGTTTTCCACCGGTTGCCTGAACACTGACCTCATTGCCTAGAAACACATTTAAATATCTTATTATCTTTCGATACGCATCCTCATCCTCCTCCTCACCTGCTCGGGCCAAAGAGCCCAGCAGGTCCAAGACCGAAACATGAGTGGTTATATAAAGCTGAATCACTCCAATCCTTTGAAGACATAAACCAGCCAAGCAGTCCCTCTCAGCTGATTCACCTCAAGTGCTCTAAAGAGACCGAGGTAACAGAAATAAAATGATCCGAAATAGCGCTGATCTATGAGAGCGGCGGATTTGAGGGGGTTAGCGTGTTTCTCTGTTTATTCGTATCCTCGTATCCTTTTTCCACATAACTGTGTTGTTTAGAGAGTAGAAACACCTCTGAAATACAACAAACAATGAAAAAAGCTCTGCATTAAAGTCTATTTCATAAAGAGAGAGGTACCAAGTAGACTTCAGTTTAATTTTCCTGGCACTTGTTTCATTGCCCTCTGCAACACATCCCCGCCATCTGGTATTTCAAATGGAGAATCATTTGGAAGTACTTAGAGTGCTTGAAAATAGGACACTGCATGGAGCAACGGGACCGGATCAGTGCAACTAGTGGTCATGTGAACCGAAGGCAATTTGTGCATATTTCTCTAAAACAGAGCTTAATTTTGTAATTGAATGGCTCAACTTGATTATTAAGAGTCCTGCAACCTCTCAGAGGAGCATCGCGTTGGTTCAGAGGGAAAACACAGAACTGAGCTTGTATTAAGTGATTAGCATCAGCTGTTTCGTTCATGCTTCACAGACATTGGCTCATTTGCCACTAGGGTGGCCATCAGCTGACTACTCACAGCCAATCATATTCATGTGTTTCGGACTGAACTGAGCTGGATATTGAGCTAAAATCAACATTTCCCCTGTGAATTTGCTGTTGTGACATCAGAAAACCAGTGGGCGACCCTCATAGCCTGGACTCCTGTCCGAACCCACCTTTCTTTTTGGAAGTAGTGGGCAGTGGGGATTTGTCCTCTTGCTTCCCTGCCACCCGATTCTGCTTCATCCGGCAGAAGAAGGCTCTCCGGCCTCCAGTGGTCAGGTGGGACGGCCTGACGGGTGCATCCGCCTGGACCTGAACCCCGGCTGCACACAGACAGACAGCATTTGTGGCAATGACATAACAGCTGTTCCTTGATTTTAATGTTGATTGGTTACAGTGTCCAGTTTAGTTGTTTTTCCAGCTTGACAAGGCAACAGACTTACTTGCAGCATCGATGAGGCGTTGGCGAGGGTTCAGCTCTGAAGACGCCAGCTGTTCCTTCACCTTGTTGATATCTTTGGGGTGGATGAAGTCAAACAAGCTCTGCCCAGTCAGCTCCAACTATGAACCCAAATGGCATACATCCATTTATTCAACTTTTTTTTTTTTTTAAAGTTGTGTATCATCCTACAGCTCATTACATTGTTTTTTTTTTTCTATTTTGTATTTTTTATTCCCTTCCTGCTATTATTGCTTGCTGTCTGTAACACCCTAATTTCCCCGGTGGGGGGATTGATTAAGTTCTAGTTTATCTTACCAAAACTGAATTTAAAAGATAACAAGACAACTCGCCGTTAATCGCATACATACAGTAATTGTATGTTGACTCTCAGTGAAATCTCTGAATAAAGCCAAAAGGAGAACTGCTGCAGCACATATCCTGTCATGGTTTACTGGTAAGCCCCAAATAACACATGCTGCACTGCAGACATGGAGTCAAATTTCTTTAGAAGCTTTTCTCTTGCATCCATCCTAATCTCCATTCCTCTGTTTGCCTACAGTCAAAGCTGAAATATGTGTTCAAGAATGTGGAGCAGGTGTGGTTATCATTCTGGCTGCCAAACACTATAAACTGGCTTTCCAAAAATGTATTAAAGCTCATTCTGATGGCACTGCTAAAAGATATAAAAGCAAGATTTGGCCTTGACTATCAAGTTTTACTAGCAGTATTATCAGGCCTTCATCAGAGCAGAAATAAAATGTTTCATGTGTTTTTGTTTTCTCATAAAATCTGCAGACACACAATTTATGTGAAGCTTGAGTTGTAAAGATCTGGTCCCTCAGCCGCAAATGAGTTATGTGGCGACAGCACAGACTGATGCTGCTCATGCTGAGAGCAGATGAAGTGGGCAAAACAAAGTACCCTTATATAAAATGTTGTGCATCTTAGCCATCTGAACCAGCGGCATACTGATAGCTGATGACAACAGTGAGTTGTCATCAGTGTGTCATGTGGAAGTGCAACACACCCGGCTGAAGTTGAGGGTCTTGGAAACGGACTCAGAGATGAAGAGGATTTTCCCCCGGTCACAAGTTACAACTAACAGGAAACCATCTACAGCCTGATAGATAGATAGATAGATAGATAGATTAATAGTCAGGCAGATGTAATCAAACAAGATTAGCTGGGGTCATACATGAGTCCCTACCCTGAGCAGGAGGTGCCTGAGGTCATCGTGAGGCAGGATGGAAGGCTTGTAGGTGGTGTTTGTAAAGGCGCTGCTTGTTCCAGCTGATACACAGTACACACAAGCTGTGAGATGGAACAGAATAGACAATACTGACGTTTGAAATGAGCAGGCGGGTTAAGAGCTACCTTTGAGGGCTTTCAGGTGTTGCACAGCCTTCCGTAGCACAGTGAGTTTGTCGAGTTTTCGAGCCATGGGCTGACAGGCAGGGATCATGGCAGACAGCTCGTCAATGAGATTGTTCATTTTGTCCCTCCGTCTCTTCTCGATCTGGCTGTGAGGCTCCCTGCAGATGCAGCCAGAAATCAGACCGTCAATACCACAACTTTCTACCTCTATTTTGGGGGCAGGGCAGACGTTCATAATGTCACTATTGAACAGGGTTTCAAGCAGATGGAAAAACAGAAGCACCTGAAGCATTTCATTTTGACTTGCTGATCCTCTCCTTCAGACCTGCAAATTAAGACGTCGACAGTCAGAAAAATTAGTACCAGCACTCTCTCACGAGACAGTGCGTGAACAAAGCCAAGAGGTCAGTCACCTGCTGAGGTCATCATCCATTTGGACGTCGAGGCTTTGCCTGTAAGATTGAATGGACATACTGAGGGTCATTTGATATTCAATATATAACAAGAGGAATATGAATTGTACAGCGCAGCGAGCATATTTACTCCAGAGAACAAAGACTAAAATGACAGTGAGTGGGCTTTTCACAACAACATAGCACTGCGCTCCTGCAGACGGGTGCCTGACCTCTCCTCCACATCTCCCTTTCGTTTCCTTGGCAGCTCGACAGCTGGCAGCGAGGAGCCTGCTTGGCTTGGGACTTCTTCCTCTGCGGTGGGATCTGATACAAGAAAACAACCATCACAGTGATGTGAGGTACTGCTAATAAATATGTCAGCCTTGAGATCTCTGTGGTGCTGCCTTGTCACGGGGTTCTATTAATAAATCATTATGAAGGAATGAATGACTTTGTTGGGTTTGTTGCACGTATCGAACAGCGAATAAAAGAGATGCATCCAGAAGAGGAGTCTGGTTCTATTGACTATAAATGCAAAAGCCTTGAACCAAATTCAGAGAAACAGGTGAGTTTTCATTGGTTGACCCTAAATCAATGCACCTTCAGGCTAAGTAACATATAATTAGCTAATTACCGGCGATGACCAAGGCTGCACCTGCATCTGTGTGCAAAAACTGCCAAACAGTTCATTAGCATGTTTGAACCACTGTAAGTGATGCACAGTGGTGATCATTTACAGATCACTGCAGCATGCTCAACCACGGCATCCAGCAAGAAATACATTATCTGTTATCACAACTCAGCAAATTGTTGCAGGCTGATTGTTTGAAATGTCCATGAATATGTATACCCAATCAGAGAACTGCTGCACCGAAACTGTTTGATGTCTGTATTAATATTCATAAGTAATCATTGAATTGTTGCAGCCAATTTATGTATGCATTTATGTATTCAGTCAGTGCTATATTAATTAACAGAAAAAAGGTCACTGCAAGTGGTAAAAACAATTTAATAAAAAACTGTTCTGTTGGAATGGAAGCCAATGAAGGACATGATCATTTTACAGTTTTGAAAATCCCATTCAGCCTCGATTATCATCTGTAGCCTTAATGTTCAGGTTTGATGTTTTTCATCTTTAATTTTGATGTCCGAGTGTTTAGTTAGTTGAGAAGAGGAAATAGAGGAGGATGGGGAAAGAGGGTAGCGGCTTAGCAGGCAGGCCACCGGACACTGAGGCACAGGAGACTCACAAGCATTAATTCATGTAGCAAGAACACGGCACAACCGGAATCACAAAGATTCGAAATACCGGTTGAGCCGGAGAGAAGCTATCAAGGTGGCAGAAACAACAATCTGCTGGTGAGTGAATCATCACAATGCTGTTTGTGGATTTAGCTCAGCATTTAACACAGTCATCCATGTCAATCACAGCACTCTGGGCTTAAGTACACACTCTACAACTGGATATTGGACTTCCTCACATACAGATTAGTGGTCACACTTTCTCCACTCTAGAGCTCAATACTGGAGCCCCCCTGGGCTGTGTGCTCAGCCCCCTCCTGTTTGCGCTGCACACTCATCACTGCAGCCCCAGACATGGAGAGAATCTGTTGTGGGGTTTGTGGACGATACCGCGATCGGCCGGATGTCAAACTACGATGACACTTCATATCGTGAGGAAATCACACAGTTCCCACTTCATCAACAGCCTGCTCATCCTGCTGCTGTCTGGCAAGCAATACAGAAGCATCTGCTGCCATACCACCAGACTACAGAGCAGCCTCTTTCCTCAGGCTGAGAGACTCCTCAACTCATCCTCAGTGCTTCACCATAAATAAATGACATGGAGCTTTATTTTTTTTTCACTCTATTCTATTCAAATTTAAATATTTCTATATAAGCTCTGTGCCGACGTATGAAGGGGATACAAACTTTACAATTAACTTGTTTTCTATTTATCAAAGCAGCATTGAGCATACTACTACTAATCCTTGTGGCCTTTCTTTGCATCCATAAAAATCATATAAAGCAGACACAGGCACACATTCAAAGCTCTGCAGCACGTCTGTTCACCAGAACCAAGAGGAGCACATTAGTCCAGTTTTAGCTCCATTTAAAATTGATTTTTCAGGTCCTCCTCCTTGTATAGAAATCCCCTAATGGGCTTGAACCAAGCTACAATACTTAATCCCTTGTTCAGCGTTTGCCTTCAAGAAGACTGCAATCATCTGCTGCTGGTTTATTGGAGGTTTCCAGCAACAGTCGAAAGGAAAGAAGGATGCAGCCTCTACGGCCCAAAGCTCTGGAACACACTTTCCACAGATATCAGGGAAACAGCTCACTGAATATTGTGAAAAGGAAGCCAAAAACTTGTCTCTTCACTTTTGCCTTTAACTAAGTAGCTATGACTTCCTGATACAGGGCTGAAACTTGTGTTCTTCACCTCACACTTATGCACTCAGGCACTTCTTACAGAATGTTGTATTTTGCTGGATTTTATGCATTCTATGTACTCTATTTCTAACTTTAGTTTATAACTATTATTTTCATCCTCATTCTGCCTCATTATTATTATTATTGTTATTAGTAGTAGTAGTAGTAGTATCAAGTGGGTTTTATCCTCCATCTTATTCTACATTAGTTTTCCATGTTCATGTGTATGTATGTCTTTTATATGTGAATATACATTTATATATACAGGTGAAAAGAATCCATCTTTCTTTCAAAACAATTTTTGTCCTCAAAAGCCCGACGAGCAAACAATCGGCATGACTCATAAATGTGTTTGCAGGAGTGGGTGGCAATTATTTTTTAAAGGCTCATATCTCTCTCAGGAACGTCCATCTAGCTGTGGAAAAAGGCGTTTGTGCCACTTTAAGCCCTGACCCATGCCTGCCAAAAACATTTCTGAGTGCGGGACTGCGAGAATTCCTCTATTTCGTCTATTTAGTGTCTCGCCAACCCCACAACCCCCCTCCCACACACACACACACACACACACACACACACACACACACACACACACACACACACACACACACACACACTTCAAATGCCTTGGCTCACACCTCGTCTGTCTCTGGGCGGACTTTGGGTGCAGTGGCTGAAGGCCGCCATGTGGTGGCGCCAAACTGCCAGCTTTGCTCGCAGTCGGCCTGTTCAGCAGGCACGTGAGAGTAAATGAGGTTTGTGCTATCGTCTTACCTAACGCTTATATAATGCGGTAACACTGACCTACTTCCCACTCCCACTCTTTAAACTGTGACATCCATTTAGGTACAGAAAAAAGAAGTGTTGATAAAAGTGAACAAAGCCTTTCAACGTGACTGCTGACCGTGACTGACCCATATTCTCCTGCTTCTCCTCCCTAAAGGGGAAAGTGATGGATCACAACTTTTCAGAGTGAACCCATAGTTTTGTCTGAAGTTTTGCCATATAAGCTGTGACACTTGAAAATGTTCTACGCTACTAATGAATAATATATTCTGTCTTTTACTGAGTGGCAGAGAAAAAAGGGAACGACATGCGCCTGTAGTGGCCACAGGTTGGATTCGAACCCGCGCCGCTGCCCCCCGACACAAGTGGGACATTTCGACATCAGCCATCAGAGGAGTCATGGTGACCCTCTGCACAGGCTGAAAAGTAGAACTTCAACCACGCACAGCCAGCTTTCCCAAACAGGCCTAACTTCTTCTATCCCATCAGCAGCGAGCGCAGTGAATTTTAGTAATATTGACACAATTCCCTTAAATCCCTCCAGAGGAGTTTAGTG
Organism: Chaetodon auriga; assembly: GCF_051107435.1. Taxonomy (NCBI): domain Eukaryota; kingdom Metazoa; phylum Chordata; class Actinopteri; order Chaetodontiformes; family Chaetodontidae; genus Chaetodon; species Chaetodon auriga. Next base: position 5,594,665 of record NC_135095.1, on the reverse strand, counting down.
GGTCATCACTGACGCAAGCATGGAATGTGGGAGCGAGCCCGGCTCTCGCTTCCACCCACCGCGGCTGATGCAGCACAACACGCCGCCTCCAAACGTCACACAGTTTTTTTTCTGTTTCCATATCGGTCAGGAAATGCCCCCCCTCCCTCCTCCCTCCTCCTCCCTGGGCACCTGTGTGAGAGCCCTGCATGCTGACTGGCTGAAACCTTCTAGGAAGCGACCGTGTCGGAGCTGAGAGCACGCACACGCCCGGTCACGTTCTGAGTCACAGCCGAGCCAAAGAGCTGCGGTCGTGACGGGAGTGGTGACGAGAGGCCAAGCCTGCAGGGCAGCAGATGACAGACCATATTACTGCAGCACAGACACACAGACCGCCAGCAGCAGTCGTGCTGGAGATGCACAGGGCTCTAACACAGTGGGAGAAAGGACCACAAGAGCTCCATATGACCTACACGCACTTCTTTATTTCTTATGCACTTTTATATATAGCAAGTGTACATTTCAACCCCCCTCTTGAATGGTCTAAATATACTTGAGAGTGGAAAGTGGAGCATGGATGGGCTGAATTGAATTATAGAGACCGAAAAGTCCTCGAGAACCATAATTTGATACCGTACAAATAAGCTGATTCAGAAATAAAAAAAAGAAAAGGTTCAGCGAAAAATAAGGCAAGCAAAATGGCCAATCTTTAACTGGCTGTTGACACATTGTTGGAGTATTAAACAATAGCAGGGGATGTTAAGCATGTGCCCAAACAGCATGAGTTACAGTGAGAGCCTGTGTTAAACAGCCAGCAAAGATCAGCAGCCAGGTTCAAGGTTTGGCTATTTATGTGTAAATGTATGACTACTTTGAAATTCAATAAAGGGGAGCAAACCGGTGAAAGAGTTTCTGCCTGGAAAGTCAGACACTGTTAAATATTCATGGGGGTAGAGTTACATCTGTATTTATTTAATTCTGCAACCAAACACCAGAGTATGGTTTTCAGAATATTCAGCACACACGGCTATAATCCTAATATTTAAAGAAAGAAATAAAGCACCAAAAGTCCTGAAATACTGTGGACAATGAACACATTCATGAAAAAGAAATGAACCAAAATGAGGAGAATTTATTGGGATTTGTAGTAGTTTGCATGGTCTGAGGTTGGTCATGTGCTTTTGTAAAATATACAGGCGTCTTTATGAATACAAATACACATGAGGGGTTAGTTTCTAGAATAAGATTCGTACAGTTTCTTTTTTGTAATTTTACAAAATTGAGACAAGATTTATGTAAATTTATGTAAATCCTTTAAGTTGACAGGGAGCTTCTGTTTTGATGTGACAAAATAACATTTGTGTTAAACATAGTGAGTGGATTTTGGTTACAGAACTCTGAATTCTCAGACATCATAAATACAGTATCTATGAATTCATTCAAGTGTTTTCCTCTGTAGTTTCTGACAGAGAGTTAAAATGAAGGCAGTCAATGTTGTCTCAAAGTAAATTCATGACCTGTCTGAACTCAGAGAAAAAGCTTTTCATACCTAATAAATATTGTACGCTGTGGAGCATTTCGGCTGGTGTCTTTATTTGTCTTAATTCGTGTCATGTGTTCGTGTCTGTGCGTTACACACATCAATATGAGCAAGATAAGCTGTGACTTCTCCAAAGATGGCCCCATCACAGCCTATAGCGTCCTCCATTTCTCCCTCCCTAAGATGCAAAAGCGTTGTTTCGACCACAGGATGCCATTCATTAGTTCAGAACCTTGGCCAGTATAGACAGAGAGCACATCAGCTATCCACACATAGTAATTAGGACAGATATGGAGTTGCAGATTTAAGCATAAAACCTTATCATCCTCTTCCTCCAAACATCCTTTCAAACTACAGATATTGAGCAGTTATCACCCTCAGACATGCTGCTTTTTTCAAGGGATGGATGGTCTGTATTCACACAGCTTTGTTGCAAAGACGTACCAGAGCACTTCCTTTTGTTGATGTTCAACTGCTGCTTCAAGGATACGGCTTCAAAATCCATCAGCATCGCAGGGATCGTTACCCTTTGCGGTTTCACTAATCCATTTGTGCTCCGTGTTTGCTAATGCGCACCTATGGAGGTGAACAGCTTGGCTCTGTCGTCGCTGCACCTTTATTTGTTTCTCTTCCAAAATGCAGTATCACATTACGACTGTCTAGACTGCTTTTTTCCACACATATTTTGTGAGAAAAAACTAGGACTGACCAGTTCTTTTATTCTTTCTGTGTCCCTTTGTTGTTGTATGTTAGTAATACTCCAACTATGACTGCAAACAACAACAACGTTTTCATTATTGATCCATCAATTACTTGGATTAATTATTCCCTAAAGTGTCAGAAAATAATGAAAAAAACTGCATTGCATTTGGGTTGCATTCAAGCAGCTGTAAGTGTTTTGTCCGTCTTTTTTAATGACTTGCATGATTAATTGATTGTGAAGCAGATTCATTTTCTGGCAGTGGGAAGATCCCCTGTTTCCAAAGACAACGTTACGTGACTCACAGTTGGAGCTTTTCTAAAGGGCTTGGAACCATCAGACCATAACATTAACAAAGAGACTTAAAACTGCCATAAAGAGACACAGCGATGACTGCGATGAGCCATAAAATAATCACAGAGAGACACAAAATAACTGCAAAGAGACACAAAACGATCACAGAGAGGCAGAATCTCCACTGCCGTCTACAGTAAATACAGCTGGTAGATGCCGCTGGTGCTACTTCTAATACAAGTACCTCTGCTGCTATTATTACTCCTGTATGCCTACTGTCACCCGCCTTTTACGTCTGTGCACCGTCTCATAATCTGTCCATGGCTATGGGTTATTTGGGGCGACAAATAGCAGCTACTTTGTTCATATTATTTCATATTAGAATATCTAAAGTTGTTCATGTGGCACTCACACCGAAGAAATATTGCCAAGAAGCAGATATGAGCCATATTTTTGCTCCTTTTGCAAATGTAACCCACTTCTTTAAAGTCTCTAAACCTGCCCCTGTGCTATTAATGGAAGTAGTAGCATTTGTTGAAGCAATACAGTAGGTTACAGTACTGCAGTGGTAGTATAAGAAGTAAATGCAGCTGCAGTTATAGTAAAAGCAGTGATGAGAGTAGAATCAGTACTCGTAGGTGTCATAGTAGCATTAGCAGTGACAGCCGTGTTGTTATAACCGTGTCTTTGTTGTGCAGACTGGGTGATTTTTGCGGTTGACTCTCACTCACATTGGACGGTTGTATGACATATATATGCAAAAAGGTGCAGGAGCAGAGAAAAGATTCCACAATGACGACATTCACACCGTCTATAGGTGACCTTTGTGGAAGTGGGCCACCTACAGACCTACAACGGTTTGGACGCTGTGTAAAACATCAGTACAACAGTAGGGGATCATTTGCGTATCCTTTTTGATATATACTCAACTGAAAACAGTACAAAGACAATACATTCAAGGTTTGACTTCATCATTGATTTTTGATCTGCTTATTCAGAATTTGATGCAGCAACATGTTTCAAACAAGTTGAGACAGGAGCAACAAAAGACGGGGAAACTTGTGGAATGCTCCAGAAACACTGGGTCTGACTTTGTTCAGCAGCTCAGTCGTTCACAAGCGAGGTTGCAGCGAGGTTCACCACTGAGTGAACACATGATTGTATGAAGGAGAATAACACATGGACTCGGGAACACTGTTCATTTACAAATGTTTGCATTGTGTTTTATTTCTGTTTTACAGAGTCCCAACTTGTACGTGTTCACTGTTTACCATTTAAATACTTCATTCACTTCAAATAGAGAAATTGTCTTCCAACACTTTTTAAAGAGGCTCAAATGTATTTTCCAGTTTCATGGAGGTATGAGTTGGTAGCTCAATCATGCATTTTAGAACATTTTTCTAAATAATGAAACTTGAATATTTTCATTTAGTGAGACATTTTTGTAACTTTTTTACTTTTTATTATCATTATTTAATACATTGTTTTTATTATTACACATTACTGGTAGGTGTAGTTACCTGAGGTTGAGGCTTGAAACTTGAAAAGCAGAATAAAAAATGTTCTAACTTGACTTTAACATAAATAACTTGACACATTTGGCCTAAAATGTCATGAAATCTTCCCCAAGCCTGAACCCAATATGAATAAAAGTCGTCCATTTACCTACTCGGTGATTCTGACAAACTATCAACTGTTCCGTGCAGGAGGGCGTTGAAAGGTGCTCACCGACTGTCTGGCAGCTTTTTACTTCCTTGTTCTGTTAAAAAGTGTTTCAACACTTTACGTGTTGGTATGATATGAGCATCCAGGATCTGTCAGTCTAAATCTCGTCTTTAGAAATAAAAAGCAATTGGTAAAATGCCTGTGAGAGTGTGGACGACAAAGGAAGAGAAAGGCTGAGGGGAAATAAACAGAATAAATTGGAATAGGTAGCATGCTTGGTGTTAATGGTTAATTTACAGGACTTCATGTTCAAATCAACCCATACTTATCCAACATGACGCAGGGTTAAAGCTTAAACAACCAGCAGCAGCAGCTGGATTAAACAGACCAGCTACAATATTGATATATTACACATTGATGCAAGGATAATTAATTTAGCACTATGTAATGGGAATTATTTTTACAGCTGATACTAAGGGACACTGCACTGATACAGTTTTAATGCTAATAGTTCAGTTCAAATTTGTGCTTCTGATTCTTATTTTTCGAGTGTAATTTATTTATTTAAATGAATTAAGTTTTAACCTAATTGTGAAATACACTTTCATTACAGTATTGACCAGGTTCTAAACTTGTAAACTTCCACCTTACCCCCCAAAAAATCAATCAGCTATGGAACAAGTTTACATTTAATAGCTTGAAAAAAAAAAAAAGAAGAAGAAGAAGAAGAAAGCAATTAAGTATCCTTTCAAGATTTCTATGCAACAGTATTTCTCAGTGCAATCCGACATATGACATGAGCAGTTTTTCTCACTGGAATATTGGCAATGGTGCTTTTAAGGGCAGTAGGATTTTTTTTTAGTGTTTTTAGAATCTGTACATAATGTACATATACATCTTTGTTTTTCTATTCTGTATCCTGTATACTTTTTCTTATCTAGACCCTTCTGTACCACTAATTTTGCTTTTTGTAAAACTAGCGACTTAATTTCCCCGGTGTGGCATCAATAAAGTGTGATCTTATCTTATTTTATTTTATCTTATCTTATCTAATTCATACTGACCCTAATGCACGTGTACTATAATTTAATAGTTCGATGGAAATAATCTATTAGTATTAATGTAGTATTCCACGATAGTTTTATAGTGTGTTGCTGGGAGTGCAGAATTATTTTATTTCGTTATCGCACCTCGTCATGATCCTGAAGTTCCTTAAACATCCGTAAAGGATCTGCGCTATAAATGAGACTTTGGTATTTTTAAAGCTCATTTTGGTATTTCACAGAGTTTACTTTAGATTTTTGAACGCTGTGCCGCCGGCTTCATAAAGTTTGAGAGCTGACATTACTGTAGTGCTCTTCTGGAAGCGGCGGGGAGCGACTACCTCCCTCTGGCGCACAGCGCAGGCAGCGCTGCTCCACTGATCCACTGACCCACTTTCCGAAGAAGCTGAACGGGAGCAAATACGCGGACGAACCGCTCGCGGAACCACGTGACCAACTAAGCTTTCTGAGACCCGTTCGGTGACGGTTCGGCTGATAAGGTTACAGGCAAAGATGGCGGACGTGATTAACGAACTATACGGCAAGGTTGTCATGTTAAACAAAAATATTTGTGTTAAGGTAAGGGGAGGCAACAGTCGCTATGGTTACAGTCACGTGGTTCCGCGAGGTTCGTCCGAGCATTCCCTCCAGTCGGAACAAAGCGGCCCCTCCGCGCGCGTCCCGCCGGAGACGAGCACGTAGCGACGGAATGATGAATGGACCCGGTGCGACTGTTTGCCGGTCGGTAGGTTAGTAGGCAGGTGCCTGGCTGCTCCAGGGCTACGTATAGTAACGCGTTACTTTAACCATTAGACTACTTCTTCCTGCTGGGTGGTCTCGTTACAGTCGCTGATGAATAAGGGGTCGCTTATGATGTCACCCCTTCATGTCATCTTAAAGTTGAACAAAAGCCTCAGAGTCGGCTCACCCTTTGCCACCTGTCTGCCATAAAGCGACAGCCTAATTAGTCGCACGAAGGCACTAAAGAAGTTGAGTCTGGAAGTCTGTCTATTCCTTTGGCTCGAAAAAGCTCCAAAAAACGGGTACTGATAATAAAAGTAGCGGGCTGAATTATACACAGTCACCACAGAGACGACTGTCTTCTCCAGTCACTGAGCCTACCTGCTGGCCTGTGCGCCGTCCTTTCGCCGTCAGAGCCACCGGCCGACATGCCTGAAGACTGGAGCCGGTGTCCCCGGTGAAGGCTACGGAGCGCCGCCGCGCATGTGGAGCCGCCAGCTGTAGTAGTAGTAGTACAGGGGAGATGAGGAGAGGAGGGAGCCGGGATGTTGTATAATTGACTTCATTTTTCTCCCTCACCCTCCTCCTCCCGAATTTTTTTTGAACAGAGGAGGCGGAGTGTGGGGCGGGGAGGGGGGGTGCAGAAACGTGAGGGATGGGTGAGACGAGACCGAAACACCCATGTCCTTCAGGAAACACGGGAAAGAGCGAGGAGTTAACACTCATCTCCTCCTTCGTCGGTTTTTGGTTCATTCATGCCAGCCGGAGCAAATGGAGTTTATTAAAAAAAAAAAAAAAAAACTGCACTTCATTCATTTCGGCTCGTCTCACTCATGATTCAGCATCCCTATAATCTGAAAATAAAGCAAAAAAAATAAAGAACGTAACATAGATTTATGCGTGTGCCATTTACCATGAACGTAGCATAAGAACTGTGTTTCAAGAGTGTCATCTGCTCTGGAAAACTCGGCTAAATATTGCTGTATTTTTCACTTTGATGTCATGGAACAAAAAATGTGTCTCGCGTTTTGCCTGCAGCGAACAGCCACGGATGTGCATTTCCCATCACATATTTTGTAAACCGTCACTCACACCTTTTTTTTTCTAATTGCCTAAAAGTGGGTGGTCTAACAGGAGACGCACAACGCAGATATCATAATTTCGACATCAAACGTTTGCAGCCGAGCCGTGACACAGCAGCCACAGACTGATTCCTCCGGTGCTCCGCTCGTTTAGGTGACCTCAAAAAATACCGTGCGCTCGTCACCGATCTGACTTCGCTACTCTCTCGGTTTTCCCCAAACACAGCGGAAACAGGGAGGAGGTCTCACTCTGTCCGGATTTCCTCGCACTAGCACGGTCGCACTCCTCGGTAACCCCGGGACGTAAAAAGACTCATATGGAAACAAACACATGACGCATTCAGGATCAATATGAGGATATAATTAGAATTTGTTTCAGCGTGAACATCTTCCGGATATGGTTTTAGACACATTCTTTCCACCGAACAGGCATATTACCTACTGAACAAAAGCTTGAATTTACACGTTCCTACAGCGTTAAAAACTATGAATATAAATGTTCGTTTCAAAAGTTTAACAGCAGGACACGATGTCTCCTCCGGCACAGTCCGTCCTCTGTGCAGGGGAGGTTTCAAGGCACCCTAAAAGTAAAAAAATAAAAAATAAAATAAAAACGACCTCATACATGTGCTTTTACATACAGTACATAAACTTATGTCCGTATTTTGTAGTTGTAGAAACATTGTTCCTGTCTTTTACATAAACATCAATCACACATAGTGACATGCTGTGATTCTGACTCGGTTAACGACGTCAGAAGCCCAATGTCGGAAAATGAAACTTCCTAACTTTTACATGTGTCTTACATGATCGTGTGAGGGTGGAGTGCTCAAAATATTGTAAGCAATTAGGTTTCATCTTCGAGACGCAACAACAATGTGTGTGAAAAGCGACAAAACACAACCTCAATGCAGCTGACACAGTCTAACGGAGCCCTCGTTTACCTCAGCTCTAAAAAAAATCACAGTGAAACATCATCTCCAACGTCGACGATCTTCGTCCTTCACCTACATAGTGTAATTTGAGACCTTTGCACGAGACTTTACGTAAGACGGAGGGCTGCACGTGCCAGCGAGAAACGTGTTGACCTAAATATTATATAACTCGACGGTCACGTGGCGACAGTTGGCTCGTTAACCCATTTAAAGCCCGTCTGTGGAGAAAGTAGTGGTCGCGTGCACTTCACCGACCCGGAAACGCAGCGAGTGGGCAGGAAACACGAATAACACACATTATTCGAAACTTTTGGGGGGAAATCTTTCATTCTCTCATTCTTTTTACAGTTTTCACATTTGGAACAACATTGTGACAGCGGTACAGGTCATTTGGGGGGCAGGGGGCAGTGGGTTCAGTGGGTCTCTCCTCCAGGTGTCACTTCTTCATGGCTTTGGGTCTTGCCTGGTCGCCCGGTTTGTGAGCGCCGTGCGTCAGTCAGCTCCTCCTCTGTCTCCCCTGAGGTCCATCTTTCTGTCACGACAGAGGAATGCCAGTCCGCTTCCTCTCTCCAGGACACCGTGTTCCCGGTTGGAGCTCGGCCTGCAGTTGCATTGCTTGAAAATATTCCACCATCTCCTCATTTCATCATCGAAATGAAAGAAATAAGGGTCAGCTTTTAACCCAAGGAAAACAGCTTTACATAAGGTTCAATGATGATCCATCCATTCTCTTTTAATGTAAGTCAGTTTGACGCCACTTGGGAATCATGTCACCTACTGACTCTAAAGGTTTTACTATTTTAGGCTCAGTTTTCTGTTAATTAAAGTTGACCTCACCCTCCATTCCAATACAGTTTAATCAATACAATATAATGCAACGCATGATGAGTTCAGGGGCATTCCACCTTCAGTCCAGGTGTTTATTCTACATCAGGTTGATACAGTATGTCATAGGGGGCATCAGGAGCCAGAAAAATCAATACAAAGTGGAGAAAGTAACTTTTATTGTAAACTTCCAGATGAAAAATAAGACTGCAGATGTACAAACAGAAAAATAAATCTAATGGCTAAATATTTATTGAGATATTAAGAAAGTATTAATCTGTTTTTGGTATTAATGGGGTCATGACATGGCATGGTCACCTGTGCGTTTACAAGCACGTAAGCAACCTGGTTGTAGGCTTTCTGCAGTAACCTGATTTCTTAATGGAAACCAGAAACCCGGTTTCCTTAATCGGGGTAAGGGATTAAAAGAAACCCGGTTAACAATGGACTTTTGGAGGAAGAACAAGAAAAAAAAAATTGATTTCTTGGCCGTTCACTCACGTAACCATGTTTTTTAAGGGTGACACGTGAGAGCGAGCAAACGTGCAGGACTTCGGACAGAGAGAAGAGGCGCAGAGGCGGATGAGGAGAAGCGGCTTCTCATGCAGGTGAGTCCTTGTTCTTCAAATAAATGAATAAAGAGCAATCAATCTGAAAATAATGAGAATGAATCAAGGGAATATTCACACATATTCGCGCACAGTAGCCGAGCTGAATGTGTCATTGAAATGCGGGCAGATTACAGGGAGAAATATCACGTGCGATTAACCTAAAATATGGTGTGATTAAAGAATAAGTTGTAGGAGGGTGGTTTAATTATTGACCAGCTGTTCGATACTGGTTATTGAAGGGTGTGCAAACTTCCTCGAGTGCGTGTGCGTCATACACATTTTATGCAGAAACACTCCCTGCAGCGCCTCTGAAAGCATTTTTAACAACACTTTAAAAGAAGTTTGTGAGACAAAAACATCTAGAAACAGATCTCTTTTTTTTTCTTTACACCTCCCAAAGTTCATAATGATTATTCATACCATTATTAAATAATTGTTGTTAAGGGTATTTGTTGTTATTGGTGTCAAATACTAGTTTGGGTTTTGGGTTTTGGGAGGAAAATGTTTTCACTTCTTATAGTCGATTTTAAAGGTGGCGTAATTATTAATCAGAAAGCTGTCTCTGTCCACGGAGGCCCATTTAATCCTGCTTTATGAATTATTAACCAACTATAAAGGGAAAAAAAAGAATTTCACGTGACAGTTGTGTCGCTGTGAGCCAAAGCGTCCATTCATAAGATCCCGGTCAGCTGGAAATAGAGTGCGCCTAATGTGCATCAAGCGCTCCCTCTAGTGGCCATAGTGGATCACTGCAACATGCCATTTTTACTTTACTACTTTTCGCTTTTTCCTTGATGATCAGCAGTGTGGAGATAGAAAACAGAGTGGACATAAAGGCACCGCATTAGGACAGCTCATCACATCATTGTACATGTTGAATCACTGTTGCATTTTAAAATAAAATGGTCAAACAATGCTGTCAAACACTAACTCATTCTCAATGAAACACTCAAGTCATTTCCTCAGGATTATAAAACATGTTGTGAGGAAAACAGTGCAATTTAGATACAGAAGGAGGCTTGAATATGTTTTTCCTGTCAATACACTGCAGATAATGAAGAGTCTGACTTTACGCTCCAGGGTAAAATGATGTGTAACTGTACTTCATTGCACCAGTTTACTTCTTCTGTTTTGTATCTAACACAAATCTTAGATATAACAAAGCTGTAAGTATTATCATTTGCAAATGCAGGAAGCTACAGTAATACTATAATGCTGGAAAACATATAATTAAGCCACATTTTACACTCCTGTAATGGGCACTCGTGTTTCTTTTTTCCATTTATTCTGAGGTAATTAGCAATTACGTTTCAGCACTCCTCACTTGAGTCATGATGATAGAAAACACAGTGAAATCCAAAATGTGTTTGTTCCCTCAGTGTGATTTTCTTTTTAATTCTTTACTGACTGAGCAGCTCAGGGTTCAGTCAACTCACTTGACCGACTGTAGTCAGTTTGTGACGGAGTAGGTTACGCTAACAACCATTTCTAGCAATAGTAATATACTGTAAAAGATTATTGCATTGCCTTGAAAACTCTGGAGCTTTTCCAGGCCTCCACCCACCCATGCCTTTCTGGGCCATGTGTTTTTTTTTTATTGAAGACTCACTTGCTGCTCATCCCCCAACAAGAACGACAACAAAAAGAAGCCTTAAGACTTGTGTTTAATTTTATTATTTTAAGCATTTTATCAACATAAAAACTCATCAACGTGAACGAATATATTAATGAGCATTTCCCTCTCCGCTCCACAGTTTCCTTCAAGTGTCTACAACAATATGTACACAGTATTACACACAAAGACCTCACAACATAGTCCTGGCCTGCGGGGTTTTTTCTTTTTTTAATCCGTTTAAAAGTGAATTCTTGCTTTAACAAGTCGGAGGGGGGGTTACATACATACTGTATTATTAGCTAAGTTACGGGGCTTTGAGGTTTCTGAGGCAGAGAAATTGACCATTTCCATCTAAAAGTAGATTCTAGATGCGAACAGACCTTTGATCTGCATTTATCTTGTATGGTTCGGTCACTTCCTCATTTAAAAGAATAAGTACGCCTTTCCCTGCTCTCCGAGTTCGGGAAGTGACCTCTCTAAATGTCAGTCGTTAAATATTTTATGACACTGACCTGACTGACAACACCCAGGGCGAGTCAATAAGCTGGTTTGGTCCGTCGGAAATGAATTGTCAAGCTTAAAACACCTCCTGAACTCTTCTTCAGTCTGACAAAGAAATGCAAAAATAATTTAGCTCCCATGAGATAAAGTGGCACAGTAATGGAGTTCAAGTCATCTTGTACATATATAGAATTGTCTGGATCCCAAATACAGTATTTACCCTCCTTTTTCATCTCCTGTGTGTCTACTCTAAAAACAAAAAGTGATAATTCCTCTATTACAACACACAACATGAGTTTGACATTGAACGCATCGCCTCACGACAAAAAGCACTGAGTGTCTGCTTCGTGACACACACTCACACACACACAACGGTTTGGCTGTGAAGCGGGACGCTCTGAATACAGCAGTTTGGCTTTTTCCAGGTTCTGTCAGTGTGTTCCAGTGATTAGACACAACCGGGAATCTGCAGCGGTAGCCATCAACAACATCCCCCATCATGCATCTGTCCTGCTGCTGTCAGCAGTCCTGCGGCCTTTGATGATGTTTGTATTTGGGTTAGAATCACACACTTGGGGACAAATACTGGCCAATCGGGGCTGTCTATCTGACGAGATGCAGATTGTTTGTGTGTTTGTAGACATCAGTGATTAAAGGGGCACTCCACTGATTTTCAAGCTCAGTTTACTCCTCATGGGGAGCACTGCTGCACAGCTTGGGTTTCGAGACTGCAGATTTCTGCCTGCGATACAAACAAGGGACGAGTTTGAAAGACACGGGTGTCTACTAGCCAGGGAGGGTCGAATGAAAGCCACCATCAAGTTGCACTCTGGGAAGTGTAGGATTGACTGTTTTGGGAACTTTAACCACAACAGTGATTAAAAGTCAAGATATATCAGCCTGTGCTGCATCTATTTTGACCTTTCATTTTAAAATCTGTCTGCCTTGATGGAGGTGCAATATCGCTGGAGTGCTCCTTTAAACTCTAGGGAAAACCAATTGACATGAAAATCATGAGCATTAACACAAAAAGTCATTTATCAACACGTAAGAACACATGAAAAATAATAAATAATGCAGAAATATACACATCAGTCAACCCTAATTTGTACACTGCTTATGTTTTTTTTGTCAGTCTTAATGTTGTGTTCTTGGCCAATTTGAACAAAAGCGCCTGGATGAATCACAGGTAAACTGATAAAATATGAGAGGAGGGACTGGTACAGGTGTGTTATCACATATCACCGTCATACATCAAACTGATGGACCACTTTTGCCATCTATTCCTCAGATATAGCACCACAAACAGTCTGTCATAGGATCCCTGTGATGGCTACAGCTGACCTTCATCCTGTAGGGTGAAGTCATCAGTATATGTACATTTCTAGCTTTTCTTGCATTTTGACACTTAACAGATGTGCTAACGGACACATCTGTCTCTGCACGCTCACTTTTTTTGGACAAGTGTAGAAGTAGAAATTATTCCCAAACCAAGGTCAGCTCTCTTGGAAAGGTGTTCTTTACAGGTAGCTTTGAGTTCTGTGCAGTAAGTGACAGCTACATCTGAATGTGTTCAGACCACCACGTTCTTTGGTAGCTACTTTTCGCGTCGTCTAGTCAGAGCAGACGTGATGGTTAAATGGGTGGTTCTGTTGAGAAAGACGGGCCTGGGATCAGCTTTTTACGAAGAAGGTTACGGAGAAATAACCTTAAATACATCCAATGGACACTTGACTCAAAATGAACAGAGACAAAAAAGCATACACGTCTCAGTGAATACACCCACCATGTTAATCTACTCTTATTTCTTTTCTCATAACTCTTTCAGTTTAATCTTTACTTGAGAAACAAAGACACTGTGTCCTTGTGTTTGCCCGGACACACTGTGTTTTACGAGCCTCTTGTTTTATAGTCTACCCATTTTTCTATACTGCCTTTGTTTCATGGGTTTTATCACCTGTATCACTTCACTTTTTATCACTCTGCTGACATACTAAATGTGACACACCAGAGCTTTCAATTGTTGCCTTCTCACGAGTTCTAAAGCTTTCTCTTTCCTTGCTAACTTGCTTGTTTTTTCCCCCCCCACATATACCTTCTGATTAATCTCAGATAATCGCTAACATTTATCAGCTCTTTCAAGGCACTTTGCATGTTTTGTCCACCTATGAATGAAGCGATCGACCTCGGGCTCATTAGAATTAAAATCAGGGGGAAATATCAATTGCTGCGGCGCTGATGTGAACAAAACGACTGGCTCTAAAGGGAAGTGACACACACGGCACTTTGTTTGGCGTGAGTGAACGGGCAACGCTCCGCAGTAACGGATGTCAAGCACAGGGTAAACTGCATTCACATGTTTCCTGGCAACAAGTCGTTCCTCTGTGAGAAAGGCGGCAGCGCTGAGGCGATGCCACAGGAAGAGCTGCCCACAGAGCCGACACAAAGTCGCGCTGTGTCTCACCGCCGCGAGGGTTCAAGGAGGATTCCAGCATGATTTGAATTTCAGCTCATTTGTTGCATGTTTTCTATCCCTCGACAGCTAAGTGTTCCGGAAATCATTCAGTTCTCTCCATCGATGTGAATAAAAGGCAAAACAGAATCATACCATTATTCTGGTAAAAGCTTTTCAAAGAATTCCCTCAACACAGAGCCTGGCAAGACACAGCAGCGCTTTGAGCTAACTGCTAACATCAACATATGAACATCCACAGAAAATGCTAACATGATGCTAACCAGGTTTCATGTTTACCATGTTCACCATCTTAGATTGGCATGTTAGCATGCTGTCGTTTGCTAATTAGCACTAAACACAAAGGACAGCTGAGGCTGATGGGAATGCCGTTAGCTTTAGAGGTATTTGGTCATAAACCAAAGTATTTTAGTTTGACCTGATGACGGCGCTTGATGAAAAACATTACAATTCACCCTGAGGGAACATGAATGTGCGATGAATTTGGTGGTAATCCATCCAGCAGCTGTTGTGAGATTTCATGCTGGACCTTAGTGGTGGGCTGACATTGCTGCCCATAGAGCTCCACTGCTAGACAGGCATGTGCGTACAATGCGGTCATGTAAACATTCCTTCCATTGCCTCATTAAATTGTGACGCTAACTGAGCTTGTGTTGGGATCCACTCACATTTTGCTACCAAGAACTTGCACCACCACAGTCTCCCTCTCGTCTTCTGAAGTTTGAGGTTGCACCAGGCTCCACTTCCTGTCAGACACGACCCAGTGGAGCCGACAGATGAACACCATCTTTCTCAGTGGAAGTTACTCTTCAATATAAAGCAGAAAATGAGCCAAAACCCTGGAAACCATGCTGGAACCCTCCTTTGAATCTATGAAGAGAGCAGAACAGTATAGGGAGAGCACGTGAGGGGTACCTGTTCTTCCTCACAGATCATTCAGAGTTTGACTACAGTGTACAGAGCTTGTCTTCATGTATTGGAAATTCGGTTTGCATCAGAGCTAATTCAGCCACCAGTGTAGAAACTATCGCTGTGAAGATGTCGAAGCAGTGATTTGTATTCCATCCTCATTCCCACCGTCGCCTTTAGGCAGTAAAAAATATCCACTCCAGAAGCAAAACGCCGCCGAACATGCAGATATGCTGATTTAGTGTCCTAGTTAGTGAGCTGGCCTGAGAGCTATGGCTAAAGACGGCACGTGTATACGATATAAACAACCGAGGTAATGCGGTAACGCTCCTTAATTTCCGAGCTCTTGGCGGTTCTTGCGGCGGCTGAGCAGACCTAAATAACTTGTGATGAGGATTAAATTTATACTGAGAGGCTGACGGCGCAGCCTTCAGCACCAGCGGGGCTCCACGGCCCGACCCTGTGTCCGTAAACGTCTGTTTTCTCTCCGCGTCGCAGAGTGTCAGGCCTTCCCCGCCTTCATGTATGTGGGGATGGTGCCTCGCTGAGTCAGACCCTCAAAGCGTTTGTACGTGTAGTTGAGGAACACCCAGTCCTTCGATTTGAAGTCCGGCTCCGTTGCGCTGGCTGTTAATGAACACAAAGCAAAAGGAGGCGTTATTTTAATTGCTACTTTCCTGATCGTGATTCATCTATGGTCACACTCTTATATGAGGATTTTCCTGCAGCACAGCTGGCAGAATGATTCCTAAGACGAACCTGGCTGAAGGATGTCCGATTCAGGGAAGTCGTCAAAGTTCGAGGTGTCGTCGATGCTCTTGATTTCAATGGAGATGGCTGCTGGCCGCTCCCTGTGGAGGCAAGACAGAGAGGATCGTGGACGAAAGTAGAAGACAGGAATAAGGCCCCCTTGTGTTTAAGCTCCGGAATGGCATTTCCTGAAAGTTACCTTTCATGAGCGTAACATTGCTGGCTTCACCTATGTGTTAAAGTAATGGCTTTTTGTCCTACAGTCGTACAAATATTCCTTTATTCTGAAAGGACAGGACACTGTGCTCCTGCAGTATTTGCATCCTGGTGTGTGAGAGGGAGCGGTTTTGTTCAGTGGGGAGTTTAAAGTGTTTTGTGCTCTCACAGGCTGCATTACAGGTAGGCTTTAAACCCTGTCCTCCCTTTGAAGCATGCTAACTTTGCACGCTACAGCATGCCAGATATTCATTTATTCAGCCATGTTCTTGGCACAGATGGAAGCTGAAAATATAAAGATGGAGATGGAGTTTTTTTTTTTTTTTAAAGAGTAACTTAACACCAGCTTGAAACCAAAGGTGGTGTCACTGAGCTCTGGAGTGCACTCAACCATCACCAGCTGAGAAGTTAAACCACTGGAGGTCAGCAGAGACATGCTTTTCAGGAGGTGTTTAGTTGCTCTTTAAAAGCGCTTCAGTGACATAAGGAAAATATCCCTACCAACGTAAAATCAGGTCATTCGCAGTGATTCATAGTTTAGCAAACTGATTTTCTCTGAGCATAGCTGACGACACTGACGAAGTGTATTTCAGGGCTGTGCTGCTGCGGTCTTCACATTAATCTGACAGCACTTGAGTCACAATATGGAAATGTTACAGGTCTGTGTTTAAAAAGGGCTCCGTGCTTCATGTACCTGATGTGCTCCCAGTCCACCGACTCAAAAAACTGATGGCTCTTGATCTCCTCCACACTCACAGCTCCAATCCTGTTCTCAGCATCAGTGCAATACCTGAAACACACAAACAGCCGCCTCAGAAATGTCTGATCAACCTTTCTACATACATTGTTTGGACTATCATTCACCGTCCGCACCATTCTGAATGAACTGGAATAAAAATGTATCTTCACATACCTTAATATCAAGTCTTTGGCCCTCTCTGAGATGGGGACTTCAGGCGGGAAGACAAGGGTCTCCTTCCAGTTCATCACCTTCCTGTATGTCTCCTGCGGCGTCTCCGAGCAGAAGGGTGGATAACCTGAACGCAGCCAAAGAGCATTTTAAAAAGCGCTAGCTGTGGAACTTTATAAAAAAATACAGCACAAACCTCTCTGTGCCTGTCTTACCGATGAGCATTTCATACATGATGACACCCAGAGACCACCAGTCACACAGCTTGTTGTATCCTGTCTGCATGAAGACTTCAGGGGCGATGTAGTCTGGTGTTCCTACAGTAGAATAAGCCTGAGAGTCACACAGAGAGAAAGAGGGTGAGAGCTCTGGGTTGGAGTCTATGAAAAAGAAACAAAGTCAACCAATAAACTTGCACATCAAACACGCTCCACTCATGAAGTTATGTCAGTCAGGATTTAAGAGGCTGCACACTGCAGGAGGCTACTTTGAAGCTACGTTTTCGTTTCTTCTTCTGCGTGTTACAGCCAGTGCAATTTCACAGAAATACCAAAACCTTACCAGCTGCCTCCGGTTCTTCTTCCAGGTTTCTGCTTTCCTCTTGGAGTTCATGTTTTGAAAGGCTGCAAGATGAAGGAAAGTGAGAGAGAGGATTGCTTCAATAGTTTCAGCCCATATTTCGCCAAAACGATCTCTTTGTAAATACATTTTGGGTTTGGAACTCACAGAAATCACTGGGTGGGTTGTGCGTCAGGTTCCTGTAAAATTCTGTGCGGTGAGCCTTCTTCAGTCCCGTACACAGGCCAAAATCTGACAGTTTCACATGTCCCTGTGAGCACATAAGCATTTGATAAGTCGTCCTCGCCCAGCACGCTGCATGCTTTACTGCCTGTCTGTGAGTCTCACCCTGGAGTCCAGCAGCAGGTTGTCTGGTTTGATGTCTCTGTGGATGAAGCCCAGCTGGTGGATGGAGTCGATGGCCAGAACCGTCTCTGCGATGTAGAACTGGGTGGCCTCTTCAGACAGAGTGTCCTTCTTCATCAGCAGGGTCATCATGTCGCCTGGCAACAAGGTCAGAGATCAGAGATCTTTTAAAACGATCATGTGCGACAAATTTGTTCTGATTTATATCTCAATATCTGCAAAAGCACACTTTGAAAATCGATCCACGTGCAAAACACACATCTAATGTTAGGATCAATCAAATTAATTTTAAGCTACCTCCAGGCAGGAACTCCATGATGAGGTAGAGGTTCCTCTTGTCCTGGAAGCTGTAGAACATCTTGACCACCCAGGCGCCGTCCGCCTCCACCAGAATATCCCTCTCTGCCCGGATATGAGCAACCTGCAGGGAGACGATAGACAACCGAGGACACTTAGAATACAACAGCGTGAACGCAGCAGCAGCAGCAGTTTCAGTGATGATCAACACTTTACCTGTTCTTTCTCCAGCATGTCGGCTTTTCTCAGAATCTTCATGGCGTAAATGTGGCCTGTGTCTTTTTTCTGCACCAGACGGACCTGAAGGAGGCGACGCCAGAGTTTTTAAAGAATGTGAACAAACAAAAGCAACACTTCTAGCAGTCAAATGTTCTTATTAACTTCACAAGGACTTCAGCTTTGAGGCTTTTCTTTTGCTGTACCTCTCCAAAAGCACCTCGTCCAATAACCTTGAGAGACTCAAAGTCATCCAAGCCGAGTCGCGTCCTCTTCAGGCGCAAAAACTCCGTCTCCTTGCGGGCGTGCTGCGAGCGGCGCATTACTTTCTGCAAAGCACAAGCAGACATGACAGTGAGTCACCTGAAGAAGTCAAAGAGAAAGATGGAAAAGAAAAACACGTTGAGGTCTGTAAAGGAGAGGACAAGGCCTACCGTACCTCCTCATCTGGCAAACCCTCTTCGTCCATGGCCTTCTCCAGCTTCTTCTGCCTGTGAAAATAACAATGAAATGAAATGAATGAATGAAAGAGGCCCTTTCAAAAGACATACAAATCTGAACAGGGGCTGAAAAACACAGCAAAAACACTGTACTCCTATTTCCCTTACTGTGTATAAGTGAGATTTTTGGAGTGGAAACACACAGGGAGGGATTAAATGACAAGTGTCAGATCTTGGAAATGAATCTCCTGTCAGTTTCTGCAGAGGTGTAAACAGTGAGTCAGCTGTCTTTATCCAGAGGCCCTAAACCATGCGACCTGGCTCTAATGTGGTAATGTGAGAACACAAGAGGTAGACTATGAGATGCTCTCTGTTATGCTCCCACCTGAGATGAAACGCCTCGGTATTGTTTCCTTTTTCCTGCAGTGGATGGACTGACACTTGATGCTTTAAACAACAGCTTCATTTACATGCAGAGAGGAACTGAGGAAACTGGCTCTGCTCTGTGGTGACGGTGTGGAACGATTTGCATGAGGTAAAACATCCGGAAAGTACAAGATAAACTGAAATTCTTTTGTTTATTCGTAGCTTTTGTTAATTGATAGGCATCACGGCCTGGAATATTACTGATAAAGAGAAACGGGTGCAATCAGACGGGTGTGTTTCAGTACATTTGTTTGGGGGAAAGGCTGTTTTACCTCATCTCGCGCTCCTCGTGCTGGGTGAGCAGAGTGCTGTAGAAGTTTTCCAGTGTCAGCTTGGCCACAGTCACCCTCTCTCGGGTGTGATTGCTCATGGGAAGGGCAGCTGCAGTCCCTCCCGTCATGGCCATACTATCCTGTAAGACGACATTAGAGGAAAAAAATATACATCAGGGTGTGCACATCATTCCAGTTTCTGATACTGCTGGTCATGTTCGCCATTACTTCACAAGCTACTGTTGTTCTCTATCCCTGTCACCAAGCCTCTCGCTCTGCCTATTTCATGAGGATTTGCTGATAAGCATCGTGGAGCCACTTTCTGGTCAGACCGGTCCTTTATCCTGTGATCGTCACTAACGGTGTCACTGGCTGCTGCTCCACAAAAGTTAAATAGACTTGCTTTAAATGTGTGAGAGGTTTACAAAAAGTCTCTGTACAGAATCCCCAGCAGACCAGTAGGTATGAGCAGGGCTATGACAAGAACCCTCGATGGCTCCCCACTCACCAACACACACAGCTATGGGCCCAGCGTGGTAGCTTCACCCCTGCACCGCCTGCATGTCTGCTGTCTACAATATCTACAGGGTGTAAATCAGCACAGGAATAAACAATCTAACTGTTCAACTGAGCTTCAATGAATGTATCCAACAGGATGTAAGGTCTTATTAAAGGACCAGTGTGTAAGATTTTGGGGTATCTAGTGGTAAGGTTGCAGACTACAACCAACTGAGCACCGCTTGCCTCACCCCTCCCTTTCAAAGCATGGAATAGAAGAAGCCAAGGCTGAAATATTCTGATGTTTAATCCCTTGTGTGTGTGTCAGGATCCAAAAACACTGAATCTTACATGTGGGGCTGAGTAATTCACAAAGTAAAGTGCTATCCATTTTTACATTTCAGTGAGAGCAGCTCTGGAATAGATCCCTTCAGCTCAGACTACCAGGAGGCGCCCAACTCAGAGCCCTGGTACAAAAATATTCTTGTGAACCTCTAACAGGGACATGGAATCATGTGCTGGGTGGCTCATGGTCTGCAGGGCTTCATTCCAGGAAATCTCCAAAGATCTTTCTCAGTATGCATTCCTTTGCATTTTTAACGCCCTCTTGGATAATATCAAACACCTGAGACGGCCAATCATTCATCTGCAGGAACAACACATCCCATAAGAACAGCACCTTCAGTTCTTCTCGATTCTGTCTTCTATGAAATGATTGTTCTCTCCCAACATGCTGACATCTTGCATTTGACGTGTAGCCCTCGTGTGAAGTGGAGGTTGTCTGAATAAAAACCAAACCCTTTCTCTTAAATGAATAGAATATTAACATGAGCAGATTTTGAACACGTTATGTAACAGAGAGAGAGGAAGAGGATGGATTTGTACATCATCAAAACATTTCAACAGTGCGCGGTATGAATGGGCTTGATTAGCTCACACAGAGATAAAGCAGCACTGCTACCCAGAGATAGGACCCCTGTTTCGTCTAGTCATTGGTCCTTTTTCCGTCCCGGCCCCAACAATCTCACAACAACAGGACACTTCCTGACTTCTGAGAAAAATCATTGAATCACTGCTCAAAACTTCTTGCCTTGGGAGGTTTCTATTGGGTGGAAAACAGGGACACTGGCAAATAAGGGTGTTGAGTTACTGAGGTCTGTACGTGAAAACAACACTTCTAGGCAGCCAACTTAAAAGGAAATGTCGCTTATGATCACCACTGAAATGATTTTGAACAAACACAATGCAGCACAAGCCGACTAATCACAGTTCTTGTGGCAGCGAGCAGCCCGTGTCGACCCTGTCACGTTCCATTTTTAAGAAGCATCTAGAAACCTGAGGCCATCTTACATCCTGTTGGTGCCACAACAGCCCAACACATACGCACAATCCACCCGTGGACTGGTGTTCTTTTTGGTCAACAAAGTGCGAATTTAGGTGGCTCGGTGGACAACGTGTGAACATGCTGGGCGGTGGTAGGGTACTGTAATGAAACAGCTGACTGCACAAGCCATGCTAGACATCTCTTAATTAACATTATCACTCTGGGATGTTCCAATTTTGTCTAAAGTACATGCTGAAAATGCTTAATTAGGATTGTGTTTATGAAGAATTAAAGTCCAACACTCACTCTCCTTTTAGCTCTGCTTTTGGTCTCCACCAGCTCCTGTGGAAAATATTGCATCTGGCTCTTTAGCTGCCAAATGTTTCACTATGTTCACCGGCTAACTTTGCTCATCTGACGTTTAGTGGCACTGCAGTAGGTTTTGTCAAGCTTCTTCACTGAAAACAACGACCGGTTGCTGCCAAAACCAACATTAGAGAGTGTTAACCACAATGGTTAAGTTGTGAGTTATGAAACCCAGACAATGTAGCGCTGTGGGGAACAGTAGAGTCAGTTGGTAATTACGTGTGGTTTGTTACTACTACTGACCGTTTCATACAAGTAGTCATCCATTGTTAATATAAAGCTATTAATCATAGCCTCTTTGATCATGTTGAATTACAGAAAGTTGTGCAAAATTGCAATTTAGATTAAAAATTATCTTGTAAAGCTATACAATCAAAGCTTTCAGGATGACAATATTATTATACTTTTTCACCCTTTCTTTTCGTTTTCTTTCCCAGGTCTACTGATGCACTGAGATTGAGCAATGGAGCTAATGAGCACATTTGATCCATGAGCTTGGATGGATTTTTTTCCTTTTTTTTTTTGCTTGTTTCCCCACCGTGGTGGAAAATGAAGCATCATTAAAACCGTTAGACTGTTAGCTCACAGCTGAGCCAGCCGAGCCTCGAGCTCAGTCTGAGGGGATTTCGTTTGGCTTGAAGTTAACCAGATCCACCCCTTAGCTAAACAAACAAGGCTACACCACTCAGGCACTTACAAGGAAGGCATTATAACGGCAAGCTCGCTGCTTGGAGACTAAAAGGGGACACAAATTTGGCCATCCAAAACACTAATCTACAAATAAAGTAAAGTATGTGGTCACGGTTAATGACAATTTGTTTTGAAACTGTGTTTTAGTCATCTCCCTGAAGCTGTTGAAGGATTAATCCACCCAAGTGACCCAAAATATACAGTCATTTCCTGCATACTGCCTCAGTACAACGGAGGTGAATGCAATTTTATGGAAAAATTATACTTCCAACAAGTAAACAACATTATGTCCCTCAAGAAAACAAGGTCCCACTTCCTTCTTTTTTAGACCTTGTAAAATCCACAGACAGACAAATATTTGCCTGCTGAAAGCGAGGCCTGATGATTATCCTTAGTTCACTTACATTCATAGATAGTAGATAGCCAAGAACAGCATAACAAAAAGCAATAATCCTGTTAGTACACTGAAGTACACTGTCTGACCTGACAGGTGATGAGCTGATAGACTCTTAACGCTTCACATGTGCTGGGACATTTTTTAGCTTTTAAGTTTGAAGTTGAAATAAAATGAAATCCAAACAGAGGATCCAGGGTGTCACTTTTTCCCCCTGTTGTTGGATTTCTCAGTTTGGTGTGAAATAATTGAGTTCACACACTCACTCACTCACACACACACACACACACACACACACACACACACACACACACGCCACCCTTTAAATACTGTAAGTGACTGGACAGGAAACCCTTTCCGTCCTAAATGAAAGGGCTCAGTCATGACGCTCCAGAGAGGTATGGGGAGCACACAAACGTGCATTTACACACTCACTCACTCTCTCTCTCTCTCTCTCTCTCTCTCACACACACACACACACACACACTCTAGGTCTATATCAAAAGTAACAACCATTTTTGTGTTGAAAAGTCACTATAACATTATGATCATGGGAACCTCGTGGTGTATCTATTCTACAATAATATACTAATACACGATAATATTCCTAGAATTGTGCAGGATCATCTAATATGGCACTGTATCAGTTATATACCTGTTCTTATTCACATTGTTTATTTTCCAGTGCTAATATATACTTCAGAATTGCGAAAAAAATGCTAGAAAAAAACACTAATTTCAAATGGAATTTATGTATATTTGCAGTTGTGTTTTGTCAAAGTGTGCCAAAGTAAAAGTGGACAAGCTAAATATCAAATGAACACCTAATTTTTGTGTTGACTGTCATGCTGTTAATCCACTGTGGTGAATGGCACACGCTGACCCTCAGAGCTGCTGTGCACCTGCACGCAGCATTAAACAAGCTATGGACACACATCAATGTCTTCTCCGGCTAATGTTTCACAGCCCACCGAGCGACACACAAACTTTTAGCCTCCCTGTAAAACCTACACTGTCTGACTCCCTGCTGCCACGACGCATGACTGCTGTTAATACAGAATATTCATCGTTCTGAGACCAATACGACAGCGAAATTCAAATATGAGGCGAGTTTGTTGCTATTTTGCGTTAGCTAGCTTTTGGTCCGCTATAACGTTATTCCCTTTGCGTCTGTCTGGCAGGTTCCATGACAGCCACAAATAAAAAAAAAAAAACCGGCAGCAGATAAATAAAGAGCATTCAGGGGAAATGTATTTCACCTACCTCCGTGTCCTGCTCCAGAGTCAATTATTGGCTTGCCGCCACCCCACGACTCAGTAGAAAGAAATGTTGTGTGTCTCTTCGTATTTTACTGCCTAATATTTAGGCAGTTTGAAGGCTAGAGGTTCCAGTTATTGGCCACCCTTCAGAGGAACTTATGAGGCTGCACAGTAAACATCGCCGATATCAACGCCATATCATAACAAAAGTCGCCCGCTGTTGGCGGCAAGCTAACCTGAAGTAATTTGAATATATTTTACGGTCTTCATTTGCACCCCTGACCTCAAAATTCAGCGCTTCCTCCGTCTTTATCGCTATGAAATATGAAATAACCAGCGACGCTTCCTGGGACCCGTCAGGCTCATCAGACGCACCAGCCACGCAACGGCGCAGATTTGAATGACGTTAGCAGCAACCATTCAGCGACGAAGAAAAGGACCTGTGGTTTTCATTGCCCAATCATATACAGAGAATACATGAGAATGACATGCGCATCAGCCAATGAGAAAATGTTAACCGCCCCGCAAGGGTTGTGTTCCAGGACGCAGGTTCATTTGGTTAGCAAGCGTTTGTGGCAATGAAAGAATATACTGCAGTTTCGCTATTTGTAAGCTTTGTTACATAATTTTATAGGTTATGCTTAGTGTAAACCCTTTCTAAAAAAAAGAACTATTATTATTACGATGATTTTTTAAAATTATTTTACAAAAACACCCGTGAAGTAATTAGTCGATTTACACCTCAATTGCAAATACCAGCTAAACTACAAAAGGGTATCAAAGGTCAATAAAAGGTCACATTGTGATCAAAACTACAAATTGCAGGTTTGAATTGCTATAGTTGGCCAAGATACATTTATAGAAAAAAAACTTACATGAATGATTTATATTGAAATATGACTACTATACATATATGACAACAAAACTGTAATGAACCCCCATGGATTATTTTCCCTAGTGACAACACAGGAGCTAAAATACTAAAAAGTATAATACAATAAAAATAAAGTAATGATAGCATAACGACAGCTATATTCCAAGTATATTCTAGGAGATATTTCTATCAAGGCAAGATCTGAGACCTTTGGTGTTACAGTTCTAGTCAACTGCAGCTTGTTTGGCCCAAAACATGTCAGATGTGATCATTGTTTAAAGTAGAAACTGCAGGATCTGTTTTCACTTTTCAACATAACAATGTAGAAATTCCAAAGGAAACTGACTTTTCCTCCCATCATCGCAGTGAGGTCCCTTAGAAATATATTCACCCTATCTGGAATCTGTAACCTTGTTCACTTGTGTTATTTGCTGAAGGTCTCTCAGACAAAGAGCAGGTGTATACAGTAAAGAATTACCATAATAATCACCACTGAAACATGCAGGTAACACAACTGACGTTGACCAAAACAGAAAGGAAAACAGTTGAGGCTGGTAGGTGAGGTTTCTCTGCCATAAATCTCCTTATTTGGATGGACTGAGTGCTTTTACTGTCAGAGCCATGATGTCAACATACACAGAGGTGGGTGGACCCCGCGAACACGTCTGGGTGTGGTGTCCAGCAGACAAGGCTGTTTTTATATTTCTCACATCAATGGGGCCCACTGAGCTGTGACACAGCAACTATTTTTAGGGTTTGGGCTATAAACTCTCTGGCCTGCAGCCTACGCTTCACAAAGTTCAGTGTGAAACAGGCTCAGACCACTGAGACACACTTTTAATGAAATCAAGATTGTACCGCATGACTGGTGCTGTGTGAAAACACTTGAACTGGGATGATTTTATTAGACTGTCAGAGGAGGCAGAGAGATTATTTTCTCAGATTTCAAAGAAATCGCTGAAATAAACACTTAATTGGTGAGGCATTGTTATGTATTTTCCTATTTTGTGAATCATCTTGTGACCACCGGAGTCCTCTCAGGACATCTGGGCTCTAGCAGACACATATAAAAAGGTCTTTGTCTTATCCTTAGATTGCAGAAAAAAGATTATGAGAGTTTCTGATGTAATACAAATACATTAATTTTGGTATCTTACACAATTTAGGTAGCAAAGCTTCACAAAAAGCACATCCTGAAGTCATACAGCTCTCTTCCTCATTTTACGCCTTAGCAATCTGTCATTTTTCCTCATATGCTATTTTCATTTTGATTATGAAATCCTCTCAAATGTCATGACGTATCCTCAGATCACAGATTTGTTCCTAAAAAACGTTTTTTACATTTTGAGGTTCTAAGCAAGCAGCACCAGCATGTTCTATGTCAGGTGTTTAGCTGATGCTCCCATCTAGAATGACAGAAAGCGGCAGAATGGACCTCCACTCACTGATTACCACTTAACAAATGAGCGTGAAACACCAGGTCAAAGGTCACACGATCCACCTTCCCTAATAAGCGGAAGTGTGCTCATACTGAAAGTGAGATCATTCCCACAAAAGCACTGAATGCGTCAATCATTAATTCATTTTATAGTAGAGTCCATTTATTATGGTAAGTCATGATTTATTACTTCTGTGATTCTATTCTACTGACACTGTGCAATGAGGCAGCAGCTTTTTATGATTAAGGACTGAAACAGACTAAAATAAAAATAAATTCCAAACAGTCTGGATTTGGATTTTGTCATTTTATAAATAAATATGATGAGAGTGGGACATCACTTGTTAGCACTACCTGCCTGTTTGGGAGATAAAAATTAGATGAAACAATTAGAAGAATGTACAAAGAATTCTGCCAAACTAAAATTCTGTTGCTGTAAAGATACAAAAAGTCTGAACAAGTGAAATTCCCAAATAGTTTGTTCAAGCTTTATTAAAAAAAAGACCAAGACTCATCAGATATGGAGTCACAGTGAGCTGAGGGGGTTTGTTAACCGGTCTGAAGAGTGTTGCTTGAGTGAAGATACTCCAGAATCACAATTTCAATCATTTTGCTCATAAATATCAAAAACAGACTTAATCAATATACAACATGTACATAAAACATGAAAAACAGGGTGACCGTTCACACATTCAGACCAGTCTTGTGGACCATAGAAAACCTCTATGGCAGTATTTTTCCAAACTTTCTCTATCAGCAGAAAGGTCAGAAGAAAGATGGTTTCTTGCACTCTTTTCCAAGTAGCCTCTAGTATTTTCTATCAGCACTGTGATGAAGCAACAAAGTGACACTGACTGTTGGCATCTCACATTTCTTATGTTGGAGGGTAAAAATAAAGAGTGAAAATGACTGAAAACTGTCCAGAACTGCATCATGTATGACGGGGTCAGGACTCGGCAGGTGAAGGCTGGCTTGGCGCTCCGTTGCGGGTGCGGAGCTGCGACTGGGCAATGTCAGCCAGAGCACTCTGGATCTTCTCCAGCAGCATGTCGCCGCGGTAAACCACCTCCTCCAGACGAGCCGCGGCGTCGTGGTTCTCCTCCTCCAGCTGCCGTAGACTGGCCGCCTGACGGGAGGTCACAGATTCATTTCCAATGAACGGCGGCGGTATTTTCTGTGTTTCTGTGCATCAAATGACTGATGTGTGTTTGTTTATTAATTCACAATAAGCTATGGTGCAAAAAAGCCTTCAAAATAAGTAATGCACAAGCAAACAGTGACCTAAAAAGGCAACACTGATTATACAGCCTCATTATTTATGACAGAAGGTTCAGTGATTGACAGCTCTATCTATCTATACCTTATGCCAAACTCTACATGAAGACTTTAAAGCACAGCAGCTGGAGAGATAAGAAAATATACCTGGTTATATAAATATACTAGAATCAAGTGAGAAAATAAGGTAACCTTTTCACTCTGTTATAGCACCTGACTCAAAAGCCGTATATGCTTGTGCTGTTGAGACAAAGCTGCCAGTTAGTTGTAAATGACTGACAGCTCAGGATGGAAAACACATCACTCTTTTTCAGAGAGAGAGAGAAAAAAAAAAATCAAACAAATGTGAGAGAAGTGACTCACTGATGTATTCAGAGTCTCTTGGGATGTTCCCCTGCAGCTGATGATTTCAGTTACTAAATATTGTATTGGCACAGGTACTTAAAAGTGAATTACTGCCTATATATACAGTATAGGACAGCTGCTGTTACGTGAGCCTCTCCTCACATTGTGGTGACAGAAATGTGTGAGCGTTGTCACTGTCTGCATGGGTAATTTACATTTTCCTATATTGGTTGGCATCAGTGCATAACCATCATGTAATACTGCAAAATCTGTAGTCCTACATAGGCTTCATATATATGCAACCCTTTATTAGTCTGAATAGAAATCACGAATTTATAGCACCTCACTTAATGAGGATGAGATAAGTTCAGTGGTGGTAGGACTGTTGAACTGTGGGATTAAAATGCTGTATGACTCATGTTCTATGAGAAATTGAAGTGTCCTCTTGGGTTGATAGGCCAAATTAGCTGCATTGACACCATTTATTTCCAGGGAGGACAGTCAAGAGAAAGACACTTCACACTGCAACACAAGCTCAGCTGGTTTAGTTTGTTACAGGAAAGCCTCCTCTCCTGCGTGCTGTCTCAGTATATGCGTCTGTTGCTGCTGTATGTAAATGTACTTGACAGACATGCTCCATGGTACACTGACTGTTGTACTTGTTTACTTTGTTTTTTTGTTTTTTTTTACAAACACTGTTGCAATGTTGTAAATGTTGCAATGTGAGTTTGAAGAGAGAAACATACAAATACAGCATGTGATAAACTGATTAGTGTTGATGTTTCAGTAATTAAAAAATTGAATCTCCTACTGTCACGCCTGAAAGCAGCTGGAAAAGCATTCACCTGGCTCCCCCTGCTGGCTGAAAGCTAGAAGTGCTAACTGGGCTTTTGCGTGTGTTCGTCCCCTTTTCAGCTGAGAATCTGTATGTGATGCATGTCTAAAAAGGTACTTGTGAATGGTGCTGACCTGCAGAGCTGCCGTGGACTCCTCGCTGGGCAGAGAGTCGATCAGCACATCCACATCTTTGGCTGTTCTGGCTATCAGGGCGGCAAATAGCTGGGCATATTCTAGATAGAGATGAAAATGTTGAATCCTAACGTTAAACAAGTCATGTTTCTCCGAAATAAATAAATAACAAGGATCGTGGTTTTAAATCTGAACAGATAAGCTACCTTCGGTTGGGTTTGCTGGCTGATCTTTGTTGATGGCCGTCTGGATGTTACTGAAGGAGGCAGGAGGCGCACACTGTTGCAGAACGCCGATGGCATTACAAAACTGATCTGCAAGCTGGACACACAACACAACAATATCACTAAGATTACACTTTCATTCAAGCAGGAAACTCGTTGTTGACGCTGCCAGTCAGACATCCGTTCGCTACATAGTAGCTATGAGTTACTTTGAGTTTCTAATGTCGTAACACAGCAATACTGTAGCAAATGTTTCTGTGTAAGAGTCTCAAGCTGAACTTGTTAGTGTTAACGTTACAGGCCGCTAGTCGTTAGCTACCCAGTGATGGAATAACTGAAAACTTGGCTGCTGCTCCGCAATAGCTACCACCTTCAAATGATATAACTAGTCAAAATGAAGTTATTTTTTGTCAGTTATCGTTTAAAAACTCCCATATTTGCCTTACCGAATTGACAGCGTCTTGAAGCTGTGTTAGCCTGTCCGCCATATTTTCTGTAATTTAACAAACGACTGTCATTCATCTTCTTCTGGTTTTATTGGCGGGTGGTAAACAGCTTTCGGGTACACTACCGCCACGCACTGGGCACAGTCTAGTCGCGAAATGTCTTGATATAAAATCTCGCGAGATTGGACGGTATTTTGGGTGCTTTGGTTTGCATGTTAAAGTTCAGGGTTAGCTGCAGCTGCTTTATCTTGAGACTGACTTCTCAGCAAACGAGTATAAATCAACGTGTTAATATCTGCCGACATCTCCTTGTGCTTTAATAAGGAATAGAGCTGCATCAGAGGCTCTACTTACTGCCCGTGGATGTGGAGTAATTAGCCTGTAGCTAATGTTAGCTACCAAAACATCAACAGGAAGCAACGGACTAGCTTAATTGCAATGTCTTGCACTTTGAGTTCTCCAGGTACAACAATTTATTATTTCATGTATTTCCGAACATTAATTTAGAACTGTTTTGAATTCAAGTCTGCCAGTCAGACCAACATGTTTGTAATACGTGCCTTAAGTGGATTTGCATGACAGCTTTAGTGTTCTAAATCGGCTAATAAGTTAGCTGGTGCTGCGGTCGACAGACGGGGACTCCCAACTGAGTTCGCTCACGGACGCGTAGCCCCAGGTGGTTTAGACGATCTATCCCGCCGGATTATATTTCACGTATTATCATATATATACACTGCCCCCTGATTATATTTCACGTATTCGTGTCATTTATAGCATATATTATGTATTGGCACACGTATTATTTCTTAACCCCTGATTATATTTCACGTATTCGTGTCATTTATAGCATATATTATGTATTGGCACACGTATTATTTCTTAACACACCACTCCAGTAAGATTTCACGTATTATCATATATATACACTGTCCCCTGATTATATTTCACGTATTCGTGTCATTTATAGCATATATTATGCATTGGCACACGACTCCAGTAAGATTTCTAGCTGTTTCATAAATGCACAGTTAATGTTGTGCACTTATAGGCTGTTTTAATGCTGGGTACTTCGCATTGTATTTGGGAATACTTTTAGATGTATCTTTGCCCATCCCTGATTACTAGGCCTACAACAACAACAACAACTACTACTACTACTACAACTACTACCACAGATACTGAACGAAGGATACAGTACATCGTACTACCAAACCAGAGGCATGGCGAACTCAAGAGTATCTGTGATGTGACGTTAACTGACCGGAAACGGAAAGAGGATTTATCCACCACTTGTTAAAACGTAACGACAAAGTCAATTCATAGGCTAATGGTCATACTGTAGGTGTATTTGAAACAATATGTCACTAATTATATGTCAAATACACTTGTACGTAACAAAAAACTAACATAAAAAAGATAACTAGCTCCGTTATATGTCGGTGGGCTCGATAGTCTGGCTAGCGGGAGAGTGCCGACCGGGGATAGTCCCGCGTTGGGGTCGACAATCAGGGAATCGGTGCTGCTGGTGATATAATAGCAACACTAATCAGTTAACTGAATCAGAAAACTGTGTGTAATTGTCGTTACCTCTACCATAGCTAAGGTAAATATGGCGCACCAGTAACCCGATATATCAACACCAAAAAGGTAATGTTAGCTTGAGCGAATTAGCTGACACAGCAGCTGTCATCCGAGGTGTGACGAGGTGAAGGACGACGAGCTAAGTGCATGGTGTTATTTGTTAGTGCTCTGATCATTGTCGTCATTGTCCTGAACAGCTACTGTTTTAGTTACGTTAGTGAGTCTAATTGGACATAATGTAAAAATACAGACACGGAGAGTTTCGATTTTTGTTACTGTCACTCCACTTGGGGCCAGTAAGTGGTGTATTGAATGCCTTAATGAGGCGTAACTTCATGTACTTTATCTGAACCAATTTATAACCTGAGGTAAAAGCCAGATTAGAATACAAAGTCCAGACTTGTAAATCGAAATTGTGAGGGAATGGCTAGTTTGTCATTACATATCTCTTTATGATTATATTCAGGCCATTGTTTCCCTCACAAGTTCTATTAACATGCAAGCATTTTGAACCAGTCATCAGGCAGAGGCATTCATTTATCTTCACAGAAGAAAAGAGAACAAATTGACTCACATTTGTCGATCAAAACCGGAATGCTGTTGTTCATCATCTGTCACAGTTTTTTGTAATGATGACTTGTATCTCCCAGGCATGAACTGTACCTTAGAGAAGGTCCTGGCAGATGCCAAATCATTAGTTGAAAGGCTTCGTAACCACGACAATGCTGCCGAGATGTTAATCGAGCAGACAACATCACTCAACAAGCATGTGGATGCCATGAAACAGGTACGTTGTCACATGATGTTGGTGCCAGATAAATAGGAACGTTCTTTTTACAGATTCTTCTGCAAAATATCAGGAAAAGCTAACATGGGATAGAGTGAAAGCTATTTATAAAATAAGCATCATAAGACATAAGCCAACTACGTTAAAACCATTCAAATATTATTTTAACAGTGACTCTGGCTCAGCACTGTTTTCCAAATAGGAGCCATTTAACATATTGAACTGTAGATTGAAATCTTTCACTTGTATAATGAGAGTTGCTTCGTTTATCTTTTGTTGCCAGTACCAAGAGGAGATTGACACGTTGAACCAGGTTGCGCGACATCGTCCCCGTTCAAGTCTGGTCCTGGGAATCCAACAGGAAAACCGTCAAATCAGAGAGCTCCAACAGGAAAACAAAGGTGAATGGTTAATTTG
This sequence comes from Chaetodon auriga, assembly GCF_051107435.1. Lineage (NCBI taxonomy): Eukaryota > Metazoa > Chordata > Actinopteri > Chaetodontiformes > Chaetodontidae > Chaetodon > Chaetodon auriga. Next base: position 5,562,414 of record NC_135095.1, on the reverse strand, counting down.
ATATTGTGTGTTGTAGGAGTTGTATACATCGTTGACTCCTGCACAAACCAAGCCTGTGTTCACTCTTCCTGCAGAGTTACGGACGTCACTGGAGGAACACCAGTCTGCCTTAGAGCTCATCATGACCAAATACAGGGAGCAGGTGTTCAGGCTCCTCATGGCGAGCAAGAGGGATGACCCTGCCATCGTGACGCAACTGAAGGAGCAGCACACCACGGTCAGTGAGGCCCACACTTGACTTTTGACTTGATTGCAAACTGAAATAAACTTGTAAGCTGATTTAATACGGACTATCAATTTCCACTGTCTGTTATTTCTGTATTTGTTTCCCCTTTGTAGGAAATGCAAGCACACATAGACAAGATCAATGAGATGGCCTCTGTGATGAGGAAGGCGATAGAGGTGGACGAGGGGCGAACATGTAAAGACGAGGAGAGGATTAAACAGCTCGAGGTAAAAGAAAATGTCTGACCCTGTTCCACATGTACTTCCAACAGTCCCAAATCCACAAGATGTTAGTTGTAGCAGCAAAATCCTGGTGGAGGGTATGGATTCTTGTCTTTGCACACAGTGAAAAATCTGAACTTCAGAGGAAAACCCTGAACATTTTTTTTTCCACTCTTTGTTAGACTGTTGGTTGTGGCTAGCTCACATGACACATGGAATTCCAGTGAGGATTGCCAGCGTTAGGAGCAGTAATTACACTAATAGGGAGTGCATGAAGTAGTGAGAAAGTTGTGACCTAAACCCATTAGCAGGCAGCACAGGTTAAAATCACAGAAGCCCTCCATACTGGATATGTATTAGTAATATCAGCACGTGTTAAAATCCTACTATTTACAACCCAAATAAAACAGACAGTAGATATATCCCAGATATGTTCCATTACTGTAAAATCTTGGAGGACATTACTCATAATATCGCTCTTAAGAAGTGATGTCTGCATTATCAGGTGCACAGGATCATGAAACTAGACTTTTATACACCTGTTTGTGATTTTTTTTTTCTTTTTTTGTCTGAAAAAATACGAGTGCAACATCAGTCAGCCACCTCAGGCTGTAACCAAGTCACACACTGAAACTGTCAATGCACACTGGTCACCAACGCATTGATCATCGAGCCTGGTTAACCTTTACCCTGTTCAATAGGGAAAGCCATAAACACACAGTAACAGTGAGAGTGAGATATCTTATCTTGACTGGGCCTTTCTTCTCCTGCAGTTTCTGCAGAGAAATACCATGACTCTTACCAGCTCACTAGCTACTAATAGCAAATTCTGCTCTCTAAGCTGCAGGGAGGTTTTCTTCTTGGGATATTGAACATTTTCCATGTGTTGCTTTTATGATTTATGGCACATTTATTTTCCTGGTTTGTCTCCTACCCCCTTATGCTGTCGTTTATTGGAAACCCATCTAGAGGAGTTTTAGATTGCAGAGAAATAGATGAATTCCTGCACGTTGTAGGAATGCTGGTGGTTATTTAGCAACAGCCGGTAGAGAATCAGAATGCCTGCATCTGTTATCTGTGCCCAAAGGTTTAACTTAAAAAGCCTGTGATAAATGCAGTAATAGTAATAGTGGTGGCATAACTGCATCCGAATGTTTGTGTCTTTTAGCTGGAGAACAATGGACTGCGAGAGCTGCTAGGAATCAGTCGAGAGGCTTTCCTGATTCTGAAGAGAGAAGATGCATCAGAGAGCACGTCACTGTCGCCGTTGCTAACCAGTGCTGACGTCAGCTTACGGAAGAGTTAGGGAGCCCATGGTGACTGCTCACCCCCCGTCCCCCTACCGCTGCCACTACTGTGTACAGTGTGTACAGTCTGTTGCCACATACTGCTTCACTTTTCACCTTATATTTTTTTCCAATGATCTTCTCCCTTTTCCTGGACCTTTTACAGCATGACGCCCTAGAGCTGGTCCCTGTCCTGTGATTCAGCCACAAGCAATGTGCACACACATCTTTCTCTCTTTCTCTTGTTTTTTTTTTTTTTTTCCTTTTCTGTTTGCTAATTTTGCCAGCATGCATGAGTCTGTGGTGCCTGCAAGGTTTTAATGTGTGAATGGGTAAAAGAAGGGCTTGAGTTAAAATAAATCTGTGAACATGAAATTTGCTTTGGGTTTAATTTGACTTGCAGACGTCTGACACAGCACAAATTCCCATGTTTCTAGTTCTCTTTGAGTGGCCTGTGCAAGTAGTCAACTTCTCACTTTCACTGTTTGTGTTATTGTAACATATTGCCACCGACAGCTAAAAAGCAGGAATAGAAACATGATCCGATCCACAGGATATGCTGTAACATCCAACTACCCCTTCTGGAGAGTACTGACAAGCCAGTTGGTGTTTATTTCAGTGGCTGAAGAACATTTTTGTAAAAGTAACAAATCATGAACCTTCTTTACTGCTTTAAAATAATTTTGTGCGCACAATATAGTTTTTGTTCATACTTTGATATTGTGATTGCTATGGTCTGGAAATAGATATTAAGAAAGAGCTCCCACTCCCCCTCCAAGAACCACATGTCCACAGCATGTCATATCACATTTAGTTGTTGCTAGGTAGTGATTCATCTTGCTAACATTTGCGATCTTAGAGAGTGGTTGGAGATGGCGGGAGGAGTTATCGCGGGACCCGGGGCGCGATTCTCGCCGAAGCGACGAAGAGCAGTCAAAGCGGCGGAGGGAGAAGGTCTAAACTCGGAACTGCCCAGTTCAGTGAAGCATGTCGTCTTTGCGTTTGCAGGGACCTCCACTATCCGAACACAGGAGGCTGAGAGGTTACCAATGATTTTATTGAGCAGCATTTAGAAGTCTTTTGTTGTCAAATCAACGAAGCAGAGGAGGAAAATGTCTCGCTGGATTTTGTGCCCGCTGCTGCAGCTGCTGCTCCTGGTGTGTGAAGTTCATGCTCAAGTGGAAAGTGAGTGAACGTTACTGGAGCTAGAAATGTGAATTACTTTCAGTTTTAGCAACATTATTTAGCTTTCTCATCTTTAGAACCGACAGGTATAGGGAGACGTGCTAGCTAACTGTGTGGAGTGGGTACAGTACTGAAGGTCGCTTCATACTGTACTTGTTACACTCCAAGTAAATCACTTCAGTGTCACTCGGCTGAACTTGTTATTGTTGTGTAGCTTTAGCTCACCTTAGCTAGCTGTTAAACTTAACTTGGTCAATGACAGTTTTATGTGCAGCTCAGTGTATACGAGTAAAAAACTGTGATTTGTCTGATTAAAGTCAAACAGAATGATCGAAGTTCAGCTAATACTGTAATCTGAGACCATCGAATCAAAACACATGGTGGATGTAAGAAATGAGGAAGTAAAACCAAGTGGAGCGAGAGAATTTGGTCTGATAGATAAATAATAACACATGATTTATGCAACTTTTCAAGTGTTTTCAATTTGATTGTGTATTCTGGGTTTCCGCTCCTAATTTAAAATTTCTTTCTGGAGGGAAAAGAGGATTTACCCCCTCATTCTGCACCAAACTGGAAGTAAAGAACCTCTTTTGGTGAATTTATTCAATTATTCAAGAGGGAAACTCTAACATGCATGGCTTATTTTAAATTAATTACATTTTAATTAATGAAAAAATAAGCAATAGTCAAAAGAATATGAGGACAGTAAATGCTGTTTTCCTCTCACAAGCCCTCTCTGGCTCAAATGATTCCCTTGTGTTCACATGTCAGAAGAATGAAGGCAGCAGGTCAGTCCTGAGCTGGAGTCTGACCTGCAAACAGTCTGGGTGAAGGCGGCACGTGTAACCTGCAACAAATCCACAGAGCTTTACCTTTAATACTTGACATTCGTCCTCTCTGCATGAGACACAGACATGCAGATACAACAAGACCATACATAAGATCCCAGCTGTGTGGCACTTGCTGTTATGTTATTGACGAACGCGGTCAGATAATGAAACGCAGTGCAAATAAAGACAGCTGCTATTAAAAACAGCTGTTGACTTTCTCTCAGACTTTGAGGCCCAGTGAAATCAATCAGAGGACAAAGTGAGAGAGATAAACGGTGAGGAAAGTTCAGTCTCACGGTGAGTTGAGGAACAGCACACAGATAGGGCTGAGTTGCAGCTGAGATGAGCTGTGATCTTTACAACTGAGAGATGTTTCCGAACGCCACAGTCAGATTGAAAGTTAGTGCAAAACCACTGGCCATTTTCCCTTTTTTTTCCTGGTTTTCTAGGTCAGGCTACACATGCTTATCAGATCTAATTTGTGGACCTTTGCTGTTGCGGGATTGTCATTTGAAGCGGTCACGGTGTTGCTCGGCAAATCATGCGTCAGTGTTTTTCTGCACATTCCACTCAGATTAATGATCACTTAAGAGTGAATATCTCCATGGTTGATTAATTATTACTGTGTTATTCAATTGGGAAAGAAAAAGCAGCCTTGAGCTGAGCAGATATATTTATTTACTTGTTTGAAAAGCAGCAATATACATTAATCAACATTCAAACGAATGCATCTGAGTTAGCTGAAAGGCTAGTTTTCATTGGTGGTCCCTTTGCTAGAAGGTGTTAGGCATCCCAGAATAATAAAAATAACACATTATGGTATAAAAGTAAATGTACTCAGTCGCCGTCCACCACTGACAAACAGTGGTTGCGGGCTTCAGATTTCAGCGTCAGTGTTGGCCTCCTTGTCTTGGCACCAGCTGTCTGATGTCAGGGAATTGAATTTACATGTTACTGTATGTTGCCTTGTGTCCGTCACAATTGGCCCTTGTTCCTCACTACAGTAACTTAGATTGGCGGAAAACAAACTTTATGTCTAAACGTAGTACTATGTGCATCTACAGCCTGAGTAATCCGTGACAGTGCTCTCAAAACACTCAGAAAAAATCCTTTGCATTTGACTTAACAAGCTTGGAATTTGAATCGCCCTGTCTTAAGTCCAAAGTCAGAGGAAATTTGAAAACGACAACAGCAATATATGTAAAGTATAGTAACAATCATAAGAATGAAAAGATATTGATCATTGGCACCAAATGTGTGAATTTACTCTCCCCCTCTGTGTCACAGACAGGGTGATTTTCCTGCCGGGAACTTTCCAGAACGTGAGCCTCTCCCAGAATGAGACGGTGCAGGCCGTGGTGTCCAGGATCCCCTCAGAGGTGGCTTTCATCACTCTGCAGTTCCACACGCAGCACCACAACGCCACGCTCTCCTACACCCGGGTGAGACGGCGCTGCCCTGCCTCACAGCTCGAGAGTTTCACAGCGTTAAACTGGTGGTAACAGCCAATAATGGGCTGGATTACATAGAAAAATATAAAGGCATGGTTCAGCATTTTGCGAAACACACTTATTCACTTTATTTCTCATTAAACTTGAAGCTACAGCCAGCTGCTGGTTAGCTTAGCTTAGCACAAAGACTGGTAACGGGGTCTGTTTCCAGTCTTTGTGCTAAATTAAGCTAAGCTAAGCTAATGAGCTGCTGGTTTCATATTCAGTGCACAGACATGAGCTCGCTGTAAAATCAGATATGTTAAGTATGATGCCTGAATGGCTGAAATGATAAAGTCAGTGAGCTAATGTTCCATTTTTTTAAAAGAAAAAATCTGAACTTGTCAATCGTGCTCATGTTTTATTCAGTCCTGCTGAATAATGCAACACATCTGCTTCCTCTGTGAGTATATGTGGATATGTCATTGGATTAGACGGGCCACTAAATGAAATGAGATACTGTGAGTCGGCCAGGCAGTCAGTTCTACCTCCGATTCATGAATGAGGCTTTGTGAGGGAGGTCGTCTGACCCACGGAGAGAAGTGGCAGTCAGCTGATGTACAGTCCACTGGTCATGAGTGGCAAACAGGGCGACTCTGAGGGAAAACCTCCTGGCGTCGGTCCCAGAAGTCTCAGGGGCGAGCTCAGTTTAGGTCAACCCTGCGCAGACGGCCAGATCGCCTAAATTAGTTTAGTTTTACGTATTTTCACTGGTGATGGAAAGCAGGGGAAAGGAAAACAAACGCATGTGAGGTTCTCAGTGGCAGGAAACGTCTCCTCGAAGAAGAAGAAGAAGAAGAAGAAGAGTCTGTTGATGCAGATGAACGCCAGAACTCAGCATGGATCGCTAGCACCAAAACCTGCACAGGGAAGTCAGAGAAGAAGAGGAAGTGTGTTTTCAAACCCAAGTGGTTTAATACAGAGGGAACATGCACGCTACACGCTTCTGTTTCCTTTATATTGTGATCTGTCTTCCACTAATGTCGTTTTTCCCTTTATTTTTATCACTCACTCGCTTCAGGTGAACCCCCAATTTTTTTTTTTAGGTTCAGCCAGTGTGGTTGTATCTTCAGGTTAACAAACCACTTGTATAAATCTCATCAGTTTTCATTATCAAAGCGAATCAACCCCTTGAACTTGAGCGTGTCGGAATGGAAATCGGACATGCTTTCATAAACCGAACACACAGCGCGCTCGGTTGAATCACTGTGTGTGTTTCCTGTTGATGACTAATGAGGAGTCATATTGAGCTGTAATCCTTTACACACTTGTGATTTAGAGTGGTTTGTTGCTCTACTTCAGTGGCGCGTTAGAGAAATTCAGTGGAAACCACATCGAATGGGGTGTCTCTTTGCGCTCCTGCACCACCCGTCCTACAATGGATTTATTGTATGAGCAGTGGACTGAGGGCCACACTATGTGGGTACAGTGCTTCGATGCTGCCAGGCTCTGCACAGAACAGTCATTCAGTGTTTGCTCACTGAAAAATCTGTGGCAAAATGTATGTCCATGTCAGAAATATGTGGCATGTTTCAGGGTGATATCTGTCCAAATAATGTCATTTCTGAGCTGTTCAACATTTGTTCCATGACATTCACCATTTAGCCCCACTGATGTACCAGTCAGCTGATTTTATTGGCTGATATTGGCCTGTTGTTGTATCAGTAAAGGCGTGCATGTTGTTGCATATAATGTCAACAACAGTATGTTGAACAGGATCTGTTGAACCCGGTGATGAAGCACGGTGGTCATATTGGTTTTTTTTTTACATTTTGTCTCCTAGTACAGAGCGCGATGGTCATTTTTTTTTTCCATTTCCAGGAACACACGTTCTGTTGTCAGCCAAGTAGTTCATGTGAACTGGCAGGTTATCGGTTCAGGATGTGGTGAACCGTGCCACCCATTCCTTTCTAAAGATGTGAATCATACAAAAAGAGGTGACAAATGCATCATTTCTTTTTTTAAAAACACAAACTCATGAACAAAACCAGCTGGGCACTGTAGTATTTAGCAAATACTACTCAAAGAGGAGCAAATAGTGCTTTTGTTGGGGTCTGTTTTCAGCTGTGGATTAATACACGTTTGGCCATCATCATGATAAAAGTTGACACCCAGAACAACACTGTGGCTAACTGACTGTGTTTTTCAGCTTTTGGTTGCGGTGGTCACCACTCTCACCCCCCCACAGCAGAGCTATCTGTGGCCTTCTGTGAACTTCTCCTGTCGGCTGCCAATGAAAAGAATGAATTTCTTTGCTTCAGTTGTTAGCGAATAATAGAATTTGTTCAAAAGAAGATTCCAGGAGGGCGAGTTTCCTGTGACTCGGGTCATTTTCCGAACGCGGATGCGAGCGCTTCTTGACCTTTTGCTCACAAACAGTCTCATGAGTCTTATCAGAAGCTCAGCTGTTGAAAAATGTCTGTAGAGTCTGTAGTGAATCATAATCCTCAGCAAGTAACATGCACGCTTGGTCAGTGACACAGTAATCCATAAAACAAAACACAGACATACTGTCTGTGTTTGCATATGTCTGCCTGTCTGTCCATCAGCCTGTCTAAGTTGTGATCATGCTGTTTGTTTGTGTTGATGTGTGTGTTGGGTTCAGATGGCAGACCAGGGTCACTCTCTGACGGCGGTGGACTCGGGGCTCCTGTCAGCTCTCCAGCCGGGCCAAGCGTCCGTCTCCTTGTTCCTGTCTTCCCCTGGTGGTGACGCTGTGGCGGGCACTGGGGTCATCCTCCCATACTCCAGCCAGGGTACTTCAACATGTTCCAGTTAAACCGGGCCATGAACAGACATGCCAGTGCTCTTCACCTCTGATTTCTTTCACTCTGCCTTGCATAAGAAGTCAGAAGGAAGGAAGGAAGTCACAGCCACTGCTCATGAAAACAGTTTCTAAGCATGGAAACTTACATTTGCCACAAGCTAAAAAAATAACCAGTTGATTGTGATTTCGACTTGAGGAAGCTCACGCAGACCATGAGTGAGCGCTGGCAGTGATTGTGCGTGCTCGCTCATATGCCGTCTGAGTGCGATGCCAAGTCATCCTGACATGGCAGGGCGCCACTAAGCCTCAGCAGCTTCTAATAACGCATTTGCTTTGTCTTAGATCCAGTCCCTGGAGCTTGCAACATGGAGTTCGACCTGGACATCGACCCGAACGTCTACATCCTCTACAACCTCTACGAGACCACCATCCGCTTTGCACCGGCGAACTTAGGATACGAGAGGTAAAGATCCACTGGCATCGTCTGCACTGCTTCCTGTTCACGCTGTGCAGCATGAGGCAGCATTAACTCATCTGCCGACACACTGCCCCGCTGTCTGTTTGCTTTGAAGTGATCTCGTGCTCTCTCTCACACACACACACACACACACACACACACACACACACACACACACACACACAGCCTCCTCCTCCTCCTCCTCTATCGCAGCCGGTCGTACTCGCTTCATTTTCTCAAGAATGTCTGTTGTGTGTCAAAGCCGTCTTGGGGCAGAAGGAGAGTTGTTGGCTTGTGAATTCATCTCCCGTTGCGTCACTACCTGCCGGCCTGCACAGTTTTTACACCTCGAGCCGGGTTTAGTAACTCAGCGGTGAACGCTTTTGAGGAAGAAAATGTTTCTGCGCGTTCGCCTGCAGGTTTCAGTTCTGCATCGCAGTCGCTGCTGTGGTTTGGCTACGAGGATGGTCTTGAGTGATTCCAAACAGCATGTGGGAAAATTGTGGAAACATCTCAACAACTGTGGAAAATGTCATTTTCAGCCCTTTAGAAGCAGGGCTTTGTTTTGTTGACTGTCTTTGATTGCCAGTCAGTTCATTTCAGTTAAACCTCGACTTGTTTGACACGTCTGACTGGTGTGAGTCGTCTAAGGTGAGGAATCGAGGTGAGCTGTCAATCATATACTGAACAGCTGCATTCACGTGGTGCCAGCACCAGTGAAATCCAAATGTTTTTCCAAAGATTCAGTGCTCTTTTTTCTTTGTTTTGTGTACTTTTCTGGGCTGTTCCTGCAGCTGTCATCCATAATTAGATGTACGCCGCTCCTCCACTTGCTTTGTGGGACAGCAGTGTGTATATCGACGGCGTGCTCGGCGCACAAAGTGGATGAGAGTTCAAACACTGTGGAGCCTGGTGTTGAGGGAGGATTTCTGAAAACCGAAACTAAAGCATGAAAATAGTCTGCTTTGCACATTAGTGCAGTATAAAGCCTTTGATTCAGCATTCACGAGTCAGGAGGGAGTCTGCAGCCATGGCTGCTGTTGAAGGCTGAGCTCGTACCTCTGCACCAGATGCATGTGAGCCCCCCGTCACCGCTCCCATACGCAGTTGCAGTTCACACGGTGCACTGATAAACCACAGAATTACAGCGAATGGAATTACAGAAAGAGCTGTTCATGTCAGGTTTCAGTTTTAGTGTCTTTGCACTCGTTTTCTCCCTCTCATTCAATTAAGTTTCCATGCGTAATGGAGACGTTTGTTTGTCAGAGCCAGCGGACTTAACATTTTCTGTTGACAGCGCACGAGCGACACACTGAGCCTTTCAGCTTCACAGATTTGTCCCGACTGTCCTCACTGTCCATCAGGGGAGGAGCTCCTCCGGCCTGCGACCAAACCACGGAATCCAACACGCGCTGGCGGCTGCGGTATGACGTCTACCAGTACTTCCTGCCTGAGAACGACCTATCGGAGCGCAGCCTGTTCATTGGCATCCAGGCTGTGGCCGACGTCCGGGGCATGGCGGAGAACGGCAAACGGGTGGGGCTCCGAGAACACCGTCATTTCGCTCAGGAGATTTCTTCTGATGGGGAACGTGTTTTGTGACAAATGACAGGACAGCAGCTGACGTGCCGCTCGCTAACTCTTCAACACCCGCCTCCCCACAGGTCATGACGCTGTCATCATCAGATCTGAGCATGGTGGTGTTCAACTCCATCCCCGGTCAGGGCGTCATCTACTCCGTCATCGTCAGAGACCCGCTGCTGAACACCTCGGCCTCCTACATCCCCGTCCACACCTACGCCTGCAGTTTCACATCCACCCTGGACGGCTGTCAGACGCTCGGTGAGCTGCAGACCCGTTACTGCTTTATTACTAGATATGATGAAGCTCATTGCAGACGGTTAATGATTTCTATTAATACACACAGGAAAGATATCTACGAAGATTTTCTTCACCGTCGCTGGCCTGGCGGGTCTGTTTGTCTGCTTCGTTGGCCATCGATTCTTCAAATGTGGTGAGTGGAGGCTTGGGGATTTCTTCTTCTGCACACTTTCTGTTCCCATCATGGAGGCAGCAGTGGACAGGACTCAAAACTCTCTAAATTTAGCTTTTTTCCAGTCATACTTCACTCCAGGGTCAACAGAGTAGATCAGTGGGGGTCAGGGGTCATGTTTGCACGGCGTAACTTCTACGTAGGGGCTTAAAAATGACTCGCAAGGGAGCAAAGCTCAGGCGTGGTGTGTTCACAGTACGGCAGAGTGGTGGATACCCGTGGAGCGTTTGTAGAACTAACACCAGAAACTCAGCGGGTGCGGCGGCAGCCTGCCTCTCATGTGGTCTCCCTCACATGTGATACAGAAATGTATTTGTTCCCAGCTGAACTCATGACTGTGATCTGCCGCTGATAGATCTGAGCGACAGCATTAGAGGATACGGTGCAGTTTACTTCAGAGGGAGAGCGTGTGGCTTCATCGCCGTCCAGCAGCTAAATTGTCATTAGTGATGTTTGTGTAGAGTGATCAGACATGTCTGGCTTGGTTCTGTGATTGAATTACTGTGATGTCTAAAGGTTTTATTCTCTTTCTTCCTGTTTTCCTCCTCCCCTCCGCTCTGTGTCTCTGTCACGCAGAGTTGTTTTGCATGGGGTTTAGCTTCGCAGCGTTTTTCTTCTTCGTGCTGATCACCAGGACCACAGAGCTGGACTACGACAGTGAGTGTTATACAGCCGCAGCGCAGGCAGCAGAGTTAGAACACATCTGAGCTCGGGGCCTGACGTTTGTGTCTGTTTGCGTCTCCCTGCAGTCTGTCTGGCCGTGTCAGCGGTGATCGGCGTGGTGGGCGGGGTCCTCCTCATGATGAGCTGGTGGCGTTTCGGTTCGGTCATGGCCTGCATCGTCGTGGTTGGGCTGATGCTCGGCTTCCTCACCGCCTCCACTGTCCTCTTCACTCCTCTCGGTAGGAAACGGATGTCCCAGCATGACCCCAGTTGTTTGGTTTCAGTGGCTCGTAGATGCTACAGAAGTCAGCCAATCCTGGTCAAGGTACAAATACTGCTACGTTCAGTGTGTTTCATGTGTTTTCAGGTGACCTCGATGTGTTCAGGCACTCGGACGTGGTTTTCTGGGTGACGTTCTGCTGCATCATGATCATTGTTCCGCTCTTCTTCGTGCGTTGGCCCAGAGAGGTAACAGATTGAACGCTTCAACCCACTCGCTGCAGTCTGGGTTGCTTTGAATTGCGTCGCTTCGGCGCCATCTAGCGGCAGTAATAAGAATGACGCTGACGGGCAGCGCACACAATCATTTGAAATTTAAAAAAACATCCTCAACACATGATGATGATACTCAACATGACACAACGGACCAAATCACATCACACTGTGTTTCTTTGGTATCAGGGTAACATCATCACGTGCGGCGTCGTCGGTGCTTACGCCGTAATCCTGGCTGTCAACGCCTACATTTACACCAGCCTCTCCTACATCACGCTGAACATCCTCAAACGCTTCCTCAACAACAGCTACAGCGCGGCGTTCACTGACGTGCCCTTCCAGACCATCGGTGAGTATCCCGGCGGAAACCGCAATCTCAGTATCAACCACAAACGTCTTTGATGTAATCCTGTCCCTCTTTCAGACTACGTCATGATCACGGTGTGGGTGGTGCTCGGGGTCGGCGGCGTCGTGCTGCAGCTGTACCGCGAGCGCTCCCGCCCGTTCTTCCCGCCCAGCCCGTACCTCATGTGGCAGCAGGAACGCGAACGCCGCAAGACCAACGTCCTGGACCCGAGGCACCACTTCGCCCCGCTGCCCAACCGCCTCCTGGCCAGAGTGCGGCAGCTCACCAAGAGGGCCGAGCCGGCCGGAGAACACACACCTCTGCTCCTGTAAAGCCTCAGCCGCCCTCGCCGTCGCTCTCTAAGTCGAGGTCTGAAGCAGAGAGCAAACTGGGATGCATTTTCAACCAGTGGAGGCTCAGACTGCCACGTTACAAAGAGGCAGAGAGATCCTGGCGACTGGGAGGAACACAGTTCTCAAAAGTGCCGCATAAAAGACCCAAAGAGGGATTCTGACTCTTCTTTTTTTATTTCCAAAAAGTTTTGTACAAAGACTTCTTTCCCCCCTGAACGCCACATTTATTTAACGCTTAAATAGCATTTTAACAGTCACTGGTCCTGAAGAAGAACTAAAGCCTTTGAATGTCTTTAATATCTAAAATGTCGTAGCTTCATGGAATCTGTTACTTCTGCTCACTTCACTGTCTGCACGTAAAACCCAGCGAGGCGTTTATCTGTGCAGAGCTGGATGTTCTATATTTTTGGCCACTCAGAACTTTGTACTTTGGTCTTAAACCACAGGCTCAGGCCGCACTTTTAGTAGAAATGCTGTGTAAAAGATGATGTTTTAGACTAATGATGCATCACGCAGGTCAGTAAAGTGAGGTCACAAACAAACCAATCGCAGTAAACAAACACAATATTGCACTGTTTTTTACATTTTAGCCTACAAAATAAGAGAAAGCATCCAGCCTGTTTCTCCCTCCCTGCAGATGTTTGAAGTTCTTGTTTAGTTCTGTGTTCCTGGTTGGACGACACGTGGCGGTCCGGTCGCTCTTTTTGTAATTTGCACACTGGATTTTAATATATTTAATTGTTCCGGCTGTAACGGCGCTGATTGATGATGGTTTAATCTGTTTGTGCCATGACTTTTCTCAGGGTGTCACACTCGACTGCACTGAGTCAACTGATGAAACCTTCCACTTGTGTCTGGAAGCCTGTGAATGTCTGTCAGTATTTTGTTTGGCCAGAGTTCAGCTCTGGTCTCATGACTTTAAAACAATAAAAGCCAAAACAGTCATTTGCAGTTGAACGTGTTTTGATATTGACAGAGCCGTGCTGTTGGGAGTACGTGGAGGATGTGGTTTGGTATCATCTGGCTGAAATAAGCAAGGCCTTCCAGAGAAAGATGTCATGTGCACTAATGCAGCCTCGTACCGTCACGTACGCTGGCTTTTGAACTGTGTGCTGACAACAAGCTGGATGGTTGGTTGGCTGGTTTTAATGACAGTATGTTCTGCTGACAATGAGACACATTGATCTTAAGTTTGCCAGCTCAGTCTGTCTCTCTCCATCTCTGCCTCAGACACACTCAGCCTCTCTGGGAGGCTCTTTTTATACCCACTCATGTTGCTCACCTGTTGCCAGTTAATTTAATCAGCTGTGAGATCTTCCACCAGCTGTTTTCTTTTAGCGTTTCACAGCTTTTCCAGTCTTTTGTTGCCCCTGTCCCAGCATTTTGAAATGTGTGGCTGGCATCAAACTCTAAATGAGGATCTAATTTTCAAAAATTTCTCAGTTTTAACATTTGATGTTGTCTTTGTGCTATTTTCACTCAAATATGGGGTTTTGCAAATCATCACTTTGCTTCTATTTGTGTTTTACATAGTGTCCCAACTCTTTTGGAAACAGGGTTGTATATTCTTTTAACCTGCATTGATTTTTTTGCCACTTGTGTGCAGCAGAAAGAGCCTGTGAGCACAACATTGACATCATCATTTTTGAAGTTGATATGACAAACTTTTTAGCAAACAGTTGCTTATGTAAACATGTAGCAAACAGGTGGAACCATAGCAGTCATTTGGAGTTGTGTTTCTGGCCACCTGACTCCGTTTTTAGTCTCTACCTACTCCTGAGGGAAATATCTGGACTTCATGATCACGAGCTAGTCACAGACCTTGTCTGTCTGCTGCAGTGAACAGTGGATTAATCAACAGCTGCCTGCTGCATCAGGAATCAGCTGTTGACTCTGAACCAAAGCTGTAAAGGTGAGTATTTTCACTCTAATGCATAGAAATCACTGCTTTTTGACATGGACTTTGGTGTCCAGAATGGCCGTGTGACTCACTGAAATGGCTCAACAACAGCTGATTGTATTTAAGACTTAATGACTACATCTATCCATGCTTGACTTGCAGAAAAAAAAAAATAAATCAATCTGTTATTTATGAGCATAAATAAAAAGAGAATCTGGCTTGTATTGTTTACATTCTCAGCTTGAAAGAGTCTTTCCTTCCATCTCTTTATGATCAAACATTGGTCCACTAAAACTAATGAAAGTCTGGTGTAGTTGCAGTGTTTGTTTAGCACCACTAGATGGCAGCAACGTGTTTTATTTCCAGTAAAGACCCTGCACACCAGCGCAGGTGATTCCACTTATTCTGTCTCATTAGACCTCTGCTGAGGTTGACGATGGTCAGAGCTACACTGGAAATTATGTGAGGCCACTGGACACAAGTTATTAGCACATATGATCCACTCAGTTTTTGCCTGTTTAAGTAAAGTTTCAGTCACCTGCATGCTACAAAGCATCTGTGTCGCTTTCGTCACCATTTCCCCACAGTCTGCATGCTCCAAGGACTTTGCCGGCTATCCAGGCTAAGAGCCTTTTCAGGCTTTAGAGTGAAAACAAATCCTGTAAAACATTTGGAGCACCAACGTGCAACAGCAAACCGCGTTAAATGAGACAAACGCCACAGAGCCGGGGTGACCTTTAAAACACTTGTCCATTTATTAATCAAGACGACAAAAAGGTAGCCGGAACAAGGACACAATCAACAGAATCAACATTCAAATTCTGACAAACACAGCGGTTTCTGTAAAGTGCCAAACAAGAACAAAGCCTCACTGATAATATATATACACACACTGTATACGCACACACACTCACATACACAAACACCACATACAAAACTAGATTTTTAATACACGTTAAAATTAGAAACCATATAAAAAACAAAGTCTACACCGAGTAGATTCTGCTCTAACATGATTTTGGCCGCTGGAGGGCCTCGAGTGTTTCCTGCTCAAAAGAAAAGAGGCGTTTGATCAGTAGTTCATCTGCGACTCCGGCTTTTCTCTGAGACGCCAAAGTCATGAGTGCTCGTACACACTGTGCAATTTTCATCAGTAAAAACCATTAAAAACCCCCACCACCCCCGATCATCTGATACATTCTAATGCCGCTCAGAAACGAGATTTCTGACGAAGGCACGCGACAGGAAGGCCCGTTCCTGATGGCGCTTTGTCCGGCGCCATCAGCGGAAACCGTCCACCTAGATATCATTTATACAAAAAAAAAAAAAAAATCGCATCCACCAGTGGAATGCATGTTCTCACTGGGGAGCAAAAAAAAATCATCAGACACCACCATTAGTGTTCCAGTTGTATCACTGAACTCCAGAAATGTCACAACTTTGGTGACCTGTTGAGAGAACAGGACTCAGAAGCTGCTTCGCCATGAA
Source organism: Chaetodon auriga (assembly GCF_051107435.1). Classification (NCBI taxonomy): domain Eukaryota; kingdom Metazoa; phylum Chordata; class Actinopteri; order Chaetodontiformes; family Chaetodontidae; genus Chaetodon; species Chaetodon auriga. The sequence continues at coordinate 5,546,654 of NC_135095.1, read as the reverse complement.
CACCAACTCCTGCAAATTGTCACATAAGTGCATTGAACTGAACCATGGCTGTGTCCTGTGATACTGTGCTGACCTAAAAAAGCTCTGAGGTTAGTGTTTGAACGCGGGTTTTCCACTAGATTCTATCATTAGTTCTCTAAAAGGTCGGTTGACGCATAATCTGTCACGGCTGGACGCGTGATGAAGGTGAAGCTGTAAACATTGTGCAAGTTTTAGTGTTGACCAGGTAACATGGAGATGACCTCTCAAAGAAGACCACAAAATCACCACAAAGACATACAGAGCAATGACATCTTTGACCTTTTTGGATTAAAAAAAAAATTAAAATAAAAGACTATTAAATAACATACAAAACCGACAAACAAAAATATATTTGAAGAGAAGAGAGAAAAGGTCAAACATGAGAACCTTTTGATGTGGATTAGAGACTAAATCTGTTGAAAGAGTCTGAGCTGGTTTGTAAAAAGCTATATGGGACCAGCCTGCTGGCTTTGGGAAGTCCTCAGGCCGAGCTGCTACGTCTTCTGCCTCCTCCGACTGTTCATTTCAAAGTAAGGGTCCCCGCTTTTGCTCTTGCACTGTGGGACCTTCTTGGTGACACTGGGCTCGGTCTTACCAGCTTTGATGTTGGGGCTGGTTTTCTGCAGGACTTGTACTGGAGCTGGTTCAGGTTTTAGAGCTGACTTCCCGGTGACGGGGTTAGTGATGGCTGCTTGCTTTCTCCCCACCCTCTGTGTTGTGGCTGGTGTTTTCTGATTGGTTTTGCTGGCGGGAGAAGGGCCTGTGTTGCCCCCCGGGACCCGCCCGGGGACAGCAGTAGTACCGCGTGGAGGGGCGGAAGCCGCCTTGACCGGGGCCGGGCCCTTGGCTTTGGCTGTGACCTCTTTGCTCTTCGGCAGGGAGGAGGCGGGTTTTGGCAGCGCCGGGGAGGCTGTCCGTGAGCTGGGGGTGGGGGTCCGGGTTTGGGGAGTTGTTGCTGCAGCTTTTGTGGCTGTCCGGACCCGTCTTGTCACCTCCAGGCGGAGGCGTGAGGCTGGGGAGCCGGGGCGGCGCTGTGCAAGGCGAGAGCGCTGACTGGCCCCTGATGGGGGCCGGGCATCTTTAGGGGCGGGTGCCCGTCCTGGTGCGGTGACGGGGCGAGGCACAGAGGTGGCAGTGGGGGAGGTGCAGGGGCTGGAGGGTTTGGGGCATTTGGAAGACGGCTCGGGGCAGACGGGGCTCCTGGGCTGAGAGGCGGGGCCGCGTGGTGACGGTCTGAGCCTCAGATTGGAGGCAGGCCTTGGATCTGCAGGGGCAGCTGACGGAGCTGAGGATGGAGTCAGAGCTCTGCGAGGGGCCTGCACACCCTGACACCCCGGGCTGGAAGCCTGTTTGGAGGAGCTCCCCACAGGTGTGGAGGGCAGAGAGGAGGAGCCTTTGGTGGTGATGGGCAGGGGCAGCTGGGTGGGCTTCCTGGGGGAGGACTGCGTCCCCTGGAGGTTCTTCTTGATCGTGGTGGCAGAACCTTTTCTGGGCAACGTGGGCGTGCAGGCCGGGGAGGCGGCGTAGGACCGACACGTCTGACCGGCAGCGGTCACACACGCCGGCTTACAGCCCGAGCCGGACGAAGAGGAAGACGAGGAGGTGGAGGAGGAAGAGGAGGCAGAGGAGGAGATGAGGTTGTTGACGGCGGCGAGGGGGTCCATGTCAGGAGGAGGGGGTGGAGCGGCGTTGCCATGGTGACCTCCCAGGGCAGGGGGGCCTTTCTGAAAGGCCAGGATCTTCTGCTCCAGAGTGGTGAACTGCAGAACTCGCAGAGGGTCGTATTTCATGAGGAAGCCACGCAGTGTGTCCCAGCCGCCACCGACACGCACCATCACGTGTTTACCGTGAAGCATCTGTGGAGCGAGAAAATCATTCGGTCACTGAATTTCCCAAAAGAAAGATTGATGGAGAGAAGAACATTCACAGATCTTTATTGACTGTCAAAAATCCATCAGTGACATTCCAGGAAGTTCCTAAAATAGCTGCTGCAGATCTATAAAAACGCGTCTGCCCTGAGGCTTGGCAACGCGGACATCAGCGTAATTGTGATGTAATCGCCGAACGCCATCCGCCACGATTGGGTAACGAGCTTACGTGTATCCAGCCACAGCCTCCAGCGATGTAGTAAAGAGTCCTGCATGCTCTTCACCTCTAGAGCTCTCTCACTCACACACGCACACACACACACACACTGACGGCAGCCTGTGTTGCAAAACACTTTAAATAGGATCTGAACACAGTATTCGTGCTTGCAGTGCCTCCTGTGCTTCAGCTCCTTTTGCACAGCCCCAGTAAAGGTCAGAGTAAGACACAGCAGCTGATTTTGGTCTTACTTCCTGAACCTCCCTGCTGCACCTGGCTGCTCCTCTATTGCCATGAAATTCTGATCTCCTTCTTGTGTATTTCTGCTGCACCGGATTGCAGATTTACTTCCTTAACAGATATAAGTAGAACTTCTTTCTCAAGACAATGTAACGAAACACTGACATGTGAAATCAGTGTATTTCACAAGCTGTGACTCCTTCTGAATGTGACTATGGGACTATCAGGATTGTCTGGATTACTGACGTGAAGTGAGCCAACAAGAGTCTGCTGCCACTGCAGAGAGTGTGTGTGTGTGTGTGTGCGTGTGTGTTCACAGCACTCACCCGAATAAACAGGGTCTTGTCTCCCAGTCTGTAGCGTCCCTCTGACAGGTACTCGATGGAAACCCTGTTGGAGCAGTTGCAGGGAGGGTCGTCCATGCCGTGCTCCTACAACGGATAATAGAGGAGTATAAGGCGGCCATACTGATAGTCTCATTGGCAGCAATACGGGACACTCTTTGTAAAGAATATGATTAATGTTGACAGTTGGAAGATAATTTGTCACTTCAGACGGCTGGAAAACAAAGCAATACATGTACGGACATACAGCTTTTGTGGCCGGATAAGTGAGGAATGATGTAATTACAATGTTAAAATCTCTCTTCATGGTGATGAAGACTCACTTGACTTAAATAACTTCCTGCTACATGGTAGATGCTTTTATCCAAACTGCCTTCCACTTCAATGAATGCAGCTATTTTTAACCCAGCTGTCTGCTCTGGGAATAAAACCCACAACCCCCGACAATGTTGGAGCCTTGTTTTAGCCACTGGGGAATAAACCCACCCCGCATCAGAAGCGATTTCTAACCGCAGCTGATGGAGGAGCCTCTGCGTTGTGAAAGAGGCAGAGCGTTTATACTAGTTCACCAACGACGAGTTGTTCGCCGCGTGCGCTTATGGCTGTATGGCGGCACGGATCTGTGTGAGAGCGAGTCACAGGGCGCCGGCAGAGCGTCACGTGGTCGGCCGTGATGTGTCATATACCCTGTGGGGCGCCAGCGAAGCGGCAACAGCCTTGGCTTGGCTTCAACTGGGTCGCACATGTACCACCTATGCGAGGCTAACGTGATCAGCTGCAGCCCTTTACAGCAGCAGTTCTCTTTTTGCTTATTTACGTAAACACCGTCGCCTAGACTGAGCTTAGATGACAGCTCGCCGACAACATCGCACGTGTTCTGGTGGAGGTGACTTGAAAAGCTAGAGAAGAGGAGGGCCGGGACTCGTGCCACGCTTCCTGCCTCCGGGGGGAAGAGGTTCATGTTCGGTCTGTTTTAAAAACACCGCCGTGTTCATTTCCTGTTCGTATGTTCCAGCTGTCAGTCAGAACTCACCCCCGGCTGGTAGAGGCCGCCGTGCTGACAGCACACGCTGAAGGTCTTGACGGCCGGAGGCGGCTCCTCTGTCATCAGCAGAGTCTCCTCCAACTCAATCTCCTTCTCCAGCTTCACCAGCACGGGAGGCTCCACGCCGTACCTGAGGAGCACAGGGCAGAGCTTACACCTCCGGCACCGAAATGTGAAATATGATGATTCATGTGAGGCTGCTTCTTCTCCTGTTCTCAAGGACTTACTTGGAGACGATGCGGCCGATCTCCAGCAGACAGAGGCAAACCTGCCGAGGCTCCTTGTGCAGCACTGAGACGCAAAACACAACAATGAACAGACGACTAAGAAATAATGTGAAGAAGCAGCTGCCATGTCTGTTTTCTTTACAGACGGAACAGGACAGAGAAGATGTTACATTCCAAAACGTGACATTATGAGCTCATGAGAGAGAGCTAATTATCCCCAGAGGTTGTTCGGTGATTCATACAGATGAGAGGAGACGCTTGGAGTCAAGAGTGCAACTTAAAAGTCACACAAGGATATTAATGACACAAAAATAATCTTGAAGAATTCGATCTGTTTGCACTCTTGGAACAGCAGGTGTGTGGCTTTCTTTCTAAATCGCTCCAATCCGTTCTTTTGGAGAGCCATTACTTGTAATGAAGTAATCCCCCATACAGAGTAATCAGGGTGATTGCTCTCCACAACAGATCCTATTACACCATTGAGAAGAAAGGCTTAAACAACAGAGCTCTGTTAAGTTATTAGGAGCTTACAATCGCAGTCTGTTTCTCACTACTAAACATCCTCAGTATGAAGCGTGGAGTTAATTATGTTCGTGCTCGCTGACGTTCACGGCGACTTTGTTTCTGTCCACCTGTCTGGCATCGTTTCTCTTCCTGGTCCATCTTATCGTCTTATGCTCACTCAAACACTACAAACAGCGAAGTGTTCCAAATCATATGGGTGGATCAGGTGGCTAAATAAATAAGCTGTAGTGTTTTGCACAAACCTCCAGACATATCTACCTCGGAGTAAATATTTAAAAGAACTCCTTGAGTGTTTGTTTGCTCTTGCACGAGACCTTTGGTGCCTTATTTTTGCTTGGTCTCAACTTCCTTTTGGCCAGATTTTTAAAACAGTCTTGGACTAAACTGATGCTTGCTAAAGAAATAAAAGCTCAGGAAGAAAAATAGACTTTTTTTCCCAATAGTCAAACACTGGCCAAGCACACGCAGGAAAACTCATCACGATACCACAAACAGGGATTTTGCTGCACTTCGATCTCCTGGAATAAAAGATTTACCAGACGATTAAGGTGACATTCTGAAACAAAGCGCTTGCTTCATGCCACCTTCACTGTGATTTTTTTAACTGGCTTTTTAAGAAGCAGGATTCTGGCAAACTTTAACAGGTTACTGTGGGTTCTTGCATTATAACAACCGCGATTCATGTGTACACGGCCAAGTCCTATCAGCCAAAAACAATGAGCTCAAAGGTCACATTTACTCGGAAGCAGGTGGCTGGATGTTAACAGTTAAAAGGGAGAGCAGCATACTCAAAATGATTTACTCGAGACCTGATTTAGTGATATCTGCTGCGGCTCTTACCGAGGCCCTCTGACTCAAACAGGTAGGTCTCCTCCACACCGATGTGGCGACACCAGGCCAGGAAGTTGGCAGTGTTGTCGCGGGCGAAGAAGGAACCTGGAGAGGCGTCCCGCTTACATGCGACCTTCCTTGTGGGGAAGAGCTGTCAGGAACAATAAAATTCTATGAGCCCTCATCATCATGAAAATTAGTGTGGACACCTTGTTAGCTCAGAGGGTATTGAGACAAAGTCTTGCCTGTTAACACTGAAGTCATCACACTAAGGCCAAGCAGTAATTTTACCATTTAAGCAAGTTGTTTGCATTTGTAAACACTGAAAATGCCCATGTATAGTGTAATATTCTACCCTCCTGCTGCACATTCATCCTTGGCTGTAAACAGGAAGTCTGTGTATTAGCTGTGGCAGGAAAATATCTCAGTACAAAAAGAAATTCAGAACAGGTCAAGTGTATGAAAAACATTGGATAAAAAGGCAGAGCTCCACCTCACAGCTCCTGAGAGTTAACAGAAAACTGAAAGCGTGAGACTTGTCCGTACTGTGACCTGCAGAGCTCTCCCCAAACATCCCCCATGTGCGAGCATGAAAGCCGCCCTTTGGACGGTCGTCCGAGCTATTTTCATCGCTGCTGTGTGACTCACCTTGCAGAGTGCGGAGGGGCAGCTCTGGGCGATCTTAGTCTGCAGCACACCGATTAGTTGGCAGAGCTTCACGCCGTTATTCAGCTCCTCCATGAAAAACTCGGCTCTCACCTCCTCCTCTGGAAAAACGAAAAGTGTTTAAGACATGCAGCACCATGCAGATTATCCTTCCTTTTCATCTGCAGCAGCCCTTCACTTCACTGTCTGTAGGTCAAAATCTCCAATACAAATAAATACAATTACAGCTCAGATTCTTCTCTGCTCTATAAGCACTTTTTCCTTCTACACAGACGTTTTTTGTGGAACCTTACAAAAACACTTCACATTGACAGTTCAACAGAAGACTCTCCTACAAACTCCTTAAGGACTCATGATGCTCCCATGACCCCTTATTGTAAATCACCGCCCTAGGGAGCTCAACAAAGGCCATGTGAACTGAATTTGCATTGGGAACAAAATCCACAATAGCTATAACACAAAGTGACTAAAGATTTCTCCACAAAGGTTTATTTTCCACATAACAACAGCCCAGCCTCCAGGCTTGAAACTTTATCCGCTGCATGTGCACTATCCGGCCCCTCAGGACTGACTATTAGATGGGTCAAACAGTTTCAAAAGTCTAAAAACGGGGTTTATAGGTCACTGCGGTCACGGTACCAATAACTCACGGGGAGCACTTAGTACCTGCCCACATTCCTCTTGACAAAAACTGATCTGTCTGCGTCTTAAAAACGGTTTCACCACTCAACAATAGAGTCAGTTTCCAGTCAGCTTCAGTTTCCTCACTGCTCCATTGTATCGTAACGGACAATAGATGTCAGTATAATGGATGAAATGAGGGATTTTGTGCCACTCCTGTTTCTGTGGTTTGTTCAGGCCCAGTTGGAAATAACAGCATCTAAATCCAATTACATGGGAGACCCGTGTCAATTGTGCCTCAGTAGTTTCCTAGCCTCCAGCCTCCAGGGGCAAACTGGTAGCATGTGGCTACACAAACAGGTTTGGACACATTCACTCTGTTGTGTATATCCATGTGACCGTACTACAGGAAAATACAATACAACAGATGGAGAAAAAGTAAGCCAATGATGAATGATGTCAAAACAACATGATACCAAAAAGACAAAACCACTAAGAGCGGTACTTCTCCGCTGACACGCAGCACTTACCCAGCATGCCCGTGAGCCAGATGGCCAGATCCTCCTGCATGGGAACCAGGGTGGCCTCATGTCGCACTGCCAGCCACTGGTCATACTGGAAGACGTCTGCGAGGCCGGGTCCGTGCCGCTGTGCTAACGGGCTGCGAGGGCTCCTGGGGCTCAGCAGCGGGGCATCGAACTTCTCGCCAAACCATACCTGAAGACGAGAGGAGGGGAAAGCGGACGGACGCTTAAATGGCAGATTTCCATCCACGTTGACAGAAACAAAGTTAGACACTTTTTTGGACGAAAGCATTTGTAACCATTTCTGTATATGCACTCAAAATCAAGGTTTTCTAGGCATCTGGGAAGATGATAAATTTAATACGGTCTACATCATCTCCTTGTATGACTCAAAGGATCAGACACACAAACAGAAAGCCAGACAGAATGTTATAACAGATTAGTGAGGCTGCCCATTTATTGAGACATCTGCCTAATCTGATCTGAGTGCTACTCTCTCAGTTAGTCATGGTTTTAAGACATTCAACTTTAAAGGGGCAGCAACATTCTGGAAGATACACTTGTCAGCTTTCTTGCGTTGCCAGATTGATGCCAGTTTCAAATCTTTACATGAAATATAACGCTTATCTTAGCATTAGGACAGGAAACAGGGAGTTTGTTCTGATCTCAAACTTGGACACGAAGCATATAAAGTGTATTTTCCTAAAATGTTGAACAATGTGCTTTAAAATGTTCCTAAGTGTGAGACATGTGTTTCTTGTCTTTCTAGAAATACTTGCTGATAAAATTACCACTCTAATTACTGCAGGAGTGTCAGAGAGAGTTAAGTTTAATACTCAAAAATACTTTTATTTTCTTTGCAGACCTGCTTCAGGACTCACGTTTGCTTTAGTTAATCAGACAAGAAAAACAACAACACCAATGTTATCTCTTCAGTGAGGCATTTGTGAGATAAGCCTGAGCATGTCCTCAAAAAAACTGTACGCCAAGTGTCAACAAACCTATCTAAATGTTTTTTTTGGAAACACTTTCTTATGGATTGCTTTTTAACCCTGAAGGTAGATTAGCAGTTTCTCCACAGCCAACGCGACGGCATTATCATACTCTAGTTAACATTCAGCCTGCCGCTGTGAGAATATCAGAGGAATTTTAGTGAGCCATCCATGCAGAGAGAAGGCGTCAGGGGTGCCGTCGTACCACGCTTCACTTCTATGCTCTGCTGGAGTTCGTGGCACGCTCTGACGCTGCACACAGCGCTGCAGCTTGGCCTGGTAACCACTGCGGTTTGCTGCAACCACAGCCTCACATCCAGCTCTGCATCAACGTGGGTCATATTTTGCTACGTCTTTCATTGTCCACTGAGAGACGGCTTTTCAGTTTTTAATTTTCTCTCTTGTTTTAAACCCAAAAAGGAAAGACGGAGACCACTGAATGCTGTTGCACTTGACTGCTTAAATGGGTGTCGAGCATGAGTTCATAGTCCAGGGCTCAGTGCCTGGAGCGAGCCGCTCATCCCGGCTCTTGACACTGATGTCCCAACATATCCGGCTCTACTGTCACACCCCTCCCTTTCCATTTCCTCCTCTCTCATACTTCATTTCTGCACTGATAATTCACTACGGCGCTGATATAGAAGGAGAGACAGAGAATAATCCTATGCAGCCTGAGTGTTGTTGGTTTCACAGTCCTACCTACCTTAATAAAATCGTTCGGTTAGACATACTTTCAGAAAAAAGATGAATAAAAAAAACAAACAGCCTTTTGATTTTAAAGTAACCCAACACACTTCTGTTCCTCAAAAGTGCCTGTAATTCAGATTTATATTTATGTTGTTTTGTTTTCACTCTTTCAATTGTTGGCAGGCAGCAGGAGGGGTAATCTAGAAACCAGCAGCAGATGTGCACTGTGATGACTTGTCCAGACATTACATAACTCACTTCTGGATGACCCCCACCCCCTCACCCCTCCCTCCGTCCAGTTTGTTGACATCTGTATAAGATACAGCTTTTAATCTTCGTATCTGTCACATGTCGTCGTGTAATAATGGGACATTGCTTCCTCTGTGCCGAAGGGGTTGTTGTGCTTAAAACAAGGCCGAGTCTTGTTGAGGCCGTCAGTTCACTGTGTTTGTTCGGTCTTCAAACAGGAAACCTTCTGGTCAGTCGAACAGTGAGGCTCTCATACAGTGAGGCGCTTCTGATGATGCTCTGAGCGTCCCTGAACAACAGTGCTCAGGGCACTGACTTTTATAGCCTAGGATTGGTCAAGCTCCAAAAACACTGCGTCCTACAGTTCCCATAATGCAGCTCAACTGCATCTTTCACAGGCCGGGTAGCTCTCCTCATGACAAATAAACTGAACCTCGTGCAAGAATCAGTCAACTTCAGGTAACTGACTCATTTTACTAATTTAATTCACTGCGTAATTTGATTGGTGGGTGAACCTTTGAGGCCCTGTAGTTAATTCAGTGTTAGGATAAGAGACATGCAAACAAATGCTTCCATTGAACACCAAAATGCTTGTCATAAGAAAGTGTTGTTTTGTTTTGTTGTTCCACACTTGTTCCCATCAGGCTGACCTTTGAACTCTAAGGGGTGGCAGACGGTGGGAGCACATGTGTGGTTCTGAGGAATAGGTGCTTAAAAAACACAGGATAAAGTGTGAAAAACACCTGCTGCTCAAAAATGAAAAGCTTACATCACTTCAGGAAGGGATGGGAAGACCACCCCCCCCCCACCCCCGACTCACACACACACAAACAGTTGTACATACACACACTTTACATAACTCAGTGCAGAACGACAGGTGGCCCCCGGCGCTCTGCCTGTTCACAACAACATATGTGCATTTCTTAACATCCAGCTAATTAGAAAATAAGGCAGCGTAGTGTAACGTTCAGAAGTTACGTAAAAGATGTTGCGCTGTTTAGCTGAACAATGGCATAACCCACCTCATACTGTCACCTGACTGCATACAGGTTCACCATGAGCGTTCAGGATTTAAAGCAGCCTTGTGTTGGAAATTCAAATCTGCGCTGAGTGTCGAGAAAGTCGCAGCTAATCTAGTTTTCTTTCACCGCCTCTGTCCTCATTAGGAGCTGGAATGTGGGTTGGTAATCCTGGTAAGAATCGCAGCATACTGAGCAGTTTGTGCCTGTATGTTTACCATTTTCGGTTTAGGATTTTATCTGATGCTCTTAACCTGAGCCACTTACAGCAAGGGCGACTAAACTCCATGAAACAATAGTAGACTATGAGGCTCTTTACTTATTTTAAGAGTAGAGACATTTTGATCATGCTCAATCATACCAGAACACTTCCACTCCTTTAATACATGAAGTACTGCTTCCCATCTTTGCATTTACTTCTCCTACTCCTTTTTTAAACTTCCCATGGGCTGGCTGTTGACCATTGACCTTTCAGGATCATAACTAAACCCAGAGCTGTTTGGTTTGGCCAGGCTGAACTAATAAGGTCATGCTGCTCTTTTCGAACACTAAAAGAGCGACTTGGGCATTCTATTTGCTCACTTTCATCTCAGATATTTGCAGCGCTGGGAAAAAAAGACAACGTAGCCTTGGTTTTAATGAGGAATTTTAGGAGCTAGCAATTTTTGGGGCGATGAGGTGGGTTGTTTGAGCACAGCTCCTCCAGAGGCTGACTTGTTTAACTGTGGACAATCAATGACAATCTTCCTTGGAGGTTCTGTTGAGGTTTAATAAGTGTCTCTCTTGTCTGTTCAGCTGTGGAAACACAGGAACAACTCCAGAGTAATAACGTTACTCTGTGTCAATACGTTTGCAACCACATTAGCCATATAAACCTTTTTAAGCGATAATATATCAGTCTTATGTTTACAACTCGTTCAACTTCTCATACTGTAGGAACTATTCTCCCACTGAAAGAAATGAAATAACACCTTCCTAACCCTGCTCACTGATGTACATCTGACCCCTGTTACTCCAGTGCCTTTACTTTCTGTTTTCAGCATTGCAGAGACCAGGTTTAAACCCCAAAGCTACAATTTGTGGCTATCACAAAAGATTTCTCAGATTTGTTCAAACATCCAAAGCACGAGACCCAAAACCTGCAGACATTAGATTTTACAATGGCTGTTTTTACTGTTGCATTAATAGATGTGCACATATGTTACTTATACTTCCATGAGTGAATACATTTTCAGCATGGGTGAACGGAGCAGTCAGAGTGTGACCGGTTATCAGATGTGACTGTGCTCTACATGGGCAGTGAAGCTCTGAGCTGAGCTCTGGAAGTAGCTGCAGTGTTACAGTCTCTGCAGCATCCTCACAGTGTGACATGGATCAATATCCTCACAGGGTGCCTTTGATAGCACGCTACATCAGAAAAAAAATCATCCACTTCTTCTGTGTTCTACAAACACATATGAATTAACTAAACATGCCCACACGATGACAGACAAATTAAACTATTATATTGAATTTGCTCCGTGTCTTTTATAGAGGTGCCAATTAGAAACCACCACTGTTGTTGTCTCTGTTCTTTGTCATTGAATGGGAAAAGAATAAAGAAAAAACTTAAAAAATGAAACAGGAATTGTCCTTGAAAGTACTCTTACCCTTGAAATGAAGCAGCAGTGAACTCGGGGGAAACATAAGGCAGCCTACAAATATAATGCACCATATAAATCTAAATATAAAAACCCTCTAATTAGCAGCATCATTAGGGGTAATCTGGTGCGTCTGAGGCCGGAGCATTTAACCACAGTTCATCAGCAACTCTTGGGAAGCTTTTCAGGGCCTTGTCAACACATGGGCATCAGTCTGAGAGGTTTCCTGCCACATGTTATGTGTACAGCACTGGGATACATATTTTGCGCGTCTACATTCCAAGACGGCTGGGGAGAGCCAGGACTTTCCAAACGAGACGACAGAGAAAAGCCCTCCTCGACAAGGTGCTGCCATGTGACAAATCTGTAACACGATACGTTTGTTGTTTCGGGTTTTGGGATGGCTGGCACTTGGTTGCTGGGAGGGGAAGGGAAAAAGTGTTGCACATTCCACCCACTCCTCCTAAAAAATGTGCGGAGAAACTCCTCGGGGTTTGAGTAGTGGAACGTCAGACATGCATAACAACAACAAGACGGCATGCTGTAACACAGGTGGGCTCGCCGCAGCTGTTCAGTGGGAGACAGATGTCTGCAGTTCTTTATTTAATCTGAATAGCTCTCGCACAGTCTGGGGAATTTTTTCCCCAATTTGGCACAGATAGTGTTGGTGAGTCACTGCTTGGCCACTATGAATGGTATTAACTGACCAAAAGAGGGTGCTATAGTAAGTACTCAAAGTCAGGTTTAGTACTGAGGCAGTTTGAATTTGAGACTTGAAACTGGGCACAGACGTGTGGCTACACTTGCTAAATGATGGATTGCAGGATCACATTTCCCCTCTGGTCAATCAAAGTACATTTAATCCTCTCTAGATGGTGATGGGCCTACCTGGATGCCAGTCTGCACAGCCATGACTGCGATCACAGATGAGTCACTTCTTCATTCTGTGGAAAGATGAAAAAGACATGATCAGAAACTCAAATCGTACTTCTACCACGTAGCATTTCAGAGAGAGTGTGAATCAGACGTTCTGGTGGCCATCGCCTCTGGGTCTCTGAAAAATGCTTATCAAGACGGACATGGTATCTGATTATGGGCTAGTCAGGCAGATTTTTGCTTTCTTGTTGCGAGTTAGAGGAGGAGATCAATACCACTCTCATGTCTGCGCTCTAAGTGGAGCCAGTCGGCATTTAGGTTTGGTGAGGATAAAAGTCTAGAAGCAGGGGGAAATGAGGGAGTTACATATTGTAACTATTTGTTAGTGAACAACAGCCAGAAGCAGTGACTACCAAAAGTCTTGTCATCACCCTGGGGCTGCCAGACCGCCGACAGAAATGCTGAGCGGATGGATGAACTGTTTGTTAGGAAACAGTTCCACTTCCTAACTCCCTCTAAGACCTCAAACTGATCTTTTCTCTTTGTTTACAGACCAAATAAATGAGACACAACATGTGAATTAGTGAATTTTAGAGATGCTGATTGGCAGATTTTTGAGAGAGTCAGGCTAGCCTTTTCCCTGTCAAGCTAAGCTAATCACACCCAGTGCTAGCTTTGGAGCAACTGAGAGTCGTACCAGTCTTCACATCCAACTCTCAGCAAGAAAGCAAATTAGTGCAATAACAAAATATCAAATTATTCCTTTAAAAGAGACATCAACATTCACTGGAGTGAGGCAAAGTAAGGCAAGGCATTTTTTATATAGTATTTCAGTTCAAGTAAACTCACTGTGCTGTACATCATAAAGCATGCACAAACATCCAGCCACCCGGGGCTAGATCACATGATGTCAAATCTACATCACAACGTAGATTTCGATAACTATAACAGTATTTTTATGCAACATTTTCTTTCTCATATTGGTTCACTTGTATATGTTTGCACTGATTCATTAACTTTAATGACAGTAAAGTTAGGTCAGTAAGAGATTCCTGCTGTTGGAAACTAAATATGTTTGGTTCATCGTCCAGCCGTACACAATAACCTCCTGACTCTAGGGACGAGAAAGAGACGTGAGAAAACCCTGTGAATGACCCGCTAGCTTAACTGGTTCCACACAGTCTTAAGCTTCATTCATTGATTATCCCATCAAGTCTATTCAGTCTTCAAACTAATTTTACACATGCAGCTCTTTTATCTACAGTACACATCAGCCCTCGCTATCAATGGGATTCCTCTGCAAGAAGAGCAGACAGTCCAGTTTTCTTCCATTTTACTGTGTAATGAGTGTGTAATCAGTTTTACAAGACAAGCAGTACTAGAACAACAAAACAAAGCAAAGTTTAACCGGATATGAGCTGCAAACAGGCACCAAGGATGCTGTGAACAGCCCTCTGGGTAAAAACCAGCCGTGATGTTGATGTTTTTCTTTGAGTTGTTCTACATCAGAGTTTCTCACGAGGAAGTGATGGGGTTAGTCTGAGTGCTCCTCTCTGCCCTTTCCCACACAGGATGTGAAGGATTACTCTGATGCTCTACTATCCCCGAGGGTGTGCGTTTGACAAAGAGAGGCAGTGTGGGTGGGGGGAGAAAGCAATCACAAGCACGTAGATCGTAATAACACTGATAATTTGGTCAACACAGCTGAGGCAATAGTCCCCCACCACCACTACCCCGCCTTCGCTCTCGGACACACGGATATCACCTCACCAAAGTGGGTTTGTGAAACTTCTAGACATATGCGGTTTTTCTGATGTCATTATGCACAGAGTGATGAAACCGACGAGGAACGGAAATATCTAGAAATGCCTCCACAACCACAAACACTATAACCACATCCTCAGCTGTTCATCAAAGGCCCGCCTGAGAGTGCTGCGTCCAGACATCCGATACCAAAACTACAGCTTGGGGGAGAGAAGATGCAAGTCAGCGGCCAAGGACGGGACGGGACAGGAAGGATGACAACACAAGACAACCTACCTCAGAGCAAAAACAGTACGGTACTGAGCGAGGAAACTGCACCAAACAACTCCGATCAGCCTCAAAAGCACATCCTCGTCACGACCCTGCGATATGCTGACTGCTGTCCAGCCAGAGCGACTCCTGCCTCAGTGGTTCCACGAGTGAGCTGGGAGGGAAGGGCTGCGAGAGCATGACAGGGAGGGAGGATGGATGGGAGGAGGAGGAGGCGCAAAAGGAGAGCCCTGACTAATGAAGTGGCTACGCTTCGCTAAGCCCTGACAGCCCCCCTGCTTCCCCCCAACAATCCTGTCACGGCGGGACCCTCTGACAAAGCCTCCATTGTTTTGTTAGCTTGCCACCCTCCACACACACACCCACACACACACACACACACACACACATGCACACCTCCTCCTCCTCCTCATCTCCAAACCAGCAGCCAAACCAGGAACTCCCCAACCAGGATGCGATGAAATGGAATGAGATGGAATAGGGGAGATGAGGTGGGGGGGTTACCTCCACTTCCTTTCATCCCCCACCTCCCTCTAGTCCCACCAGAGCACTCCCAACTGCCCAGACCAGCACTCAGCAGAAACTTTGTAGTGGGAAGCAGGAAACCACTGAGCGCAGAGCTTTGTTGCTCTAGTTGTTTTTTGATGGTTGTGGGTGTCGATGCAGGTGTCAAGAGAGCTGACACCTGCATCCATGTGGAAAGTGCCTCAACGAATTTGCCTTGGAGAGAGCAAACTCCAAGAAAGCAAAGAACAGAACACGTGACGTCATTTCACAGACTCTGATGCACAGATGTTGGTTTTCCACAGCTGTTCCAACAAGCTCTGTTCTAATGGCTACAGTGCAGATTGACTGAGATACAGTATTTTAAGGCAAGGCAAGCTGACCTGTGGTACATATAGTACGTCCATCCCTTCATTCTTGCATTCTCTCACTTTGGGAACATACTGTACTTTCATACTGGCCAAAAAAACACTAACATCTGTCTTTTGTCTTCAAAAGGGAAAGGGCATTCATTCCTGGGTCAAAAGACTCTGCAGATGTCATGGGTATTTACTGGCAGCTGACCGGCAGTGATGGAAACAGAACACCTGGATGGACAAGCTAATTTTCACCCCTTTTGTGGTGCAATTCAATGTCTGGCATTGAAGTTCTGGTTGCTGGTGTGTAAACAGCCAGGAAGATTATGCATGCACAATAATTTTGGTGAAAAAGTACACATGGCATGTGTCCTGGGGCACAAAATCATGCACACGACTGAATACTGATAAACAAAAATAAGAAAATCCTTGAAATTAGCCTGAAGTCTTCAGTGTGCCCTTGATGTTTGGTCAAACACAACCACACAAACTCTCTACACATGGTGTACTTTGATGATCAAACCATTGAAATTGAGAATGAAAGCACAACATGTACTGAGGGATTCCTTGGGCTCCTAAAAATTCAGCGACGGATTTTAGGAGCAATCGCGTATGAATTCAAAAGAATGCTTTTTGAAAAGGAATGAGGATGGAAACATCATCGATCATAAAATGTGGTATGGGAATGTAGAGGATTTCAAAGGGTCAGTGAAGTCCTTCAAAGCCTTGTCCCCGAGGCTACAAAGCAGAAAAACCAGAAACAGCGACGCAATGACGACATTTAGGATTTCAGAGGAGGAAAACAACCCATAATGGCTCTGCTTCTTTTCAGCACACAGGCGTTCCTGAAGGGTCACACACAACAGCACAGGACAAAGGGCAAATCTTTGGCTCTGGACTCCAGTTGTGTGCATCTGGGGCCTCAGCAGAGCCTGAGAGCGTGGCTCCCTACAGGGACCAAAGGCACCCACACACAGTCAAATGTCAAGCACAGAGGAGGGCGAGAGAATCGAAGCCAAAGAGGGGAGGCGAAGACAAAACATGTTTTATAGTGGTGGGGAACTTGGGAGTGGCACGCTGGAAAGGGCAGGGCTCGACACTGAGCGCTACCACGCACATTCCCCAACGGCTGCTGGGAGGAAACACGTGCGACAATGCTGGCACTCTTCTGCCGTCCATCTGTAATGTAACGTTTCCTCCGCAACATCCCTGCTTCTTGGAAGCCCTGAAAGTTATTGGGATTATGTTTTTGGATTCCTCTGGGGCCAAATATGCAGCTGAGCCTCTTTGTGAATCAACTTAAATCGCTGATTGTCGAATTCATGATGAACAAGCTGTGCTTCGTATGTGCAGTGTTATTTTTGGCATTCTGGAAAAGCTCCGTTCACAGAACAGAGCGGGAATTTGGAGCTTTCCATGATTCCCAGTTCTCCATTCAGATTACTGAAACATTAGCCTGTGTTCTGGTGAAGCCATTCTTCTGTTTCAAAAGCAACATGAGGATTAACTGAGTAAATGAGGCACAGAAACCTGGTACACAAAAGACCCCGGTCAGGTTTGGGCTGAACACCCTGTATTTCTTGTTATGAGTGAAATAAAAGCTTTGTTGCAGGTTTTATCCCCCCCAGGAAAACTGCTATTTCCAGATTGAACGGACTCAACCTCTTTTTAAAGCTTTAACTTCAGATGGCGTTTCCAGATGTTCCATATGTAAAGGCATCGCAGTGTTACACATATATGCAATTCCAGACAACGCAGATATCAGATACTGTGGAATATTAAGACTCTATAATGATTTTAACTACATTTCCACTTACAATTCAAGATCATTTTAAATTCACTTACTGCATACATAGAGAAAAATTTCATTATGAATGAATAATTTGTTTTAATGCACCCACAAAGATGTTTTTAAACACATCTTCAACTTATGCAATCAAACCACCACAATTCATTTAGCTTCATCTTTTCTCATTAAGAGGCCTATTTTCTCCTTCTAGTGGCCAGCACACAAGCCACACTGAATCAGGAATAGGTGCTGAATGAAATGAGTGAATTGCTTTTATCTGGGTACAAATGAGCAGTATAATATATCTATTAAAGGAAAGGGATCTAGCCCGAGCTTCCTGAGCTAAACATAGATGCTGTGTGTGTTTTGATGAGGGTGGGGGTGAGACATCTGTCCGCGTGTTCCTCGAGTAGGTCGCCTATCTCTTTGGTCGCAGCTAGTAATCATTTAAGAGGATCAGCGCTATTCCAGACAGCAGAGCGCATCCACCTCCACGGCGCTCCGTCACCACAACACACAGAGCACGTGGCGCACGCATGCAGCCCGCGGGATTCCGGCGGTGCATGCGAGCACCCGTGCATAAGTGCAAAAAAGCAATGAGAATGCATTATGTAATGAGTTAAAAGTAGAATGTCAGGCAGTGATGTCCTTTTGATTTTCCAGTACCATGCATTGTGTGTGGGAATCAAGGTTGAGGGAATAAAGCACACAAGATAAAAAATAAAACCAACATCTGCCACGTGAAGTTTAAAGGACCCCCGGGGGTCTTTGATGTGTGAGCGTGAATTTTTTTTTTGTATTTCATGATTTAATTCCTTGGACATTAGCACTATTAGCGCACGATGTTCCTCTGCCTCATATGTATACGTAACCACTAGCTCTGAGTCTGGAGGTTCAGACATCCAAATGAACTTGCAGATGGAAAAACATTTCGACATCACAAATTTCTCCCGATGTCTCATCTTTTACCTGAAAGCTTATTTCTCTGGAGTGCCCCTATTACTAACTCAAAGCCAATTTACAAGCACGGCCACACAGCACAGTGCCTGGCAAGATACGCAGAGCTAAAAAGTAAGCAGGGTTTTTACTATTTTCCTCCCAAGCTCTCTTTTCTCATTCTTCGGACCATGAGAGCCCTCATGGAGAGACTGAAAGTGTACATCGTTATCCCCATCTGACCGCCTCATCACGCCTCAACCCTCTCCATGGTGGCAGGCTCTTGACCCCGTGTTTCCAGCATACCCCAGCCTTTAGGCACAGCCTCTGCTTTTCCAGCGTCATATATTCTACATCTGACAGGATTCTGCTGGACACACTGTTGAGAGTTCTGATGTGAAAAAGAAGCCTTATTTTTGACGTTTAATTCGATAACTCGAGCAGACAGAATCGGGTGAGTGATATCTTTGTGTGTGCGTGTTTCCTCAGTAGCCGCGGTGTGAAGTGGCTGCAGGCCAGTGAACCTCCTGCGCCATTCCCCTTCCCTGCAGTGCAAAAGGGTTCTGCTGGACCCAACTTCCCCCTGGAGAATACCAACTCCTCCTCTATTAAACCCCTTCCTGCTGAGCCCTTTGTGTCTGGACTTAATTACCCTGTCGGAGGAGCGTTTCATTTAGAGCCCGGCTTCCCTCTTTTCATTACAGATGGGGCCTGGCTGTATTGTGTCGAGAGGGAAATTTATTCGCTTGAGGAGAATGAAAAAGTAAATAAACGTCAACGGTCTGTTGTCAAACTGAGCCCAACATCTTCAATGAAACTTTACTTTCTAAAGCAATTCAGTCCCTCCTGGGCCAGTACAAGCTTGCTCATCGTGGTTTTCCATGGTAAAAGACTATCCTCCTTTCAAGCAGGATTAAAACCTTTCTTGGCCTCCTTCCACTTGTTGGAGTGGTCTTTCCTTAGAGGTGAGACAGTGTGGGTAAAGTCCATCTTAAAGGCTTGAATGAGCGGGAGCCACCTGCCAATCCCATTTTGATTTGTTTATGGTAATCCACAGCTCACCACACGCCACCGGGTCTTCTTCGGGATTTCAAAGCCCCTCAGTGCTGACTCAGGATCAGGCTTCCTGCCTGCTTTCCACAACCTTGACCGGCAGAAGAATGGATGCAAGCTGATTCCAGGTCGGTAAAAGGAGGCTTCAGTTTGCAGCACACCACCTCTTGTGTGTGAGCTTCCACACAAGATTGTCAACACAATCAGCTATATATTATATTAAGAACACAGGCACAACACTTGGGAAAATGTGTCAAATCCAATAATGGATTGAGGAAACAAATCTGTGGTCACTGATAGTCTCTTAGGAGACGATGCTATCCTTAAACATCAGGCTTTCTCACAGTGCTGCGCAAGTTACAAGAGGCGAACTGAACACCACTTCTAAGCTGACCTGACGGAGATTCTTCACCATGTTTCAAATTTTGAAACAGCAACAAAATAAATAAACAACATGTGTCAGTTTTGACCAAAACAATATCCAAACAATGACTCCAATGTTTAGCAGGAGCTTAGGGAGGTGAGTCAGTCTGCTCTATGTGGCATGTTTTCCAAGTTCAGCTGTTTAGAAAAAGCTATGAAGGAACGGGCTGTGTGATGTGGTCAGATGACGCATCGAATGCACTGTTTTGGTTGAAATTTGGAGACATTTTTTTTTTTTTTACTTTGACTGAGAACATTACTACATGGAGCTACAGCCAAACCACAACAAGACAGCTCTCTGATGGAGTTCCAACATGGCACCGGTTTGTGCCAACTGCAAAGCCTGAGCTGACAGTTAAAACACTTTCTTTTCCACAGTCATTTTCCCCATTTCAAATTCCCTCCCTACATGATGTCAGCTGTCAGTTGACTGTGTCAATCGGCAGCGGGCAACACACACACAACATCCTTTAGCATGCAGTTGGCCTGGCAAGATGCCCATTTTCAGCCGTTTCTGCTGATCTCTCTCTCTCTCTCTCTCTCACACTCACACACTCCCCTAACTCCAATGACATCATTGCTTCAAGATGCAGAACAGGCGTCCAGCAGCAGCCGGCGGTTTGAAATAGCCGAGCACACTACCAAGTCAGCTTGACCGTTGATCTTTCCTCTGCCGTTATTTGAAAAAAAAAAAGTAGCTGATGATTATTCCATAATGAACAGAATTGTATCATGGGTTCATTAAATGAATTAGGCGCATCAGGAAGGTACCAACAGTTGCAGAAGCCTTTGGATTTCAAATGTGACATATGAGACAGATGATAAACCTGCCAGGCCGTCATAACTGGTGTCTGCTAGTGAGAATACAGTTTGTGAAGCACAGCTGGGCTCCTCTTTGACTGTCACCATATAAAGTTAATCATGTTAACTCTATTTTCTCTAATAACTCTTTGCATGAGATACTTTCATTTCAGTTACACCAAATAATAATCTTATTCTGCGCCCCAAAGCTGTCAATAATTAAGGATTTTTTGCACAGATTGGAATGTGTTACTTCCAAACACACAACCCCAGCATTGCTGTCTAACAGGCTTTATCAGTCACTTCAGATAAGCCTCTGTAGTCCAAACAGCCACGTCTCCCCTTCCCTACTCTCCACAGAGGGTCAGGTCAAGGAGACGTGGAAGGTCGAGGGGTCATCGAGCTCAGCCTAATTAGCCACGTTTGTTTGTCACATAATAATCCTCGGGAGGGGCGTAGGATTTAAAAACTGGGGGACCTTTCACCTTAATCAGCTTCATCAGTGCTAAGACAACGTGAGAGAAACCTGTGCTCCCCTATATCTTCAGGATGTCTTTAACACTGATAATAAACTGGAAACAAAGGAAAATCTAAATAACACTTAGCCCTCAAACTGATTCAAATCTGTAAAACTGTATTCACATAATGACTTGTAGCATTAAAATAGCATGCAGATTACTCAGTTTGATCATATAATTGTTACCAAGTCAAACCACCTTCTATGACTAGTGAATGACGTCAGCCTTACTGGTCAACTATTTACAGTACCTACATGCATCCACCTACAGAATAACCAACCCCCTTTTACACATACACGCACCCATGACCCCCCAACCCCACCCAATTCCCCTCCTGTATGCTGTATCCTAAATAAATGAGGGGTAATCCAAGATTTCATTATCATCTCCATTGTGTCCACACACGCAGCATCGTAGCCCATATGGGCCCACGTGCATTTTTAACTCATTAAGCCTCCTTTGTCTCATCTGGTGTTGTGTGTGTGTGTGCGCGCACCCTCAGTCTTAACTTCTTTCGGGGGCCTTGGCAGGCCTGAACTGCGAGGCCTGACGCCAAAGATCAAGCAGATGGTGATTATGAAGATAGCTGGAATTGGGGTTGCTACTCATGTGTGCGCTCA
This sequence comes from Chaetodon auriga, assembly GCF_051107435.1. Classification (NCBI taxonomy): domain Eukaryota; kingdom Metazoa; phylum Chordata; class Actinopteri; order Chaetodontiformes; family Chaetodontidae; genus Chaetodon; species Chaetodon auriga. Next base: position 5,525,028 of record NC_135095.1, on the reverse strand, counting down.
TTCATTGAGAGCTGGGCAGTGACAGCTTTGTCTGAAACAGAGTGATGCTCTGTAGTGCCAGTGATCTGGTGACAGTTCATCCTACAGTCTAAAAAGGACAACGACGGTGAGCTCCAACTGGTATACAAAAGTCTCATCTACTCAAAAGTAAATCATTTATTGGCTCATAGCTGTCCATAGCTGTCAATGTCTAATATAGAGCTGCGACTTTCTGTGACAGGAGAGAAACCAGACTGACAGCATGATTTACTTGGGATAATAAGAATAACAACAGCGCCTCTATCAGTGGGGATGGGCACGTTCTCTCTTGCAGCTTCACTGTGTGTGACTGTGGCTGGCAAGACACGTGTGTTTTGCTAGAAACATCTGGTTTAAAGCAGCTTCAAGTAACGCTTTAACACAGGGAGCACATTTAACTGATCACTGACTCTAATCTTACTGCAGCTTGATACCAGTCAATTTTCCAATAGCTGAGTGGGTCAAGCCAGCAGGGTCAGCCTACCCATCAGCTGATGGGTGTTGGTTTCAATAGAGATGCTGGAAATTATTGGATGGGGTGTTGATTAGGTACATCAGTGTCAGATGAACACCATGTGAGGATGAATAATAATGCCACGCCTGCTCTCATTCATGCCCTTCCTTTTTCTAGAGCCATGACCTATAGTTACATCACACTCGGTGTAATGTCAAAGTAAAATCCAGGCACAGGAAATCACAGTGGAAAAATGAATTCACAGCCATAATCACAAGAAGCCTGGGGCTGAATCACCACCCACATCTCTTATTAGCTCATATAGAGGAAGGAAATGGCTGTTGAGTCTGATCGTCGGGCTAAATCACAGTGTCAAGTAAAGAAATCTTGTTGTGGAGGACAAAAATAAATGTCACCATGAACTCATCTGCAGCATCTGTGGTGCAGAGGGTGAGGGTCTTTCCCAAGTGCAGCCCTCCTTGCAGGAAGCACCTGCAGAGCCTTTACTTCCTCCAACAGGAAACCAGGACTACCACATGTACAAGACATCACATTAATGGATTCTTCTTCATTGTCCTGGCACAACAGGTAGCCAAACAGTGTGCGCTTTGATCAAAAACAGCAGCATGAGTGCCTTTCGTGCACATGAGAGGAAATTTCACTCTCTACCTAACCTGCTCTTCTTAATGAACTCCTCACAAACACTTAATCCTACCAACAAGCCAGTGCAACCTCACATTATCATCATGCAGCAACCCAGAATAGACTCCCAAGTTAGATATCCACCAGGAAACTACTGATCCTCTTACCTATTTATTCCCACCAATCAAGACCAAAGGTGTGTGTGTGGTCCAGACTGAGAGCTGTTGTTTCTTTCTAAGCACAAACGCGCACAGACCTGTCAACGTCAATTACCTGCCGTTATGTAACAGTGAAGGCTGAGTAAGATGGAAATTGATTTAAACTGCTCCCTTGTCGTTTAAATGTGATCGTGTGAAAAGGAAAGTACGTGGTTTGTTTAACAAATCGGTCATAAAAACAAGCACAGCCTTCAGGTGGACTTAAAGCTAGCTGTGTTGAGGCCGTTTTGGGAAATAAAAACAGAATACTTGATTTCAGTTAAACGTCAAATATTGTTATATCTGGACTCCTGGCAACTTGTCTAAACACTTCTGTTTAAATGCTTAAAAACACACTGAGCTTCAGTTATATGCAGTGATAACGGCATTTTTCCAGTGTTTTTGCTAACTTAACTTAACTACCACGAGCAGCTTCCACGAGGCTCCCTCACGGATTTGGGGGAGAAACCAGAGAAAAACCTCTGCACCGGCGAAAACTTTCGGATAAACTTACCCCGTTAATTCCCCCTCCAAGATGAAGTAAAAGTTTCAGACTTGCCAGAAACACTGAAGAGTCCAGAATCTTCCTGCAGAGACAAAGTCCGGGCAGTTTGTGTTCATTTAACGCGTTTTTCCTCGTGGAAATCTTGAGGTGGTTCTCCAGTTACTCATGTTCTCCGCTGCTGTGTGTTTGTGGGGCAGCGGTGTTCGAACCAGCCAATCAGAGCGCTTGGTGCGCCGGGGGCGGGGTCACGGGCTCACCTGAGTGTCATTTTACTGATGATGAAAACCAGAGTGGAGCTGCAAAATATGTCTGCATAAAGTTACGACAGTAACTTAAATCTTACAATAAGGTTTGAGATTATTATTTTTGATATTTTCTTTTTTTTTCCCCCTCTTGTTTTCTTGATGACATGTTTCAGAAACCCACTCCAGAAAATGACACATGCTGCTTTCTTCTTCTCTTCTTCTCTTCTGCTCTCTCTGCTTTTCGGGTAGCAGCACTCTCCAAATTCCCAAATAAGTCGAAATAAGTTATGTATTTCTGTTGTTAGACTTCTCTTTCTGACACCAAGCATAAGTAGCATTAAAAAATAGAGACATCATAGCGGATATTTCACGTATTTTACACATACAACATTAAATATTTGCATATTTGAAGTAATGATAATGCTTTATGTTTATTTTTGTATTTTGTCATCTTCATTAAATGTTCCATTTGTAGCAAAAGGAGTTAGCACTTTGATAGTTTTCTATATACACTGGGTTTTTGCTTTAAAGCCAATATCAACAAAACACAGATGTCAGCCCACTTTCACATCCTTTTGACAGGACTGCTGTTAAAAGTGATGCATGTGCAACCATGGACCTGAAAACAGTGAAACCCCTGCTTGACAGATATGCATTGATACCAACCTCCATATAAACATCGCTGAGCCAACACTGGCCTGCTTCATGTTTAACAATGAGGACGATGAGTATCTTGACATCCAGCTATCTCTCTCCAGGGGCTATTCAGAACTGGCCCGTCTCGTGAGGGAGGAGGAGGACAGGTTTGTGTGGAGCCGGAGCCGCACCCTGGCCATTGTGGAGTGAAACCATGGCAGCCTCCACTTCAACTTATTTGTTATAAATACTTCAAGAAACAGCCAGTCTTCCAGCTGCCATTCAGCCCCCCTGCCAGCTGACCCTCTCAAGCTCCCTGAAACTGGATATTGTTCTATTGTGGATGACTAAGGAAACACTGACAACTACAGACAGTTGACAGAAACTTTTCTTGCAAAAAACAGAAACTTTTTTTTTTTTTGCTGCAACATTGGATTATGTTGGTGTGCTGGTTAAACATTTCTGTTGAGTGAACTGCAGGTTTCCTTCTACAAACACCTCACTGTTACACTGCTAATCAGTAACATCAAATCAATGGTCCTTTTCTGAGTGCTCCTTCCCCCATCCCATGATTTCAGAATCAATAGACTAATAGAGTCAGTCAACACTGGAATAAAAAGAAACTCATTGTGTCTTTATTTATCTATAGGCTGCATAGAGTCACAATTCACAGTTCAGAGCAATGCATGTTCATTCCTGCCGAGTATCACCCAAAATCTGATACTGGATGTCCCCATACTGCTTTTTTTGAGGCTTATGTCGAGTTTGTGTCATATCAGAGTTATTGTAATGAAGTTTCTGACTTGCGAATCTTGTTCACGTTAACATTTCAGTCATAATTACGACTGGGAACGTTTTCTGAAAGCTTTCATGTTACCAGCTTTGCAGTTAAATACACAGTAGTGCTTTAAAACCAAACAAATATGGACGACACGTCAGCCAAAGTCTGTCATTCAATGTAATTAACCCTAAATTTTATGCACATAGTGCAATCAACTCTGTAATCAAACAACCATCTTGAGCTACCCAATTACATGAACACTTGTTGTTAACATGGAGATGTCAACCATCAGTCCCATGTGACATGAACCCAGCAGTACAAGAGCGCGTCTATGGGTTATGCCCTTTTCTTAGCACATTCAACCAGGATGGTTATTGTTGCTTATGGTCATTCATTTCTACTTCTTTTGTTTCTACAACAAGCCTGAAACATAGAATTCATTATTTCAGTTGAAGGAAGAAAGAGCTGCCAGACACTCAGAATGTGCTTCTTATCAGTCCGTCATTATTACAATATGGTCAGTCTAGTGGCAGAAATTTGGACATTCCATGGGATAAATAGCACAGGCATAATAAACACCATTAATAATGGCTGCATTCTATATGAGTGTGCCAGTGGCAGGCCCCTGCAATTGTGCTCTTGAATGAAGTTGAGCAATGTATAATGCCATCAGTCACACCTATGCATTTCATGTTAAAACAAGTCAAACTGCTGTGCCAATATCTGCAAAAGATTCCATGGTAGTTCATAGTAGTAGCACTCATGTCGACAACTTGCATCAAAAAGCGTCAGTATAGTATAAAAAGTCCTGAAAAGTAAAGGATAAACAATAGAAACTGAAGGAGCCTTCATCACTGAGTGATATGGTGTTTTGCATATAAAACTACAGCAGCTGACAAAAGATGTGAGCATGAAGTCCAAATTCAACCTCTACACTACTGCCACCTAGTGATGAAAATGGACAAACACAGCTTGACGTGTCAGCAGGAAAAACACAAGTTTAGATAATAAAATGAATGATGGCCACAACTTGATGACCACTTTATCACAATTACTGATAAAAAACAACATTTAAAATGACAGCAGGAAAAATACATAAATACCCTTAGTACATATATCTAAAGAATAATTTTACATTTCTGATTGATCTCATTCACAAATAAAGGAAAGTGTGACTGAACTGACTTCTTTCTTGAGGTCTCTGAGAACTTACCATGAGGGACAGTAAGAAACAGGAATGTTTTGTCTCTACATGCATTTTTGAGACCCACAATTGGCAGTGTGTTCTAGTCAAATCACCAGGCAAATCTTTAAATTCAAGAGAAACACAGAGCCAACAGACAATGCTGCTGCTGATCCACACTGTCTGCAGACAACTGAGTTGAAGATTTGTTCTGCAGCCTCCTCCACATTTAATAGAAAGGCCATACGGAAACTGTGCTCAAGCTGTGAGAGGATCTGGAAATATGGACATGTCACATAAAGGTCACCATCACCACAGCGCAGCCAGGACAGGCTGCCAGCCTCCCGTGTAATCATACTGGTTCGAGGGAATTTGCTGCCACTCAAATCCGTGACATTAAATCAGCCTTTCATACAAACAAACCTCAAAGATTCCATCCAGACGCGTTTTAAGACATGTAACAATACACTGATTTAAATAATCATGTAATAAAATGTACCTACTCTTTGTCTTTCATTGAAGAATCCAGAATCTATGAATATGCAAACATGTTAATTACAAAGGTTTAACTGCAGGTCACAAGATGTCTCCTGTCAAGCCCATCCTCAGCATACATGCACTGGAGATTTCAGGTTTCCACGCTGCATTTATTTAAGTTGCAGATTGGACCAGGATTGGCTTCTGATCTTGTTGTGACATCACAGACCATACTTGTAAATACATGTCATGGACTGAGATTTAAGGCAAGCACAGAGAAACTTTCCCCTTCTGCAAATGAAAGCCTGACTCTTCACTACAGTCATTCTGCGCAGTGAAACACACATTTTTAATGAACTGAGCAAAGATAATGGATCAGACCAATGAAAAGGCACACTTGTGAAGTTTGGCATGAACATATATAATGTGTTTATACACTACATCTATTCCATTGCCTCTCCTCATGCATCAATGTTCATCTATATTGTCCCTGTGAAGTAAATGTACAAATAAATAGATTAGACATTATTAAAGATGAAACAGTGAATTGGATGTACAGTTGTACATCAGTGGTTAAATGATGAAGAAAGCAGAGACTGTATCCTGTCTTTCAGTGAGTCTAATAAACAACATCTCACAAATTCTTTCTAGTTCCAAAACTGCTGTGTTGAGTAATGGATGACTGTTTAGGTCAATCTGACCAGCAACACAATGGACATAATCCTGACTGAAATAACATGATGGATACAACAAACAACATGATCTTATTTTAAAAAACACACAGTACTACAATGTGTTTTTTCACTGCGCATACTGACAAATTTGAAAATGGATTAAATTAGCTCCAAAGGATCAATCAGATTATAAATGCTGTTATTTGTGTTATTGGTCTTTTGCTTGCCCTTACAAAAATAAACATTAAATGAATGGATTTAATGTGCAGCAAACTGCAAAATATGTTAATATTAAGGCACAAGTAATATCATATTGATTTAAAAATACCAACAAATACACAAAATAACTTTTAAAATATGGTGGCAAGTGTACTGCACTGCACAACTTCCGGCTGCATTAGGATCCCTCGCCCCCACCCACAGCGCCCTCCCCGAAGCTCCCAGCATGCATCTTGCTCCAACTGTGACTGTATCCAGTTTAAAATCTCTCAACTGATCCCTGCAAGTACAATATGTTCCAAACGCAATGAGGTGAATCCGTGCCATCAGTCAGACGTGACGCTCGGCTGCCAGAAGATGGAGCCATTTTCCACCAAATGCTTGCACATGACTTCAGAGGCAAACCTCAGGCGTGGAAGCCGCAGGGTGCAGGGAGGTGTAAGGACGTTAGAAGCAGTTAGCTTCCCACTGGGATCTTTTGTCTGGGTGCTTGGAGGCAGCTTGAGCTCACTGGCCCCATTTGCGCCATATGCCATGAGAGGCTTGCCTGTCACATCATATGAGGACCTCCGCCTGATGGCACAGGCCCTGACTGACCGTGCACATTCACAGTCACTGCACAGCATCCATCAGTTCTTAAATGCAGCTCAGATGGGTGGATGCAAAAATGTAAAGGATGGCACCGAAGCTGAATCTGCTTATTGTTTGCAGATTTTAAGATGACACTTCCACTCACGAGTACCTTTATGGCATTAGCTCATGATTCCATTTGATCAGTGTCAAATTAATTTAACGAACATGACCTTTCAAGGATAAATGTATTAATGAATTCCTCTGAAAAGATATCTGATAATGACTTAGTGCCTTTGGTGTCCCTTATAATAATCTATGACTATGATTACATGAAACTATGATTATTGAAATAAGGGCCTTCTTTTGATCTATTTGAGCATTTCAACAGGTCAAATGCTTATGAATGACTGTTCTACACTAAGGCCTTAGAAAAAAAAAACAAACAAGAAATTTCACATGTGATGTAAGAACATGCCTGAAGCATCTTTGTTATATTGTACCATGCTACTTGTAGGCAACATCATCCATCTATTACATCAATTTTACAGTCAATCCAACCAGAAAATCCTTCCAGTATGCCAAAAGGTTTCTGCCTGGAATAAATATGTAAGGTTTTGCTCTGTAACTCTTACACCAAAAGGTAAATCAGATAATACAAACGTAATCCAAATGTAAGTATATCACTGCAGATATTTCTACTTAATATCTACTGTTCATTGACACATTTAAAACGGAAAGAGATTTTTGTCCTCTGAATATACATGACTGCATTTTTATGCAAAACTGAATGGCTGCATGGAAATAATTTAATAATCCCCAAATGCACCTTACGCATGCTATGGGAAATGCCTTCATGCACCAGAATAAGTAGGCCATTTTCTAGCAAAGCCTTCGTGATGCAGCAGTGTTTTAATTCATTTTATTCAACCCAAAAATGTAATTCATATCCTGCTTGGACTCATTTATAATTAAGAGGCATAACAGCGCGTGTCAGTCATGAATTATAGCTACAATAACAGAGTAGTAAAAACGACGCTTTGACTTTCACTGTGTTATAATAGGACAAACAAATACACAAATAAGGACTCATTATAAGATTTATTCACGTTTTCTCCTTATCACGTTACACTGTTAGAATATTTACGTACTTGTCAGCCTACACACTGAACTCTCTGTGGTCTTCTAAGACAAACATGGGTTCCACCTTTAGCGCGTCATTATCCAGTATATACACTGCACATATAGCAGCTACATGGATAAAGCCAACCAACAATTAAAAAAACGTTTACCTGACTAGCAAGACGTTTTGTTAACAGTGTTGACAGCGTAAATCTGAAAACATATCAAGTAATGAGAAACGCAAAGAGAAGGTAACTTACGCACATACGGCAGCTAACTAGCCCGCTAGCTAACTTACAATACATACGGCGGCTATGTAGCCCGCTAGCTAACGTACAACACCGGCGTGCCTTTAACGAGTATCACAGCTACCTGAATTAGTTTGACAGGTGTCTCGTGCTGAAAACTGCTCAGCGTTTAATGTTTCTTATAGCTGAATGATGTCAACTGCAGCACTGTGTTTGCTCTGGGAGAGTCTAAGTGAGCTGCTGGTATCTGGAGGTAATCTAGTTACCAATATTAGCAGTGTTAATGAGGGACTGGAATCTGGCACGCTAATGTAAGACGTCGGTATAGCATGCGCTCGACTCACTGACAACATGGTGCACTGCGTGGTTGTTATTGACTGGTAACGACGCGAAATAGTATATAAATTCGTTGTTAACGTGAGATGTCCGCGGGTAATTGGATTAACACAGGCTGCTCAGAACAGGTTCGTGGTCATTTTGCTAGGTTAGCTAACGTTGGCTAAGCTAACAAGCTAGCGCACGACCGACTCGTTAGCCCAGAATTCGGTTGACGAATGGGGAGTCCAAACAGGCGTGAGGTGAACTCGGGTGTGCCGCAGTTTGTTTGCAAAGAAGAGCACTATTTTGAAAACCACACGCGAGGACACGCACTTTTCCGCTGTCTAGTGTCAATTCCTCAAAATGGGGTCTGCTAACGTACGTCTCCGCCATTTTGTGACAGGTTTTTCATTGAGCAAAGGGGTACGTGTAATGGTTGAATGTAACCCCATCAAGAAGATATCCGCTTGGCAGTTACAGGGAGAAGGGATCAGGAGTAATTTTCAACCATCCCGTGAGATAAAAGTCGTTTTGAAGTGGTCAGCAAGGGATAGGGGCCGCTTACCGCAAGGTTCACAGGTTTCCAGCAACAAATTGCACTATGAAAAAAACAAAACAAAACTGTAGTGTAGTGACCATATGTGAAGCACCAAAACATTACAACAAACACCATAAATAGATTTAACAAATACATCACAGTGTGTATTGAAAGTAAGCCAACAGGATTGCAGTATCAGCAAAAAAGCTCAGCCAAATCAAACGACATATAATGATAAACAAAAATCAATTTGTGTCATGTTGTCAATTTTCCATCCCAGTTGCACTGTATTGTTGTGATATCACAGGAGACACAAGTATGCTAGTCCAAAATCACTAATGCCAGAAAAAGAATTTTAAGAAACTGTATGTGCATAAATGGTCAGATATCTTCAAATATATTCAGTGAAGTGGTGAACAGTTTGTTGAGCTTTCAGACATTAATCCGGACAAAGCACATGGCTCCCAGTCAATAATAGTATAATAATATTAATTACTTCTGTATTCATAGAAGTACTGATCTGATGCGTTTTCTTAATTACTGCAAAGAATTATGTCTTATGGACATATGTATCCTTGTATCTCATTTTGTAGTTGTAATAATTGTCAATAGACTGTGATTGGTTGTAAGTGGTTGCATAGTATTTTATAATATTGCTGTGTTATTGACGTTAATAATTGTTGCAGGTTTTTTTCTTTTCTAATGGAAATACCCTATCTTCACTTTACTAATATCAGTTGGATGAGATTTCATTTCGTTCATTTGGAAGACAGTTATAAATATACTGGAAAAATAGTATTTTACGAATAAAATGCGGGGTTGCCCTCCATTACACGCCTGGTTGGGATAACAAGGGAGCTATGTTAATTAGTGTTATCCCCTCCCCCCACGGGACATTTCCAAGTACCTCCTGACCCGTTTTCCAAACAGAGACGAGTTGTCAGACGGTCCCTAAAAAAGAAAACAGTCTCTATTGTTCCAGCACCCGCTCTGCTCTGGACGATGCAGTGCCGCCTGTGGCCGCAGAGGGCGCTGCACGCATGGCAGGCCGGGCTCCGCGGCCTTCACATCTTTTTGTCTGAGAACTGGATCCCTCTGCCGCTCTACAGTGTGTGCGATAGCCTCGGAGCTGCGTCCGTATCACACTGTCAAACCACTCCAAACGAATACAACCGCGACCAAAAGCATTTATTCTCCACATTCTGCCATGGCGTTTCTAATCTGCCGGTAAATCGGTCGTATTTGTGACTGTTCGTTGGAACTTAGTCCGGGGTTGAATCGGGCTTGCTTTCTGTGTGCATCAGTCTTTATTAGCGAGCTGCCGCTCTTCTTGCTATCAGCTATTTCTTTAACTTTTTAAACACTCAGCTTCGCGAATGACTGAGCGCCGGCGGAGTATGGGATCCTTGGTGTCTTAAGAAGCGACTGAAGTGGGGTTTAACCGTTTTTGCATGCAAAAACAATGGCAAATTCGACGGGGAAAAATCTACTAGATCAGCGAAGGAAAGGACAGGCTTTCCTGGACGAGCTGCGGCAATTTCACCAAAGCAGAGGGTGAGATTGGGGCGTCTTTATTCCCAAGAATTGCAACTTTAAATCTTCATTGCATGCGACTGCGAGCGAGGCAAAACTGTTATTAAACATATGTGCCTTAATTTCTTGTGTTATTCCCTCAGATCGCCGTTCAAGAAGATTCCTTTCGTGGGTGGGAAAGAGCTGGATCTGAATGCTCTCTATATCAGAGTCGTCTCTTTAGGTGGATTTGCTAAGGTGAGTGGGAACTAAAAGTGGATTTTCTCCACACTCTGCTCTGTGTGGACTCCTCGGTGGACCACTCCACAACTCCGTGTGGGCAACCCGGGACAAGTGTAACCCTCTGGACAAACGTTAGTGGGTCGGTGTTGGCCTTGTGCTAGTTTGCCATGTATCTCTATGCAATGTGGTGGCTTGTGTTGTTGTGTGGTTTGAATTGAGAGTCCAACCGCTCGGAGTCAGAGTGCAGTTGGAGCGACTCAAAATTAGCGGGCACGTTTAACATCGATTATCGGCACGGAGCCCGGCCTCGGGAAACACCGCGGAGGACATAGCGTTTCGCCCGGGCTTTTACCGGTAGTTTTCACGCAGGGGAAGCTGGATTTTTTTTTCTTTCTCGCCATAGCCATCTTTCTTCGGCTTCATGGCTGATCTCAAAATGTAGGCCTCACAGGCCCATGTAGTGAATACAGTGAACGGCAGCGAAACCTAGTCCAAAATCGAAGGGGTCGCCGTGAGCTGAAGCGTTTGTTTTCTGATGCAGGCGGTTTGTTGGAGTTTAGCTTCGTTACGTTTGAACGCCAAAACGGGTGAAGTCAAGTTAGCTTGTTAGCTGTAGTGCTAACTAGCCTCAACAGTAACGATAGTATCCTAATGGGAGTCAGGCAGTTATAACAGTTACTTACTGATGTATCAGATGGAAATATGTCCGGATAACAAGCTTAAGCTTCCTAATCAAACACTAAAATACTTCATGTCCTGCCAGATAAATTCATCCTTTTCAGTATTTGTACACATTTTGAGCAGTTTGACAAAGTTATTGATTAGGGATTGTGATATTGCCTCATTGGGGGAACGTGAAACGTTAGCTACCCAGATGGCTGCAGTCTAAACCGCTCTTTCTGTTGCCCGTATTTTACCTAACGAACTCATTTCCCCCTTTCAGGTCTCCGACAAAAACCAATGGATTGAACTTGGAGAAGAGTTTAACTTTCCCAGGAGTTGTTCCAACGCTGCATTCGCTTTAAAACAGTACTACCTTCGGTAAGTAGCATTGGCCATGCAGCTCTCTTCCTCGCAGGTAGCATGTGGGAAGTGTTTACAAATGTTAAGATGCAGTCAGCAGGATCTAGCCTCTCCACTCCCCTCTGCTCGGAAGCAGCACCAGTACAGTACTGTGACAAGCCAAGCAAGGTCTGTATGTTGTGTGCATGAGTCATGACACGGTAGATCAGTTGGCTCTTCCACATAAATCATCTGTCTCTTATAAAAAAGAATAATCTGGCTAAATCTGTCCTCTGTATTTAGTCAGGGACGTAGTTTTTGAGATCTCACTTAAGTGGCATTTGTCTGTAATGACCCTATACTATAAACTAATGATGGTTATTCCTGTCTGAAAATGATGTAGCCACAGGGTGTTTGCTTTTGATATAGCACTAATGATTGAGCAGCTCTGGGTGCTGTAACATGTGTTGCATTCAGCCTTAGCACAGTCAGCTGCCAGTGATGGGAGTCTGGTGTAAATGCAGCTCTCCCCAACAGCTGGCGTTTGTGTTTTTTGGTGTTACTGCTTTCTCTGTGCTCCTTTTCTTCTCCCCACCACCTCATGTAATGATTGTTCCCATCACTAGCACCTGCCTGCAGGGGATTCCACCTCTGTAGTAGAAAAATGCTTGTATCTTCTCATGGATATTTTACAGGTAACTGCAGGTCACTTGGTTGAGATCATAAGCAGCGGCTAATTATCGGTATTTTTTGACTAAGTTGGCTTTTGATTCAAGCTGTGGCAAGTTGGAAGTGTAGAAGTCAATTGGAGCACCAACTGTGCACAGCTGATGAGACTTGTAGCTCCTGAAAAGTTCACATCTCCATTGTTTGTCTGCAGGAGAGAGACACCTCAGGCACATGTCGGCTGGCAGTGCTGCTGAAGTCAGTCAAGGTCTTTCTGATTACCATAATGGCCACAAACCACTATTAAACAGCCTCATATTTGACCGAATACTTTATGAAGCCTTTTTTGTAAAGCAGGCGATCATGTAGTTTGCTCTAATGGTGTGCTTGGAAGCTCAGGCAGCTGACAAGACAGTTGTTAAGGCCTGTTCTTGGAGTGGAAGTAGCTATAGTGCAAAGGTGTTGAGTTTCTGTGATCTGATTTATGTGGGAACTTTATCTCAACAGCTCAGTAAAACACTAACATTCAGAAATCAGCTTTTGTCTTTGTCTAACAGGCTTAGTTTTGAGTATGCCTGAAGTACCTGTCACAGGGAGTCAACCGCCGATCTGATTTGTTGAGTCTCTATAATACTTTTCGGAGGACACAGTTAGGCCAGCTAATGTGTCTGTTGTCTCGTGTCAGAGAGTGGTTTATTAATACCAGTAGGCCGATGCCTTGTTCTGCAAGTGACAAGACAAAGCAGAAAGTCATATGGAGCCATTAACATCATTAATGTTTTTCTTTAACCCCTAAAATTTTCATGTGTTACTCAGGACTATCTGTACAAGACTTAAGGAAGATGAATGAGCAGTGGAGGCCCAGCGGCTGAGTCGACCGACATGCTGGCTATCAGTTCATGTCACGATAGTCGTTGGAGCTACTTTGTAAAGTTTATCTAAGGCAGTTCAGTGCCGTGGATGTCAGAGGCAGCAGGCAGCTAGACTTGTCTTGCCTCAACCAAGGCTGATAATAGAGAGGCTGTCTCGCCTCCCTCATGCTGCTTTTTGCTGATGGAGCACAATAGAGAAACTAAACGTTCACCCCCCCCCTTAGTTTTTCTATGCAAAAGTGGGCTTATAATGTAATCATTTCCCACATCCAGGCAGATCAGGGGTCACAGCCAGTTACACAGTGGATATGTGGTCACTGGAGCTGCTTCAGATTCAGTGTCTCGCTCAAGGACACTTAAGCTGGGTGGATGTTTGCTAATATCAGGTGTTAATCTTGATTATCCAGTTGAATGGCCATAAGTAACCACTGGCTGCCTGGGCATTTTTTTTTTTTAGGTGTGTGTGCATTTTTAAGGCTGTTACTGAAAGCATCTGTAGATCTGTTTTCTTGGTGATGATTAGATGTCTGAAAGCAGTGTCAAGTAACATTTAAAGGGGTAGCAATTTGGCTTGGTGTTTGGTATTTGTGGCTTTTAACAAGCCTAACTTCTAATTGACTACTCCTGTGCTGATTCTTGATGCTTTTTATTTTTCAGTAAATTCTAATGAGTTGGTAGGAAAGGCTTAAAGATATCCTGTGGCTGCAGGAATCAAACCTGTGACGTGGTCTTATCTGTTGACCAAGTTTCCCTGTTTGAATGAATGGGATGATCATGATGTGGCTCTCTCCGGTCAGCACTTCCCACTCAGAGCAGAGTAATAAGCAGCACCGAAGTTCAGTGCCAGCTCCTGCTGCCGTCTATTTGATATCTGAATGTCACTCGGTAATAAGTGAGCGACGCTTGCCAGAAACATTTTTCCAGCTCGTTTTCAACTTGTTGAAGCGCTGCTTTGACATCAGTCCTACCAATGGTGCTGATTTCATTTCAGCTTCACGGGAGGAAGGATTCACACTCTGGATCAAAGCGCTGGCGTCGCATCACACTGACACACTAAGGTCACGGTGGAAATGCAGCTTTGTTTTTGGCTCACTTCATTAGCAAGATTGAAGCGAAATATAAAAAAAATAGAAATCAGGTGTTCAGGTGTGAGAGTGAGAGAATTATTGATCAGTGAAACAGACAGTAAGATGTTGTCAAACAGAATTACTAATATAAAGGAAAGTGTGAAATGAAATGATCAACATGGCAAAAATGTCTGGGTCTGAGTTTCCACAGCCATGAAAATGTTTGAATGTTTGAAAATTGGAGGAATGTTTTACAAGAACTTGGATAACACTTGAATCCTTTTCCTTTTTTCTTTTACCTTTTACATTTCCATAATTTGACATACATTTATGTTCTTCATCTGTGCACTGTGTTTGAGTGGATTGGGTTAGAGTTACTCATGGCTGCTTCGAGTTTACTTGTGGCCACACGGCTTTGGATGATTCTCAGTCAGTACTATTTCACATCTCCATGGTTTTCCTCTTCCATTACTAGTTTCATATGATTTGGCAGTAGTTTGCAGTAAGCTCTCAACCCTTGTGGGGCAACAGAGTCCTGATTTTTCAGTAATGCTGGCACCACACGAGAGGATAATTGGGCAGATTTTGGGTCCGATTCGCCCCTCCTAACAATTGCGGGGGTGTTCCCGATTTGAGGCTGGTCTGAACAGATAATCTGCCCAAATGATCCTGTAGTGCGAGGGCTTTACAGACATAAGGTTTCTGACTGGATCGAAGTTCTCCCCCAATTTCACATCCTGTGTATTAATAATACATACCAAACAAGTTTTAGATTTATGATTTGAAATCCTGTGATACAGAATTTAACAGAAACCCACAATAGGCAATGAGCGCGAGCTGACCGGCAGGCATGACCCGACGTGTGCACTCTTAGTATCAAAATGTTAAGAAATTGAGTAAATCTGTTTGTTTGTGGTCTCCTACTTTTTAAAAATCAGTTCTTTTAGTATGCACCAGGCACAAAACACCATGCACTTTGTCAAGGAGAGCGCTGTAATTTGAGAGCGAACGAAAGGTGTTTTGAAATAAGGCCTCTGGTGTTGCTACAGTCGTTGACTTCTTTTCCAAACTGCAGCACACTTAACACAGTAGCCAAGTCAGGTGATGGATACCCTGGTTCACCCTTTGTTTGCCCTCTCTGCTGCATCCTTATTGGGAGGAAATCAAGGCCCAGGAGGCACTGACATCTAGGAACCGCTCATTTGATCCTCTGTGTTGGTTCACATCAGTTATATCTGTTGTCACGAGGAGGTGGATACACATGGTTGGAAAGGTTTTAAAGACCAAATTGTTTTTTTTTTCTACAGCCTTGTTTAACAAATTAAATGGGGAGAATGTTGCTTTGTGATATCCTGTCATGTCGTGTGGCATTTGTTGTACAAGTACAAATCAGCTTTCACCTTTTGACCCATGCCACATTATGACCAAGTTCGGCTTATTGCCACTGCAAGGACAGTTTTTACTGTCCATGGTGAGGATAGAAAAGAAACCTGCTCTACTCTATACATCTTTCTGCTGAATCAACCACCTCCAAATAATCTGTCTTTCTCAGAGCTGAAAATGCTACTTCCTGTACAGCAAATTATACCACACTTTAACCTCTCACCATAACTGTTTGCAATGTGGAGAAGCAGGTGCAGTCAGACTCACAGATTCACTCATCTCAGTCAATATCAGAATGTTTCACTTTTTGATATGAATCCTCTGCTAACGCCACACTCGTTGGACACGTGTTTCGCAACTGTTACTAGCGTGTGACCCCACTTTTAGGCCCCCAAATTCTCACGATCCCAACAATTAGGCAGTATTTTAGTTGTCACGAGAATTTGAGCACGACATACTTTTCCCTCTATTTTCCAGCCAGCTGCAAGTGGATTCTACAAATTCTGATTGAATTAGTTTGTTTTAATGAAAAAATGTCATAATTATATCAGTCGTAAAGATGTATGACCTTGCCTGCATATCAGACGGTGCCATGTGGGACACCAGAGTTGAAACGCCACCACTTGTGTGGAGAACGCACTGGGAACCCAACAGAAGCACGCTTGATACAAAGGCATTCCTCTCATTTAATTAGATTGTATTGAGATGTAGACAAAGTCGAAATGAAAATGTTTTACAGGCATCGAAAATCATTTGGAGGCCTCTGTCTCTGTCGATGTTTAAATATCCGCTCGTCTATTTATGTGCTTAAGTAGTACTTGAAGTTAATGGGGCCGGGCTGCATGGTTAATGTTGTGTGCAGTGTCAAAAGTCTTGATATTCAGATTACATACGTATGGCAGTTCTCACCCGAATTAGTCATTTAATTAAGTAGAAGACAACATGTGATATTTTCTATTTAAGGCAGAAAATGGAAAACAAAAACTTGAACTCTCTCCCAGCTGTACACCGCAGACGCATCTTGCTACCCTTTTCTGCTTGGCGGGTGTCAATTTTCACACC
Organism: Chaetodon auriga; assembly: GCF_051107435.1. NCBI lineage: Eukaryota > Metazoa > Chordata > Actinopteri > Chaetodontiformes > Chaetodontidae > Chaetodon > Chaetodon auriga. Next base: position 5,508,394 of record NC_135095.1, on the reverse strand, counting down.
TGGTTATGAGATTATTCTGGGTGCCATCATGCTTGTTGGGTGTACTCTGCTTCCTGTGTATGTCGATAGACTCTCCTGCTCATCTGAAACATCTGGATGAAGTGGCCTTTGATCTGGCCTGCATTAGCTGTGTTTGTATTCCCCCGCCTCATCCTAGCTGCTGCTCAGACTTTAGAGATGCTCAGATGACGACCGGTTATGAATAAAGACGAGGCTGCGTTGGCTAGTGTTTGTCTGTTTTCTGCCTTTTTATACAGCGTAATAAGAGACTTTTAACAAAATAAGAGCGCTAGAGCCAACTTGCTATCACAGATAACATCTGAAGGCTCTTGAGACTTTGTGTTTTTGGCCTGTAATTTGACCAGCCCTCCAGCACTGTTGGCCACCACTGATAGCCTAATCTCCTTCTCTCAGTCTCCTTGCTAACTAGCGGATGGACAGATCTGCCTCGTACTTGACAGTGGAACTTGAATCTGGTGTTACCACTTCATTAGATGATACAGTTGAAATGTTTGCTCTGGTTGTGATGGAGACCGCAGCGCTTCACTAAAAGCGGAGTCGCTTTACTTGCTCTGTACATTTTACACATAACTATAGTGGCATTTCAAGCAAAAATACTACTCGATATTTATGGGAACTATTTGTCCATTCTTCGAAGATTCCATCCTACCCTCTGCATACTTCCACACACACACACACACAAAGAGAGAGAGGGAGCGAGAGACATTCAGTTTTGCAGTAATGGATTTTCATGAGGGGACTGTAAACTTGGGCTCAACAAATGCCATCAAACTCTGAAAACTCATCAACAAAGCTGATGGAAAGCAAGTCTTAAGTTGTGGTCTTTGAGTTGACAGCTGTTGTTTGCTTTGCACGTCCGCCATTAAACTTACTTTGTGAGGTGACAAAGCTAGCCATTGCTTGTTGATGTGTAAATGGGTCCTCACCTTCTGCTGCGTGCTTCACTCTCAGATCGCTGTGCATAGTTGCTTTTGAGTAGTGATATGCCGGCTTTACATGGCAGTTTGCACAGAACCTTTTGACTGTTGGAGTAGTCATTGCATGCTTCTCCTGTTTGTACAGTAGCATTGAGCCCATCTCACACCGCCGTATTAAATGCTGCCCAGCCATTGTGTAGGAACTAGTGTCGTAGGAAGTCCAGGAGTGCATCTCTATCATTTTGGCCTAAGAAGAAACCCATGTGTATATGAGGACATTGTATAGGCTGAGATCTGATCCACTATGAGTAGCTAGCTTCCAGGAATCCGGCTACACCTGGAGTCATGACAGTCACTGCAGTGAGCGGTGTTTACTACTCAAGTAGCAGCGTGCAGCACTTGACAGTTAATGTAGGCAGCTATCATCTGTGTTTACTGTATAAAATAAAGTTTTTGTACATGCTGTTTTTACTTAATTTTCACAGATGAAGACATGTTATACATGCAAAAACAAAAGTTTCACATTAATTGAATTAATGTGATACAGCCGAACCCAATGTATTACAGCTGAGGCTTTAGCCTTTTCTAGAATTACATGGCATGACAGTCCATGGGAGAATACACTTGAGTGACTGTGTATATTTTCAAGGAGATGCTATGCTTTCGCACTGAAAACCAATCATACAAAGTCCAACAAAAAGCTCAGTGTGAACCCAGGAAATGCCCCTAACCGCTGAGCTACCGTGTCATTGAGATTGACCAGGCAGATAACTCAAATGGAAATGCTTGCACTTATCAAGGTGTTGAGTTGTATTGGTGTAGCTTTTGACCACATGGGTGAAGCAGACTTTTTGACATGGGTCACAGGAATACCATTAGAGCACACTGGTCAGTGTTGCAGTGCAGTAATTGAAAAACACTCAGGATCAATGAGCCCATGTCTTTGATATGGATACTGTCAGCTGACAGGACTTAACTTTAAGTTTGCTTTCAGGGAACAAACGGTCTGTTCTGTAAACGATCCAGCTTTTACACTATTTTCTGATTATTGACAAAGCAAACCACCTTCAGCCTGAGCTGGACAGCTGGCTCTATTAAATCCCAGCAAACATTTCTGTCCAGAAATTGGCAGTGGCTGTGTTTTGCATGTCTGCGTCCACGTCCAGCAGGGGGCAATCGACTCCCACACACACAGACACGCTGAGGGCATTTGGGCAGCCAGGCAGCTGAGAGTAATTGAAGCCAGGAGTATCTGCTCTGGTGTGACCCAGATGACCATAAATAACATAATACTAACGACAGTAGCTGTGGCTGCCGCTCTGTCTATTCATCACTCCTCAGGCCTTGTCAGTTTCCCACCCTTTGTGCCCCTTCAGTTATTTTGGAGGGAAAATACACCTCGGTTTTGGCTGCGATAATACGCACTTTTCGTTTTTTTGACGGTTGTGGTGGCTTCTGTTGGGTGGTGGTTGCATGTTTAAGCGGGAGGGAACTGATGTTCCTCTCATCACGCATGTATGAAAAAGGGGAAGTGCAGACACGAGCAGCTGCAGTCAATCCCATGCCCCCACCTGTCTTCACCCACAGCCTTTTTCTTGCTTATACCCAGACAGCGGTTGATGACGCTGCAGTCGGATCTGGGGCCTATCTCTCCCGCTCTCTTGCGCTCTCCACTCCCTCTCTCGCTCCCTCCAAATGAAGGCTGAGTGTATTTATAGTCCAGCGTGTCACCCAGCAGCCAGCGGATGGGGGATTACCTTGGCCGCGATGAACAAGCGGGGCCTCATTCAGAAACAGGCGCTCGCTCGGTGACTCACTGCCACACAGGCAGGGTTCAGCACACTATCACTGCTGAGGTATTTTGCTGCGTGTGTGTATGTTTTTGTTTGTCCGGAAGATTTCTCCGCATTATTATGAGGTGTTTATCAAACTCAAGAAAGCCTGGCGTCGTAGTTGCATGCTCACGGAGAGGATTTTTTTCCCCCCAAGTAAAGCGCAAACTTCTCAAGAACTTGAGAATGGAGAATCACACCAGTCGAAGATTCACTTGTTTCTGTGATTCTGTCACTTACTTATTTGCATTAATAGTAGTTTGAACCACCTCCCTGATCAGCCAAAGTCGACAAGAGCTGTTCCGTCATATTCATTGATTTGTTTGGAAAGTTTTGGGCAGCTCATTCTCTGAAATATGTTGCCGTGCAGAATAATCCTTACCTGATCTAAACACTGTATGGAGCACTTTGCTTTTCAGCAGGTAAGAGTCTGGAAGAAAAAACTGTTGTGGTGGCAGATGCATTCTGAAGTTCACTGCGTCCTCTGTTAGATTTTAATTTTTTAAATGTCTCCACTTTGCGTCAAAGTGCTTGTTGCTGTGGTGTTTCTGTGCTTCTCACACCGGGCAGACAGTATGGGAGGCACTGTGAAGTCTTCTCCCTCTGGTTCTCTGTTGTTGATGTTTGGGTGCCTACAGGTGACACTGTCTTTCAGCCATGGCTGCTGAGGCTACTTATGCTATGTACACACATGTGTTTGTAGTTCCTAGTTTAACTGGGTGACAATGGAATTATTAAAATTCCTTCAGCTGTTAAGCCTGTTTGGTTAAAGAAACGGCGGGTCCTTGTTCTGAAATTTGGACTTTCATTAAATAGATAAAGGAAGACTTTTCACTGAGGTCACTTTTAGTGTCCTGGTCCATTAAGCTACTGGATGAATTCATTTCTATTGTGATGTTTTAATTGCTTGAGGTTGCATTCTGTTGACAGCATGTACACGTGTAGAGCTTTTATGATTGAACTGGCTGCAAGATGCATGACTCATTTCAGCCTTATTGAAATATTGAAAGCTGTGACACTTCAGTATTCTGTCTGGCATCAACAAAAGGTTGTTTCCCCTCCAAACACCGGTGAACTCAACACAGCTTGCACACTATATAGCCTTTGTCAAGCTTTGTTAAATCGAAAATGTTTCCATACTGCAGCTTTTACATTGGAGGAAGAAGATTGTAGTTATGTTTTAGTACTAGTATAAGTTTCTATTCTTCATAAATTATTTACAAATTCAGATTAAGGATCCTCACATATTAATGCTGCATATTTTTTTTACCCCATATAATTGAGGCAATTGTTTGCTTTCAAGATTTTATGTGATAAGATTCAAGTATGAAGTCAAGTGAATTCATAGAACCTTTATGTAAAGGTTCCTGACTTAGAGCGAGAGATCCAAGAAAGATTCATTATCACTGGCTTATCAAGATTTAGGATACATGGAATCCTTTTTGCCATTAGATTTTTAAATTTAGCCAGCCTGGAGCACTTTGACATTTTTATTTTTCATGCTGTCGTGCTAAACCGGAGAAAGAGGCAGCTGAGTGTATCACAGAGTAAACAGTTTCCCTGTAATGGGGGACATTTGTTAGTCCTGGTTCTTAGTGTTTAGTTGATAGAAGCTGCTCCCACTTACATTTCAGCATACACTGGGACTGCCAGTGACTAGTTAAGGAGTTTGTACTCAGTATCACAGAGACAGAACGCTGCATCCACTTCAAGGCTTCTGCACTCACAGGGAAATGTGTCTGCATAATTAAAAAATAAATCTTTAGTCACTCAAGTCTTGGAAGGAAAGCAGAGCACAGATTCACTGCAAAATTCACACCAAGCATATCTTGGCTCATTGCCTGATTTTTCTTTCTCTCCTCCTCTTCCGCAGATACTTGGAGAAGTATGAGAAAGTCCACCACTTCGGCGAGGATGATGAAGAAGCGCAGCCGGGGAATCCCAAAGCCTCTCTTCCAATCGGTGCAATTCCCAGCTCTTACAACTACCAGCAACATATTGTATCAGGTAGAAAGTCAGCTTGTTTCTTGTGCGCACCACACTTAGTATTCAGAAGCCGTCTTATTTTTACTTGCTATGTCTGTGGTCACAAGTTCACTCTGTCTCGGTCACGTCTGTATCAGGTACACGGATTGAGTTTCTATTTGTATACTTTGTTGTTTTCTTTCTCACTCAGTTTCTCATTTTCTCTCTGAAGTTCATCCCGTCTCTCTGCCCCATGGCCAACTCAAACACTTAATCCTCACGCAGATGTGATTACAGCAAAGCATCACTTCATCAGAGCTGTGTGTGAGATGCATGGGAAACTGGTCAGCCCACAGGTCAAGCATATGCATAGAAATGGGCCTCGACAAAAGCTGTTTGTTCCGAGGGTTTTCCAGTGGGTTGGGTTCATTTCACAAGAATTTGATGAGGAAGGAAATATGTTTATTGGAAGTTTTGACGAAGGTTCTGATAGATTTAATGCCACTAATGGTGTTACAAGCTGCAGAGTTTGGCCTGTCTGATTGTTGTTCCCTTTGTGAAACAGTTTTCAGCTCAACTGTTTGAAAATTCCTTGTGGTGTGGTTAATAAAAAAGTGTCAGGTCTTCATGTGCCGTAGTCAAGCAGGCTGCGTTTTGTTGCTATGATGGTGCCTGAGCTAGACTGAGGAAAAGTGGTGATTTTTAAAGGAATAGTGTGACATGTGGAGTAAGTCACTTATTCATTTTCTTGCTCAGGGTTTAATGAGAAGTTTGATACTGCTCATGTCTGTCCGCTCTATATTAAGATGGAACCAGCCACCTGTTTGCTAAGCCAAGCATAAAGACTGGAAACAGGGGGACATGACTTGTCTGGCATTGTCCAAAACTAACAAATTCCACCTACCAGCACCTCGAAAATCTCTAATAAACATGCCATGTTTCCTTTTATTTCCTCCCTAAATAAATAAATAATGTTAAAATGACAATTTGCAATTTTTACAGGGTTAAGTTCCAGACTATTACTTGGCGGGGAGCAGCTGATAGGCAACTAACCGCAGCTGCAGGAGGTTCCGTCCCAACCAAGAAAGAGTCAGGCACATAAGCTCCTGTAAAATGTTGAGATTCTGTTTTAATAGTTATGTAAATTCTGTTACATAAGAGTTTCAAATTACCGTAACATACCATACTAAATCTCATCGTCTGAGTCAGATGTGTTCTCACTTACCGGTTTAGGTTTTGGTTTAGGCAAGGGGTGGTGCCCGAGGAGGAGGACTCAGCCGTAATGATGATTGTTGTTGTGTTGACATCAATACTACACGGACGTATCCGCAATATCAACGAACGAGTGGAAGGCCGTATACAGGCAAGCAGAAAAGAGTAACAAGCAGCTACACTCCGTGCAGTGTCATCAACACGCCCACTCGCTCACTGTTCAGCAGGGTAGTAGTGATTCCACTGTGAATGACTGTGTGTAAATATGACTTAAGGAATAGCTCCCGCGTTTGAAACAACATTGTCAAATCTCTACCGGCGGACACATTGTCACTGTCGCGTGGTATACACCATCGAACCGCTCAACCCTAATCAGTAGGACTTCAGTGGAAACTAGAGAGCATCTTGCGATGGGATACCCATCCACACGTTGACGTTCTGACCCATCATTACACATCATCAAATGAGTACTCTGTGCTAATTGTCGGACCACTCCCACCTTCAACTCGACCTTCATTTTGATCTCAACTAAACACCTTTACGAAATCTGTCCAGTATAAACACCTGACAAAGTACTGAAAATAGCCTCAGTGGTAGTTATCACACACAGAGTCTCACAAGGTGAAAACAGCACCAGTTATGCTGCTGTGGCTGGTAATAATATTGTGTATATGATAGCAGATGTTTTCTGGACAGACCTAACAGACCGCTAGCAGCAACTACATATTTTCTGCTCAGACATGAGTGGTATCAATTTTCTCATCGACGTCTCAGCAATAAAGCAGATAAGCACATCTCCCAAATTGCAGACTTATTTCTTTAACCCGTTAAAGCTGGCCTACCAACTGTCTCATCTGCAAACTGAGCAATTTGATGCATAATCTCGCCTCAGAAGTAATGTTCTTTTTGTGAGATTTTTTTTTTGTCATCTGATCGCACATATTCTATATTTTTGCTTTCTTGTGGTCAGGTTGTTCTGTTTATTTATAATCTCATGATGCAGGCGCTATTGAGCTACAACACCAACTATTGGACACCCCTATTGCCTCATCAGGCTGTTTAATTAATTCTGCCTCACACAGCAATGACTGCAAAGTTTCGGACAGTAGGAATGTCTGTTAAGTGTTTTGCATTTAAATACCAAGAGGGCCCCTGTCATGGCCAAGCTCTCTGCCGTTTGACCAGTTCACGAGTGTACTTACTGTACTTCACATTCATCACTTTTATTACCCAGTGACTCATTTAATTTAGTTTTCATCTTGCCAAGCGCTGCTGTGTTTGAACCAAGGCTATGAAGCTTGCGTTTGCAGTAATTGTCGGCACCTTTTTTTTTGTGCCCACACACACCTAAGCATTGACTAATAATCTTTTAAACCCAAGCATGCTGTTGCTTTCATGCTGAAAGACCAGCATCTGAGTAACCACATGCTTTATAGTAAATGTTTTTGCACAACTTGCCAAGGCCAACCTCTTGTCTGTATTGTCCAACCCCGCTCACTCGCAGTGAATGCGAGCTGTCCATTAGACTCACAGTGTTGGAGTGTTGACTGCTGTGCTGCTCTCTGAGGTAAATTGACTGTCCTGACAGCAGTTATTGATGAAGGGAAGGAGGAAGCACTTGTTGGTTTTCCCTCAACCTCAGTTTAGATTAGAGCCTCCAGCCTTTTAGTGGCGGGCTCTTTTCTCTACCAGTCAGCCCTCTGCCTGCTGAGCTAATGGACTCCAAAACATGACCGGGGTGGGAAAAGGCACACGACCAACAGCGGCAAACTTTGTCTGTGGGTTGGAAGTTTTTCTCTTTCACTACCCAGATGAGTCAGATATTAAAGAATACGGTGGTTTCCCCCAACAGTTGACTTAGCAATTTTACTCCCTTGGAAAGCTTATTATCATTGGTTTTAGCATGTGTGCAGGGGCTAAAACCATTAATTTTAAATGGGGGTGTGCCCTGTATAACACCTGCAGTGGAAAATACCCCAACGCTAGGGACAGAGGTTCCAGGGACAGCCAAGAAACACTGTATCTCTGTAAACGTAAACTATAAACGTGTATCTCTGCTCCAGGTCATTCCTTATGGCTGTTTGACATCCCTCTCTGTTGGGCTGTCATCATCAGACAATGCCATAGTTTCACAGGGCTGTACAGAGAGACATATGTCGCATGTGCTACAGAAAAATCAGTCTGTGTGATGAACGAAATTACTGCAGTAGCACCAGTGTGTTGACACCATTGTTTTAAAATGTTTGTCTGAGGTGAGGGTTTGTGCACTTGTTTGTCCATACGTCCAACACCACTTCCCAAAATTCCACGCTAACTGCTGCCATATTGGTACGTGTCCACAATTAAAATCATATTAGCCTGCTGAAATTTGTTTTGCTGTAGATGCAAGGCATGGATTCATGACACAGGATACTTCATACTTCATACATACTTCTTAAATTCAAAATGTGCGGTTTTATGCCAAAATACCTGATCTTATATAGATAGCAACGGTAACAACTTACCCAATGCAATTTGCTTCTAGATATATTTTCTTTTTTTCTTTCTGCTTGTAACCTGGCTGCCATGGTATCATTGGAATTATTTTCAAAGTAAATGAAAACGTACATGAAGATAAAAGATTAAGTGACTACTAGTCTCTCCTGGATACACAGCAGCTGACAGAAGGAGGAGGTCACATTATACAGAGAAATGCTAGCTGTTTCTGGGGTAATAAATGTTTATGTCACTTATCAAAGGGAAACTCAAAAGGGCAATGAGAATGCTGAGCTTTCACGTTTCATCAGGAGTCATCAATAAACCCATCATGTCTCGGAAAGATGTTTGAAAACATGCACACATGCAACCCTCTACTGCATACTGTGGTTAGAAATTGAGTACAATTAGCTGATAATTAGCCTGATCAGCCACTCTGTTATCAATACAAACATTTTTAGACTGTAAACCATTAATCAAGCCAATAACTAATTGAAGTCAATGAATGTCAGACAACTTTATGACGCTTTAGCAGTCACCTTGTGTTTCTGTGGCGGAGACAAAATGCTAAACGATATACATACAGTATTTGATTTAAATGGAAGCTCCCTGCGCTCTCCGGGGAGAACATTTCGCAAAACTCGCTTTAAGACACAAATCCTTACATGTCCGCATAAACACATTACTCTAGAAACACAAGATCAGAGGTGTCAGCTGACAGCCTTCTTGTCGATTCAGCATTGTTAGCTACGAGGTTAGCTGTTAATGTTTACGGAGTCAGAGGAAACTCGTTCTGCCGTTGATGTCCAGTGTGATGATGGAGAAACTGGGAAACAGTCCAAAAGGCAAAGATTCAGTTTACTTTTAGAAGTAACTAATAGCAGTGTCTTATCCTCATATTTGAGAAGCTGGAAGACTGACTGAGACGTTTACAGGTTACAAATCAGCTTCTCTCATGCACACACTGTGTTAAGGGTGACACTGGGTCTGAAACCTACTTGGCTTGGCACTTCTGTACTACATTTTCTTGGTACTTATTAGCTGAAATACTCACTGATCTCAATATGTCTGCATTAAGCTAATATCAGCTGATATAGTAGTCTCTGTGTCCCAGGCTCTGAATTGAAATGTAACCGTGATGTAGTCGAACAACCACGCTGAAACCATGCTATGCTGGCTTGGCAGGCTCAGCGATGGTTAATTATTTGACAGTTGGTCTGGAAATCTCTCACTGAGCTTTGGTCTGCCCCGTTGTCTCGTCGTGTTTTGGTTGCAGGCCTGCGACAGCTTTTAATTCACTCCACTCAGAAAGCCTTGTCTGTCAAATGGAATGTCGAACATCAGTCCGTCGCACTTCTGTTCAGCACTGGCTCGCTGCAGGTGTCGGAGGACGAGCAGAGACGGGCAGGTTTTGAAAGGAGCTGTTGCTGCTGTAATAGCAACTTGGCAGAATTGCATTTGCCTGCACAAACCTTTTCAGCATGGAAATCAAATTCACTCAGCAGGACTCCTGTCTGCTTTATGATTGGTTTCCAGGGGCAGCGGTCTACAAAGATCCTGCACCAAATTGAAATATTCACTGTATGGAAAAATGACACCTATGCACACAAAATGATGGATGGCAGAAAATCAAAGCATAGGGTGGGAGGGAACTTAAGTCTTTTGTTGACACAATGATTGCACTTTCACAGACTGGATCATCTGTCATTTAGAGCTACCGACTAACATTCAAGTCATGATTCTTTCCCCACACACAGGGTTCCCCAAGTAGTCGGGATTAGAAGTCTTTTAATTACAAAAAGCCCATCATGGAGGTTGACTGAGTCAGAGACAAACACAATTAAAAGTTAGAGAACGTCCGTGTTCCTCAGTGAGACAAGGCATGGCTCATCAAACTAATCTGAACCAGAGACGGCTTTCACTGAACAGCTTCATGCCCCATTTGGTTTGCTTAAACTCAGTTAAGGAAAAATAAATTTGAGTTAAACTGGTTGGAGGTGCGCACAGGCAACAGTACCACAAACTAGGGCAAGCAAAGGCTTTCCTCTTACTCTGCAGCGATCCTCTTGCAATATTCACACGTTGCAGTGATAACTTTTAAAAGCCAAACTCCTCTATAGTCACTGCCCAAGTGTTGTTTGTCTTGCCCTGCTTCATTTCTTCTGTCTCTCCTTCAGAGACAACCTTCTTAACACACTGTATATAGTGACTCTGAGATATCTTGTCTTTTCCAGACTATCTCCGCCAAAGCTATGGACTGTCTACGGATTTCGTTCCACCGTGTGACTACAACAAACTGGTGCTCTCCCTCCTTTCGGGCCTACCTAACGAAGTGGACTTCGCTGTTAATGTTTGCACTCTGCTTTCCAACGAGAGCAAGCACGCCATGCAGCTGGACAAGGACCCCAAACTGGTCACGTTGCTGCTGGCCCACGCCGGCGTCTTCGACGACTGTACGTTCCCAGTCGCACTCAGTTTGTGCTCTTTAGTTGAGATTGTAATCCTGACTTTATTGAGGCAAGCCTAGTTTTCATTTTAATTGTTCAGCCCTGCAGAATTGCATTTATTCTGGGGTGAAAACTCATGATTCACTGCCTCCTTTTTCCACCTCTTTGCTCGAGGATCAAGTGTTCTCTGCTCGTGACACTTCTGAAACATAATTTATCAGGGGGGGGAACGGGAGAACAAGTGAATAGAGACAAATAATACTGAACTGAAACACTGATGCTCTGCTCTAACCCTCCATTGTGCCTTTGTAGCGCTAGGCAGCTTCTCCGGGGTATTCGGAACGGACTGGAAGGAGAAAACCTCCCGGGACTTTGTCAGGGTAAAGTTTAAAAAAAGTTTTATTTGTGTGACCTGTTCTGTCTCCTGGAAGTTGTCTACTAAATATATATCTCCTGATTTGGCCAGTATATGTAGATATTAGGCTCTGCTTTCACTAAGAAGCCACGGAGCATCTGTTTCATGCTCTACAGTGCGTGGATTGGCAGAATACAGCGGTACATCCCTACAGAGGAACCTCAGAGAGCAGTTTTCTCTGAGGCGTCTTTAAAAACCAAACAGAGGTCAATTCACTTTGATCTCACTCAATTTAAGAGACATACTTGAAAGTAAAGTCATGACTCAAAAATAATGTATTTAATTTATCCTGCATTTTTGTGGCTACTCGTCCTTCAGGGAGTACAGAGGTCAGCCAGTAGAAGTCCAGCATCTTTCTCAAGGACAATTTCTATCCAGTTAAAAAGGCTTTGATCTGTAATCCAAGGGAGGACTGGTCTCCCACTCAGATTGTCTTAATAACATAGAGCAAGAAAGAATTTCCAAAGATTTGTTAACAGTTGTAAACTGCATAGTGTGCTAGTGTGAGATTAAAGGGCAACTCTGCCACATCAAAGTCCGCAGAGTGAGTTTACCATATCCCCGCAGCCCGCTCCTCATCTCTGCTCAAGGCTGGCAGCTCAAGGCTACATTGACTGCTACTAGCATAACAGCTAGCTGAAGCTCAGATCAAACCGTCGCGGTCAAATTGCATCGTGGCGCACTCTGTTTTAAGTTAATAGAGCTCAATTTGGCTGCAGTTGAATTATTAGCGTCATTTCAAATGCACCGCTAACAGCTGCTGCTCTTCTGCAGTTCTGGAAGGAGGTGGTGGAGGACGCTGAAGTCAGGGAGCTGATCTGGGACAAGAGCAACCCAGCACAAGGTAAACACGCTTGGCATAAAAGCCACAGAAAGCAATAAAAGGGTACACTCCTGTGTGCTCCCACGGTATGTTTGACACCTAAAATGCCATGACATGCTCAAGAGTGCAGACTTTGTTTACTGTGAATTCCTTTTCAGCTTTCCTTGTGTAATACCTGCGAGAGAGTTCTGTGTTTTTAACTCCTTTTTCTCCTTCAAACCCAAAGTCCCATCCTTGCATACAATAATTATTTCACATTCCCTTTAGAAAAGATTTGTAATAAGTAGAAGCTAAAGTCCATAAATGACAACGCAAAGCAACACGCTATTTTAGAATTATGTCAGGTTATCTTTTCTTGTAGCTTGTGATCCACAAAGATCCTCACAACGCAAGCCCACACCTCCATCTGGCATGGAGCTTTAATTTGTTCCTGCTCTGTTCTCTTTGCAGATGGTACGACGTGTGAGGAGCACTGGCAGAGCCTCTTCCACCCGCCGCGGAACCCGGGTATCAGTGACATGGAGGCCCAGCGGGTGCTGCAGATTGCCGTTATCCTGCGAAACCTCTCCTTCGAGGAGGCCAACGTCAAGCTGCTGGCAGCCAACCGAACGTGCCTGCGCTTCCTTTTGCTCTGTGCCCACTGTAACCTCATCTCACTCCGACAGCTTGGACTTGACACGTTGGGCAACGTGGCTGCTGAGGTTGGTCAAGTATTCCTGTTCGGGGCTCTCGTTCTGGGCTTGGCAGAGTCAAAATAACCGTCGTGACTTTATATAACAGCCTTTTAAAAAACTGATGTATGAATTTGGGTCAGACCAGTAATGAAGTAAGAGTGAAGTGCCTGGTGAGGAAGACTTGTTCCCAAATGTAGGTTACTGTGACACAATAAACTGCTTTGTCTTTAACCATCATCTCTTCTCCAAAAACAGCCTGAGAAGTGCCAAAGAAAACTTGTAAACTGTGTAGTGTTCTGAAGCGCAGCGGTCTGAACAGATTAAAATGACCGTTTGCCAAACCCCTCCCCTGTAGAGTGACTGTCCACTGGCAGCATAGCAACAGTAACTAGGCACGGCAAGCCTGTCGAGCTTTGGATTTCTCCACCTGTTGAAGTAGTGTGCATTAGGCTGTAGTACAAGTGATGCTTGAATGAATTGGAGTGAATTAAACTGTGTTGGTCTGCTCTAATGTAAGCAGCAAACGCTCACATGGCTGGCTAAGTAGCTCACTAGCTACAGTAGAAACTGTTTTTCCCAAGGCCAAGGAGCACATTGTTAATGAACTAGAATACATTAGTTTGTGGGGTTATAGTTTATGTACAAGTTTTGGACTAGCGCGTAGTTTTCAATGAATCCATAGAGCTGTTGTTAGCTTAATGAGCTAGCTGCCTGTAGCTGATAGAATCTGCCATCATTATTTCTGCTGGCAAAATCAATGGTTGTCTTCTCGAAATGAGAAGCACGCTTTTGTCTACATCTGTCTGAAATCTGTGCCATCGTTATTATTGTAAACTGCACATGTGCTCCGCCAGAACAGAAAGCTTGAAGGCACAGCAACAGTAACTAAGGGGGGAGGTTGAAGCAGTTGTTCTTATTAAGCTGTTTAGGGAGCATCTGCTGTTAATATGAAAACATGCTTACTAGCCGTTAGTAACTCTTAGCTTTCTCTAGGTTGGTGAGGATTTGTGCAGATCAGATGTGTTGACAGCACGATGGCTCGCTGGCTAAGAAGCTTGCGTTATCTTCGTCCACTATCTATGAATTGATAATGAAATGATTGGTTCCTGTTCAAAAACAGACATGACTGCAAGGTTCATTAGGGAAGAAATGGCGATGTCTGCCAAATGGTGTGTTATGTCACTTCCAAGTGGTCTGTTTTTCGGAATAATGTTTCATATTAATTTGCCTAAGGTAAATGATCACATGTTCAAGCAGCTACATATATGCACTAAACTTAGACCTTCTAGGCCAACACGATAAAAATGTAGAAATAGAGATGTTGAGAATGCTTTGTGACATTGACATTGTGGCAGTGAGTACAATACATGTGCTCGCTTCATTTTTAATATCACATGTATTGGTATGAGATCAATGTAGATGAGAGATCTATTTTTAGAAACTATGCACAGGTCCCTGATATTATCAGTTAAGCCTTTGATGCCATGAATTGGATTGTTGGTTTTAGGACACTTCAGATATGATACTGCAGTGCTTTTTGGAAATGTAAATAATATAAATACTACTAGACTGTCTTTTTTTTTTTTACTTGTGTATGTGTTGTGACTCAGAACACAAATCATTAATGGCATGATGGAAGTACTGTGTTTTGCTTCTGGCTGCTTACAAATATAGCAACAAGCCATGCTTTTATCGCTTCAGTGCAGTTATTATTCAAGTTCGTGTGTCTCTCATTGTCAGAGCAGTTTGAATGTGAGAAGCAGGTTGTAATATTTATAATCAGCGTTGCCATTCTTGCTTTCTGGACAGGGGGGATCGTTGAATAAATCTTATCTGACTTCTTGCAGCTCCAGCTGGATCCGGTTGACTTTCGGACGACTCATCTGATCTTTCACACCATCACCAAATGCTTGATGTCCAGGGACAGGTTTCTCAAAATGAGAGGTGAGTTTTCTTACTTATTATGCTGACTTCTCAGTGTATGCAGCACAGAACATCTTAAGTTAAATGTGTTTGTTTATTTCTGTGTGTGTCCCCTGAAGCCATGGAGATCCTGGGCAACCTCAGCAAGGCAGAGGACAATGGTGTGTTGATCTGCGAATATGTGGACCAGGACTCTTACAGGGAGGTAATAATGCTCCTCACCCTGCCTGACCTCATGCTCCTCATGGCCTCTTTGGAGGTGCTGTACCTGCTGGCCCAGCTCGGAGAGATTCCCTGCAGCAAGATCGCCTCTGTCGACCACAGCATAGGTATGAATCCTCCTATCATACTAGAGCTGACACCTTCGGACTGGTTGGTTGATATGCTCTTGTCCGACCACATTTTCATTGGTCGAACAATCACGGGTGTTACTTTCACAAAGACTGACAGATTACTTCACATATAGCTCCTCTGGATAATGCTCAAGGGTGCAGTGCTTTAAAAGAGAGAGGCAGCTGCATTAGATTACAGCCAAAGTAGTGTGTTTTTAGATAATTTAGAGATAACATGCAGATTGCCCCCACCCCCCACCACAACCAGCCAGTCGATTGGTTGAAGAGCAGGTAGAATTTCAGTCAACAAGGGTTTTCTTTGCTTGGCCTCAGCCCTAAATCATACCACGGCAGTCTACTTGGTTTGACTGTTTAATGTTGGTTCATTCCAGTCCCTTCTACTTAATAAGTGAATCCAGAGCTTGAAATCTAATGCCACATGGGCTTAGTGGAGTTTTGGTAACATGTCTGCCTGCCAAGTTTTATCACGCTATTCTTTCCATTCATGAATAACTGGCTCAAATGACAATGTCTCTTTCCTTGCACCCTCATCTTTATCTTAAGGGTCTGGTTTGGATTGCATTCTCATTGCAGGACTGAAACCTTTTCTTTGATCGGCTCAGTGAATAAATGTGTTTGCCTGTTTTGACGAGGCTCCACTGCGCTGATCCTCATGTGTTTTCTTCTTTCTCATTCTCCATGGCCAGACTTGTTAGTGAGGTTAGTGTCAGTTGACCTTCACACGTTTGGACCTGATGCCCTGACAGCGGTGCGGTTGATCGAGCATCAGGCCAGCGCCGACCAGGCAGCCGAGGTTCGACCACAGCTGGTAGAACAGGTACCTGCAGCTGTGCAGGGAGCACCAGCACCTGGTGAGTTTTTTTTTTTCTCCAAATCTATACATATAGAACTCCTTTGTTTATTGTGAGTGGAAATAATACAAATCTGCACAAGACCACAGGCAACAGCCTATCCGCAATTTGTGAATCATGCATGCAGAGTGAAGGTAACAGAGGAATCTGACTGCCGTAAACTGTATGACTGAGCCAGTGAACAAAACCTCGGCAGAGCATCAAATGAGAGTTTGTTTGTGGTCAACTCTGAGACTTGATGCATCAACTGAGATCAGATCAACAAAACACCACAAATAGCCCCATAGTGTTTGTGTTCGACTCTAAAGACATTTAATATTACTTTTGCCCAAAGCTACTGATTTTGAACTGTAAAAAATGTGTGTAGGAAGCAGTTATAGAATCACTGCCAGTTGGCAACTAATTCACGTACAGGTGCTAACTCACCTGTTGCTGAGCCATTGGAGTACTGCAGCACATCCTTCCCTTCAAAGTGTTTACCAGACCAGTTTGTTTTATACCCAGTCCTGGCTGAAATACCTGCTGATTACCCATGTTTTGGTTTTTTTTTTTCGCTTGAAATAAGTTGCTTGGGATTTTCACGTTGAAAAAATGCAGTTAAATTGTGTAACATTGCACAGCAGACGTTAGCAGGTTTCTGATCTGTTAATTCTTACATGCTAATAAGGACAGCTAGAGTCGAGCGTTGTTCCATATTTGGACATTTTCCCGTCTGTGATGAAACAATTTGCAACTGTTCAAAACACGTTTGAAGTATAAAACTAATCAAATTACGTTAATGTTAAAAGCAACATTAAAGCACTGAGCAGTTTTTCTAGGGGGTTCGAGACCACCACAGAAATGAATAGCTATTTAGTCTTAGATGTCGATACTTTTTAAGAATTGCTTGTTGTTTGCCACCTGCTCATATCGTGGCGGGACAATGAGACAAAGGAATGAAATGCGGAGGTAAAAGCAGCTTTCCAAACTTGTCACAGTCAGTGTGTGAATTAAGGAGTGACCCTGGAGGGAATTTAACACACCTAACCTTGGAAGTGTCATTCCTGTGCTGTTGATGTGCTCCACTGGGCTGCAAAGTTGTTAGTTTGCTGACATCTAGTGGACAGCCTGGGGAGCATTACAAACATGAAGTCTATTGACTCAGTGGACAAACTCACCTTATTCCTGCAGTGGAGTCTTCAAGCTTTAAATAAATTATACTGACACATTGTTTTGTTTTTTGTTTATTTCCTTTTTTTTCCACTTTGTTTTTTCAGTAACAAGGGTCCCAGTTCAGTCCACTCAACCACCACCTGGCATTGTTGAACTAGATGGGGAAAAATTTACACTGCAGTGGTAAGTTTCATTCATCTATAGATATGATAATTTGATTTAAGACAAACATTCAGATGTACTTTGTCAGAAAACAAATTTAGGATTTTCCTGTTGTTTGTCAGTGTCTTTTTTGCTTGCATCGTAACTACTCTGTCTGTTTCTCCAATAGGCTAAACGCACACTTTGAGACAAATGCTGAGGGCTCTGTGTCTCGATCAGAAATGTACTCTGAGTACCTGGGCACGTGCAGTAAAATGGGACGAAGCAACATCTTGAACTCCACTGGCTTCCTCAAATGTCTGCGGTTAGTCCTGTTTCATCCTGTCTGCTCCACCAGCACAGAGGACTGATTAATGTCTGCGTTCTGATCAAGATCGTTTGCTACACAGCAGTTGCTGTTCTTTGCCTCTGTACAGCAGCTTTAACAAAGCATAGCTGTTTTGAGTTTTAATAGTGACCATGGCCTAGCAATGTACCAGCAAATGTTGAAGAAAAGCATTATTAGTTTATCAGGAGAATTCTTTTTGCAGGGGACATTTGTGGCTTGTAGAGTTTCTGTAGAAAGTATTAGAAAATGTGCATAGTGTACAACAGGAAGTAATCAATAGCCTGAATAAAAGCAGTTTACAATTTTCTCTCTGTCTCCTCCTGCCACCACAGGACTGTGTTTCCCAACCACACGATGCGGCGGCAAGAGGAGGTTAAGGCCAATGGTCAGGTTCAGATTCTCCTGGTAGGGCTAAGGCGAAGGTCAATCCCCCTGCCCATCCAGCTGTACTACCAGCAGCCTCAGCAGCAGCAGCAACAGCAGCAGAATCCGGCAGCAGCTCCTCCACCTCCAGCAGCCCGACACGAAGCTCCTGGAGACCCTCAGGCCCCGCCTCCAGGTAGAACGACTAGAATTAAGCATGTTTAGATTCTTTCATCCACGTTGTCTCTCTAATGGGATGGTTCACACTGCAAGAGGCTGTACTAGCTCCAAAGTTAAAAATGCTATACATACAACTAGAAACTGTTTAGGAAACTAATGTATTCACTCTTATGTTTCCCCCTGGGTCACTGTTGACATACTTTTGCAATTAGTAAAACCCCCAGACAAGGTTCATGTCAGAAGCTAAAGAGCTATGGAGGAAAAGAAAAAGCGCTTCAGAAAAGTGGTACTGTGAAGACGGATGCTGGCAGTCATGCAGAGAGAGCAGAGCTGGTACCACTGAGACCAAGATGGCTGAACTAATTACAAAGGCAAACGTCTTGAGAAAATGTTTGTAGGAAAAGAAGTTACTTGAAGGAGCTTATTAGGGAAGTTGAAAGGATGTACCACAGTCATGAAACTGAACACAAAAGGACACTTGCCAGTGGTGTTATTGTGTTTTGTGTTGAAGAAATTGAATCAATTACGAAATCATTAATAAAGTAATGCTTAGAATATTTAAGTATATTGTCCACTTAGTTATTCAAATGCTATTTCCTCTTTGCTGCATCTCAACAGCATCATATTTTAAAGAATGTTAAACATGAATTGAAAAACTCATGAGAATCACATTAACATTGTGGTCATTATAACTTGTATTGAATTGAACAACAAAGTCATCCTAGCTGAGCATGTGTGGCTCATTCAGGGTTGCTTATGCAGATGCTGTGAATTTAACACCACTTGCCATTTTTCTTGTTGATAATTAAGAGTGACTGGCACAGTAGTGAATCTCCAGCCTCTTTCTGTTTTTAAAATATGTCAGATTCTGAGGTTTTTGGCTCCTGTGCCCATCAGGTTGCCAAGTGTTGAGCAGGGTTTATACTGCAAGACTGTATCCAGCTTGCATGATGTGCTACTCGCTTAGGTAATCCTGATTATTGGCCCATTCTGGTACTGTTGAATCTTCAGTGACACATGCTGTACATTCCGTCACAGTAACAGACGAAATTGCTTGAATACAGATGATACAATTCAAATGATATGTTGATGCATGTGATCATATAGTTAACCCTGCCTGCTGTGTAAAGTGGCTATCTATCAAAATATTATTAAGAGTCTTTGTAAACTCAGAAAACTGATTATTAAGTTGTATCATGGATTTAAACTGTTCTTTGTGTCTGTGTTTGTGTGTTTAATGTGTGACCAGGCTTACCTCCCGGGCACCCCAGTCTTGCACCGCAGTTTGTCCGTGCCCTGGGCCCCAGCTCCGCTGGTGCCGCCCCATCCATGGCCTTGTCTACACAGGAACCTCCCCATGCAAGCCACCCGACTGTTTCCCGTCACCTGGTGCCCTCGCAGGTGCCCCTGCAGTTACCACCAAATCCTCTGGCAGCCGTGCAGCAGCAACAGATTCGCCCTGTTCCAATGGTCCAGATTCCGACTTCGGCGCCAGCTACCCAGAACCACAGTCCCCAGAACCCTGCTGCTCCACCTGCAACTCAGCAACACTCCCCAATGCTCCCCACAGGGACACCTGTCACGCTATTTCAGCAGGTACCACAGGGCCATATCCTCACCGCCAGGGTACAAGGTGTGTGCCCTCCGATCACCCAGCACCCACCCCTGCCACAAACCCCTCCCCTGTGTGGACCTCAGGGTGGAGCTCCCCAGATGGAGCCTCAGTGTGTTGCTGCAGCATCGACACCCTCTCCTTCCATCCAGGTTGGGGGTGCTCCGGCATTGAGTATCGCGGGTGTGCCCAATTCCCAGGGGTCACGCGTTACATTTCAGAATATCGCTCCCAAACCAGCACCAAACCAGTCAGGTGGACCAGGAGCCACGATAGCAACTCCCAACCAGCAGCCTCAGCCTCAACAGCAGCCCCAGAGTGTCGTAATAGTCAGTCCCAACCCTCAACAGAGCCCAGCCTACACCCCTGCCATACACCAGATTGTTCTTGCCAACCCCTCCGCCATTCCCGGTGCCCAGACTGTCCAGATAGCAGGGCAGCCTGGAGCTGCTTCAAACCCCTGTCCACCTCCAGCTTCTCACTCCAGCACCCAGGTCCAGTCCAGTCAAACTGTCAGCCACACACTGTCCATGAAACGGCATCAACAGCAGCAACATCAACAGCAGCCGCTCCAAATAATTTCCCAAACTCCTCCCTCTCAGCCTACCTCCACTGAGTCCAGCTTGATCAAACAGCTACTGCTTCCAAAGCGAGGGCCTTCTACTCCGGGAGGAAAACTCATCCTACCCGCTCCACAGGTGCCCCTTCCCAACAGCACAATAGCCCAGAGTCCACAAGTCATCTACCAGACAAGCTACAGTACCCAGAATCCCTCTCCGCAGCCCCAGCAGCTCAATGTCCAGCTAGTTCCTGGTCAGCTTCCTGCAGCAGGAGCCCCAGCCCTCCAGACAGTCCAACTCTTGCCAGGCCAGCTAATTTCCACAAGTAGCCCAGGAGCGGCTACCATCATCCAGGGCCCTGCAGCAGCTGGACAAGTCACATTTACCGTGGTCCCCAACACTGGTTTCACCACCTCTACTGCTGCTGTTGCTGCTGTCAGCCAGGGTGCTATGGCACCGGGAGTTCCTCCTCCTCCATTCTCTACTGGAACAGTGCCCCACCATGCCCCAGCAGCTCCACCGCCACCACTGCCAGCCCCTCTCAGAGGGGACAAAATAATTTGTCAAAAGGAGGAGGAGGCCAAGGATGCGACAGGGCTGCACATCCATGAGAGAAAGATAGAGGTGATGGAGAACTCCTCTTTGGCGGAAGGAGACTCCTCCAACGGGAAAACCAGTAACGGTGACGTTGCGGCAGGTGCCAAGCTGCTAAATGGTCGGAAGTGCATGGAGTCTAATCTACCTCCATACCACTCAGGGAACAGCCAGGGGGCGCTCAATGGCCCGGCTACAGAGAGTCACCCTGCTAATGGGAAGCAGGCCCTCTCACCCAGTCTGAACACCCCTCTGGAGGGCAGCCCCGACCCCAAAAAGACTCTAGTCAATGGGGTGTGTGACTTTGATCGGGGTGACAGTGGTGGCAACTTCAACAAAAACATTCCAAATCACATTGCTTCCAAACAGTACTTGGGGAATGGGGAGGTGGGCCCCTCTGAGAAGGGTCATGGGTCAGACCCTCCTCTCCCTAGTCCTCCTCCCCCCCAGCAGGACACTGCCAAAGCCCAACAGGCTGAGCGCCTGGCCAATGGACCCCAGACAGTAGGCAACAAGCCTCCTTCGGAATTAACCAATGGACCTTTGGGGCCGGGCCACACTGTGCCTGTGCTAAGACAGCAACTGCTCCCCAATTCCCCCCTCCCCTCCACTGTTACTCATACCTCCCAGAGTCTTGCTGCCTCTCCTGCAAATGGAGTGGCCTCTGAGGCTCGAGGTCTCAAGAGATCGGCTGAGAACGAGGACCGCAGTGCAGCGGCAGCATCCTCGGGGATCCCCAATAAAGTGGGAGTGCGGATCATCACCATCAGTGACCCCAACAACGCCGGCAGCAGTGCCACCATGGTGGCAGTGCCAGCAGGAACAGACCCAAGCACAGTAGCCAAAGTAGCAATAGAGAATGCCACTCAGCAGAGGAACTGCTCACCCACACAGGCAGCTGGCTCAACGGTGAGTCATTATAGGGTTAGTCTCACAGTAAGCCACATTTATCCACAGTGTCTTCTCGTTGTGTTACTTGATGTCAAGTCTGTGACAGAATGTGTCTTGCATGTCTATCACAGACGCATAAGGGGTGAGTATTTGCATTACCAAGGTGTCTGTGTCTAATTCACCACCTACTTTTTTGGATAAGGGTATTCTGTGACATTTTCATTGTAAACAAACAGATTTATTTACATTCACTGAACACGTTTCTGTGTTCCCTTTGCAGTCTAGCAGACAGGTTGGGGGCATCTCCTACTGCAAAACATATGCAAAGCTGTTTTTTTGCATTCCTTTGATTATATGCTGATTTTGATTTGCTCTTTATTGATATTTGTTCTGTGGAGTTTACATACAGTAATTATTTGACATGTAGGGCACTACTCAGTGCCTCCCTCTGTCTTAAAGGTTCAATATTTAAGAATGTGAAGCAATTTTCATGTATTAATCTCCTTGTTTGGCAATGTGTGAACATTTGTCACATAACAAAATGACCTCAGGAAAATCCAATGAATATAATATTTATGTGCACTTCTGAGTGCCTTGGTCTCGTGTATGTCAGGTCACTGTGTTGGCTGATGCCCAGAACGATGCTTATTGGTGCCGACAGAGTCTTAAGCAGGGTGAGCATGAGCTCTGTTGTTTGCCACCGGTTCCATTAATTTCAATTATTTTCTGAAAGTTCCTCACGGTACCATTAATGTGTTGCTGACGTCTTAAGCTTTGGAATAGAACTAAATTAAATTGCCAACAGGGAGGCTACAGCAACTAAAAATCCAGAAAGTGCCAATGGCATTTTAGCACTAAGAACGGATAACAGCAATACATGCATTTATTTGTTAGTGTGCCAATCCTGAAGGTTTTTCACTTTTGGTCGTGTGAGATTCCATTAAAGACACTAAAATGAGAGTCATGGGTAAAACATTCCACTGTGTATCGTTGTGGCCCTGCTAGTAGAACACGGGCAACTCATCGAAACTTCTGGGTATGTTTTTAATATGGCTGCAGTTTTTGATTCTGAAATAGAGTTATATAACTGAACTGAAGTGGCACATGATGTACTAGAGGTGCAATATTTTAGAGTCAGGCCACACACTATAATCTGACAGTAAATTGGAATTACAATTGTTGTGCAGTTAGGAAAAGGGACTGGTATTCAAATTGCTGTCTGTTTAGGAACATTTATGTAATTCTGTACTCCTGCAGGGTGCATTTGCTTGCACTGTAAAAGCTTTAATATCTTACCCCTTTGACAAGCGTGATTCTAAGAACAGACGAGTAAAGACAGTTTAATTGAGTATTAAACTCTGCAACAACAATTACATCCTTACTGACCATCACTTGTCATGTTGGCTGGAGGGGTTTGGGTGTGATGAGTTAATTCCTGGAGGTTAAGAAGGTGAGACCAGTTAAGACCATGTGGCTCTCACTGATACCCACCTCCTATAGTAAAGCAGCTGAGAGAACAACTTCTGCCAGTAGCCAGGCCCGGGTTACATCTCAGCCAACAAGACCCTTCTCTCTCTAGAGAGAGCTGCAGTCTACATCATTCCTCTCGTGTCATATGTGCAAATTTGATTTTTTATGCGCTGTAATGGTTCTGTTGTTCCACAAGATTTTCAGGAACACAGGTATTCACTTGGAACTGTCTGAACAAGATGTCCTGTTGGTGTGATTATTCCAAAAAAAACATTAGTTCACCAGTGCTGATGTGTCACTTGTCAGTTGAAAGGTGTTGTAAAAATATTCTACATTCTCAACTCTATTGATGTAAGAGTTTCATTCATCTGTATATAATATAAACTCCGTTTTTAGGTCAAAATTACAGTTACAGCCGGTGAATATTTCTGTGCTAATAAGCAAAATGTGTTGACTCATATGAACCTGTGAAGATCTTGATCTGTCAGGAACAGTGAATATTTCTAAATGGAATGAGGGCCATCACCTGATGGTGTCTCCATTTATTTTCAATTGACATTTTGGACTTTTCGAACTCTTCCACAGCCTACCGTCACCCCGTCCCCGCCCCCTGTATCGCAGCCTGCACTGACAGGTAACCACAGCCCTCACCTCCCAGCACAGCAATCCCCCGCAGCACCACCAGAGCAAAGCAGGAAAGCAGGGCAGAACTTCAAGTGTCTGTGGCAGTCCTGTAAACGGTACGTGTCGGAGACAAGCTGCCGCTTGTTCATCATTATCCCGTGCTGAGCTGCTGTCAAGCGTCTGCTCATTTGTTTTTATTTCTCCTCCAGGTGGTTTGAGACGCCGTCTCAGGTGTTCTACCACGCAGCAACGCAACACGGTGGAAAAGGTGTATATGGAGGCCAATGTCTTTGGGAGGGATGTGAACCTTTCCCCCGGCAGAGACTGTCCTTCATCACGCATCTACAGGTAGGACTCCCTCCACTTTCTCTGTGGCTGGTGGTGGAATGAAATACTGTGTGAGATTCGTCTAAATTGTTCTGCTCTTTCTTTTCCAGGATAAGCACTGTTCTCGAGAGGCTTTGCTGGCTGGACTCAAACTAGAGGAGCAGCAGGCGCAAAGTCCCAATCAGACTTCTTCCCAGTACATACACCTTTCTTTATTAATCCTCATACATGATTGATGCACGAAACACTTCATACCTGTTTGTGCTAGAACTCTTTTGAGCATCGACTGGTTGATTTCATTTGGGTCAACTGTGTCAAGATGGGCAGTATAACAACATGCATTTTAAATTGTAGATAGGAGAATTTCCCCTCCATCAGTGTACTGATGGTGGGATTTGACTAATGACACTGATGTGTGTGTGTACGTGTTGTGTTGTAAAGGACTCCGCCAGCGGCAGGCAGTACTCCGGCACCGCGAGCACCGAAAGCAATCGTTAATCATCCGAGTGCAGCTCTCATGGCCCTACGCAGAGGCTCTCGAAACCTGGTCTTCAGGGACTTCACTGTGAGTACAAGGATGCTGACCATTACCACATTTCTCCCTGATTTTCCATAAAACACACACACACACACACACACATACACTTACATGACTGATAAAGCTCTTGGTTGGCAGACGTGAACTTAAGCTGCTCTGAAGCTTTTAAAAACAGGGTCAGGGTTGACTGGAAATGCGAGGACAAAAGAACGTGGTCATTTTCAGGTCTTCATTAGATTGGAATGTGATCAGAAAAACGCTCATTAGACACATTTCTGCAGGTTTAGACCACTGATTATCGTGAGAGGTGATACACCATTGTTACCTCTCTGTATCCATGAATATGTGTTTGTTTCCTCTCCCAGGATGAGAAAGAGGGACCAGTGACCAAACACATACGACTAACTGCTGCCTTAACGTTAAAGAACATCGCCAAGCACTCTGACTGTGGTCGCATGTAAGTATCCTGTGGGGTTTGAGGAGTGTTGAGTGCACTTTCTGGTCTTTGCTGCTGCTTGTTTCTTTGGTTGGTTGGGTTGGTTTGATCACTCTTCTTCTTGTCTCTCAGGTTGGTAAAAAGGCATGAGACGCACCTCTCTGTGCTCGCACTAAGTAACATGGAGGTTTCCACCACGCTCGCCAAATGCCTTTATGAACTGACGCGCTCGCTCCAGGCTTAACGCCAAAAGGACAACCTCTAAAAACCCCACCACCCCGGTCCTCTCCTGAGACGAGAGGAGGAAGCCACCAGTGAGCCATAGCGGGTCTGCAGGGGGGAGCAGAGGTCGGGAACCAGAACAGAGACCCTCCTTCTGCCGCGCCTGGCACCCTCAACCCCCCCCCCCCTCTCATCCCTCACCTCCTTCCTCGCCAACCTGTGTTCATACCCCCGTCCTTCCCCAACGCCCCCACACACACAGAAAAAGAAAAAGAAAAAAAAAAAACTGCCACGGGGTCTTCCACCAGCTGCCCACAAGGGGGAGCTCTTTAAGACTGCTTCCCCAAGGGACTCAACCGACGAAACCCCAAACACGAGCACATTTTGTTTAAGTTTTTTTTTTTTGTTATTTTTATTCTTCTCTTCGTCCCGTGAACAGATGTGTGCGTTGGAGTGAGTGGCGGTCGACTGAAGAGTACGGGTGGGCGAGGAGTGGGGGGGGGGAGGGGCGGGGCTATTCAAGGTATCCCACAGGGATGGGTGGAGGAGGACTCAGCTGGCAACTGGCGCAGAGAATTTTTTTTTTTTTTTTTTTTTTCTTTAGAAACTTGGTAGCTTGGTTTTCTTACTTGAGTCAATATATTTTCACTTATTTATTATTGAAATGAATACCATTACAATTAATGAAAAAGAATCTTGTAAATATGTTGTGAATATATATAAAGAAGATCCTCTTTCATGCCGATGCAGCCACTGGAGAACTTGCTCTGTGGAGTAATAGAAGCATTACTTTGGTAGAATTGAATAAAGTAGTATGTTTTTTTTTGTTTTTTGTTTTTTTTTTGTTTTTTTTTTTCGCTTTTTTATGATCCCTGGTCACTTGTATCTAATGTGATTCTATACTCAGCAGTGGATGAATGTACTTAAAAACCTGTAAATAATTCTGCAAAGGTACTGATGCTGTAAAGCTTAGGGAGGGGGAAAAACAGTTTTTTGTGGAACTGTGACATTTTTTGTATTATAATACCTTGTAGAACTCATTTTGCTGGCTGAAAGAGTATGGAATAATATATCTCATGTCATTTTGTAGAAGAAAAAAAAAATATTGAAGGTATTCTCTTCCCTCCCTCTTCTCTCACACACCCTTCCCTCGACACACACACACACAGACACACACACACAGACACACAAGTAACATATATCCACTGTAAGCGTTTTGTCATTGTACGGGCACAGTGCGCGTACCAAAATTTTTTTGTATTTGTAAATTGGTTTAAATACATGGAGTTTTTATACAGGTTTTCTCCTGTGTTCTTTGCTTTACGTGCAGGTATGATATTTTCTTCACTACTTTTTTCTATCTTAATATAGTGTGGAGTTTTATTGTACTATTTTTTCATTCTTAATACCATGCCACATTCCGGCTCACGTCCTCAGACTGTCCTCTCTACCGTGTGTTGTGTAACATTTATGACTGCCTGTCGTATTAGCATCTGAGCGGGGCGACCCAACCATCCTCATTTCTGCGGTGTCAGTAGGATGTGTGACTATACATAGACCTAACAGTCTGTTAGAGATTGGCTTTATTTACTTTGGTGACTGTTTATAGTTTTTAAATAAAACACTGAACATTTTGCTTTGGTTTTTATGCTTCTTTCTTCTCACCCACCCCCCCAAATTTCTCCTACTTTGCAGTCAATTTACAGCACTGATTCCTATCCAACGCTGCTGCAATTAACAGTTGAAATAGTTCAAATGAATGCAATGGATAAATGATGAAACGGTGATATCGTATCATCCACTTTAGAATAAACTCAAACATATTTGGAAAATGTGAATGAAAGGGTCTTTAGTTGGAGAAACACTGGTGTGGAGAACGTGAGTGTTTTCCTGGATTCATCACTGCTCCCTGGGTTGTGTTCTAAATACAAGGCGTCTGAACAGATGCCAGTGTTTTTAATATTCAGCACTCCGTTTTTGGTGGTTGGTAGTTGGGACTTCAAACGGCCCTCTCGTCTGATATAACCTAACAAGCTCCATTTGCTGGCAAGCTCATCCTTTTGTTCTGTTTAACCACTGGACATTTTCCTTTCCTGTGGCTCGCTCCTTTCAACATAATTGAATTGTTAATGACTTTGCTGAGCGCTCCACTTCCCACCGCTCCAAAAACACTTTGTGTTTAATTTTACATTACAGTGAACTTGCTGTATTCATCAAAAGACTGTACGGTGTCACATTTTATTTGTGCGTAATATGAGATCTTGAGGCTTAAATTTATTTTTGCTTCCATCTTTGCAGCTTGGTGCTCATTGCTGTGGTGTGTCTGCACACTGTGGGACTCCGGTGAACGTGCAGCTGAGGTTTGGGTTTAATAGCTCGTGCTCTCTTGTCACTCATCGTAGCAATGCTCATTTGAATGACCCTTACTCAATTTTTAAAAACTCCAACAGAAGGAAGGAGCTCAATTCGCCCAAAACAACTGGCTTCTAGGCTTCAGGAAGGTGAGCGAAGTCAGTTCAGCTACTTTTATTTTGTGTTAAAGGAGTGAGACCCATCACACCCTTGTTTCATCACCGCAGAGCCTGCAGCGTTTCAAGAACTGCGCACTCAAGGTTCCGCCATTCGTTTCCCCGTCTCCGGATTTTAATCAGCTTGTTAATGCGGGAGACAGCGCAGGGTGTCTCCAGTGAGTTTAATCATGATTACTTAAAGACATCTTGGGGTGTGAACCCTCATGAAGAAGAGTGCAGATCTCTGCCAGCTGGGTCTGGAGGCATGTAGGTGAGGCAATAGTTGATCATTTGTAGCCCCTATCAGCCAGTGAAGGGGATGAGGAAGCTGCAGTCAATACAATACAATGAATAATACAATATTAGGCTGATGGGGTCCAGTAGTATGCAAGGTCAGCTGTGGACAGATATGCATGCTTACACAAAGAGATAAACATAATGCAACATAATCATGTCTGACTTGAACAAGAAAACAGGTCTATTAAGTCATTTTAAGCCTATTTTGGTTGATTTTTCTTTTTTAAAGATACCCAAGGGCAGTGCAAGAAGCTGTAAATACAACACAACATTGACATATTTGAAAGGTTTATGTGGTGAACATGATAGCAAACACTTATGTACTCATCAAGCAAACATGGACTTATATCAGCATTCATTTGGTGTGGTGTTTGTGTCCACCTGTTGAATATAGGTCCAATATTCACTCTCCTTTCGCTCTTTTTCGGTTCCCACCAATAATTGAGGGAAATGTCTGCCTCATTCGCTGCTAATTGCTCCTGTCTGTTTATTAGCTAGCTGCTAATTTTGTTATTTGGTGTTGGTCAGACTGCAGACTGTATGTTTCTGAGACCTTTTTTTTCTGTGAGCTTTGTTGCTCACTTGAACATATTGATTTTAACACCATGAACACCGTGTTAGCAACCAATGTATATAGTGTCGCAGTTCTCCTCTGCGACCACTGGAGGGCAGTGAATACTCATATTGCTGAATACATTCATATCAATATGACAAACAATATGACAAACTGTCTTGACTATTTTTGCTTTCTTCAGTAAAGACTGTACTGACACTGTGTTAGCTGATCACTTGTAGACACGGGAAAACAAACTGCTCTTCCTCGGGTAAAATTAAAGAACATGCCTTGTCATGTCATGTGTAGGCTACTGTGCTAGGACTATAATCAGTAGCTTAATACAGATTTACCCACTGCTGTGTGCCAGTAAACAGTACCATTATAGTGTTCTTATGTGACTGGACAGACTTGGATGCAGATCTCTCACACTATATATAGTAGGTATCTTATATTGGCACTGCTTATAGTCACTTAAAACAAACCTGTCAGTTACATGGCACATCCATATTTAAATGGCTGATCAGCAAATACAGGAGACAAGAAGCAAAGTATGTCAATTCTGTCCAACTGACCTTAACGCAGTGGAAGTTGAATCCAATTTTACGCTACTTTACCACCTGTTGCTGTGACTTCTTTGTAATGTAAACGCACCACAGGGATAAATCCGCTCGGTTCTGTAATGCTCGGCGGTTCCGGTAGGGGGCGCCAGCTGCAAAAACTCTGAGCCAGACCGCAAGACATGTGGCTGGGACTTTCTGAAAGCTACGCTTCGTTTTTAGCCAAAAACAATATCCGAAGAGTGCAATTCGTCTGCATTTCAAAGAAGGAGTTTGGACGCTAAAAGCGGTTTACTAGGTGCGAACCAGCCGCAGCTGCTCTCAAAGGTGAGTAACGACACTTACCGCTAGCTAACTAGAGCTAACTGCTAGCAAGCTAAAAGCGACGTAAGCAGGTGCTGTTGTTCAAAGCAGCTAGGAGCTTAGCTTTCTGCTAAATCCGCTCGCTGCTAGCTAGCTAACTTATGACCTTCAGTGTAATCATCGTGGCTAATATTAGACACTATTTAGCCGTGTTTGCTGCTGTGCTAACAACAACCAGCTAGCTCTGAGGTAGCTGTGTTTTTAGCTAGCAGGAGCTGTCTGGCTAACGAACAACAACCATGTTGTTAACCGTCGTGTTGGCAGTGTTTGATCAAGTTGGTGCTAATTTTATGTCTTCGGGAGTCAGGCCGTGCTGGTTCAAAACAGTAGCGAGCTTTCACAAGCACTTGTCTGTCAACTCAACTGCTGTTTAGTTAGCTACGTCAATCACCCCAATTCATGTAAATTAGCATAGGCTTGGTTTTCAAATTCAACGATAGTGTTGAATGTCTTAGTCGAGGCGAGTGGCTGTTGGTTAATAGTCTGTGTTGACTTGCTTTATTTTAAGTGTTTGGAAATTAAAGCCCCCCACCTCCAGAAATATGTAGTTCGATTAGTTCAACAGGGACTCTGAAACCGAAGCTGAACTCGGTGTTTGCCCCCGATACAGCCAAACACAGTGAGTCAGAATATCAGAGGGAATAACATTTCACTTTCATTTCTCGGATGAACTTTATTATCACAACGTTTAAAAGTTTACCTTCAGACTACAACTAGCAATGATTTATCTATCGATACATGTGTTGCACATTTTTTGTGTTATCTATTAATAATCGACTTTATGAAAGCCTTGAGCGATGAAAATTCCCATCACCACAACCCCACTGAGAAAGGACCAGGCCATTAATATTGGCTAAAAATGACTTCATCACACGTGTTGTATCAACATAGAAACACCACAGATTTGCGTAATTTGAAGCGCTTTATTACATAGTGGAATTACATAGTTTGTCCACAAGAGAGCCACAAATAGTTTTTCAACAGTAAATTGTTTGCTTAGTACATATCTTGCTCACAATTCTCTAAAAACAAGAGATCTGTCTATATTATGTGTTTATCAGCAACAATTTAATAGGCTATTTTTGTCCCAATATTCAAGTTGTTGATTAATTAACTCTTGTGCAACACTTGTCTTCCTTGGAAAAAAAATCAATCGATCAATTTGCATTTCCCTCATTTAAAAAGTGTTAATGTAATGTTTAGTCACATACGGTTGTCTATTTTCAAACACACACACACACACACACACACACACACACACACACACTTAAAATGCACAAAAACAAACTACAGACACCCAAATAGCAGTGCATAACCAGGGCTGCATGTTAAGCTTTTTGCACACAGCACTGGTGGAAGAGAGGTTGAAAGATTTGTAGCACAGGCTGCAAAAAAATGTAGCACGACTGTTAAAATATCTGTTATCGCATGGAAAAACAAGCACAGGCAGTGCAGTTCATCACTTAAACAGGCATGGGACTCAGAAAGGACAAATGTCGATTACGCTTCAAATGGCTGTAAATTTATGTCATTATATCATTTATGTTAGATTCAAAATATTCATACAGTATAAATTTGTTAAGGGATTTTGCTCTCTTATTAGTGATTTACAGAAACCTGTCCTGATACTAAGTTTAGTTATTGTAGTGTATTTATATATCAGTAAGCTGTCAATCATCTTCAGTCTTTTTATACGTTTAAATGAGAGTCAGGCTAAATTTGCGTTATTCATGTCTCTTGTATAAACATGCAGCCTGTAGTGGTTTATTTTCACTTCTAAAAATCTGTGCGATTAGTTTGTTAGAGTGTGTAACTGCAGTTCTGCACAACCCCACTGATACACATGCTCTTCTTTCAGGCCCTTTACTGCCTTGCAGGTCATTCAAAAAGCATAAAGACATGAAAATTGTCAAATTGACAAACATGAGAGTACAGAATTTTGGCATAGAATATTGGCAGACTTAATCCATCAATATGTCATTAATCCCAAAACATTAATATACGTCCATAAGAGTTTGCTGTTGTCTATTCTGCAGCAGTATCCAGGTGAGTTCACCTTTCTGTGTGTTCAGACAGAACACAAAGTGAGTTTTAGAGGTAGTGTGGTTTGATAAAAGTCAGTGCAACGACGCGTTTCGATGCAGGTTTCATTCATTTGTCAGGCACTTTAAAATCTGTTTTCATGTTTTTCTAGATTCACCTTTTTCCCCCAAATTCTATAATTGCTGTTGGATGTAGCACCACCACATATTGACACCGGTCACCCAGGTGTATTAACAGCTGCCAAAGTATAATTGATGACCCATTTCAGCATTTTTATGTCTCTGAGCAGACGACAGCCGTGGCCAGAGGTGTTGTGTTTAGGGGTTGTCCATCCGTCCGTACATATGTGCATTCGCACCTCTGTCTGTCTCGTACTTGTGAAGGCGATATCTCAGGAACGCCTTAAAGAAATGTCTTCAAATTTGACATAAACGTTCACTTGGTCTCAAGGATGAATTGATTAAGATTTTGATGGTCAAAGGTCACTGTGATACGTAATACCTTCAGAGTCTTCACTACATATGAGTCTGGACGGACGATATAAAGTGCAGCTTGACTGGTTGGTGGATGCGATGTCATGCAGTACCGTGTTGTCATTGCCTTTAAACATTTAGCCCTCTTGGAAATGTAAACACTCCACTCTAACAGGTTTCAAATTACTTAAATAAATTGGTCTTTTATGGCATTTACTTTCATGTCTCGGTGCTGTGATAATGAGGTTTTAGGGTAATTTCCCCGTAGACTAAACAAAGTAAATAAGTAATGCACCTCATCAGTTGTACTCCTCTCCTTTGCATCAACACCTTCATCTTAATTTTCTCTCATCCTCTGTGTTGTAGTGGTGATCAAGACAGTCCAGGGCGGACATGACTGGAGCTGGAAGTGGTGAGATTTTACACAGCACAACACATTTTTTTTTTTTTTTTTTTTCCAGATTGGGCCGGATAATCTGCCAAATGAGAGCACACACATTGAAAACCTTTATCTTAGTGCTTCCTCTTTCTGTTCATGCTGGGTCTGAGGTATCAGATCTGAATCGCAGATAATCTTAAACCGTGTGTGTGTGTGTGTGTGTGTGTGTGTGTGTGTGTGTGTGTGTGTGTGTGTGTGCCTCTGTGTCTGTGTCTCTCTGTCTCTCCTTTCTCTGTGTGTTTAGCTGGCCAGGGCCCGCCTGATGGGACGGATGCTGAGGAGGCGGAGAGGTGTCCGATCTGCCTGAGCCTCCTGGCTGGAGGCGAGCTGGCCGTGCCTGACAGCTGCTGCCACGTCTTCTGCCTGAGATGCCTCCTCACATGGGCCGAGGTGACGTTCAATGCTTGATAACATGCTTGTGAAATGGAGATATCAGAAGCATTGAATTGGTTTTGATCCAATTTGGACTAACTGTTAGACCCTTTTTCATTCTAATACCTCAATTAACATGTGTTTGTTTTAAGATTGAACCAGTGTTGTAGACTTTTTAGACCAGTTGCTGATATTGGCCATGTGCCACAAACAAGATTATATTTGATCCTTTTAATACCAAAAATAGCATCAAGTAAGAATGTGATTAATTTCAGAGCAGAAAAGCCTGCAAAGCATTTAGACCAGCGTGAACTGCTTTACCTTTTAAACTGTGTGCCTTTTTAAATTCGTACATTAATGATGTTTGTTGAATTTACTTTCCAGCTGCAGATGGCTCCTTCCTGCCCAGTGGACAGAAGACCTTTCAATAATGTTTACAGATGGGATGGGAATCTCAGCTGTGTTCAGGTCAGTCTGGGTTCTAGCACTGTTATAGGATATCATGGCTGCGCTGCCTTTCAGAAGATGCTATTGGATGCTGTTGCTGGTAATCCAACACAGTAATCTAAAGCTGTATATATAAAGTTCAGCTAAACTACGTGCTCTGTAAAGTGGATGTACTCTGACTGTGAATATACATGTCTGAATCCTGTAGACAGAGCGTCTTTGCATAAAGCCAATCAAAACGTTCCATTTTAAACATTTGCTAGTTGACTAGTTTGCACTTTGGAGCAAACGGCTTGAAATGTACCTGCAAATGTCAGTTTGTGTTGAATGCTGCGGTGCAACACAGCCTGTCCTTGGCTTGAAAGCTACAGCTTACCAGTCAAAGTTTGTTTACGCTGCGTTTCTGTGCGCCAGCCGGGTCCGCTGTCAGTCAAGCATACAACGCCTCGACTGACCTTTATGTCACACAAAATGTCGTAATATTTTGCACCGAATTGAATGTGCAGCTGTCATTGTTGTTTTAAGGTCCCTGTGAGGAAGCGGGCGACTCAACCTGAAGCAGACATTTGCTGCTGTCGAAACCCCGAACAAAAAGTCTGTTTAAAGTGAGTGTGAGCCAGTTATTAGTGTTATTTTTTAATTGGATCAGAAGGTTAGCACCTAACAATTAGGTGTTGTCGTCTTTCCAGAAGTAAGCCTGCAAGAAGATTGAGACGGCAAAAGGTGGAGCGGAAGGCAGACGGCAAAACAAAAGGACTTGTGAGGAAATGTATGTTGAAACTCCTCTTCCTCCAGGATGATGCATGAGTGCTCACATTGTGTCAGCAAGATCTAACTGTTTAAATGTCTTCCAGGTAACGATGATGACCCCTTGTCACTGAGCAGAAAAAAGGTGTTTATTTTCACTGTTCCATGTTAATGTTTGAGCGTTTGGTGCAATATTAACTCAGTGTTCTTCAGTATTTAGTCTCATCCATGTTTAATGTCTCCAGGTGAGAGGAACAGAGTGCTGTACATGGTCACCGTCTTCTTGTGTCTCATTAACGACGTCGACTCAGGACATGTAAGTCAAGCTTCCTTCTGTGATGAATTTTTTTACTGTAAAGAGTTAGGACAAATGCAGGAGTGCACACCGCTAGTATTTCCTGTGGTTAAAAAAAATCTGAAACTACACGCTCTAGTGTGATGATTATCTTACTTGTTGCTCGGCTTTTATCTTATCAAAGAGAATTACAGACGCTCAGATTACAGAGCGAGCGTTCAGGCAGGGGGCAGTGGAATTCAAGGAAGCCCCCTGCTGGAGTGCAAGACAAATGACTTCAAATGGCCGATTGCAACTTTCGAAGTTCGAACATGTTGCAGATTACATTTTTTTTCATCATTTTTTCATGTGTAAACTGTAACCCTGATCGCGTTTTCATCCTCCTGCAGTGCAGAGCCTGTTTGGGTGGCAGAGGACATACCGTATGACACCGGGTTCAAACAGTGCAAACCTCAGGCGCAAGATTGTCCGTGGCTTTCTCCTGCTGCTCCCATCCCGGCTAACGGCACCTCAAGGTAATGAAATCCCAACTGTGCACAAATACCGCTTTGTTTTTCCCCTGTTGCTGTTGTGAATAACACCTCCAAGGTCATGTTCACACCAAACAAGCTGGAAGCAGTCTCCTCCTTTATGTCTGGTCTGAGTGGAACCAAAAACTCAAGTCCATACATACAGTATATATATACATTTGCATATGAGATACACCACTTGCAGGAAAATATGAAGCCTTTAGGGTTTAAGAGATGGGTGGTTTTTCTGGCCTTGGGAGCCAAATGAAAGAAAATGAAGGCTCTATTGTTGCTCACATTCAGTTCAGTCTTTGTGTGTTCTAAACCAGAGAGGAGCACAGACAGGTCAGTTATCCCAAGTTCAAGTCACAGGAAGTTCACTGCTTTGGTTCAGACCAAAGGAAAAGATGGATTTCATGGATTTGAAATGCTGTGATTGTGCAGTTGTCATACTCTGCAATAAACCACCAAAGCGTGACTTTGGAGTGTGAGCATTAAGTTTGGAAGGGTTTAAATATTCTGAAACACGACTATTAGAGCTAAAGTATAGAAACAGTAGTACACTTAAAGGTAACCAGTGGACTCTTTGACCTCTGTAGTGCTATGGGATGCTTTATTCATGAGCAGTTCACCTTTTTGTTTATCTCATGCATGTGCGTGATGCAATACAGCAAATGCACCAAAAAAGGCGAGGAAGAAGAAGTCTTCAGTGTAGTAAACATGGATGTAAACATGTCAGGATTTAAAATGTTCATGGAACTGGCTTCACAAATGTTGAGGAAGGACAACTCATTTGTTTGACCTCAAGGATACACACACACTGCATTTTTGTTTTCAGTAGAACTCCGCAGTGTACCTTTTTAAAACCAGCATTAATACGAGCTGGTTGGCTGTTAAAAAGACTGGCAATCACTTCAAATACAGCAAAGTGGCTGTCTAATTTTACTCATATACGTTCTGATTTCCTTTGGGTGGTAATAATTAACATGTTTTTCAAAGCAGAATGGTCTGTTTCATTGGGCTCTTTCAAGTCCCTAGCACCACCCGCACCTCTCCACCCCAAACTCTGCAGTTAACAAATGCGTTGTCGGTCTGGCTTTCCGAAGCTGAAACAAAGAGTTTATTTGATTTGTGATGTCTTCAGGCAGCGAGTTTTCTCTTCGTCCCTCATATTTAATCCATGCTCCCTTTATTGTTAAATGTTACAACTCAGCACCAGAAGCTGGTCGCGCTCTGCCGCTGTCTGACCAGGCGCTCCCCCGTGGCTACACAAATCAAACCGCTAATGAAGATGGGAGCTTTGTGCCGTGTGCACAGTGCCATGTGAAAACTATGGTATTCACAGCAATGACAGTAACAGAAACTGTCTGTGGTGTTGTTTCACCACGTCTATATAATAAAACCAGTATTCCAGTACACCTCTTCACAGTGTGTCAAGTTCAGTTTAAGTTTCACAATGACACACAAACACACAGTCCTAAAATGATGTTTGGTAATGTGAAGAATGAGTGGTATCAGTAATTCAGTCACTGAGAAAAAATGTGTCAGTGCCCTTACTGTATTTTCTGCCTTTTGTCATTAACAAAAATGTAATAGATTGCGTGATATATTTTATTTATGTTCTATTTTTGTTTTTATAGGCAAAATTTCCATCCCAGTTGGAATCACAGCCCATTTCCATTTGGACTCTGCTCATCTCCTTTTACCTCCACTTCACTGTTTGGCTCCGGTCATTTTGGTGAGTCTTGTCTGGCAAGTTTTTGGTGTTGAGCTTTTTTTGAGAAATGGAAGTTCACTGTTTGGATATGAATGTTATTTAGAGTCTTATTTAGAAACTTACTTACAAACAGTTCAACACAGAAATTGAAGCAATCTAGATGGCTTGATATATTTCTAAATGAGGTATAAAAAAGAGTTTGGAGCTGCTCTTTAAGATTTTTAAGAATTGCTGATTGTGTCTCTAAATTTCTCATTTCTCTACCACAGTGTTTCAAGGTGTTGTCTGTGCCATCACGTGTCCCAAAGGAGGAGAGAAGAGGGGTGGTCGGGCATCAACCTCCAAAGCTCCTGCCAAAGAGGCTGAGTCTCTGCCAGCCAGGCGATCTGGACGCCACAGTAAAACCCAGGAAGAGCCTCCTGCATCTGACCCATCACCGCCACAGTCCAGTCCGTCAGACTCTGACTCATCTACCGGCCAGTCCGCCAAGCCAGCCAAGGCCTCTCAGGCACCAGCTAAGAGGAAGGGCAAACAGGTAACAAACCGAAAGGCCAGTGGGAAGCGGAAAGCCACAGCAAGGAAAAAACGATCCCCCGAAGTTGTTAGCAGCCCAGCAGCGAGTGAGGAGGAGGAAGAGGCTGATGGGGATAACATTGTGGAAAAGGAGGAGGAGGAAGAAGAGAAAAGTGATCAGGAGGATTTGAACAACTCAGAGCAGCCACAATCTGATGCTGAAGGGAGCCTCAATGAAGACCATGATGGTTTCAACTCTGCTGATGAGCAAGGAGATGCCGATCCTTTGAGTAATGATGTAGGGCAGGATAGTGATGAGGCTCAGGAACAATCGAATGAACATGAACAGAAGTCAAATGAGGGAGACGATGACCTGTCTTGTCCCTCAGAGCATGAACCAGAGCCGTTTGGAGATGAATCTGAGGACGTCCAGAGGAGGGAGGATGAAGAGCCAGTAACCCCTGTTTCCTCTGGAGAGAAGGACTCTGAGAACAGGACTTCACCATCACCCTCTGACTCTCAGAGGGCTCCGCTGGACAACCTGATGTCTCCACACTGTGAGGAGCAGGATGATGACATGGAGATTTGTGCAGAGTCAGAAGAACTCAACAATGAAGACTCTCCAAAGGACGCGAAGGCTGAATCATGTGAGAATTCTCCAGAGCCGCCTTCCCCCTCTGCTGGAGAGTCAGAGGATGACTTGGCTCTCCCAGAATCCAAAGCTTCTGAGGATGCTGCTACAGAAAAGGTTGGATCAGAAGAGCCTTCAGTAGTTAACAGCTCAGGGGAAGGAACAAAGGACGGCAGTCCATCCAAGGATGACACTGAAGTTGTTGCCATGGACTGCAGTTCACCCATCAGTGAGCGTGGTAACGATCCTATTGTAGAACTACCGAAGGAAAGTGCTGCCGCAGCTGCTGAGCCTCCTGCTTCTGCAAGCCAAGCTGCCAAGGATGAGGGTCGCAAGGACCAGCGGGAGAGAGAAAGGAGTCAAGAGAGGAAAAATGGCCGACAGCGGCGCTCTCGCTTCCACTCTCCAACCTCTACCTGGTCACCCAAGAGGGACTCCAAGCGAGAACCATCCAGGCGCTCTCGCTCGCGGTCTAGGGAACGTGATGGAAGCCCACCCTCTAGCCGCTCATCCCGTGCTCGCAGCAGAGAAAGAGACAGGGACCGGGACGGTGACAGAGACTATTCTAGGAGGGAGCGAAGTCGTGAAAGGAGAAGGCGCCGATCCAGGAGTCGATCTAGGTCCAGATCCCGGTCTCGGTCTAGGTCACGATCCAGAACAAGGTCCTACAGACGAGGGCCTAGCCCCGAACGACCGCCTTCCAGAGAGCAGTCTCCCCAGAGGAAGGACCGCAGGGGCGGCTGGAGGTCTGGGCAGGGCAGTGGGTCTGGCGGGGAGGGACGGAGGTATCATGGAGGCGCTGGGCGCTTTGAAAATGGTGTGCCTACGGAAAGTTCTCCTGATCGCCAGGGATGGTCGGAGAATCCTGACTGGGTGACAGAAAAGAGTTCTGAATCTGATAACAGGAACCGCGACTCCAGTGGCGGCTCACGATGGGAAGACCACCGCAACAGAGGAGAGTCACGGGGCCGCGGTGGCCGTGGAGGGTTTGAACGTGGCCGGGGCGCAGGGCGGGGTGGAGGCAACCGTAGCTTCTACAACCAGCAGGAGGAAACATCCGACAACCGCTGGCAGCCCAGAAACAACTTCTCAGGTACAGGCAACAATTCAGGGAATGACGCGTATAGCCGTTTCAATGAAAACCGCGGCGGTGGCAGGAGGAAAGATTCGGAGCCAGCAGACTCTATGCTTGACCGGTCAGGCTGGTCGTCAGCATCCAGCTGGGCTGTTAGGAGGACACTACCTGCAGACGTTCAGGATTATTACTCCAAGAGGGAGAGAGGAGGACCTGGAGGCTGGAACCGACAAGAGGAGGAGCAGCCGACAGCAGCAACAGGTCAAAACCCTCCCCACAACTTTGAAAAGCAGGCTTCTCCGTATAGTTATTTAGAACCACTCCAAAAACAGTACTGCTACTGCTTTACAAAATGCAAATGATGAAAAAGCAAGTAATAAATCAGCCTTTCCCTCTTAAATAGGAGCCGTAGTCATGGTGTGTGGGATTAATGTTCTCTATTAGGCTAATAGAGGAAGATCAAGTATCTCAACTGTGAACAGACATAATAAAACCC
The DNA here is from genome assembly GCF_051107435.1 of Chaetodon auriga. Lineage (NCBI taxonomy): Eukaryota > Metazoa > Chordata > Actinopteri > Chaetodontiformes > Chaetodontidae > Chaetodon > Chaetodon auriga. The sequence goes on along the minus strand of NC_135095.1, from coordinate 5,468,987 downwards.
AGGAACCCCCTCAGAAGTTGTTAATTTATTCCTTTCTGACTCTTACAATTGTTTTACTCACACATATCTGTGTTTGACTAAAGGCTATTTATTTGAGTCTATCATGTAGTATGTGAAGAATCTTGTGCACAGTAATAAATAAATACAGTACTTTAAGTCAACCACAAAATGTGTCTTTTAGCTGTCATACAGGATGACGAATTCTTCCTGACAGGTTCTCAACTTAGTTTTTCTTGTTCTACAGATCCCTCGAAAAGCGAGCCTCCTCCCCAGGCGGTCTTGGGTAACGCTCCGGTGCCTGTGATGAACGTGATGCCTCCTCAGCTGAATGTTCTTCCCCATCACTACCCCATGCAGGGCCCGCGAGGAGCCTTGCCGGTCAGCTTGCAGCCTGCAGCACCGTACGCCATGCCTCCTCAGGTCCCTGTGCATCTCCACCCTGCCGTACCACTGCTTCAGGTCCCCGCTGTCGGCGCTCAGGGCCTTCCACCGCCTCCTCCGCCGCCTCCACCCATGCAGCAAGGCAGCCAGACGACAGCAGCTCAGCCTGATGGCTACACGACACAGGTATGGAATATTATGAATGTAGACCAGACTAGCCGTGGGGATGCGATGGGACTTCCAGACTATGAATATCTATTAGCATTAATATTGCTAAATGTTAAAATGTTAAAAGCAGCAATTCCCAGTTCAAGCCCGTCATCAGATGTGAACCCAGATTATGATAGTTGGACAACCTGTTCGCAAGTTATGGCCATTTTCCTGCCAAGCCCCGCCCTTTGCAAAGTTTTCTGGTTGATGGCGGCCATGTTTTTCAACCTAACTTGCTTACTTATAACAGAAATGTGTGTCTCAGTCCCATGATGCTGTTCTGGTGTTGATACAGTCAAAATCCAACAAGTTGTATTCATATTAACATGTTAATTCTCATTCTCTGGTTTCTCCTAGATGGCAAGTACAATGGTGGGTTATGGGAAACCTGCCCTTCTTCCAACCCCAACCAAAGCTGGTATTGCTGTAGCGACCCAGGGCCAGCTGCCACCCAGTCAGGTACTACCATCCTCCACAACTCAGTCCGGCCATCATAACAAGGCTCAAGCTGACAGCTCCAAAAAAGAGAAGGTATCCTGCTGCCACTGGTCTACCCGATAGTCAATCACAAACCATCTGTCCAGAATGCATTCAGTTTCTCTGCCAATTTCTGCCAATTTTTCTCAAGCGATCTCTTGTCCTCTTTCTGCTTTAGAAACAACAGATCCAAGAGAAAGCTATAAATGAAGTGAAGACAGCCATCAAACCCTTTTACCAAAGGAAGGAAATCACGAAGGAGGAGTACAAGGAGATTGTCCGCAAAGCGGTAGAAAAGGTAAAAGCTTCTCTCTTTGAGATTTTCTGACACGAATTGACGCCAGTTCATTCGCTAAGCCCCACCCTCCTCCTTAGTTACTGTTGCTGCCCCTGTCAACATTCCGTTCTCGTGTCTGCAAATATGCAGGTTACAACAATAGGGGTCACAGATCAGATTTGCCATTGAAATTCTTAATAACTGTAACAAAGAGAATGCAAGTGTAGACTGACATTTCATCCCAACATAACCCTGTTTAGCTGCTTATTTTACGTTCAGACAGTATGTTTCCCAAGAGACACGACTAAGCAGTGTGTTATGATGCAGTATAAATGTCTTCAAATCCATTAAAGAGAAAGACAGCGCTGCTAACGTTAGCCTAAACTTGACCGTCACTGTGTTTTCTTTTGTTCAGGTGTGTCACAGCAAGAGTGGTGAGGTGAACTCCAGTAAGGTGGCCAACCTGGTGAAGGCCTACGTGGACAAATACAAGCACGCCCGCAAGAAATGAAAGCCCACCCCGCTCCTGGCGTGGCGTTGCCCTCACAGACCCATTCAGCTGCTCAAGTGCAATTTCCTCTAGCTGGAATTTGGCCTCCAAACTGAAAGACAACGGAGAGCTAACATTTTCTTTTTTTTGATATCTCTACCTTTTATTGAATGATGAAGATTTTTTTCTATAGATTTTCATATTTTGTTAGAAAAAGAATTACCCAATCAGAAATTGTAATGCAAGAGCCCTTTATTTTGCATAGGTGATGTGACTTGGGAACTACTGTAAGGAGCGCAGGGTAGCATGAGGGGCGGTGGGACTGTTCATACTAAAGATGCAACACTCAGTGAACGACAGCAGCTCGTGAAGCGCGGAGCCTCTCCCAGAGTGCCGGCTGGTACAATGAATTTCTCCTCTGTGGCATCCTGATCGCATAGCTTATTCATTGAATATTGTCAATGTTCTTTTTTTAAAAAATATTATATTTCAGATGAAAGCCTAGTTTAAACAGTGCATTGCCTTTACTAACCTCTGTGGCCCGATGACGGCAGCCCGGAATCCGAGTGTGATTCTAATCAGGGCCCTGATTGGTTGAGGAGACGCTAAGCGGGATGGCCAGTCAGCAGTGAGTGTGTAATGTAAGGCACAGATGCCGGGGGAGGGCGTGGGGGACGAGAGCAAGCGAAACGAACCCTGCCTGAATGTGTAATAAATGTCAGTGGCTGAACATGAACGTTGCAAAGTATACAGAGAATAGTGAAATAAATTAGCTGCTTCCTGATCTGCTCTGTGTGTTTGTCAGAGGCTTCACATGAAGGAAGGAGACGCCTGGAAGTGTGTCACGGTTGTCTCCATCTTTGTCGCTGTGGTGTTTCTGCTCTACACTTCCCAGAAATCACTTAAAATCACTTTTGAAACTGTGTGGTGTTGTGATGTTGCTTTGTTTAAACATAATCCCTCCTATTTTTCCAAAGGAAGGAATCACCAGACCAGATATAGCTGTTAGATACAGACAAGTAAAGAAAAAAAGACTTAAATTTCTAACTAGATTTTTTTTTTTTTTGGCCACTTGTGCTGATGTGGTACTTCAGCTGCTAAATCCTGCATTATGTCCATCAGTTGGTCACTGTCTGTCTGTATGTCTGCTGTTTGGTGTTGAGCAGGTAGCGTCTGCTGAGTTTTTTAGAACTCTTATCCTGCAAACTGCTACCTCGTGCAGCCCAAAACCACAGCATGAGAGCCCTGAAGGCGAAGCAAAACTGTAAGGTTGCTGGCCAGACACATTAACAATGAGCTGAAACTCACTATAAAGCAGCAAAAATGTCAGCAGCTGTTGCTTTCAGTCATACATCTTGAAGGAACTTGTCAAATGTCTGAGTCACAGAGCTGATTATTGAAGGGCCTGCAGGTGCTTCCAATTAATCAGGCTAATTAGACCTCAAGTTGGTGGTGGGTGAAGCTTTGTTGGGAATTACGACACAAGACTCTGAACAAATAAGAATTGGTCTTATTTTGCTGAAAAATAACATTCTGACATGACATATATATATATACAATGATTGCATTCAGCCGCCTCAGTTTGAGCGTCCTGGTTTTGGTTGGTATATTGGTTCACTCACTCCGTCCTGCTTTACTGGAACACCTCGACAGAGCAGAGACATCGTTAATGTCATTAGTCACACCTGTACTTTTTCAAATGTGATAAAGGAAGCTAAGGTGAGAGCGAGTGAGATGTCAGCTGACCATTGTCGAATGAATCAGGGTTACCGTGGCTGTTAAGAGCCTTTCAGACCACTGGAGAAATGACGTGGTTGAGCATAAAGAGCAGTGGTTCAGGTTTACGGTGAGCCAACAGGGTGAAAAATACAGCCAAATTAAGAGGAATTACAGGAACAAGAAGCAAATGAATGACAATCAGCAAGTCTTTCACAGCCGGACAAATGAAATCTGCTCCAGAACTGCTGCTTAAAGACCTTGTGCTGAGAAACTTGTGTCAGCTGTTTCCAAGGCCAATAACACATTTTTGAGCTTCATCACAAGCTTGAATGTAAGAAATCTTAAATGAGCCAAGGAGTTGGTCAATTTGTATCTTCCTGTCACATCGCACTAATTAAAATGACCCTTTCTCCTGTGAAGTGGATGATCCTGTCCATCAGCTTTGAACATATTTAGTCTGTGTGGGACAGAAAGGTTAAATACACTTGTCTCCAGCCGTGCAGTGTCCTCTGTTGACCACTAGGAAGCAGCAGTGTGAAGGAAAGACGTCCATCCCAGAGGAAAAAAAGCTTCATTCTGTAAGACTGCAGTCAAGCTTTTAAAGACTCGGAGAGTAATTACAACCCCACACGTAGGACGGTGCCTTTATTTACGGAAACCACAGAGTAACTCCACAAATGTTTTGTTTTATACACTCAGAAATCTTTGGAACATTTGAGTTACGACTCTATGAACAAGGGAAAGTGAAGAGGGAGGAAAAATACAGATAGAGATTTTTCTTCAGACTGAAATTCATTGATCGGAATAAGGCCCTGTTAACTGCACAGTGAGTGGTGTCCAGATCAGTTTGAGCTCCTTGTTCTCATAAACCACATTCACAACATCTGCACAGACACAGAGGGGCTGACTGAGGACGCCAAAAGCATGGAGGCTGTTTGATTTTGATTGGACATAATTCACAGGTTTGTGGGGCCAAAAGAAGACAAAGCACAGACGTATTTTCCTGAGTACATACAGTACCTCTGAGGACAGTACTGATCATGTCCTCTTGTAGTTTTACTATAAGTTGAAGGGTTAACACAACTTTTATTTAAAGGCTTTGTGTATTTGTGTTCAGGAAGAAATAATCAACAGCAATGAATAAAGAGGATTATTTTTCTTTCCTTTATTCCTCTAAAAAGAAATTTCTAAGCATTTTCCTCAAAAACCTATTCTGTTCATTCATTTTGAATTGCGTTTGGCATTAATAACGCCCCCTACTGGCCCCTGTTGAGGTTGACTAGCATGCTGCTGCATGGTGGAGGACTTTAAAGGTATATGCAGACCAGTTTGTCCTCTTAAACCACATTCCTAAACTCTGCTCAGGCAAAAAGAAGCCGTAACAGAATGCAAATAAAGCCAACAGTCGATGTTATAGATTATCTTTGATTTTAATTGGACATTATTTACAGGATGTACATAGTGTTTCATTGAAACAAGAGTGTAACACTGGTGGGCAAAGCCCTCTTTGCTCCTGAGGTCAAGAGATGGCTGACGTACTCTCCAACCAAGATGTGCGTAAAGAACGTTTTGCTGATCCAGGTTCGTGTTCGGGGGGGTCGGCGATAAAGGAAACAAGACTGCCGCCGCTGTATCAGTGGCTTCCACATGTAGCACAGTTTTCACAGAATCAACACGGTTTGACAATTCAGTCAGTCTGAACAGAGATGAACGGTTGAAGCTCCAGTGTATCAGAGCCAATTCAAGATCACAAATTCACCAGCTTGGGGTCTTTTGTTTTTGTTTTACTGCTCCAACGCATTATTGTAAAAAAAAAAAAAAAAAAAAAAAAAAAAAAAAAGTCAAACAAAACAAAGCGTATATACAGTTGAACTCAATAGATATATATATACATATATATATATACATACAATATTATATAAATATAGTAAAATAGATTAAATTACATTGATTTCACGGTCTTCCATAAATAGATGGTGGACAATAACAGTTTGGTGATGTGTTAAGTTAGTGTTGGAAGCACAGTGCACCGTCAGATGACAGGTTCATGGCTCGGCTGGAAACGAGTCCGCGCCGAGCGATCAAGTTCTTCATTGAAATACTCTGAAAGCAGAAAACTGCGCAACCGTACGTAAAAAAACAAAACAAAACAAAACATAACTAAAAACTCAAAATATTGTGACAGACGCTCTCCTTAGCTTTCCTGGTTGTTGTTTGGTTGTCTGTGTTCAAGAGCACACCTGACCTTCTGACTTTTTTTTTTTTTTTGTTATTTCTTTGCAAGTTTAACAGGTATATTACAACCACTGCATGTGGTCAAATTCAAAGTATTCTCCCATAAAGAAAAAAATTTTTACGTTTCCCCCCTCCCCTGGATGGGGAGGTGGAACTGGAGGCTCGGTGGCCCCCAGGTCTCGAAGCAGTAGTGTCGTCGCTGCACGCGCTATTCCAACAAGATCTTCAGCAGGTTATAAAGAGTAAATACAGTTTTGAAAGAGTCCTCTCGTGAGATACTTAAATGCAGCTCCCAGTGTCGGGTTTGAAAAGGCAGGTTCTGTTGACTTACACTATGTTTTACAAGGAAAGCTGACACTATAAGCAAGGTCACACAACCTCTGTACGAATACTGAATAGGCGGTGAAGTAGGCCTCGCCCGTGAAGTGTGCTGAACAGTAAGTGCTTTTCAATATACAAAGATGCTTTACAAATACATTTTTGGCAAAGTAACAAAAGAAAAAAAAAAAAACAACAAATGTTGGAAGGAACTTAATCCTCCTTGAGGAGGACAAACTTTCAAGTCTGTTGCCTCTCGTCAATCTCCGGAAGATTCCCGTTCTCTTCTCAGCAGGATTGGTTGCTGCCGAGCTCTGAGGTCACAGCCACACTCGCACACGCGCGACACCGTACCTGAGTGTAAGCTGCACTTTGAACTCTACGACTATGTTATCTCTGATTTGAGGCACCTTCAAATATTTGTTTTCAGCTGTACCGTAACTACAAAAGAACATCCGAAAATAAAAGCAAACGCAAAACAACAATGAAAAAAAAAGTTGCAATAAAAAGAGAAAAAAAAAAAAACGATCACCATCTTTGTGGCCTATAACAGCATACTGTACAAAGTTCAGATACATTCTCTTGGAATGGCATGGTTTGTCGCTCAGGAAGTCAAAGCCGAGCATCAAGTGAGTTCTTGTGTTTTTCTTCTTTTTCAATAGGGTTCGATCTTCATTGGTTCGCCGACTGTCCAGCGCTGAGAGCGTTCCTCTCTGCTAAGCAGGCCGCGGCAGGAGAGGCGGAGCTTTAGTGTCCGTCGGCGTGTGCGTCCGGGCTGGCTGTGGCGTTGTGGATCCAGTCCAGGATGATGAGGCTCATGCTGCCGATCATGACCACGAAGCCACACAGCAGGAAGGCGGTGGCCTGGAGAGGAGAGGGATTTCACGTTTAGCTAATGTGTTACCTGCCCCGAGGAACAGCTGGGCAGTTTGGGAAACACGCGTCTTCGCTTTTGTGTCAAGAGTTCGATGAGAGATTGTAAAAAGCGTATATAGACAGATTTCTAGTGATGTTTTGGGCATCATAGAAGATATAAGAGCTCCTTCCTTACCCCGATCTTTTGCACAGACTTCATGGACTCCTTCTTGACCAGTTTGATGTAGAAAGCAGAGGGCAGGATGAAGATGAGCATGGCGGCAGCGGAAGCGCCTGTGTGAGGGAGGAAAATTTGACATTTTAGTCATATTCTTCATTTGAGATGCTTTCCACGGCCCTGTCGTACACATTCGCACAGGCGCAGACACTCACCGATGAAGCCGAAAATGTCCCTGATGGTGGGGACGAAGATCACCAGGGCGTTGGTGCCGGCCAGCAGGGCCACGGTGATGATGGTGTGGCGGATCCAGCTGAAGTCCTTAGAGGCGCACAGCAGCTGGTTGACAGAGGTACGAATCTGCAGGGAGAGACACACAAAGGTTATCCCACACGAACAGCTAAATGCTTGCGACGGTAACAATCTGAGATCCGTCTCTTTGATACTCACGGGGAAAAGCACCACGGGGACGGTGAGCGTGACGGCGGTCAGCACAGCCAGACGGACGATCAGCAGGAGCACGTCAGACTTGTAGACCTTGGAGTAGGTGTGCAGCAGCTCAGGCTCCACGTGCACTGTATAGAAAGACAGCAGAGACCCTTTAGACCTGAAGCCCCCACAGCTCCAAAAACACATCTGTTGACGTGTATCTCAGTCTGTTTCGCTGCAGCTGGGAGCTCGCTGTGTGTCTCTGAGCAGGTTCGAACAAACATCACAATGATTTCTCAATCTGTACTGGCCCTGACTCAAGCCGTGCACCACCCTGCGTCAGGCTTCATGAAAATTCACTCAAATGTTCCTGCCACGAAAAAAACAGGAACGCAAACAAGATGGCACAGCGCATCAGGTGGAGTATTTCACAGTCTTGCATAACAGGCCCTGATCATTTTGTTCCAGGAGGGTTACTCGCTGTTTATTTTGGACTTGATGACTGAATCGCACTGACAGTTAGTCTTCAGGGGCAATGACTGCTTGTCAACCCGGACTGGTACAAACAGTCTTTGTTGCATTCTCGTCATCTGTTTGCTGAAGATGTTTGGCACATTCTGACGCCTCAAGAAACTACATTAAAATGAATTTGAAGGAAATAAGGTGCATTCTCTCATTTATTAAGCTAAAGTTCAACTCTGACTGCCGCCATGCAATCTATATTTATTGTTTATATGCACATTAAATGCTGTTAGTTATTCAGACTCACCGTTGAAGGTCAGATATCCAAAGAGGGCGGCCAGCAGGTACATGAGGAACATGGCGAGGAAGGACACATTAGCAACGCCCTGCATCCTCTTGCGGGAACGGCTGTTTAAGCAGGAAAGGGGGGGATGTTTCTTTTAGACACCAGAGCCCAGTTTTTACGTAAATATGATGTAAAAAAGAAGTTTATGATGATGAAATGAAAGCAGTGCGCACTCACTCTTTGAGCTCCTCGTACATGGGCAGGATGGCGGGGTGGCACACGAAGGCGAAGGTCAGGATGGGAACAGCGTAGACAGTCTAAGAAACAGAACATCAAATTCAAAAATACGCCCCAAAATGCTCCATGAGGTTGTCGTTTCAGTGCCAATTTGAATTCTCCAGGTGCATCTCAAAGAGCTTTACCTGAGAGTTGAAGACAAAGTATTTCGGTGTGCAGGCGTCCTCGCTGTAGTCCACGGCGGTGTTGTTGAGGTGGGACAAGGTGGTGTTCAGCACTTTGCTTACGGTTTCGTTCAGAGCGTTGACGTCCTCGGGCAGAGGGCACGGGATCTGGAACTTCTTGATGATCACCTGCAGGAAGAGTCAGCAGATTTTAAGGCTAAATTAGCAAACATTTTGGGCATTTTTTTTCTGGTTGAAAAGGCTCTGAAAACACGTTTACATCATCGTGAGAGACAAAAAAAAACACACTGAAACCAGACTGCAAACCTCAGTTTCACTATGATTTTATGTTCCAGTGTATTATGACTTAAGCATTTTGTGTTTCCTAATAAATGAATCCAACTCTTCCACTGTGTGGGACGGGCGGGAGCCAAACATTTTCATGGAAAAAATGAAATTTGTCCTGTGACTAACACTCATCTGGAACAACAGTCTGGCTCATGTGCCAAAGGGGTGTGCTGGGAATGTGTGTGTTTGTGTGTGTGAAGAATGAGGAAACTGGTAGATTTTACTCACCACAATCAGAAAGAACACCATGCAAAGCAGGGACAGACCACTTGTGTAACCAAGGTAACCTAAAGGGGGGAGGCAACACACACACATGAGCTTCTGTTTTTATGGGAGAGCTCAATATTGCAACTGCGCAACGCTCCTTTTTTTTTCCTTTTATCACATCACTCCAAGCCGTGAATAATTTACGAGTTGTTGAAGTCTTGCACACATGCAAGTGCGTCACTGACCCTTAAACAACCCTATATAGACATGCATCCGATTGCACAACACACCTACACACACACACACACACACACACAGCTTACCCAAGTTCCTGAGCAGTGACAGAGGCAGGATGATGACAACCGTCACCAGCAGCACCAGGTAGTCACCGTTAGTGTACCATTCTCTGAAACACAGCAAGATAGAGCAACATGTCAGTGATACAAGTCTTCAATGAATTAAGCGTTGAGCTCATCATACGACTTGTAACCTCATATTAAAGGGGTTCTCCACCAAATTTACACATAAGGTTCAGTTTATGTGTTAAATTGGCTTGTGTGTTGTCTTCTGTGGCTCTGGAGAAGCTCTCTAAAATGTCCCTGGTGATGTCATCTTTTATGTGAAATGTGTTTTCCAGTGATTTGGGCGTTTGGCCTGTACGTCAGGATTTCTCTGATGCATCAATCCTGACCTTTCTTTCTTTAACCACAGGTCTGACAACTCTAATGCATTATTAAATTGCTGGGATGTGTCTTTCATCACTGGTAATATTTGAAAGAATCTGAAGACAAACTAAGTAACCAGCACCAGGAGCAGTCTTATTAGCACTAAAATTGACTACTCTGTGCAGAAAACATCCCATTAAATCCACTTTGCTGTCAAATTTTTCTTTCCCATCTTCAGTCCCAGCCATGATCAAACCCCTCCGCTGCTGCTCTGACACATCACGTCACGTCGGCGCTATACCAACATCTGCACTCCAGCTGACACGCACTGGCCTGCGTAGGATGACCGCATCGCTCTCACAAATAGATTTAACAAAGGCACACTGAGGAGCCAAAGCACATCAATTTTTTAAACTTGGAGCGAGGTCGCAGTGAGCTCATCCTGCGCTCTGTCTCGATGCGGCACCGGCTGCATCTCCTAAAAGGGCTCTTTGAAGGGCCGCTCGGAGAGGCCGAGCAGTGTCCGTCCCTTTAAAGCGTCCAGCCCCCTCTCCCCCCTTCCAACAGAAGGACAAGGACGCGGCTTCCTCTTCTTCAACATTCAGCACTTGAAAAACAACCGGCAGCCATTTTGCTTGATGTGCCACTTCACCTCGAGTGCCGCTGCCAGACGCGCCTGCTCTCTTTTATGCCTCGTGCACTCAGTTATAGTACTAGAACACACAGCTCTCTGTCAATTCTTTCACCAAAACCTCCCATTATTTGGAGGCCTGACCCTGAAAACACCCCTTTGTGAATGTGTTAACTCATCTGTGCTGAAATTTGGATCATAGTTACGGCTGCTATGGTCTGATCATCGGATCTGAAGGTAAAATATTTGGCGACTCACCCATTGCTGCTTCCCACAAAGGCCTGAATGACGATGGGCAGCTCGTATTTGACGATGTAGAGGTAGCTTGACATGGCTGAAAAGACAAAACTGCAGTGAGTACACTCCCCTGTAAAATGAGCCAAGTCATTCCCATGAAGTCAACCACAAATTCCTAATATTTGGTGAGGGGCTGATAGAGGAAGAGGGAGTTTAACAAATGCTTGTAGAATGACTCAAGTTATTACTGGAAGCGACTCTACATTCCAAAAACACACATTGCTTTCCATTGGCAAAGATTTCTGTTTTCCTTTCTTTTCTTTTTTCCCTCTGCGCACTTAGTTTAGACACAGAGAGCCAGTGTTTCAGCTCGTGGAATCCACATGTTGGTAGTAGTTCAATTACGCTCAACAAGACAAAGACCTTTTCTTTGCTGTTAAAATGCCACAGGCTCTCACCTCCGATGTTCTGCATGGTGATGGAGCTGGAAGCGGCGAGCTTCCCCGGCATCCCGAAGGCTTTGTAACCCAGCTGCTCGTACACCAGTGCACCTTAGAAGAGGAAATACATAAAGAAGATTTAGCATTCACAAAGACTTTAAGAAGCCACCAGGAGGTTTGGACACGTGACTATGTGACAGACCTACCTCCTTCATTGGCCGTCTTCAGCAGCAAGTGGACAGAATACAAGGAGAAGATGGCGACGGCCGCGAGGAGAATCCTGTAAACAGACGAGAGGGATCCTTAGCTCAATGTGGAAAAAACCGAACTGATGACAGCCGGTCCTGACCGGTGTTGAAGTGCTGCACTCCAGAATGAACATGTGACTTGAAAGGCCAATTCAATGACAAATGTATTTTCCTGACTGCGGTAAACAAACACATTGACATTTGGCCAGTGTGAAGGTCAAACACTGATGGATGCCAGATGTAGATGATACCAGTTCACCTCTGTAACGACTCAAATCTCTTTTGGAAGAAGAACAGGATCTTTTTCTGCTTGTTTCAAGACCTCAACATGTTTGTTCATTATGATAATCTCAAGAGAACTCCTCAGAGTGGCTACTGAAGGATCCTAAACTATCTGCTTTGGAAAAAAACATCATCAATCAGAGCATTTTGTCCCTGTTGACTCTGAGACCTTAGATTCTGCAGAGTTTCACTACTAAGTCAAAAAAAAAAAATCATCTGACGTGATGAAAACCTACATTTTCTCACATTTTGCTGGCCTGATCAGCAAAGACCTTGAAGGCAACATTAGTCTGCAGGTTCTCTGATTCATGGGCAGCATCAGCAAGGTTGCAAAGGGCGAAAGGTTTCCCTGTATGGGATCCTCCTTGCATCCTTTGGCCGCTGCACAGCCAGCACTGTGTGCCTGGGTATTAATAGTCCAGGTGAAAATTAATCTCCCGGACATTTGAGACTGTAAAGATGCAGCGTTTGCTCCCTGCACGTGACCCTCCAGCTGCTTCTGACTGGCTGCTCCCTGTCCACATGCCTCATGACATCAGAACCGTTCAAGTCTTATCACTTTGTACGCCGCAGCTCAACAAATACATGGTTCAGATGGCCTTTTATGGGGAGTCAGTTTGCTCTGCGAGAGCATTCTGTAACTGTAAATACTGATGAGAAGAGCACCAGACTGTGTTGCGAAATGCAAACAGACAAGTTACGTGGTGGTTATTCAGCTTCAGTAATCCGCTAGTTCCTGCAGATGTGGGGCTTGGATTGGTCCGCTGCTGGCTGACAGCGAACCACGCTATGCTCCATTCATGATCTCCTGTGAGGGTGTGTTTACTCGCCATTTACGTAATTCCGGCCCAAATGCAGTGGGATTAGCTCGGCTAAGCTGCTTCACCTGCCACTCCCTGCGTTTGTAAACTGACATGCAACTGCCATTTGGTGGCACCTAAAGAAGCTAGTAGCCTACTGTGTCATACATATATTCATATTCTGATAGTGTTGCAGCAAAAGACACTTTGCTGCACTTTCTTTAGCTGGTTTCTGGCTCCCAGGGTGCTTCAGCTCTTGTCTCAGAGACAGTAAGCTGACTGGGGGGTCAGTGCTGTGAAGTGCTATTTCTGTGGTTAACAAATTCTTTCTTGAGTGAGATTTAAGGAAACCTTGTGGTTTTTTTTGCAGAAAACTGGGCTGAGAAATATCAGAAAGTAAGTAAGAACTGACGCTCTAATGAAAATGAGGGAATCCAGAGGAGAATTGATGCAAAAACAGCTTCAAATTGTTCACATAAACTGCAAAGGAGAGAGATTTGTAGACACTGTGATCTAAAAATGCACTGGATAACCAGTAGGGGGAACTCTCATACAAACACCCATGAAGAGAACATTTCTTTTTTTTTTTTTTTTCTCCTTTTCTCGCTAAATATGAGCACTCTCTCCAGTTTCATCTACAACAAACATGAAAGCGAGCACTTGCATTGATGAGCATTTGCAAACTTCGGATACCAGTTTAATGTGCTGCGACCTTGATACAACAGACAAAACCACACCTGCCTCTGCTCGATGAATTCAGATTGTGCGGATGTGATACTGTGAGAGTGAGGCAGTTTTCCTTTACTTTGAACCTCACTGTCTGAAAGGACTGTGGTGTTGCTTCAAGATCTGCCATTCTCTGACGCCTGAAGGTGCTTCGCAGTTGCGGTTATCTTGGCATTACCACCAAATCCTCACTTTTAACCTCTATGAGCCTGCATGTAAAACGCAGAAATACATTCACAGTGAAGAAAAACTTACACAAAAAGGGCGATACCAGTGTTGGCCATAGCGTAGGACAGACCCAGGATGCCACTGCCCATGATGGCGTTGCCCAGGTTGAAGACAGACATGCCAAAAGAGGCATTGCCCTGGTGCTGTGGAGAAATTACAGGTTAGGAAATGAGGAAAAAAATGATCAAAGTGATCCAAGAAAAAGTGTTGGAGGATGAGAGAAGCTCTTACATATTCAGTCTCATACTTCTTCTTGCCCAGGTTGTGTTCAGGGAGGAAGTTTTGACTCTCTGCATCGATGTCAGAGTATTGGCTTTAGAAGAAAATAAAAGAGAAGAGATGAGAGGAGTGAAGGTGTGCAGGATGTACAGTTTACACTGCAGAAAAGGATTATTTTTCTCTCATACTCTGCTCGCTCAGATATATTTTAGTGTAGAGCCTGTCTCACCCGCTGAGTGGGACCTTCTTCGGACAGTCCTGGTAAGTGTATTCATTGCTGTTGGAGCTGCTGCTGTCTTCTTCAGGAGAGATGTTGAAACGACTCATCTCTGTCTTAGCAGTGGGTTGTTTCATACTGTGCATTTCAGAGCAGGAAAAAAGACCATATTTATTTTCAAGTACTCATTTTTACGCATTCCTGCCTTCTGCGTCACGCCGTGGCGCCTCGGCATTTTTATTTCTGGCTGTGCGCGTGCCCGTTGCCGTTAGAATAATCAATATTATAGTGAGCAGGCGCGCGCCGCAGCTCTCCTCATGAATATCAGGTCATGTGACTTTTCTTTGGCGAGAGGAGGAGGTAGGCTTGGACGATGGGAGGGGGCGGGGGGGGGGAGTGAAGGGGTGACGCACCGGCAGTGGAAAAATACCAGACCGGCATCTGAGTCCACCCGACAGCGCCTCAGCCCCGCTGTAAACGCTGAATGACAAAAAACCCGCAGTACGCGCCGCTGACTTTGCGCACATTTCCCTCCGAAATAATTTGAAAAGTGATATAAAAACAGGGTGTGTCAGCGTCTTTTCCCTCACCCAGAACATCCATCAGACATTTAGAAAGCAGAATGAGGTGACATTAAGGCAAAGCTTCTTGTGGACATTCTAATATTGAATATAATATTATATGTTTCCGTTGGCTGTGCAGTGCGCACATGGAGATCCACACAGAGCCCAACAGGCGGAAGCCCAGATGCATTTAATGACATTATTTCCATGGCCGGCTCCAATGGAAACAATGGCACGTGTTGTCTCTTTATGGGCATGGCTCTCCATTTTGCGCAGAGGCTCGCGCTCTGATTCATAGTCAAGTTACGACTGGAGCCTGTGCTCAAATAACACACAGAGGCAGGTTTACATCTCCTCCTTTTCACCCAGCTTGTGTCTTACTGTCTGTGTGGCGGTGGCACATCTCTGCCATATCCAGACATGAGTCAAGCACTGCAGCATCACTGTCACACCGCTTCAGTATTTATTTATTTATTTATTTATTTGGACCAGGGCTGATCTGCTACGAAATAACGTCTCAGGTCTTTCAGAAACCATATTTCCGCCTATTTAGAAAGTGATCCCCACACCTGGTACAGCAGGAAATACTTTCAATAGTGACTAATTAGCCCAAAAGAGCTGTTAGCGCATCTTCTTTTACCCAAAGATCCAAAATACAGATCAAAGACAGATCATGAGGTAATTACGTATAAACAGAAAAATAAAAACTGTAAGACATTGCCATTTCAAAGCTTACAATTCTCTTGTATAGACTGTGACGCCTACATCCGCTAATTTTCTGACGGGTAGTCGGTAAATGATGAGGTGCCGGCATTCTTACCTTATGAAGATGTGGCAGGATGCCTGTAAAATCCTTCCAGTAAAAAAGAAAAATGAGCAAATTTCCGGACGATTTGATCACAAAAGCCGACTGATTCCTTAAGTGTATTTAGGCTGAATATGAATAAACTGAAATATGAATGGATGGGCCTATTTATCAGGCAGGATCTGATTCAAAACACTACCTGAAACAGTTTAAGTAACAGAAAGAAAAGATACTCTTAGAATAAACCGACCGACGCGTAAAATCAAAAGAATTTAGATTTACTTCTAATCAAACCAAATTCCAGAGATGCGGTGCGCTCGGAGAGAAGACCCTGTTCTGCTGGAGGAGGGGTGGGGACTCACCCTTTTATAAAGATGAGCATTGCATCAGCCTAGACCCACAGGGGAGGAAGGGAGGAGGCGGGAGGGAGAGGAGGAGGAGGAGCTCGCCATGACTAGTTCGGATGGTGGAGGTGGAGACTCTTTACGCGCAGCAGTGATGTGGGCTTTGTATACAAACAGAGCGGTGACCTAGAGACTCTTCCCTGGAAAAAACCACAGGGATCCGAGTACATTTTTACAGTAAGTGTTAGAAAGGAGTACTATAGAAATACTATGATAATATCACATGAGATCAAGATAATAAGTGTGACTAACCTAACTATTCATCAGTGCCACAGGTGAACGTGTTGAAATGTTCTAAATCCCTCTGTGATTGTCACTTTATCATAATTAACTGGTTAACGGACAATGTTTGTACTTAACAGTTAGAGTATATCTGTTTTTCTATTAGTTCTGATGGGAGTATTAATCCTACAGGGCAGGAGTTGCCAACCTTTCCCCTCAGAAGTACCCCCACAGTCCTGTCAGCTGAGCCCAAGTTCATCAAGTTCCAAACATGGATGGACTGATTTTAAAGTTATTTAACACGCTTCGTTACAGAAAAGGGATTTTTTTTTTTTTTTTTTTTTTTGGTCGCAGTAATGTTTCCAGTGTTCTGGACACCACAGACACTGGACGCTTTCTGAAGTTGACGCGGACTCTGTGCCCTGGAAGTCCGTCAGTCCAGATCAGGCTGTGAGTGGAGCTTCAAAGCAGACCTCCCTGTCTGGAGGAGATTACGCACAAACGCTGTCATGTGACAGCGCTCATCCTGATCCTCATTCACACAGTTGGCTCTCCTCGCAGGTCAAATGTGTGTGTGTGTGTAATGATGTGTGTCTGGTTGATATATGGGAAGAATCTTCCACAGCTCTGGTTTCCAGTTTATTATTAATGTTGGCATGACTCAGTACAGTACAGCTTGTTCATTTTCAGGCAGGTTCATAGACTGACCTTTGCCTCTACAGATACACCTGCTTCTGCTGCAACACATGTACTATTACTGTGTTGCAGCAAGTAATTGTACAAGTACTACTACTTGTACAATTACTTGCACTTGAATTACTACTACGGCTTTGACTACTTCTCATTTGACATGTAGTATTAGTACTACTATGTCTGCTAGCACTTCCACCGCCACTACTTCTACTACTGCTACTGGTGCTACTACTTGCTACTACTACCCCCCTGATCTCCCATCATAATGGTGTAATGATCGTACAACTGCTTGTGGACACTTCAGCAGGTCGCGTGATCAAACCTGACTCAGCAGAGTCCAATTTCACAGAAGGATGACTACAAGAGGAAGAGTCACCCACGATGCACGCTTAAGAACAAACGAGAAGCAGTCCAGTGTGTGAAGTCGGTGACATGAATCTGCCTCAGTTGGAGGTGAAATGTCAGCCGCTGATAAGAAAGAGATCTTTCTTCTCAGACACGTTATGCAACGTCATTATGTCCTTACATCCTGAACTGCTCCACAAAACGTACGCGGCCTCACATTCACTCTGGCTTTGTGATCTTGTGACACAGGTTCAAATTACACTGATCGGGAATGTAAACAGTTTCACAAAGCTGCGCTATTGTCATATTGTCTCACAGAAAATACATTTTTAATGCGATGCAGCCCCTTTTGTGGGAAGGCAAACCTGTTCTCTTTTGAGGAAGATGCGGGACAAAACAGGAAAAGGTGGTTTCTCTTGTTTTATCTAAAAGTCAAAGTTGCTGGTGGAGAGTAAATGGTGCTCTTTTACACATGGCTAATGTCACTGTTAGCCATTTTTCCCTTTTGCTTTGCTCTTTCATGGCGCGCAAGAATTTCACACAACACAGTATGCAGGTGAATGCAGGTGTCACTGGCTGAGTTCGCATGAGACCTGCAACCCGATCAGGCAAAAGACACACACACACACAGAGACATATGAACACGCACAGATATCCACACTCTTGGCGTAAAGGAATGAAGGCGACACATTCATGAGTGAAAGGACACGGCTGTTGATTCTCTCACTCACTATCCCTCATGATCTCGCTGTCACACACACACACACATTGTGCATTCCTCTGCCCTCAGTCACACATGAGTAAGTTTGTGTGTGGCTCTCTGAGTACGAGCCTTTGTTAGGGGCTTTAGCTCGACCCAGCAGATCTAAGACGGATCAGGAAACTGGAGCGGGGGCAAGGGGTGCAGGAGGGGACGTGGTCTGAACGCAGCTGCCTCGTTACCCCCGTCCACACACAGAGAAACGCACATATACATCCAGCGGAACAAGATCTGGTTCAGACCCAGGGAGCCTTCAATGGTCAGACAGGTGAGACAGGGCGGGTCCAAAACTGGAAAAAGGTCAATAGATGTTGCCTAACACCAAAATCTACCCCTCCCACTTATGCTATCA
This sequence comes from Chaetodon auriga, assembly GCF_051107435.1. NCBI lineage: Eukaryota > Metazoa > Chordata > Actinopteri > Chaetodontiformes > Chaetodontidae > Chaetodon > Chaetodon auriga. Next base: position 5,450,877 of record NC_135095.1, on the reverse strand, counting down.
TACTTCCTTTCATTTGCAGTGCTTCCATTATTACAACTCTGCTGTGTCTGTTAGCCCGGGCCCCGCCACTAATACTACTACCACAACCGCTGCTACAAATAGTGCTGACTTTGTCACGTGGTGGCTCACAAGTACACTGAGAGCCAATTCTGAGGAGTTTAAGAAACAAGGCTCTCACTGTAACACTGTCTGCACTGAGGCTCTGCACTGCAGCATTAATGAGCCGCCTCCGTCTGCGAAGCCACAACAGTACCGCTCAGCAGACATTGTTTGGGTGTGGGTGTGTGTCTGTTGAGGCTTGTCTTAAAGCAAATAGAGGTGGAATTTGCTTGTACACACCTTTGCAGAAAATGATCGCAGTGAAAAGCGGAGATGACCGTCCATTTTCCCCGCTTTTTTGTTTCGTTTGTGACACTGAGGTTTCTTGAGACGTGAGAGCAGAATCACTGTTGTGGGAATTGAAGCAGTTTGTTCAAACTGTGGAGCACTGACTCATTTTAGGGTCAGGTGAGAACACTGCCATTTAAACTCTGCGCTCAAACATCCACCCTGGAAACACAGGTTTCAGTCCTCCTCTGTGAACCACCATGGCCTGTCAGAGGAAGTGAAAAGGCCACCAGAACACACTTCAGGAAACAACACCAAGTACAAAAGGTTGGCCATCATGAAGAGACAGATGATATTTCATAGGCCGTCGTTCCTCATGCTTGGAGACCTGAGTGCAAAAGGAAATTTGACGCGTACAGTAAGTGACAGAAATGGAAAGAGTTTGACATTTTGGGAAAAACTATTATCATTCACTTCCTGCTCTTTTTTTTTTTTTTTCCAAGCATTAAGCTAATGCAATGTTGATTAGTTAGAACTGGAGGTGCGTATGTCCCCAATATGCTTAACAACATTCACACTTCCTGAATATACAAGTGAATTATTCACTTGTATATTCAGGAAGTGTGAATAATACAAAGCAAACTCTGCACAGGGTTGCAGATAGATATTTGCTTGAATGTGGTCCTAATATTTACCCCCAGAGGCCTACAGAGAAAGTTCAGGCCTGCAGAAGAAGACAAACAACATTTCCATGGGTGAGCCCAGGCTGGTTGGACTTGCAGGGTGAGTGACTGTTGTGGCTGCTAGTTGTGACTGCACACACACGTCCCCCTGCACATTCCATACTCTCATACTGTGCAGTGTATAGACTGCATATATTTAGTGCAATTTAGTTTGTAAAAGCGCATTTTAAATCAGCCACAGCCTAATTTTCCTTCAGCAGCTGTTAAGTCATTTGTAAAGGCACGACTACTTACATCGTCATTGTTTTGTTGATTGATAGGGTTTGGTGACAACCTAATTCCCAACATGGCTCCACCCATCTAACACCTGAAAAGATGTGTCATCATGTACAGGTGCTTCACTATATATATATATATATATATATATATATATATATATATATATATATATATATATATATATATATATATATAAAAGCTAAGCAAAATGTTTTTGACTACATTTCAATGTTATATTTGCAGATAATACATTTTACATGAGAGCCTAACATTTTTTTAATGTGAAAGAAAGTAAGTGCAGTGTCAATGCTGCAGAGTGCCCTCAAGGCTTCAGCAGCTCTGACAGCAGAGGAGGCCATTACACTGGACAGGAAGCAGGATAAGGTGTTCTGGACTGAATCTGAGAGAGGTGGCTCAGGAAAACTCACCAGCTCTGTGCTTCTCCATTGACTTCTATGTACTTTCATCAATGGGTATGGATGCATGAGATGACCATATATTTGTATGTTAATAATAGATCAAATAGATCACTGTGTGTAATGTAAAAGGGGTTGCTTGTAGTTCCGCATCCACTGAAAATCACACTACTTTGCAGTTCCCCTCAGCTCTATAGAGCATTTTATTGTCTCTGCTCATTGTTTTAGTTTTGCAGCTTTAATGTTTGGTTCTGTTTCAGTGCTGCCAGCTCTAAAGCTCTAAAAACTCTGATGAACCCCAACAGACTAGTTTAGCAACTACCCGGTGAACACAGTGGAGCATATAAAGCTAAAGAACCAGATGTTTTCTCAGGAGGCGGTGGAAACCAAACCTGACCTAAAAAGATTGTGAACATCGGAGTAACATTCGCCATGTGGCCACAAACAGGACTCCAAATGAATGCTAATGTTGCTATGCGTCTGCAGGATGTGCAACTGATTGCTAACATGTGAGCCAGAAGACAGAATCTCCAACTTTCTGACATGAATCCTGTGTGACTTGTCTCCTTGGATGTGATATTCACCTACAATGGTTGGACCCACTCACCCCGACCCCAGCGCTAATAACCCCCTTGGCAGCCGTCCATTGTCTTATGTAAATCCATTGCCCACTGACCAAATGAATACCTCTCAGAACATCATATTTAACTGTGCCAGTCTCCCACCAAGCCCCCCCTCCTGTGTCCGGACCAGATCGCTAACACCACCGCTCCCCACCTGCCCACCTCCCCCCAGCCTATACTTATTAACTTTTCATTTTCCCTGACTTTAGACTGGGGATTTTCTTGCCCCTCAACCTTACTCACCCCGTCCCTACTGTGAATGTTCTTGGAACAGTTAACCTCTAAGGAGGATCGTTATTACAATATAGACGGACAGCTTTTTTTTTTCTTTCCCCAAGGAGGAGATCTCATGATCGACCATGCTTTATTAGGAAAATAAAGGTCGTTGGGTTTTTCTCCGCCGGCTCTAGGTGTGAACAAAAAGCTAATGCAAAGATCTGGAGGCATCAAATGGGTGAGAGGTAACTGGGTTATTTCCTCTAGGAGAGAAGAGTTTGAGAGGAACACTGGAGAAATGGCTGGAGTCAGGATGGAGTCTGGGTCATGATGAGTCACCTGGGAAGAAATTACATATTTGTTCTTGTTCAGCCAAACAGCAATTTGGTCCTCCTCAGTAGTGATTATACTAAAGTAAGAAAAAAAGGCATCTGTGTTGAGTTTTGGCAAATAAATATTCTCCAGTCGACCTCACATTGTATTTCCCAGGCTGTCTCTGATTACTGTTACTTTCATCTTACATTGTTTTGTGGCTGTGTTTGCACATGTCTATGCGTTTGTCTTTTTCGATGGGTATTGGTGTGCGTGAATGCTACCGCCATTCGACGCTGGCGGCACAAAGGAGGCTGGTGGCCATCAGACTGAAAAGCAAACAAGTCGCCAAAGAGGAAGTGAGTTATCTTTTGGAAACCTTGTCGTGTCGCTCACACAGACACACACTCACACAGAGGCATAGTTGATCCTGATCGGACGTGAGGCCTGCGACAGGATCAGGGTCACTACGTAAACACTCCTTAGCTAAACACGACCTCCTAACACAGTGGGAAAACCCGCCGAGTACAGCGACCAGCGCTGGATTCTCTGCACGGTTTGGACTGAGCTCCAGCAGATTTGACTTAAATGTCGCAATCACAGTTGAATTTTCTAGAGAGATGCTACGGTGGCCGAGAGAGCTCAACATACTGCAACTTAAGGAAACACCTTCATCAATCTGATGACACATCAACTGCAAATACTCACAACACAACCAAATACAGGAACACGCTTCGGGTAACACATGTGACAACAGATCTGTTTCCAGGGGACACAAAAAAGTGATGAACCTGGCCGGGATGCGCTTGTTGTTGCCATGGTTTATGACTTCTGAAATGATAAGTAGCTTGCCAGTTGAAATAATCTGATGAAATAGAAACAATTAATTGTGAAACGTCCAGTAACAAGTGGCAGCCAGTGAGGGATCATGTCTTGTGTGAGTCTTACTGGAGGGCGAAATGTCGGGGGAATAATAAGAACTTGTGCAGCTTCCACCCTCAGGTTAAATGATATGGTTGCATGATTCCACAGCTGTAGCTGTACCCTCCCCTGGACAACAAAAGAGTAAGCAGTGTCAGAGACAATATCCAAACTGGCTGCAGGCACATTGCAAAGCTGGAATCTCGACCAATTTTAGAGGTTTCCTTCCTTTTTCTTTGATTCAAAATCCACGAAGATGACCAGCCAGCTAGCATCTCTAAGCCCAATGTCCAGGTAAGGCGCTCCATTTGACCCACAGGCTAAAATCCCATTCTGGCTTTCTACATGAATTATTAAATTCAGCTTCCCAATGTCTAGATGTGCCAGAGCATCTCTTGATTCAGGAGCATTACCTTAGTAATCCTCTTAGTGGTGGGAAAGTGGTTTAGCGGGCGCATTCTTTATGACAGGAGCACAAATGGGGGATCACGTTAGCCTTAGGGGCCCCGGAGGGGAGGGGAGGCCGCTCGTCTCGCTCTCCAAAAACTTTCCACCCAGGATGGACCTCGGTCAGTCCGATGAACCCGCTGACTCCCTGTTCGCCTTCGCTGGGCTGCCGTGGGATGTGCGCTCTAAAAAAAAGAAAAAAGAATGAAAGAATGAAACTCAGACAGATAAAAGGAAGGGAAATGTGTCAGAGGTCAGGCCTCAGCAACGCTAACCATCAAGCATATTTCTTTACTCGCCAATAAAGAAATGCAGTTTGGAGAATTTCCACAATACTGCAAAAATAGAATTTTCTTTCATAAACGGTTCATAATAAGTCATAGCAATAACAATAATCAATCTCAGTTTAGTGATATGATTCAAGAAAATACTCAGGAGGTAAAGCTTGCTTATGATTTTGATGCAATACTTTAAAGACACAGTGAAATAAAATGCATTTTCTAGCTTGTGCTAATTGTTCATTTATCTCCCGGAACATGATGGGAAAATAAAACATTTGTGAGTGAATTCATATCAAAATCCATTCCATTCCCCTTCTGTAAAATATAAAAATGGTTTTCAAGGCTGGAACTTGGGGCGTGTGCATACACATTATCCACTCGAATCTAATATAACAACACACTTGTGGTTTGTGGTGGCTTGCAGCACAGAATACTTTCATTTCCAGAAAATGTGACTGAGGTCTAATTCACTCGTTCTGTCCTCCACCCTTTTAACTGCCATTGCCTCATTTTGACGTCTTGTTTCCCATTGTTTTGCTGTCATTCAAGAACAACATAAGACAAAGATCTCCCTTTCCGTTAAATGGATTTTAAGAAGTTCTGCTCCTTTTTATCATTATTTTTCCACGTGCTCTTGTGTTTGGATTATAACTCAACCCTGGCTATGCACTCGCAGCATCATGAGTACATTTGACCTTGACAAAGAGGTAAAACTGTGAAGTTAGTTATTTCAGTTTCACGACTCACACGGCTCCAGCTGTTTGGCTTTGTGGGACAGTACATGTGTGTTTGTGTACTTGTGCGTGATAGTGTAGCTCTTAAAACACGACTCGAGGCTGAAAGTCTCTCACTGCCAGCAGGGAGAAAGAAGTGAACAAAGGGCAGATGGAGGCAATTTGGTTCATAGCGCAGGGTGAAGTTAGGGCACTGCTGTGGCACAGGAATTAGTGGAGCTGATGCGACTGAGAGGATTAGGAGAATACCCCCCCAACACACACACACACACACAAACACACAAACACACACAGTATACAGCTTCCCTCCAGAGTGAGGGTTGTTCCTGAAAAACTGCACATGCAGAGTCACAGAAGCCATCGCACCAGTTTTAAGTCAGTTTTGAGTGTGTCAGATACAGTGATGGAGACATATTTCTGTCCAACCAATGAAAGAGAGTAGTAACCAAGCCTGACCTGAATCATTATTTAAATGTTTGTCAGAGCCTGACTCCACCTGTCAGGCTGAGGTCAGGTGTCCAACCTCTACTGTCAGACAAGAATTAAGCCACTGTTTGACTCTGTTGTTACTGATGGAAAGATCTTATTTGTACCACCTCACTGTTGTCATATTATTTGAGGAGGGAGTTGTAATCTAGTCAAGGAGAGCATTCAAAGAGGATATTAAATTACACAAGGGTGAGTCTTCATATCTATCATGGCTTATGTTTGAAATACGCCTCTTCAAACAGAGTGGAGATCAGGGCTGAAAGTGAAAGTGTATAAAGAGGCCACCTGCTCTTCCAAAATGACGTGAGTGTCAAAAAGTGTTAAAGCAAAGCAAGTGTCAAAAGCATTTTCCTCCCCTAAAACAAATGCCATTTTTCAAATAGTTGCTGGGTGAGAAACAAAGTCTGGTCAGTACATGATAACCTTTGAATTCCTGGTCTGTGTGCCTCTGCTTGTCTCAGTATGGTAATGTCCTTTCAACACAGGAAACGTAATGAAATGCCTTTGCTGTGACAGTTTCCTCTCTGCTGCTGGAGGTGAAGAGGACGCAAACAGATGTCTGATACCGGGAAGAGGCGGTGCTGTGAAGCCAAGCGGCGCCAACAGTAAGACAATGTCTTAGAAACGTCCAGAAGCACCAAATAATGTTAATGGCGTCACTTCTGGTCTCTTAAAAACTTGTCTGAAGCTCATAATTCACCAAATTTGGGATTTAAAAAAAGGCATCCACCAAACTGAAAGCAAGCTACTACTGTCTGAAAATGATGTTTTAAAGAAGTGTCTCTTTTCACTGGGTGGTATAAAACACATTATTCTGAGGTACTGATTCAGGTAGCCTGTATGAGAAACTGTATTTTCCACTAAAGTAAGAACAGGAAGGTAGTTTAAGAGAGGCTGAATTAATATGACTACAAATAGGATTGGACATCAAGTCCTCCCTCAGCCCACTCATGATTGTGAAATAAATACCACAGCCTCACACAGAACATTGCTGTAATGATGAAACGTTCTTTAGGTGAGGAACAGAAGACCTCCCTGTCGAGGTGAAGAGGTGAGCAGGGGCTTGTTAAAGGGTCTCACCTGAAGAAATCAATTGTCTGAGTCAGAGGCGAAAAGGCTCCAATATGAGGATGTGATAAAATAATGACTAGAGCCAGACTTAGCTAAGAGTATAATAATAATATACCTCGACAACATGCAGTGCAGCAGACATGACATTTCAGGAAATATGTTCATTCACTTTCTTTAACAAAGCAAGAAGACAGGAAGCATCCAAAGCTGTCCAAAGGTAACTAAACCCACCTACCAGCAGCTGTTACTTTTAATAGTAACTCAAGTTCACACAACCTGAATTGTTTGAAATACACGACAGTCAGCATCAGCAGTGTTTTTTCCATAATGCAAATACTTCCACGGCGTAAAGGCCGTCCTCTCTGTCATCTCACCGGCTGAGCTACATGTGCACTGACACATCCATAGTATTGGATTGATTACCTTCCACTAGCATGCAGCTGCACCCCAAAACAGGAAACAAATGGTGCCAATGTGAGCGGGGATTTCCATTGTTTTGTATGTGTGTCAAGAAAAGGAACAAGGAAACACGGAATAGCTTTAACAGTGACAGACTGCTTATTTGAAACTGTAACTAGATAACTGATTACTTAAATTGCAAAACTAATATGTTACATCACTTTTTGCTGCTTTTCGTGTTGAATTCATGTATCTCCTTTTTGCGTGCGGGCGTTCAAGCACTGAATGCAACACGACCACAGAAGCACCGACACTAGCCGAAAAGCAAACATAAAGCGTTCCAGTTTAAAACGATCACTGAAGTCTCGAGATGCAACTGTGCGTCCGTCTGGTTCTGAATGCCCACATCTCTGAATAAACGGAATCATTTCGGTGCAGCCGAGCTATTCCTGGAAATGGCCGATCAACACAGTTTGTTGTGCATGTGTTACTATGAGTGCAGGGATTTGGCAGAGCGGTGTGACACGGAACACATGACTAATTGATTTCTAGTGTGTATGCTAACCTGTGCGCCTCCGTCTACAGGACTGCTATGTTGACTGACTGGAGACACATTAGCTCAACTGGACCCTGGCGTTATGTAATATTTTCCATACACTTCAGACCTATGACCAGGATCGCTTTGGAATATGAGGGTCAAATACACTCAGCAACACAAAGCAACACAAAGCCCAGTTCATGATGTGGCATCAAATGAACATGGCCGCCCCACAACTGGTCTCAAAATATGACTTATTCCCAGATCGCATGCTTCTTAAAGCACATCTAAACCTCATTCTCAGCGTGGATCATTTTTAAATCCATCAGGATACAACTAAAGTGACGAACCTGTAATTACAAGCTCTGCTGCCCATATTATGGTTTTTTCCATCTTGATAGAACATATTTCTCCTATTTGACTTCCTGCAATTAACACAGCCCCAAACAAACAGAGGAGGAACTGTCGTTAGCATGAGGAGGAAATGCGACTGAACAACAAAGTAAAGACATCAAGGATGTTACAGTACTGCCACTGGTGCTTGATGGGTGATCTCAACAACAACGAACAAATCTGAGAGATGAGATGAGCACAGTTATATTTGCATGACGGTCAGCAATGTTCATCCATCATTTCTCATCTGGTCTGGCCTGGTTTCAGCCAGGTGTGAATACACTGAGGGGCCACCTTCAGTACTACTGACCCTCTGTGACCCACATCTAACGTCTGTGTGACTCGACTCAAACCAACCTGAGGCTCCTTCCCAAATGAGCCCGTTGAGGTGTTGCTGCTGATCCTGCCAATTGTGCTGATGTTGTGGCCTTTTTGCTTATATGGGACAATGGTATGGTATACAGGTATGTTAAACAAGGTTCTGAGAGATTGTCTAAGATATCCAGAATGTTCCTCTGCCTTTGGTATGATTATGTAACCTACACAAACAACAAATGCAAGGTGATTGGGAGCTTTACCTGCTCGGCTGACAACTGAAAAACTAAATGTCTCAGTATGATGGTATTTGTGCAAAACTGTTTGCAGCTGTAGCCAAACATAGAAAACGCCAACCAACCATGACTGTGCATTACAGCAGGTACGCCCACAGTTATATTGCAATGGGAAAAAAAGAAAAAACACAAACAAAACACATGTAAAAACACCAACACCTGCTGCAGACAACACAGGACCTGCAGGTTAGGTAACATGTTGGTTACTTTATCACTGTACACAATCACGTTTGGATCGTATTATACAAAGTGACACTGTGTCCCAGACTTCCTCATGCTGTAGCTCGGTTTCACTGTGGCTGTGTCATTCATTTCAGCTGTTTTAAGAGAGGCAAAAGTATTGATTTGACAGCTGATGTGAGCATCTAGGGGAGTGAGAAAGTACAACTGAGTTAGCAGGTGCTGAGGGGCTCTGCAGGCTGGTACAGTTATGTAACGCATGATACAGGAGGGCAGGTTAGGGAACCTGACACAGAGCCATCAAACATGGACCTGCCTGCTTCATGCATCTCTTTCCATGCGGACCTGTCAGCCTGTGGGTGACAAACATCTTTATCTTTGTGCCCCATGGACTGAGTCACATTCACCTGCGCCTGTTCTTTTGAGTTTGTACTGTTTAAGTTTTTAGACGGCAAGGAAATGAAAACAGTTTTATCCTGTGTGAAGTTGTATTTTTAATACTTTAACATCCTTCAATGTTTGTCCTTCAATTAAAGTTAGTTTCAGTGTAGATTTGTTTGCCATCAAGTGAGGAAGGGTCGCAACTAACAGTATTCGGCAGGTATTAGTAGTTTTTTGGTTACAGTTGATGTTGAATTCCATCTTAAACTACACATATCTTAAATATCAGATGATCTGGCAAGTTGTTTTTTATGCAGATTCTTTTCAAACATATTGTTTTTATATTGAATAAATGCTTCTTTGTTCTTGTTTTTTATTGTAACACAGATCATGAATAGTTTCTAATGTTTTTCAGCGCAATCAGTGCCTTCAGGTGTGCACTGTGATGCCGATCAGTGAATTCAGCTGTGCAAGGGAGGAGCTTAAGTGATAAAGTGTCCAGTCACTGTTCTCAACAAAGCAGCGTGAGGAAGTTCTGCAGGGACTGAGACATTAGTTTGATGTCCTCATTTATGCATTTCATGAATAAGAACGCTTTAAAAGTCAACTTTTTGGAGGGCTTCCAAATATGCAGCGTTCTTGTCTGAGAACTTGATTTGTTGCCGTGTTGACTTCACCTCAGTCACATGGCTGCAACAGTGAGGCCATTGGTACATATCTTTCTATGTAATCCTCAGTCATACAGTGAGACGTAATGTGAAACACATTTGTCTCCCATTGATTGACAACTCTATTTATTGATAGAGCCATGTGATTATTGACTTTTCTTGTCTTAAACGTATGCGTGTTTCCTCAGATGATTCAATTCCAAACATTTCTTCTGTTATCTTCATGTGTGCTGCATTACTCAAACTATCTTGCTGTTACATAACACTAAGCTCGGGACTGACCCTGCTGCTCCAGACCTGGATGAAACTTGTTCTATATCCACAATACACACAATATCTTGATCTTCTGAAGATCAGAAAAAAAAAAGTTTAAAAGTTTGGGGAACACATTTGGTAGTATGAAGCGTTTTGAATGATCTCCTGAATGAATTAACAATAAATCCCTTTTATGAGTCGAATTGGCTCCAAGTACAGTAGCAGCACAGATAGAAAGCACTTTTTTTTTTAAATGTGATTTAATGAGCTGTCTCCACTTTTTTGTGTCACATTTATCCACTTATCACAGCACTTCATCATTTTTATCACCTGATTATCTTGTTTTATGAGATAAACTCTGCACAGGCAGCAGTGTATGGAAGTCTTCTGCTTGCCCCTGAACGGGCCTCCAGGTAAAAATGCAGCAAATTCTCAGACGCTCATGGGTCTAAACATTCCTTTGTATACATAACCGCATTTACAATAAGTCAGATTCAAGAGAATGGCATTTTAATGAAAGAGAGAAAGAAATAAATGGCAAAGCAGGTTATATAATCATAGAGAAACTTCAGGGCTTGAGGCAGCTCATGACAAGTCCGCAGAAAGCATCTGATAACATTCAAAAGTGCTGATCAGAGAGCAGCGTCAGAGTATCTTGCTTCCTTTAGAGTACAGCTGCACTCTACAAGGTGAGGCCAATTGGTGTGTTCAGATTCGGTCAGTTATGGCTGGAGGCGTGTTTCAAAATCCCCATTTAAAGCTTATTTTCGATCACTTCTGGATTCTGAATTTAGGCAAAAGATCTTTGCATTTCTCTGCTGCTTTTAAAATGGAACAGGTGTTGTGTTGGACCGCACGTGTCGCTGCACACGGCGCACAGGTTCTGTATTTAAAACAAACAAGGAGAATACACTGAACAATGCTGGCAGCTGTTTGTTTCTGACTTAAAATGACGTTACAGGTAACTCATATTCAACCATATTTACATGCACCACCGTCAAACACCAGTGGTTACACTACACTCCTCTGTAGGCGATGAGGCATGTATCAGGTGAAGATGCTGAAAAGCCTTCATAGTGTTTATTTTCCGCGCAGCTGCACACTGTGCTTGATCTCTGTTGTAGAGGAAGAGATGTGTCTCATGTGAAACAGAAGAAGAGCTGGCCACCATGGCAGAGGAGACAAAGGGAAGAGCCCGCAGTATTTCATAGTTTGACAAGTGATATCCGGGAACTGCAGTGCAGAAGTGCTACAGCAAAGAACACTTGGTACCAAACGTGTCACAGAAACTTCAACACATGATAAAACAAGAACACAGCAGTGTCCATTGTTCTTCGGTCTCCACCCTCAGTTATTGTTTCCTCACACAGTCGCATCAACTCGGCGTTTCCAGCGAATTGCGCCAAGTCATGGCAGGTTTGGAGAGAGGATTGATTCAGCTGAAGGAAATACAGCACCTGAACAGGAACATCCAAAGACACATGTGGGGTGAGAGCAGAGTAAACAGCAGCTCTGGCTGAACAAACACAACTTCAGACACAGCTGTATTATTGAGGCATACCTTTCTGTGGTGCCAGAGGTCCTTGTTGTTTTAATAAAGTACCATCAGATGCTCGGTGGTTCCGTGGATTTACATTATGAGTTCCATACTGACTCTGTCGGAGTCTCTTGGCTCAGTTTGTACAATAACTTACATGTTTCCTTCAGGCTGTGACTTTCTCTTTCATGAAAATAACACGACTAAGCTAGCAAATTTTAGAAGACACTGTTTTTTTTTATTTAATATTGTCTCTCACGTGCAATTTCAATTACAACATCAATATAAAAGCAAATCAAATATAATTGTCCAAAAGGATGCATAAAACATCAAACCTTAAAAAACAACCTTAAATCTCTGCAACTTTAGTGTTTTATTTATTTTTCATTTAATTTTAATTTTGTATAATTGTTACTGATGCACTGATGGGTAAGCAGATTTCATAGTCGACAGCTTTTATATCTGTTCTGATTATTTTTTGTGTTTTTCAAGGACATTTTTTGCCAAATTGATGAAGATAATTAATTAATTTGCATGCGTTTTGATTATTTGCATGCATTGTCTTAAGTTACAGTGCATATGTCCCTCTTGGCCATTGCAGAGATGGGGAAATTTTTTATTTTTTTTTTAAATGCAGATTACATTCAGATTTGTGGAAAATTCTGCATTTGCAATGCTGGAGGAAACCAGAGCACCTGGAGAAAACCAGCACGTGGAGAATGTGCAAACTCCACACAGAAAAGGCAAAGATTCAATCAAAACTACACATTTTTTTAAGGGGGCATTCATCTTGAAAAAGAACTCATTATTTCATTATTAAGAGAAAAACAGTGATTGTTTTTCAAGGTGAATGCAAAGCAAGAAAGAAAGAAGAAGAGAAAGAGTGAATGTGAAATGAAAGGAGATACTGTGATCAAACGCTGAGGCAGGAGCGGAAGGGCCTCCTCACAGTCCGGGCCACGGCAGAGAACATCCTGATGATGGCAGGTCGCTTCTGTTTCTCCTGAGGCACGGGTGGTGATCCGTTCTCCAGCTCGACGACTTCACTGTGGGATGCTGCTGTGTCAACCTCACAGGCTGGGGTAACTTTTTTGCTCTGTCTTCCGAAAAGCCTCCTCACTTTTGTAAGAAAGCTGGGGCTTTTGCATGTAGTGTCCTGCAGCTGTGATTTTAATTCCCTGGCAACTGCCTCCACGAACACTAAATGGTCAGACTTGACGGCAGTCTTCAGCAGCTGTTTGGATCCAAACTCCTTACGAATATTCTTAAAGATGGTGTGGTGGAGGGTTCCACAGGTCTGTGGGAAAGTGCAGTCTACTTCTCCCATAGTCCTCCTCAGGCTTTTCAACATTCCTTCAAAGTCCAAGTCCAGCACCGACATGTTGGTGAACTCAATAATGCGGTCCAACAGCTGACTAAGGAACTCAGCAAGAAAGGTCCCCTGTCTCTGCAAGACCTCCTCTTGGATACTGGGGAGGTCTGGACTCTGAGAGCTTTGGATACTCGCTGTTCTGCAGTCCTCGTCCTCGGACACATAGGATGCATCGGTTTCCTGGGACGAAGTACTGACCGAATACACTTCTTCAGAGGACTCATGCTTTTCCAGGCACCCACGTAATATCTCGCAGAGCAGGTGAACCATCTGCTTAGTTCGATGATACGATGTTTCAATCTCAACAGATTTCAGCAATTCAGGAATAAAAGCGGACTGCCACGTGATAATAGCCAGTTTGTAGTTCACTTTCTTGGCCACCTCTTCTGCAACCAGCTCGAGCAGTCCTTCATAGATGTCAGATGCCTCATGAGGGGCTTCCATTATTTCTTGAAGTAGGCTGTGAAGTGAATTTCCCATGCTGGCTTGAAAATCCTCAGGTGTCACTCTACAATGGTGCTGCTCCATCTGTAGTGTTTCACCCTCCATGGAACACATCCAGCTGTGAACCTGCGGTTCAACATGACTCAAGACAATGCTGCAGGCCTGGTTTATAATGCCATGACACATGTTGGCCAGCACGTCGGCTGTCTCATTATCAAACCTGCCGTGTTCCAGTGACATCCATTGCCTGGAAGAAAAGATTAGAAATGAGTGAGCAAAACAAACATTTAACAATTTATACATGCATATATGCGTGTGTGTGTGTGTGTGTGTGTGTGTGTGTGTGTGTGTGTGTATATATATATATTCATTACTGCAGCAGCAGTTTTTGTCTGATAAATTCTACTTCACATACTGAGTTGTTAGAAAATAAAGATGCCTGGCCTCCTCCTGGAAAGCCTCTGATGTGAACAGAGGCAACTCCATATCGCTGCTATTCAACTCTTCCATTTTATCTGATGAAAAACAAAGACGTGCAAAAACGAAATCAGTATCAGTTCCTTTGGAAGCACTTAGAAATTAGCTGCTCACTGGTTGAAGGTCAATAGAGTAAATCTGCTCAATCTGTCTGCAGAGGTAGTAATATGACTGTAGAACAGAATGTGACATCAAAGCCACAAAGCATTCTATATGTCCATATATGGTAAATGTACACACGCACACACAAAACACATGTGCGTGTGTGTGTGTGTGTGTGTGTGTGTGTGTGTGTACATTTACCATATATGGGCATTCTATATGTCCATATATGGTAAATGTACACACACGCACACACAAAACACATGTGCATGTGTGTGCGTGTGTGTGCATGCATGTGTGTGTGTGTGTGTGTGTGTGTGTGTGCGCACATTTACCATATATACACATGATTTTTCCATAATTTCTGGGGACATTACATAGACTTACATTCATTTCCTGGAGACTTACAATAACATAACCCCTACTTGTCTAACCCTAACCTTAACCCAAGTCTTCACCTTAGAATTTAATGATTTCCATTATGGGGTCCTGCATTTTGTCCCTGTGAGGAAGGTGAGTCCTCACAATGTGACTGTGTAAACACATTTATGTCCCCACAACATCTGAATCAACAGTGTGTCTGTCTGTCTCTGTGTATGAACTACTACAGAAACTACTGTTCAGCATCATAGGTTTTGTATATTTTCAGCAAAATGACAAGGCCATAGCAGACAAATAGATGTAATGTACAATACTTTCCTCTGAAATGTTGTGTAGGGAAGTATTAAGTAGGATAAAATGGAAATACTCTAGTCAAAGTGCCTCAATTTGTACTGCAGTTAACTCTGGCTTTGCTTTTTAAATGAATGGAAACTGCATTAACAACTGTAACACAGTGACCTGGTGATGCAGTGTTTGGTGTAACTTTGCCCAGACTAGGTGCTGTTCCAACACTGGGCATCAGGCAGAGGATCAAGCTGAACAATCTGAACAAGCCCTATTTGCTAAACTCCACCCATCTACGTACTCCATATTGAAGCTTAAAAATGTTTAAACAGTGCGCCACCCTTTGAGATTTGGCATTTGACACACACATTTGAACACAACCCATGATGAAGTAGAAATAGAATCATTGTTAGCATTTGGCCCAGCCTGCTTCTGATTCGCCTCTTCACCTGGTGTTTCGTGTCCTTACATGTTGATGGACTGCAGCCATGAAGATTGTGAAATATTAGGTTTAGAGTAAAATTAAACATCACGTGTTTTTTTTTTCTGTGAATTCATCTATAAGAGATCCAATGTGCATCCTATGACAAAACACACAGAAACAGTCCAATAAAAAAATTCAATATGATACATCTACTTTGAAAAATGATTGTTGCTCAATAAAGAAATAAATGACTTAAAAAATAATATTTGTAACTTATTACCATATGGTTATACTGTTAGCACATAGCTCATGTTTTGACACATTCATGCTGGTATTTCTTGATATTGCCCAACTGGACTAATCCCCCGGCAGTGACCTTCGAACTATTTGTTCAAACATGAAAGACTTCCGGCACAAAATGACTTATCATTGTTTGGCATGTCATTGTGAGTTGTAAACTTTCTATCCAAAACACAAACCTTTTGACGCTCTGAGATCTTATCGTATCCACCGGAAGTAATGACGGGCACGACCTCAGTGTAAACGTTAACACTGAGATAACAGTCGGTGTTGTACAAAGGTATCATAAAGTGTTTATTAGAGTAAAATGAAGACACACACACACAGGTCAGAGGTGTTGTGACAGTTCAGCCTTGAATCATCAGGTTATCTGCTGTACAATATCCTAATTACAATCACTGACCAAAAAGCTTCATCACAACTTTTGGCAAACTCCCTGTGGGCTGTCATGTGCTTTTTGGTGAGGAATAGCTTCTGTCAGGCCACTCTACGATAACGGCTTCACTGGTGGAGTGCTGCACTGATGGCTGTCCTTCTGTAAGGTCACCCTGTCTCCACAAAGGAACTGTGGATGTCATTCTTAGTGACCACTGACTTCCTGGTTACCTGTCTGACCAAGGCCCTTCATCAGCAGTCTTCCTAGATCCGGCTGCCCAGGGGAGTTTGGCTGGCCAATCACATCTACAAAGACTGTTGGTGGTTCCAAACCATTTGTAAATGATGGAGGCCACCTTGCTCTTTGGCACTTTCGGGGCTACAGAATTTTCTTGTTTAATTCCCCAAATCTCAATTCTCGCAGGTCTATGGAAATTTCTCTTGACTTCATGGTTTGCTTTGCACTCTGATGTCATCAACTGTGAGACCTCATATAGAAAGGCGTGTGCCTTTGCTAAGTATGTCCAATCAATTCAAGAAGACACAGCTGAACTCTAATCAATTTAGAAGCATCTAAGGACCATTCACAGAAATAGGATTCACCAGAGCTCATTTACGAGAGTCATAACAAAGGGTCTGAATAGGACTCCATTATTGCTTGTCATTGTGGAGAATTGTGTGCAGATTGATGAGAAAATGGATTGAATCAAATTGAATTGGCTATTCAGCAATTAAGAAAGAGCAGCTGAGGCTAATGTCAAGGGGAATGTCATCAGTTCAAACCAGAACATTAGACACAATGACATTTTGATCTGATGGTGACGTTAAATGAATATCCAAATTTCACTGCAATCCATCTTGTAGTTTTTGAGACATTTCACTTAAAACCACAAATGTGAACCTCACAGTGGTGCTAGAGTTAATGTCAGATGAACAAGAATGTCTTTGAAGAGTCATCGCCTGTGAACCCTGAATGGCGTTAAATCTCACAGCAACCTATCTTATAGCAATCGACATATTTTATGGTTTTATATTTTTTAGTGGACCGACTGACCGGGAGTCTCTGTCCTCATTAAAAGTGGAGAAAGTTGAAAGGCGTCCAGCATTTAATATCCTCAAAGTATGAACGCTTTCAGCTTTTTCGGGCAACCACAGGAAGATATACTGTGTACTATTATGTGATCAAGGGGAAGCATGTAAATGGAGAAAAGAAGAGGGCCCACAATTGACCCTTGAGGTACACAAGTGTTGTTGATGAAAAAATGATTTGAGCCACTAACGATCCTGACGCAAAATAAAATCATTTTATTCAAAGAAAAAAATGTTTAACAAGACTTGTCAATTCAATATTTTACATCTTGAAGACAATCAAGGGTGAATGTTGAGGTGGATGCCACTTGTTCCTGTGAAAACCTAGAGGAACAGGAGGCGCTCCTAGTGTGACGGTCCCACCACACCATATGTAAGTTCAGTATGTTTCACACGGACATCTGAAACTGCAGGGTTGGAGCTCAGTGTTTGCAAACATAGCAAACGTTCGGCATTTTCTTGGAAAGGGTGTGATGTGCTCAGAGGGGGAAGCAAAACAACTGGTGTAGTGAGGTGAGAGATGAGGGTTTAAAACGTTCAGTCTCACGACTTGTATGAGTGGATGACCATTCAGTTAATATCTAATCAAAAACCGTGCACCAAAAAAGTACAGGATGTGCACCACAGCTTCTTTTCAAGTCTTTTTTTTCCCTCTGTGATGATAAAATAGGTTTATTTTCCAACACAGTAGGAGAAGAGCACAGAGCTGATGAAAGCAGGGAAGGTGTTTGGTTGGATTTTATCCCAGGCCAGCTTGTCTGCAGCAGCACAGGCTGAGGGATTTTAATGCAACACCATCTCTGCACATCGAATAATCTACAATCTACATAGTCATAGTGCACATTTATGCTACGTGCAGTGCACATTTAGAAATATACTTTATGATATTCGCAAATGTCTAAATTTGCTTTCAAACAGGTGCACTGTTACGCTTTTTCTGCTCAGTTGTCCTTCTGGGTTTCAGAATCAAGATCATCCTCTTTGTGCTCTTTGTGTGTGTGTGTGTGTGTGTGTGTCCTCGGCTGGCATGGCAGCCCTCTCGCACCATAACGTGGTTTCTCTCACCGTGTCGCCATCTTCACCACTGCGAGTGTGTCACACAGCTCCTTTCCAGTAAGACACGCCAAATCAAACAGCCGGCTCTGATCTCTGACACTCGGAGACACCGAGGAGCTGCCATGTACCTGAGAGGAGGTGACCTGAATCCCACACTGAATCCCACCCCCTTCTGAATCTACCGTGGAACAAAGCAGAAATGTCACTCAATGGTAAAAGTAACCTATACAGAAATTTCCTGACTCATAATAGCAAAATAGACTTTAAACACTGTAAAAAAAAAACATGTATATATATATATTTCAAATTAATATACTCCTATATTATCCACATTGAATACAAAGTCTCACCTTAGCAGTTCACTGTCAAACTAGGAAGCAGCAGCAGTTGACAAAACAGTCTCAACTCATGTTCCACTTACGTACTCGTTCTGAGGCTTTTGACCACATCACACGGTTTGTAGAGGCCCCTATGGGTGTGAAATGCTAAAAATAACAACAAAATGTGGGTTCTACCAGTATATACTGAGAAAATAGACAACTGGAACAAAAAATGTATTTATTATGAATTATGCTTCCATACCCCAAATCAAAACTCATATGTTTATCTCTCAAATATACAGGATACAGACTGTAAAGGTACTGCTTTATTTGCAAAGGCAAGCACGTCCCAATATCTTTTAACAAGTGACATTTTTTAAAAGTCATGTAACTGTTTTTAAGCAGTTATTTTTCTCTCCTTCAGTAACTGATTATGACTCTCACCTGGAGGGCTCTGTTTCTTTGCCCTCATTGTTTACATTCTGCTTCTGCTGTGACTGACGTGGACTTCTGTGTGACGCTCAGCTGCCGTGTGTGTATGTGTGTCTGTGTGTGTGGCAGGGCTGTCATGGGTGTGGGTGTGTGCTGAAGGCTGATGGGATCCTGGAAGTCACATGACCAGAACATCACACACACCCAGTGCTTTTTGGCACATTGAAACCCGTGTTTACTGTAACGACAGCGTATGTTTTACGTGTCTGTGTTCACTGAATGTGCGTATGGTTGTGTTTGGGTGTGCCTCAGTGTGTGCGACTGTGTGTGTGGTGTCTTCCATGTGACCCTTTTGTTGTATCAATGGAGAAGCCATCAGCTCCAGCCAGCAGCCTTGAGCATATGTAATGCTGAAACAGACACATCTCCTGTCCAATGACACAATGCAATTCATTACATGTTATTTAGCAAATCGTTCAGCTGTGGTGACATTCAGACAGAGCAGGGCTGTTTTTGACTCCACTCAGCTGTTATGGAAATTGAATCTGTGTTGCACAACAGCATATTAACGAGAGTCCTACACCCTTGGTTATTTACAGTGGTGGGTGCTGGCATCCACCAAGGATGTCCTTTATGACTTCACAAGTAGAATTTTTGCTTTGGCGACCTCACAGCAGCATACAGTGTCTGATTTAATCATGATTTGGGGTACATCTGCTTTCCTCCATTGTTCATGTCTGTCTGACTCAAATAACCGCCCCAAAACATTCAAATTGTAGGGTCTGATTTGAGCACAGGGCAGGTGATGCACCTGGCTCTGTCAGATTTGTGCCATGTGACTTTGGAGAGGTTGGAACCCATTGGAGCAGATGGATATGTGTCAGAGTTGTCATTATTTTAGCTGGTAGAATACAGAGGGCTGTATAGTAAATCTGATGCTACAGCCAGTATTGCAGGAAGAGACAAGCATGGATGATTTGCTCTATGATATTGTTGCAACTGATTTTAGTTGTTTGGTTTTATATTCCCTGTGAGTACAATATTCCCTTAAACTTTGTCTGTGCCAATGATCTCGGTCAGTGCTGTCCAATCTTTGCAGTAAGGTAACAGTATAGAGTATCCAGATTTTTAAGATGAGATGAGAGGATTTAAATGATACATAAAGCTCAGTGTCATCTGCATAACAACAAAAACAGGACCAAGAGGGAACATATATAAGATGAACAAGATGGGACCAAAGATTGAACCTTGTGGAACCTCACATGACACATGAACCACCATGTTGCTCTGCCATGTTTCTACAGTAGCCCAAACCAAACCTTGATGCTAAATAACTCGCCTTTTGCGTTTTTAGCGACCACTGCATGTGAGGATGAGACAAGGGATATTCACTTGGTTGCTATCTATCTCACAGTGGGCCTTTAAAACTAGTTATGAAGCCGACCAATGTGCCATCAAATACATTTACATCAAGTTAGCAGACTAAGCAAAATGATATCACTGTTAGTACTGATATTTCTCAGAACACACTCTAAATGAGGCTCCATGTATAGTATTAAATATGTAATTGTTGCAAGCCCTGCCAATCCTCAATCTATCTATCATCTTTTCTGTTTTCATGCCACATACCCAAGGCCTTGACCACTTAAATGTGTATTCTCCACCCAATCCATATACAGCAGAAAACAGGCTTACTCCACATTGCTCTTCATCCTCTCCCCCAGTGCTCACCAGCAGGTGGAAGCCAACCCTAGATTCACTCTCATTTTGAGATGAGCATTGTCCAGTTGGCATTTCGCCTTGCTACGTTTGCATTTTTCCAGCACTGTGTCCAGTAGTAGCTTGTAGCTGCCTCTTTGAAGTGTGCTGCTTACAGTCAGCGCCTGATTGCTATCTATTTGTAAAGTCAAGACCCTTTCAGTGGGTCATAAATGATATTTGAGGGGGATTACTTTTATATGTGTCTATACATTGTTTTTTGGAAAAATCTTTCGTAGTATATACAGTTAGAGAGTTTTTCAGTGAATATTATGTACGACAGTTGGCTAGTTTGAGTCCAAACCTCTACAGATTCGTGCTGCGGAGGCTTTTTTCCCACACAGATAGTAGGTTATTAACGGTGATCGTATTCCTGGAATTTACCCCACAGTACAGTTAATCCTCATAAAAAGAAGATAGAGGGGGAAAAAACGCAGGGAGAGAAGGGGGTTGGGGAAAGGGGGAGTGTGTTGCAGAGTTGCAGAGGCAAAGGGGGAAGAGGAGGGAGAAAGAGGAGAGAGGAGAGACCGGCATTGAAGAAAATAGCAGAGAAGCGGGGAATCGTGCAAAATTGAGACACAGGAAGAAGAAGAAGAGTGCAGGAGTCAAGGTGGGTTTTAAAGAATTTGTACAGAACAGAACAGTCTTTATTCAACCAAACTCATAAAAACAAGCAGGTTGGTTTGGGTCATTTTCATGGGGGGGATGAGGAGTCTGGATCAGTGTCTTGTGGATTTCTTCATTGATTAATGAATTACACCCGATTGTCTATGTAGCTTTAGAGCTTTATTTTTGACATTCAGAAACAATAAAGCAGCTTTACTAGCGATGTACCCTTTGTCAAAACTGTGGGAAACCCCTTTGTTCTTGTACACTGAGTAATTTCAAGTAGCTGCACTGTCTGTGTTTACATGCCCACTAGTTTTCCAGTTATTTAGGTTATAACATATATATAATAGTCCGAATTTGATACAGGTCATAGAAACAGCATATTCCCTTTTGGGCTGTCAAAGAATATTCTGAATTAGAATATTTAATCAAATTGTAAAAAAAAAATAAAATAAAATAGATTTGATTGTGAAATTAATATTTGATTGTTACATAAAAGCAGCACTACTGCAGTGGCTCTTCTTGTGTTGGCCTGCACTGAATGCACTGCGTGACGGACAAGAGTCACGCAACCAGTTTCTTTATCCACTAATTACTGTTTTTACTGGGAAAATCTGTTGAAGTCAGACATACTAAAATCTCTCCAGTCATAATGTCTGGTGAAAATAATTCCCGAGTTAGATGTGAAAATATACTGGCTCCACAAGGTGTTTTCCCCTTCTGCTTCTGTGATGTCCACCCGCTCTCTTGCGCCTCTACCAATTTGGTGCATGAAAAGTTTATTTCAACCAAACCAGAGTTGGAAGTGAGTCTCGAAAGTATGAAAGTGGAACCAAAAAGATTTTGGTAAGTTTCATTTTGTTTCTGTCGAGTTTGAATGAAGCGTGTGTTGCGATGCTAAAATCACTGCGTCTGTAAATGGAGTCTGGTGGCTGTAGCAATATAGTGGTTCTTTAATTTTTTAACAAAAAAGTCTGTAGGGATCCTCTCCATAAGGTTGTTGGACACTTAGGATAACAATCTGAGCCTATTAGTGGCAAAACCAAACACTTTTAGTGGGCGCACATTGCTTTCAGCAGGGCAGCAGTTATCTTCAGTCAAATACATTAATAATGCCCCACTATAACCAGTGACCTTATGCTCATAATTTATTAATAAAGCTGTTTCATATAAAGTTGACCTTATGTTAAATATAAATGATCTCACATGAACAATGACATTACCTTGGCTTCCATGCAAAATGGTGATGTACAACCCTGGTGGAGCTTACTCGGCCGCCGGCCAAGTTCTGCCATTAATGATAATTTGTTAAATGTCCTATTGGCGCAGATTAATCGGCCAAACTGATTGATTGGTCGACCTCCAGTTTTTAGCTTGTGACACACAGCCTTGCAAATATCTGGTCTGCTCTGCACGTTGGAAACAAACCGCCAAGCAGTTTGCAAGGCTGGGGTGGAGATGCATGCACAGAAGAACAGGTTTTTGGATATGCACAAATATTGTAATGCCAACCTTTTCGAGAAAGTGGTTCAATGAATGATGTCAAACGGTAATGAATGTTGAACAAACAACAGGTGTAGCCGTAGGACATGGGCCTACATCATTACGTTAATCGGAGCATGCATGGCTGCATGTAAACAGGTATGTTAGTGGAATATTAATTTTCATTTGCCATGTAAGCAGCAATGTAGGAATATTTTATTTTTCAGATTAAGGACGCAAACTGGAATAATGTGTGCATGTAAACATAGTTAATGAGTCAACACTAGGCTGAACACTTTCTGCATCCTGTATTTTGAACTGCCTTAGTGTGTCTATGTGGAAGATGAATGTCGTTTTCAAATCAATTAATCCAACATGCGTCAAAACCCTCCAATCTGCTACTACAAACAGGATAAATAAATCAAATACTAACAACACAGCTGACTCCTGGGCAATGAAAGCGTTTGATTCAATTTCACCATACACTGACTATAGGCACGCATACTGGAGATCTAATTTGTATGGTAAATTGGATAAGGGACTGTTTGCACATTTCTATAAATATGTGAGGACAGAGTGATGGAGTTGCACTAGATTGAACATTCATGCATCAAGACAGAAGAGAAGGAGTGACGGGAGGGCAGAGGGGTGAATGTAAATGAGCTAAAGAAGTCCTGAGCGTGCAGGAGAGTGCTGACAGCACAGCGAGGTGAATGGAGGATACAGCAGGTTATCATCCAGAGGTCAAAGCTCACAGTGTTGTGTAATCAGATTGACAACAAAACCGTGTGGTGGAGTGTGATCCGCATCCTGATGTGGTGATGCTGCATAGTCTCCCTGTGCCCTTCTCTCATGCAAACACACACACACACACACACACACACACACAACAATAACATACATCTGCAGCCTCAGCCATACAAACATGTTTGCAAACCTGCATGGTGGATTTTTTTTCTTCATGAACAGCTAAACCAACTCATGGGAGCAGTGAAAATTGTACATTCATTCTATTCTCAACAGAAAAGCTTTTCAGTACAGACTAAATGTTTTCAAACCAGTGTTGATTGTTCCAGTTGGATATAAATCTCCCTCAAGCTCCTGTTGTCCAGAACATGAGACCAAGATGAGATGTTGCCAAACATTTACTCAGTGGGCAGTCAGCGCATCCTCAAAAAGCCTTGACTTCAAAGTTAAAGACCTCGATGGCCACGACCTTTGCAGTTTACACACCTCAAAAATTGTAAAAATATTGCTCTGTTAAGTGTTGTGACATTTCCTGTCATATGCTTTGAATTTTGAATCCCGTTCTGGAAAAAACTACTAACTACAGTCATGCAGTTATGAGTTATGAATGTAGTAAAAAGACATGATGGATTTTGAAAGGTGATGAACAACATTGTCTACCAGTGGGGGCACCAGATCAAAATGCTCCTGCATCATTGTGGGAGGCTCAAGTTACGTTGGAAGACTTGATGATTTTGGTGTCAAGGTAATGTATATGGCAAGAAATGCAAAGGTTACTGAACTTCAGGGGTGGGTTCAGACTTTTTTGACTATGACCCAAGTAGGGCACACACACAAACACACACACACACACACACACACACACACACACACACACACACACATAGGAATGTTAATAATTTACCATTTCTCATACCTACATTGATTACTAACTTAGCTTCTATTATTTGAAACTAATCACAACACAACTGAGCGGCAGCATGAAAATCTAATTTAAAGCTTCCATACTTTACTCTTTAACTCCTCAAAAAGAAATACCTTCCAAAAGTAGGCTACATACATAAGCAAACGATACACATACAAACACTTATCTAACAGTTATGTCAAAGAAAGGTCCGCCTCTCACTGGGCAGATAGCCAATCATACTTTAGGATAATGGGGTGGCATTTGAGGAGTCAAAGGTCAGTCAGATTTCAGGGGTGCCACTCGTTGGACATATCCCTGCCTAACTCATTCCCCTCACCTCTCATTTTGATCCTCTGGGAACATTACAAGGTGGTGTTACATGTCAGCAGTAGACGCTAGCTCGACAGGAACAGGAGAATCCATTTTATTTCGACAGGCTAATATCATCTGATCATTATGTCAGAAATATGGCTTTGGTGTTACATCCCAAGACCCAGACTGGACAGACATGTTATGTAAGCTCTGATGTGTCACAGGGAGATTTTTTTTTTTTTTTTTTTTACAGTTTGAATATAGCAACTCCTACACATGCTCAAAATGAGACTCATCCTGTTATATTATATTATATTAGATATCAGGAATCAATTCTGGGTTTCTTGTGAAGCGCAACCTCGTCATAATAAAGGCAGATGAAAAAAATGTACCAAAGAAACACTTTTCATTTCACATTTTTATTGTTCATCGTAATGAAACAGCATCACTGATACAAAAACATCCCCTTTGTTTGGGTAAAATTACAAATGTGAATGTTCAGCCTGATCCACAGGAAGCAGAGACACTGCGAACAGCGGAAACTTTGAGCAAGTGCTTCACCGCGGCTGAGGGTCATACAAAAATAAGGCAGGTGGTTCTGCGCAACTCCCTTCAATAAAGGTGTATTCTTTTCTATGTTATTCCTTCTAAACGCTGTCAAAATTTGCTTTGAACTAGTCCGCTTTTACAAATCCACAAGACGACTTCTCTTCGAGGCCAGAACGATATACAACAGCATTGTACAGCTTGGCTCAATCATGCAAAAGGTGAAGAGATTTGTAGTTATCCAAAAGTGAGAAGAAAAAAATCATCCAGACTGAATACCTGAGATACTAAAGAGGGTAGAGGTGTTGCTGTTGGAAATTCTGTTGAAAGCCTGCTGCCTCTCTTTCTGCCTCTCTCTAAGAAGAGCAATTTGAAAAGACAAAACCCAACCTGAGGAAGAGAGGAAACTGTTGCATGGACTACCGATGAGCAGAATAGCAGATGGCTAATGAAGTTACAGCCAAAAATTCAGAATAAATGCAGAGAGAGAGAGCCAGATTTTCAAATTAGGTACAATCCATTATTGAACATTCATAGTGAGTACTGAAGGGGCTGCATGGACCCTTTGTTCATGAAGCTTGCTGACTCTTTCAGGCCGTGGAAAGCTTCAGTTCAAGTAATGTCATGGACATCAAACCTCAACAAAACTGAGTTTAAAAGGGTTTTTCAATGACAGCAGTGATTATAAGCCACAGCAAGGTATGAACTACATCTGTGTAAGATTGTCCTGGTAGAGCTTCAGAACTGGTGAGCACGGAAGGTTCTTCCATGTTACATGTTAGCATAGGTGTACAGCTACACATTAAGATAAGTGAAATGCAATACTATAAATATCAGAAGAGCCATGAGCTTTTCAAACAAATTATTAAAGATGTTCTGCCGTAAAGGAACCTTCCTGCAGTGTACGAAATACTTGATGATCTTGTTTCTGTTAAGTGTTGCAGCACTGTTTCTGAAAGCACATTCAACATCAATACTGCTTATTTGAGGCTTTAATTGCAACCCGGTGTTGGTCAGCAGGAGCCAATAAGCAACAGAAACATGTTGCCTTGTTTCTGAGACTTCTGGGAAAACCATGTTCTGAAGTAGGCCGTTGATTAATTCATCCTGATATGACAAGTTAACATTAAAACATAAAAATGGATATATAGCGACCAAATTTTCTACAAATATACAAGCTTCACATAAAGGAAAAAAAAAAACTACTGTCATACAGCATGAGAAAAAAAGATCTAATACATGTTATATATATTTATATATATACTAGAACAAACAGTGGATTGCAGAAGACTTGTAAGGCAGAATCCCCAAACAACCCACTCACAGACAATGAGTGTCAGTGTACCATAAAATAAAGATTATTTACAGAGCATATACAATTGTCCAAAAGGACCATGTTTGTAATCCAAAAACATGCACATAATACACTATTTCATTTGAAATATCTATTCGTTTCACGTATGTAGATCCACAAAGGATCTATTAATGTTGTCAACTTTGGCTGGATGTGTTCGTGACACGCAACGGCATCGGAGAGGAGCTGAGATGAGGATGATATCGTCAATTACCAAAGGCACCAGTGTTAGAAGCCAATTACAATGAGAGCGATCCAAAAGGCACAATTTAAAAAGAAAATGTTACAGCTTTCATCTGATTATTGATTGAGTGTACAATGACAGTGAGCAAAAAATATGTAACTACCTGATGATCAGTTCATTAATACTTGAACCTTCATCAACAAAACAGAAGTGGCCCATGTGTTCAGCTACAAAGTACGCTACCTGAATTTGTCTTTTTCTTTTTACAGACAGAAATTTTAGGGTTTTAGTGAGAGCTTGGATAAAAAGCACACGTTTCGAGCTTGGTTTACAGTCTTGCACTTAAGAACAGGGGCACATCTTCGCTAAATACGAAGCTGGCGCCAGGAGACAGTTAGGCTTAGCTGAGCCTAGCGTTAAGACTGATAGCGGGGGAAAATAGCAAGGCTGGCTCGATTCAAAGCCAAAATCCACTGACGAGCACCTCTAAAGACTTGTAATTGTAACATTATATCTCAATGGTTGAATCTGTACGAAAACTGACAATGTAAACAAACTGCTAAAAAAATTGAGGTTTTTAGGGGGTTAGCAAGCTCTTTTCCTCTGCTTCCAGTCTTTATGTGACGTTAATCGTTTGCCGGCTGTAACGTAAGCTTCATATGTGGCATAGAGACAAGAGAGTATCCAATAAACACATTTCCCAAAATATCAATGTACAACACTTTTTTGTTTTAAGCAGACATGCTTAACTATGTCCACTGATACCTTGTTCAGTTCCCTCTTTGACAGTAATACTGAAAGTGTCTCCTCGCGCTGTGTGCACAGCCTGGCTTAAAACGTTAAAACAAGGACATGACTCTGATCAGTTCTAACTGTATGTGCATGGAGACTTTGGCAAAGCTTCTGATTGTTAACATGTAGCAGAGCAGCAAAATAAAACTTTTTTCAGTAAAAGTTCTACATGATTGCCTGAAATTACTGATTAATGCTGATTTGAGATGAGACAACTGCTTGTTAAATTTCAGGAATTTTCGGTGGATCGTTGCTTGAAAATGCAGGTGTGTGTTTTACTATGTCTGTATATGAGTGTATACTGTATATGTGTTCATGTGTGTTAGCTCTACAAGTGAAACTTCTAGGTTCTAGAAGTGCTCCTTGTTTCATGGAGGATGACACACTCCACCTCCAAATGTCTCCTTTAAGTGCAGAGGACTGAGGGACTCCTATCGTCTTTCCAGCCCAGCAAATGGCACAGATCTGCTTCAGGTGAGGGCTGCAATGCATGTGTTTGCCTCTTCATAGCTGGAAATAACAATGATGATCATGTTGATGGTGGCGCACGTCTTCCTGTCCAGGTTTTGATTCATTCGTTTGTATGGTGTCACATCCAGAACTTTGCAGCAACAAAAATATGAAAATGGAAACAAACGTCTCCCCCCAGTGATTTCCTCTGGGGGAAAAACTGAAGATGTCTTAACCCGGTGCAGCATATTACGTCCATTATGTTGCGGTTTTATGAGCAATGCTTGAGATGTGGTGATTGGAAGGGAACCCAGATGTGGGACCGGCTGAGGCAAACCAAAAGACATGTGGCGGGGTGGGGGTGGAGAGGGGCTTGCTGCACTCTTGAATGCAAATCACGGGATAGAAGAAGGGGCTTAGTGACCACCGCTGGAGCCTGGGGGGTTGTGGATCCAGTCGAGGACGATGAGTGACAAGCTGCCAATCATGAAGACGATTCCCACGACTAGGAAGATGGCCGCCTGAAGAGAGAAAGACACAACAAGAGACAGAGGAGGGATTAAATGTAGCTGAATGTGTGATGATGCGCAGCCGAGGGTTGAAATTTCTGTTTAAGTTTCTGACAGTGTTCTTCGCCCCTCGGGGAGTGAGAAAGATGATACAGAGAGAAAGATGTTGAAAGAGTGTGTGTCTGCGTGTGTTTTTGCACACTTACCCCGATCTTCTGCGGGGAGCGGAACGGCACTGATTTAACCAGGCGGAGGTAAAAGGCAGCAGGTAGGATAAAGATGAGCAACGTGGCTGCAGATGAACCTGCAATGAAAACCAGGAGGGAGATGGATTCAGCCAATCAGACACCCACTTTTTAACACTGAATCACTCATAGGACTAAAAACGCTCCAACCTCAGAGTGGGACTTCCTGCATTTATATTGAATCTCCTAGGAGAGAGTGTGTCCTCGCTCTTATACAACACTATACAAGTAAAACTTATCATCAATAAGTTATTTGCATAACAGGCAAAACTTCATTCGGCTCTGTGGCACTGCATCCTTTTAAAATCCCTTAACGTACAATAACATACAATGTTGTCTGTGCACAGAAGGCTGCAGCTGAAGATCAAGCAGACACGTCTACATTCTTGTGCTATTCAGTGCATGTGTGCTGGCAGCGGGAACGTGAGTTTTCAGATCCAGTGGTCACAAACTGCTCACGCGACTGCACAGCTGACTGGACCCGACACTTTAAGCTTCTGTACTTCCAGCGTCTTTACTTAATAAAATGACCCTGAACTGAAGAGGCTAATCAGGCCTCCGCTGCTCTGCCTGTGTTATTAACTCATATATGTCCATGTGGTGGGTTTTTACGGCCTGTAAACCAAATTTTCCTCATTACATTGCAACTGTTTCCTGTGTGTCAAGGTATTCAGGCAGCACTCACCGATGAAGCCAAAGATGTCTCTGATGGTGGGCACGAAGATGACCAACATGTTGTTGAAGGCCAGGATGGCTGCGGCAATAAGCATGTGGCGAGTCCAGCTGAACTCCCGACCACTGAACAGCAGTGTGCTGATGGAAGAGCGGATCTGGGAAAAAGCAAAAAGCATTGACATTTCACTCATTATTATAATTAATATAAAGTTCACCATTAGCTGACTGAACGGCGGGGGGGATGTGTAACCATCACAGCATGTTTGGTCAGCTCGTGCTTTCAAAAGTTATCAGGTTTGTTTGATAAAATAAAAGTAAAGTTGCATTCAACCTCCTCCACACTGGACTGTAAGGAAACACGTGTCACTGTTGTTACTTTTCTGCGTGTGTACAGTCTGTCTCTGAAACAAACCGTGACCAACAACAGTCTGCATGTCTGCTGGCCGCTGCCTGAGGCTGATTCCTGCACTTGGCCGCTGACTGAAGTGTGTCAAGTCCTGCGAGGTTACTGTGTGTATTTATGACTGTGTGTGTGAGAGCGAGAGGGAAAACCGAGAGAACGAGGAGATCCCAGCTAAGATGCCTGGTGCTGCTGAGCCACAGGCAGCCTGTTCAAGCCACCAGTGGGTGAAAGGTTGCGGGGATCAGGTGAAACCCGAGGCACCGTCAGCTCGCAGGCCACACGGGGAAAGGTTACAAGGGGCGGAGCTTGCCATGCCCATTCAAAAAGGCAGGGGATTATCTCCTGCAGCGCAATGGAACCATGGGATTGCATCAGCCTGAGAGGAAGGCAGGCTTGCCTGCAAGGGGGGGAGGTGTGTTTTTACACAAAGCTATCACTTGCAGTTGACTTCTTTTTTTCTGCCAGCCCGTCTTCCTTCCTCTCTTACTTATTAGTTCATTAATCACAATCAGCCATATTGGTCAAGAATACATAGAAGGATTGTGACTCAGGGTTTTTCATTGTTCTCAGTGTACTTACACAGGAATGGACACACAGTAACGGCTCAGAACAAGGGCAACAAAGCTGAGCAAATAAAAAGGTAGCGAATGGAGAGGACTTATGTACACAAGTGTGCGTACATTTAAAAAGCAATATAAAAAAGCACCAGTGACAAGCAACATAACTGGAAAAGTCTAGATGGAGCATGTCAACATCAAGGGAGATGAGGGCCACCAGTTGTCATGGCAACATATTTCACTACAAATATGAGATGCAAGAAGAGGTTCAGAGATAGTGGCTTCTTTATTAAGGACCAGACGTGCTATCTTTTCCTTTTTAAAAGCTGCTGCTGGCAGAACATCCACAGGCCGTCTTTGTGTTCTTTCAAGTCTGATTTAAGGTAAAGATTTATATCCAGCTAGCATGGCACAGTGGGAGAAAAAAAAAAAAAATCACATTAACTGGATTTTCTGCACTGTCAGACTGAACCAAGTGACCTCCATCATGACGGTCAGGAGGCACTGGGGTGACGCCTGCGCTTCACTGTCCACTGCCAAATAAGTGTCACCACTAAAGCCAAAACTCATTTCTTAAGGGAGATAATGACAATAATTCAAGTGAATCCCTCCTAAAATTCTACAAGTGTGCCCCCACCCCTACCTCCCCCACCCACCAGCTGTTGCATAATTAGACCAGCTTGGAAAACTAGAGCCTGGACGAGGCATTTCTCTCCAAGGCTCCAAACTATTCAGCACCCCACTGTTACCTGGCGCAAAGCCTTTGGAGTTCACCGTGCAATATTTGCACACTTTCTACTCCTTGGTCTTTACCTGTCAGAGGTCTACACACACACACACACACACACACACACACACACACACACACACACACACACACACACAGAGCCGTGTTGTAGGCAGCCAGATTGGTCCAGCCACATCTGGGTTCAGCCAGTTAGCAACAAACCAGGGATTTAGCTACGAAAGCTAGTTCTGCAAAATGTGTCCAGCCTAGAAGCAGATAAAAACAAGCCCTGTACACTTTTGCCCATTTACTGCAAAAAGGGGTTGGGTTTTCTCTGTTCAAGTCATGATGCAAACATGAAAGTGCAAGTATATTCAAAACCAGAGACAACAGCAGACACTGTGTGGCAGCTGTTAAATTCGAGTGTTACCCTGTTGAGCCTGTCGTTTCTACATGATGCTTTTTTTTTTTTTCCACAACCACACATTTGAATTTGCACAGATGCTGAATGTGAAGTGAAACTACACGCAGCAGGGTAAAAGTCCCCTTTCGAGTAAAAATATCAACAGGAAAGTCATATCAGAGTGTTTCCGACTGCACAGGCACTGAAGAACTACTTGAACCTTAACGGCCAAACTAGACTTTTAAAAACAAAGAGTTGAGTTTCACAAAATGTACCTAGAAAATTTCCACGTGCACTTTAATAAAAACAACTTTCGTGTCGTGAAAAAAAGAGTTAAGTTTCACAAAGTGTTCTTTCCTGCAACCAAAACAACTCATGACCACCCAAAACACGGTGCCATGAATGTCGACACGAGCTCTCTAGTGGCGACACTGACGCTCTGCAGCATTTCAGCTCCACTCAGACCACCACACAGACTGTGCCACTGTTTCAAAGGTTGACCTTAATCTTTAATAAGAACAACTTTTGGGTTGCCAGGTTGTGAAAAATCTTGGGCCGGTGTCAGTCCTACTAGCGTGATGCTTGTACTGCTGTTTAATTCATTGGAGGACCACTCGAGAGGCCTGTTTGACCTCTGACCTTGGGGAAAAGAGCTGCAGTGAATTAATTAACAGCTTTTTAACATTTATGACTTCAGAGGTGATTATATAAACATGTTCTTAATGACTCACCTACATTAATTCCTGCAGACTTGTTAGACAGTGACTCACAACCCTTAATTAATGCCTTGATTAACTTATGTTACTTCAGAATTGATGAGGAGCAGACACAACAGCATGAATGGTATTTTTCACAACCTGGCAACCCCAAAACAGTTTTGACATGCCTGCTATGACTGATCCGTGAAGCATTAGTAAATGTTATATTAATTGCTGCTTGCTAATAGCTAACGGACTAAACACATTATTTGAAATGGTGATGTTATGAGGTGTGAATCAGCTACATCCACATCAAATAGCAATTGACACAGAATTTCTGCTGTTTATCACCAGCATCCACACTATTCTGATGTTTCAGAGCCCTTAAAATGGAGACTTTCCTTTTCGTCTTAAAACTCTGGGATTACGTTGGAAGCGAAGACTTCCGGAAATGATGCAGACACCCATGTTTAACTCCTGGTACAGCTTGCCCTACCCTGATTTGTCCCACCCTTGTCAGGTGACCCTTTTCCGGAAAAATGAAATGTCTATATACAGTATATCTATGAGCCTTGACTACCAGCAGTTTGTTCAACATGGGAAATTAATTCCAGGCATTGTTGAACTTGTTGTCAGTGCAAGCGGCTGTTGTGCAGTTTAATTCTGCATTTCATCGCGCTACTGCTGCCTACATACAAAGGAGAAAAACACCAAACACCTGTATGTGCATGCCCAGTGTACGTGAATGGTCATATGACATGTTTTCAGGCGTGTTGGTCTGGACGGAGATTATTTCTGATACGGTGCTTCGACACTCATTTAGACAGAGGCTGTTTTTACTTTCCAATGAAAACGTGTTAACGTGGACGTAGCCTCAGACTGAAACTCCACGATGGTAGACATAAAGGCTTGTTTGCAGCCCTCTCCCATGGTTTCCATCTCCAGCTGGAGCCTGGGAAATGGGGCAGGTTTGACTCCACATAAAGCCCTTTCATTATGTACAGGATCCTGGCAAAGCCCTGTGTGATCTGGCCTCTGTTACCATCTATCCTTCACGTGACTGCACACACACACACACACACACACTTAAACACCTAAAACACATGTCTCCAAACGTATACTCCCACACATGCATTCTCTCCTCTCTCACATAGTACTTCCCCTCAGGAGCCAAGGACAGTCGCAGACAAAGCTAACGTTAATCTCTAGCTGAAGGTTGGCAGCGTTTCACTGCAAAATTAAGGTCAGGAGGATTCAAGGCGAGATTCTCAAATGTCAAATGGAAACTTGGCTGAGTGGTGTGACTGAGTAGTTCTTTTGATCTGACGCCTTCTATGTCTTCAACTTAGTCAACCTTTTGGCCATGTTACAGCAACACCCTTTAATTTATTGCAAGACAAGCGATTGGTTAATTAAACATTCCCAACTCTGCAGAAAACGCACGTTTCCCAACAGAAATCCATGCACACATCAACCTGTTTTTCCACTTCACCAACAGCATTAGCTCAGTCAACCATACACATTACTGTCTCTCAGCAGCTAGAGTTTATCACCAAAACTGCCTTATGTAAAGCAGGTTATGACTCAGTTCTTTTCAAAGGTGTCCATGCAGGTATACACAGGCCAAGACCGGTTTTTAACACAAGTTCACAGGAGGAATCTGCTTGACATTTTTTAAGTTCACACAGCTCATTCGTTATTGACTTATGTTCAACTAAAAACAGTTCAAAGAAATTTAATGTTCAAACCGATCAAATCAAATGTTTTTGTAAGTGTTTAAAGCTTAATTCTTTCCCATTCTTGCTTAAAATTTATTTTTTCAACTTGCTAGCTACGTTAATTAACATTTCCTCATTCTGCGAATAGAATACACAATTGGGTCAACGTTACGTTTTCCTCAAAGCAAATTTACTGTTGCAGATTAGCCGTATAAAAAGGTCATTTCCAGGAGACAGGGCTGCTGTGTTACTGCCTCACCCTTTTCACTAAGCTGCAAGTTACCACAGCTGCTTTGCGGCATCCCATTTCAGTCTTGTGTTTCTGTGCCCTTATCAAATTTTTATTTCCTCTGTTATCTCAGTCCTCTTCCCTCTCACTTTCTCAGCACTGGATATTTTTACAGGCTTACCCTTCTCCATGTCAGTCACATTTAAAATGGATTAATTGTGAGTTGGAGTCAAATAAAACTGCTGCATATAGAGACAGTAAACGGTCACGTGCCGGCAGCATAACTACAAGAGACGTCTTGCTCTGAAGCATGGCGTGAGTTGTTGCGGAGGCAATGGTGGAAAGGAGTCAGTGGCAAAAGCTAGCACTTGCATGGATGTACACTGATGGTGCCTGGACGGGTCACAATGCAGCCCATTTTTCAGCTGTTGGATGCAGTGCTCTTGCTCAATACTGCACCAATTTAAAAAAAACGATGCTGTCCCCATTTGTCACTTTGACACAAAGACGTGGGAAAATACGGCCCTGGTTGAAAACTACCTAAATTTCTCTTTCTGAGGATATAACTCAGCGGTGTCTGACCACTTTGACATTTTGTAAAATTCACCCTCGCACAAAATCCTCACATTCCCATGTGACTGAGGTATTTTCCCATGGCCACCACCAGCCATTCATTATATGGTTTCTTTGATGCACATCCACATGTAGATTTCTAACCATTATCTATCATTAAGACAACACATTTAGAGGATTGTGCGGCTTTGGCAAAGGTCTGTGATTCTATCTCTTTACCTTGCCAGCCCACCCCCATCTCACTAGCTCCGCCTCTCTATCTCCCTCATGGTAGCGGTCAGGGTGAGGGTTTTTCCACTGTCCACTCTGAGGCTGTAAACTTCCACTGCAGAGAGAGGGGGATCCTCTCTCATTCCCCTCCACAGAAAAAAACAGCAGTGTCTGCTGGGGGGTGGGGTGGGGGTGGGGGGGTGTTCTGTGTGTGTCAGTCAGAGGGTTATGGGGGAGAACATCCACAGAGAGAATGCAAGCATCAGCTAAATGGCTGAACTGTAATAAAATGTGACGATGACTGAAGTGTGTGTACATATGAGACAGATGATATAAAAGACTGCAGATAAACATTGTATATTTTTATTCTCTAACTATGTATAAATGAGTGTGTGTGTGTGTGTGTGTGTGTGTGTGTGTGTGTGTGTGTGTGTGTGTTGTGTCAAGCTGTGTGTTTTCATGGCATGCAGTCAGTGCTGCATCATTCTCTGTCAGCACTTTCCTGTGACTCAATATCAACTAATCTGCTGCCCCCTGGTGGCAGGCTGCAGCCACTTCAGAGATTATTCCCAGATGAGCAGCTGTGTGAATTCATGGGAGAGCTGGCACATCATTCATCTTTGCACTTTATTCTTCATGACACTACTATCATCTTCTCTCTATTGTTTATTTATTATTATTATTTCACTGTTTTTTGGCATCTAACTACTGTTCGTTGTCGACCCATCTTCATCAGGAGATGTGTAGTATTACTTGTCTTTATGCTAACATGTTTCAGTCATTTTAAATACATTTTTAAAGTATTAAAATACATAAGAGAAGTCTATGGGAGGAATGTTTGAAAGTTGAAATCTAAAATATTCATACTTAATGAACCGATGCCCCTCTGGAAATGCTTAACATATTACAACACAGGACTGTGTTTAGACGACCCCAAACAAAACTTATGAGTTCTGCTTCGTGCATCATTTACTGTCTGTCTTTGATTGGTTACACGACTTTTAAAGGTGTGGCCTGGTGCACTTAATGGGTCATAACTCCTCAGTATTAAATTGGATCGCAAGCGTATTTGGAAATGTTCTACATACAGCCAAACAGCATGTAGCATGTAGCGTTTAATACAATTCCACCCACAGGGGGTGCTACCGTAACATTAAAACATGATATTTCTAAACTTTTATTGACTTTATTACAATGAAACTTGATAAACAAGTTCCCTGTGGGACCGATAGCCCCAAAATTACTTATCTCTTTAATGAAATAATTCATGGTAACCAAGTTCAGCAACATTCAACAGCTTCAGGAAATGCCAGTTTTAGTCTCCACATAAGTTTGTGTGTGTGTGTGTTTGTGCATGAAAGCTAAATCGGGGGGTGACAGTTCCTCTGGCCAGCAGCCCTTTTTTGTTCTCCTTATGTCAGACAAGGGCCAAGCTAAAATTAGCCTATGAACATATATGGAGTGGGGAGGCAGAAGGGTATGCATGCGCTTGTGACCGAGGCGATAAGTGTTGGCCACTGGACGTCACACAAGGGCTAACCTTTGACCCCATCTTGAGAGAAGAAGGGGAAACAAAGTGAGTATGAGAGAAGCAATCATGTGAGTGTTTGTGTTGCAACATTAAGAGGCGTGGCTGTTTAAAACCTCACCTTGTGTGCTTTGGGAATTGAGATGACGACACCAGCAGAGTGCCAAACTGAACAGTGTGTTCTTTTTTACCAAACTGCCAGGAAAAAAACAGCTGCATCCAGAAAAAAAAAAAACACTGACTGTGCACCAAACACAAAACACAGCCTGTAAGCAGAATGACACAAAGTGGCAGTAATGTTTTACTGAACGAGCGGTTTGCAAGTAGCTGGTCGGCGCCAGGTGGAAAGCAGCCGCCAGATATTCTAAATTACAAGGGTGGTGTATGTTTATGTGTGTCTGAAGAACATGTTTGTGTGCTCTGACGTCAATCAAATTATATCAGTGCTTAAATGACGTTGATTTTAATGATGCTTAAAGAATTGGCAGAGGAAAAAGACGGCACTGCTCAAATGAACTTAAGTGTGAAAACCCCAGAACTTATCCCCTGCCATGATATTTTACAATGAGGAAAATATTCTGCTTTCCAGAATTAACTATTGCTTCATGTGTCCCCTGTCTGTCTGTGGAGCAGAAGCAGTACTTACAGGAAACAGCACGATGGGGACAGTCAGAGTGACCGCAGTGAGAACAGCCAAGCGCACCAGCAGCAACATGGTGTCAAACTTATAAACCTTGGTGAAGGTGTGGAGCAGCTCTGCCTCCACGTTGTCTGTGTTGGAGGGGCAACAAAGGAAAAACATGAGCCATTTGTGAACAATAGTCAGTTAAACAGTGTCACTTAGTGTTTGTTCTGGGATCTCAAAGATCTGTTAGCTCTAATAGTTATCTGTCTGTTTGTCTCTTAATGCAGAAAAGTAACATTTAAGGATATTTATGTTACTATTTCGCTGCTTTTGTGTATCGTCGCTCTTACCATAAAAGGTGAGGTAGCCAAACAGAGCTGACAGCATGTACATGATGAGCATAGTCAAGATGGACAGATTGGACACGGTCTGCATCTTTTTCCGGCTGCGGCTGAAACAACACACACATGCACATTCATTGTCAGAGAGGCTCCTTCAGTTTCCAAAGGTTTAGGGACACGTTCGAGACTTGCAGTAAACATCTTGGACGAATACAGGGAGATGGAGATCCTTCTTAATCTTCACAATCTGCTTTTCTTCTGAGCCTGTTTGAATGCATTGCATTCTTTTCAGTGACTCCTCATGATTGGACCGCTTCTGTTCCCTTCCACGACGTGCAGGATGTCCTGTTACCACATCCTTACTGCACACCTGCATGATCCATTTCCTGATTCTTTCCCGCCTTTGTCACATTTCTTAAGAGCACTCGTCATTATTTGGGGAAACTGCATCACTGACCGTTCTCA
This sequence comes from Chaetodon auriga, assembly GCF_051107435.1. Lineage (NCBI taxonomy): Eukaryota > Metazoa > Chordata > Actinopteri > Chaetodontiformes > Chaetodontidae > Chaetodon > Chaetodon auriga. Next base: position 5,413,012 of record NC_135095.1, on the reverse strand, counting down.
ATGCATACTGGAAAACAAAAGAAAATACTTCTCCACTTTACCAAACAAAGAGCTGCATTCACAGTGCAACTCCCTGCGCTGCCCAACGCCACAAGAGACCTGCTGCTGTACTGACCTTAGCTCTCATTATAGTGTAATTACTTCATAAGCATGGTAATGTAATGAGTAAACTTCAATTCATTCTAAAAATAAGGGGACTATGCATTAAAACTATAATACGCCCAGTAAAAATTGTTCATAGTGAGGTCTGTCAATTAGTAGAAGGCTGACCATGACATCGTCTCCGGAAAGAAGCCTCTACGTGCAATTCACATGCATTTTCAGATCTTTGAGTGACTATATTGCGATGGCAGCACAAGCTTTCAAACACTTATCTCCAAACCTTGGCACGTAAACACTGTCTGCATGGCTCCATAGTGAGAAAATGGGTTTCATTTGGCTGAACTGAGCCTTTAAGCTTGTTTTAGGAGGTGGTGGTGGTGGTGGTGCTCCACTGCTTGATGTAAGGGGAAGAGGAACACTTACTCTTTCAGCTCACTGTAGATAGGCAGGACCTCAGGATGGCAGACAAAGGCAAAGGCCAGGATGGGCACGGTGTAAGCCGTCTGGGGGAAACATGTACAGGACATATAAGACAACCCTGGTGCTAACATTCTATTTTTATTAAGTCAGATAATTAGTGAGCCAGAAATATGTTTTGTAGTTGGAACTGTTGACAACAATTCTGACTGACTAATCCGCTCCACCACCCACGTATCACGGACCGACTGTTAAGTGTTTGATTAGTCATAAATCATGTTCTTTACGGTTGACCTTTCCACACTGCCTTAATGCCTCAAATTGCAACTGGCAAACTCCAAAACAGCCCAAAAGAAGCAGGTAGACGGTAATCTAGTCAAAGGATATGAAACGACTGCTTCCCCCTCTCATCACCAGGAAAATTACAATGTTGGTGAATCGAGACAGCGCAGCTAATCCTGTGTCCCAGTATGTAATGCTATGAGTCAAATTCTTAGCTTGATTTATGATCATATAGGCCCACACACAAATAGGTAAACACACACACACAGAAATGCCAAAACACACCCTAAAATCCCCACCTTTACTAAACATGTCTTGACAAATACTTGGCAAAATGTTTCTGTTGAATTTGTAGGTTATAAGATGTATTCCTCTGTGGAAGCCAAGCAGTCTCATATTGCTTCACACAAATGTCATCTCTTCACACAGATGAATAATGTCTACGACTGAGCTCTGCAAGGTGGACAAATGTTTGGAGGAAGCAGAAGTTTGCACTCTACTGAAAACGAATCAAACATCAGCCCTCACCGTACCTGCGAGTTGAAGACAAAGTATTTGGGCGTGCACATCTCCTCATCATCAGGGTGCGGCTCGAAGTGGACGCCGGTGGAGTGATGAGAGTCATGGCTGCCGAGGACCGCCGGGGAAATGTCGGCGCGGGAGAAATCCATGTGCGCTGAGTTGTTCTGTAGGTGGTACAAGTCTGAGGCGTTCATGCTGAGGTTCGACGAGTGCTGGTAAAAGAAAGGAAGAGGGCAGGGCAGCTGGGTCTTCTTGTAGATCACCTGGAAAAGAGCAACATGAAGTCATGCTACAGCTACAGTGCTTCCAAGTAAAAATAAGTGAAAAAAAATTCCCAACCACTCTCTCTGCTTGAAACGAGAGTTGTGGCAGTTCTCCAGTTGGGTCATTTTGGGATTATTCTGCAATACATGTGAGCTAGTTCTACATTTTCTACATGATGTAATGTTCTAAACAAGTGAGCTGCAGTTCCAGGTTTGTCAGACGGTGTAATACAGCCTGTACCAGCCATACTGGAGGTCCTCAACTCTGAGGCAACAGGAGGACAGGGTCAAAGTCATGGCTGTTAGTTAGCTCATTAGCAATTTAACAATCTAATTAGCTAAGCATCACTGCTATGTGATATTTTTTGGCGACTTGGACGCAGCAGAAACAAGCTGCCAAACTGACAAATTGTCACCTTTTTAAGTTGATATTATGAATGTGTTGGCGTAAAGTTTACTATTTATACATCAAGCAGGCACAAAGCAACATTCGCATTCATTTGGAGTCATGTTTCTGGCACCCAGGTTGACGTAAGCCCAGTTGTCACTCTCCATTTAGCTCTGTTTAGGTGTGCACTAGCTCCTGAGGGAGATATCTGCTGCAAAAAGCTCCACTGAAACACTTTGCCTGTCTGGCCATTGGTGCTGGGCAAGTAGAATGAAGCTGTTTTCTTAAGTACATTTCACCAAAAAATAAAAACAAAACAACAAAAAAGCTCTTAAAACAGCTGCCCACTGTGCCTGTAAAGTAGGTTGGTGAGCAGTTAAGGGTAAAGCTGCAGGTGGTAAAACCAGAACATGACTCAAGAAGCTAAAAAGCTTTGTAGAGCTGAGGGGAACTGGAGAGTTGGCAGTAAATCTCTGAGGCTTCGTCACTATGAGCAACCACTTTAACGTACATGCAGGCAATTGATTCATTCTTAGAATAAAAAATATCAATTATCGCAGCTTTAAAAGATATTATTAGCAAGTGCCTGCTGTGCCTTTAGAGTAGTATTAAGATGCCCTTCTCTATGGCTGAATCCCACATTTCCCTTTGGGCTTTTAGAAATCTGAACTTACCACACCCAGGAAGAAGACCATGCAGGAAAGGGAAAAACCACTCGTGTAGCCCAGGTAGCCTAAAGAGGAGAAAACGTCAGCGGTTAAAAAAAAAAAAAAAGCCACAAACGTGTCAGATACAGATGTGATATGATTGCTGTAGTTTGCTATTCTTATTCTGCACCCATGCACTCTTTTTGACACCACTGTCCATTCATTCTGGTATCTATTCTCAGATGTGGGTCACGCTGCATTCTAGGTTGTGACCCACATCCTAAAATAGACCCTCAAAAACCTGATATGAGCATCAGTTCAGATTTGAACTTGTGAAGCCTTTAAGGTCTGGATAGAACAGTGACCAAATCTACCCAAAATCACAACTGTTGTTATTATTTAATAAATTCAGGCATAAAGCTTTGAGTCTATATGCTTCTTTATGTCTGATGTCTATGCCTTATGTCTTTATGTCATAATTACATAATCTGGGCTCAGTGTGCAGCCTTTTTTGGGGCTGAGCCAGTTGAGGCGGATCTGGCTCTTGCTTTCATAAATTACATTTGTCTGGTGGGTTGACTACAGGCTTAATAGCAGTGTTACTTCACAGTCACTCCTAATTGCCAGAGCTGAGTAAGGGTTCGACTAGTGTTACGTTCATTCTGGTTTGGCGGATTGCAGGATTGCAAGAACATGGAAGAGAAACTTGGCTTCAGGCTGTAGGAAGTCTTCTTAAAAATCAGTTATAGTATCAGAAGTGTCTGAAGTACAGTGTTCACAGCATGTGGTGAAATATTTGTAATTCAATGGAAAATTAGCATCTTAGCTATCACTGCCGTAAAGTGAGTCCTTACCCAGATTTTTAAGCAGAGACAAAGGCAGAATGACTCCGATGGACACAAACACCACCAGGTAGTTCCCGTTCAGGTACCATTCACTGCACAGGGGATACAGTGAGATCTATGTGTTAAATGATGTACACACACAGACATACTTATCTTCAAAAGGACACACACACTCACCCAGAGTTTTCTTCTAAAGCCAAGAAGGCTCGGATCACTTCAGGGAGCTCATACTTCACGATAAAGAGGTAGCTTGACATGGCTGCAGGACAGAGAGGACATGGATGCTTAAGATCACCTGAGATTCTAAACTTAGCTGTATTACAACCACATGTAGAGATTCAGCAATTCTATTAAATTGCAGTAAACCACTTTATTTTTCAAAATGAACTGAGATACCCTCACATACACATGAGATCACTGCCTACCTCCAATGTTCTGCATAATGATGGATCCGAATGCTGTCATTTTCCCAGGCCAGCCGAATGCTCGCTCCCCCAGCTTTTCATAGATGAGTGATCCTGTCAGAACAGGCAAGTTGATGGAAGATAAGTCATGAGAAAACACCTCAGGCAGCACAACAAAAACAGAGACAATGGGAATACATGGGAAAAAAAACCGCAGGTGTGTTGCCTTTTCTGTTCTGTGTTACTGTAAATTCAACAAAATGAATTCCATCTAATACACAAACAACTTTTCAAGGACTGTAGATTTTATGCTAGTGCGCATACTATGTGGCAAACTTTGACAATTAATTAAGTGCTACAGTCCTTAATCACATGTAACCACCCGACAGCAATATCTCTACAACCCCCTGTTATGGGTTGCGTGTCTATCAGTTATGAGCAGTCCAGTCAAAGACATTTATGAAGTTTTGCATTTAACATTTAGCATGAATATTATTTCACCAAAAAGAAACAAAGACTGTAGAAAAGTCTGAAAAGTTGACAAGGTGGAGAGGTTGCAAATTGCAACCAACTGAAGGCCCTCCCCTTCCAAGCGTGTATGGGAACCTGCGATTGGCTGCTAAAAAGACCAAAAATGTTTGGTTTGCCCATTCTGGGCTACTGTAGAAAGATCACATGGTGGACACAATTGAAAACATATTTATGACTGTTTTATTCAACCTCTGCCAAATGATCCACCTAAGTCCTACACACTGGACCTTCAATGCAGGTTTATTTCCAAGTGATCAGCCTGTGGTCGTTGGCCATTAGGAGGCCGGTTGAGTTTGCTGAACCTGAAGTTAACTTAAAATACCAACCTCCTTCTTTAGCCGTCACAAGGAGCAGATGTACAGAATATAAAGAGAGGATGGCCACAGCGATGAGGAGGATTCTGCACAGAGAGGGAGGACAGAGGTCAGTGAACTGAGACATAACTGATAACAACAAACCTCGTGCATGAGAAGAGAGAAGACAAACGTGGAAATGGATGTGATATGAGGCAGAGTAGGTGCAGTTAGGAGAACAGAAGTCACACTTTTGCTGGGCTGCTTTCGGCTCAGTTGTGGCCGGTAGCACTTTTTTTTTGAGAAGAAGATCAAAGTATCTGTGACACAGTGCAGCTGCCAAGACATGGTTCTAGCATGACTGGTGCAGTGTCACGTCAATGCTACGTCAATGCATCCATCCGTTGCATTCTTCAGATGGCAAACGGAGTATCAGCAGGGTGACACTGGACGGACTGGGACAGATCATTACTTTTATGGCTTCCTGCAGGAATTCCACTCAGCTCACTTTAAGCAACAGGATGAAGAGGTTTGTTGTGCTGGTGGTGCTTTAGAAGAGATGACGTGAGGTCATTATTATTCCCTGTCTGCTATCATTTTTCAGATACTATTGCAATATTTCTCTTCTCCATTGGCACTCCCTGTAACAGCTCATGAGGTTGCCATGCAGCAGGGGTATGGACAGTGGACAGGGGGGGGCTGCGTGCGTGGGATTGAAGGGTGTAGGGTGGCAGCGTGGTGTCGGATGTTCATGGAAGTCACCCATGAATGCTGATGCATATACATGGGACAGACAGAGCTGGATGAAAGATGGCAGAGGAGCTGAGGTCACAGGGTGCAGGAGTTCAAACATTTCTGCATGGCTGTGCTGCTATATATTTCATGCTTTTACAGATTATTCTGTCTCACCGGCCAGTTAACGCAAGAACATGTCTCCTGATGACATAACCGATCCCCTGACTTCTCATCAACACCAGCTGGTTGCCATTTATGGCTTTGAGTGAAATGTCTCAACAATTGATTAAATTAGCTACACACAGTTGAATGTACCGTAAATTGCAACACTGCACATTTAAAACATGCTGTCATGGTGCTGAATCATAATCTTTTTTTTGCCAGAAGATTTTTTCTCATTAAGCTGTACGCAGCCTTTACACGTTTACATATCAGGGCGTTCTTTCCGCCAGGTTAAGCTCATTATGTGTCATCTTACATGCCAGTCCTGTCAGCTCTTGCCCTGTAATTACACTAGAAATAAATCCTAATGACACTGTAACTGAAACCAGTGTTTGTCAACTATGACTGTACTTCATTTAAGGGCTTTAATATGGGATTTTGAGGAGAGTGAGAACAATTTTGAGATGTAATGAACGATGTGTCAAAATCCTTGAGAAAAAATACAACCTAGCTCTAATTTTTTTTGAGGGCTGATATACAAAAAATGGAAAGTTTGCAAGAAATATTAAATCTGCACAAACTCTGGGTCAAAATGTTTGTCTCTATAATTGTAGAATGTGCAAAACCAAGTCCACAATTGTTGGGACTAAATTGTAAATAAAAAACAGGATACCCCTTTCTTACCCAGTCATGATACTATCACCTGTTACCAATCAACCTGCTTACCTGTGGAATGTTCCAAACAGGTGTTTTTGGAGCATTCCACAACTTTCCCAGTCTTTAGTTGTATTAAGTGTCCCAACTTGTTTGAAATGTGCTGCTGCATCAAATTCAGAATAAGTATATATTTACAAAAATCAGTGAAGGTGATGTCCAAAAGCATACGTTATCACAACTTTTCAGAATCAGGGTTCCAGTAACTACTTGCCTGTCCTGTCATTTCTCACACACACACCCTCACATGCATGCTGCCGGTTTCCTTGTTCTACTGGAGAAAGTACTTACGTAAAGAGCACAATGCCAGTGTTGGCCATGGCGAAGGACAGGCCCAGAATGCCGCTGCCCATGATGGCATTGCTCAAGTTGAAGACAGACATCCCGAAGGAGGTGTGGCCGGGATGCTGCTCAGAGAGAAAACAAAGAAGGAAGGGAGATCTGTATGAGGAAAACAGATGTGCAACACTGAAAAACATTTAAAGTCTGCCTTTGAAGTAAAACTGGGCTCAGATCCTTGATGATTTATTTAAAACTGGAATCAACAATGTAATTGTGTTAAATACTTCCTCTGCATTGCAGCAAGAAAGAAGGCAAACATTTGGCAATGTGCAGCAAACCACAAAAGACTTTACTGGTATTAGTAACCACTTTGCCCCCCACAAGCTGTAATTCAAGGAAAAACACACCCTCACCTTCCCTGCACTGTTAGATACCAACTGCATTTCCAGTTGCGATTAAGTTTTATTGACTGGGCCCATTCTCCCTCAACTCAAAACAGCCAACTTTTCCCAGAATGTGACTGGTCTTGTCTGTACTGGGAAAGCTCATGTACAAAAATCAGTGGTGCATTTGCTACAGTGTCAAGTAATTGGATGTCCAGCACATATTTTGATTTACTAACACTCTTACACCACCTAATAACCTTCACGGCTGCTTGTACATTCACTCACGAGCTCCATCATGTGGCAGGGCTGCCTTTAAACACACATACACACACACACACCTACAACATCAGGAAGTGAACTCCTGTGCTGTTTGCTTGCAGCGCCATGTTTGAAATCTAAGAGCACACCAAATTCATTTTGAGTGTAGAGTCACCCAAGAGTTGACAAAGTGTCATGTCCCTGCATTGCATTCTGGTCCGTTTCTGCTGCTGAATAGAGATCAGTCTCCGGGGCTCCTCTACAACACATTTTGATTTTTGTACAAAATGGCAGTTCTAGAAAGAAAACTGCTCTTACAGCCTGATGGAAACCAGATGAGCTGAAACTGCTGCCAGACTCTGCTCAAAATACTTAATGGAATATAATCTGAATATAAATATGATCACTATGACAAATTCTGTTTTCTAGCGTTTGATTAAACCATTAATCTGACTGACAGACACTGACTAGATGAACGCTGTGACTTGTCCTCTTACATATTCTTCATGGTACTCCTCATATTTCTTCTTCTTCATCATCCCATTTGACAGGAACTTCTGGCTCTCTCCGCCATCATTGTCATCCAGAAACTGACTGCAAGGACAAAAAGAAAGAAAGAAAAACAACAATTCATGTTGTTCTGTAAAGATCACGGCAGTCATGTCACAGAAGATGTCAGGTGACCCGAGGCGAAAACTTTTGGTCAGCTGACATCTGTTGATGCTGGTTATTTACGGTCAGCTGCATGTGTTGACGTGCTTAATTTACCGATCACCACATCCTTGTTAAGCTCCCCTAAAGTCAGACTGATCTTAGAACTTCCAGTGGAGAGTCAAATGTGTTTTACTTGTTGTTCCTACGTTTAATCTTAGAAATCTTACAAATGTTCTCTGTGCTAACTGGAAATCTGAGGCAGATTGGAGACATCAGAAAGGCTTTTGACAAGATATCTGAACTTCTTTTGATCAGACACAAATCATTATTCAAAGTAGAGTACTTAATATACATCTTAAAAGATGTCTGGAGGGGATCTTTAATTAATTACTGACTTACTTCCCTGAAGTCTCCATTTGGATATGTAACCTAATTAATGACTTGGTCTGCATTATCATTTGCCAGCTACAATAGCTGCTATTGACATGCAAAGACATGTTAATGCCAGAAAACCTGCTGAGCTTTAACCGTCATCAGGCCAAGCGATTGTTCACACCCTGACCAAGAATTTAATACTATGTCTACACAAATCATTTACCAGGTTATAGGGTAAAGTCAGGCTGAGGCTAGTGATGGACAAAGCACACATACACACACATACACACAATGCCATTGAATCATTGCAGCTAAATGTGAGCAACCTGTTCTGAATCAGCTGTAGCTGCTGTCTTGAACACACCCCATTCCTAAGTGAATGTCTTTAGAGTCAACAAAAGACTTAAACCCCGCACTTGTTGACCCAAAAGTTTTGATCTTTTGAATGAAATGTTTGCGAACAACAGTTGAGGCAATGCAGTAACCTGGTTACAGTAAAACCAACTGTAACATGACTTATCCCCCTGACTTGCTGGCACTCACAAACAAGACTCTCTAGTTTACACAACATTTGCGAATGAATGTGCCACCCAAAATGTTCAGAAGGCATAAAGTGACAGAAATAATCTTTCACATCACATCATTTGGGGAAAGAAACAGAAAACTTGGTTGCTGACCTGTCGATGGTGGCCTTCTCAGAGTCGATGGGCTCTGTGTAGCGGTCGTCCTGACTGTCGGTGCTGTCATCGTCAGCCTCTGTGGAGACTTTCCTCAGCTCCATACGATCCACGACTCCCGGCATAATGGTGCACAGCAGGACAAGAGGCAAGAAGTATGGTTTTCAGAATTTCAGGGTTTGGAGTTCACAGTGGAGTTCCTAACCTTGGCTGGACCTTGTTACCTATAAGAAAAGACATGGGCGTAAAAGAGGAAACATTAGACGAAGGTTTCAGTGGCTAAGACAGCTTTCATGATGTCTGTTCAGAACTTCAACAACAGTGACTTCTTGCTCAAGTCTTACAGATTCACTAACACTCAACACAGGAATGGCAACTTTCAGCTGACTACAGGCCTGCAAGATGCAAGTATTGTCTGTTGCATGTATCTCAATACAGCCCTTTGGCCTTGATGAAGAACACTTCAGAGTGAAATGGGGCCCTCAACCCTGCAAACCAGTCCTTCATACTTCCTGGAACTGAGGGACTGTTTATGTTACCTGGGAGATGATGCAACCAATTCCCCTCATACAGCTTCGCCAACACTAGCAGGACTGTTCTATTAGCTTTGCTGCTATCTCCATTTTACACCAGTTTGACCAGTGGTATGAACTATGTTTGGTTTATAATGACTGGAAGTAAAACACATTATAGAATAGAATACAAAATCACATCTCACTTGGGTCTCTTATATTGTCAGGAACATATTACAGCGTTGACATCCATAGAGGGTGCTGGCTGCAGTTAAGTCAACAAACCCTGAAACCAGGTCAAGGATGCAACGAGTTCATGAGGCCACCTGACCGACACCCTCAACAGGCTCCCTTGTTCATGTGTGATCTGGTTTACTCTCCGTCACACACTACCATCAAAGAAAAAAAAGCCAACAGCACAGCAGACGCTTACATTTTCCATCTGTAGCCTTCATCATTAAGTTATGTAATGAGGAGATCAGAGACAGCAGAATTTCTAATCATACAGGCTCTGTTCACCAACAACCAAATTATTTACAGCGTTGGGTGTCACTCTCACAAAGAGCTCTTTGATTGGGTGAAAGAAAAGATCCCAAGTGCTGCTCAGAGACAAACAGCGCAGAGAAAACACAAACCACGGCCTCAATTACACAACCACAAAACCAGAGGCGTCAAACATACGAGAGAAGTGTCGCTCTGAAATTCTCTTTTGTTTTAAAGTATTTACAGCAGCAATTCGGTGGAGTCAAATCTGTGAAATGCAGCCAGAACACAGTTGGAGCTGCTCCACATTTTGGGATATGCAGAAACAGCTAGCCTGGCTCTGTTCACATGTTGTTGTTGTTGTTATGCTAAGCTAAAATAAGCTAAGCTAAGTGGCTGCTGGCTGTCATATTTAACATACAGAAGTGAGAGTGGTATTGATCTTCTCACCTAACTCTTGGCAAGAAGTGTTGAACTCTTATTTTAAAGCAGACTTCTAGTACTGGGATGTTTTTCTGTGGGTGGGGTACACGCCTCTCATCGTGTTAACATGATAAGATGCTCGTGGTTAGCATGTTAACACGGTATGTTAGTGTTAATTGAGTACAGCTGAGGCATGGTGGGATGAATCTTTAAACCTGCAATAACTGATTTTTTAGGAAGTTGTGGTTACAGAAACAGGTTTTAAAGTTGTATATCTGTTAATACCACAATTTGATTCCAGTTCTTGGTGTCACAATTCACTACAAAAGAAGACTTGATTCACTAAAAAGCGAACATGGCACTACACTCCCGCTCTTAATCCTGTGCACGGTGTGCCAAACTGCTGACTGTCAAATCTTTTTCCCAATGAGGTGCAAATGAAACATAACTGAGAGCTAAACTAACTGGTCTTGCTGAGGGTCATTGTCTAAAGGTTTTTATTGGAGTTGACTGCATTAACCTGGAGGCATCTAAAAGTCAGCTGGTAAAAAAACACCATTGGATGCTTGTTAAGCAACAGTTCCTAATGACGGAAGTGGTTTAGCAGCAGGGTCTTTGCATCACAATGTCTAAAGAGTGTTTACAGTTAACATCCCACGATGCAGCCGCGGAAAGTTACCATTAGGCAACAAGGTTATCAGCTGCAAACAATGTCAGCGGTGTCAAGACTCTCCAAGCTGACCCTACCTGGTTGGTGCAGTTTGATCTACGAGACTAAACTGTATTTTATATAATGTTTTCTTCATTGATAGGCTTCTGCTTTCCCTGTGATCTTCCCCTTCGGAAGTGAACTGCTTTAAAAGCTGCTATCTTTGAGCCAACAGAGATTAACTGGCTACATTACCGTTAACAACCACATCACACACACCAGTACTCCTAATCTCTCAGTGTCGCTCTCTGCTGTGTGGCGAGAGAGAATTGGAGAAGAGTT